>NC_090443.1:1057090422-1057761931 GCF_031143425.1 Pleurodeles waltl
AGACTGCCAGCCCAACCGGATGTTTGGCTTTCTCTTCCAATCTGGCACTGCTGTGGGCATCACAAGGACAGGAGTCGTACGTTAAATGCCGGTGCCCAGGGGTACCTCAGGCGTGCCATGAGAGGAGGCCTGCGAGAGGGATGTCATGTGGGACCAGCATGACTTTATGTGCAGCCTGGGACCCTATTCTATGTCAGGGCCGGAGGCTCAGATTATTTTTCTCAAACACCACTGGTCTCACAGAGCAGCCAATGAAACCATCATTATCAGAAAACCTTTATTTCCAATGAGGACTCACAACATAATAATGGCTCCCAACCACCAATCCAAGCACACTGTGCAGAGGGTTCAGGCAGCGACACGTTGGTTTCCAGAGGGTAAAAATCAGACCACTTAACGCTCTAATTTTTAAGTAGCTGGTCGAGCAGTTAGGCTAATCCAGGGAAATGTGTTAAGCATTTGTTATACTCACAAATCCAATCATGCACCACACACCCTCAATGAATAACTCGAGACCAGACTTTATAAAAATACTTCAGACTTTTATATAATTTTAGACCAAATTCTTTAGAGTACGTTAAATACTTTTCAAGTTATGACTTTTTAAAGTTTTAGCAAAGTTATTATTTCTTTGCGTAATTACGCACAATAGGAATCAATAGGCAGTCACATTTAAAAATGCATTAAAAATCGCACGATTGTTTACCAGTCTCTTCTTTTGCAGGGTGGTCGCAGCAGTCGGTGGGCACACTGTGCCAGCTGGAGAGCCTCGGGCCCGCTCCCGGTTCCAGCGGGAGCAGCATTGGAGAAGTTCTTGGCACAGGCACAGGGCCACCTGGAGGGGGCCCCTTGGAGAAGGAGCTGGTTTGCAGATTTAAAGTTGGTGCCTGGAGGTCCCCTTGGGCTGATAAGGTCGCACGGGGTTGGGGACCCGGGGCACACAGCAGATCCCGCCATGCAAGGCCCTGGGAGGCCAGGTGCAGGGCGTTTTGGAGGTCTTGGACTGCTGTGCGCAACGGAATCCATTGGGGCTGGAGGTGAGTCTCTTTGTGGGGTGACTTACAGGACAACAGGGGCACTCTGGTTGGAGGTCTAGGGTGTTCCTGAATTCCTTCAACTGGGGCTTCCTCCTGATCCTTTTTCAGCTCTGGGGGAGCTGTTTTCTCCTGGTCTGACGTCAGCTGGCCAGTACCCAGGGTATTGCTGTATCTCGGCCACCAGAGGGCGCCAGTGCCAACAAACATGGCACAGTTGTGAGGCACTTCTGGGTAGTCATCGTTGTTTTGTCGGGTCCAGCTGTGACTTCCGTTAGCGGAGATATTGATGATTCAGTGAAGTGACCCTCACTGGTTTGTTGGTCCTTTGCAGGGTTCTTGCTTTTCTTGAGTGGTGCCTCCACTCAGGAGGGAGATCTGGGGGTGACCTTTGAAACCTGGAGGTCCCCTGGGTTTCTTGGGGTCGGTCAGTGTTCAGCTCCTCTGCAGTCGTGATTGTTGGACTCTGGTGCAGCAAGTAGGGGTCTGGGGTGCCTCTTCTGGTGCAGCATGTCCTCTGTTCTCGTTCTGGTGGGTTCTTTGGTGCTGGTCTTCTTTTCTTATTGGGATCTTTTTTCAAATCTAAAATCTTGGTCCAGGAGAGCCCATTAAATATTGAATTTAGTGGGTGTTTTAGAAGGGACCTGGTAGTGTCCAATGGGATACTTACCCTTGGGTGGCTACATTCACTACAGTGACCACTTCCTGTGGGAAGGGTCACTTCCCTAAACCTCCTTGGTTGTTTCCCTCCATTTCAAGATGGAGAAAACTGAATCAGGAGGGTCCCACCTCTTCGCATGCCAGCCGTGAGGGGTGGTGCATGCTCAGAGAGGCCACTCCTCCTACCCTTTGTCTGGTTTCCCACCCTGGCTCCCCACCCAAAGTGGCGGGTGTAGGAGGCTGGACTGGCTTATAGTGAGTACCAAGGGGTACTTGCACCTTGCACCAGGCCCAGTTATCCCTTATTAGTGTATAGGGTGTCTAGCAGCTTAGGCTGATAGATAATGGTAGCTTAGCAGAGTAGCTTAGGCTGAACTAGGAGACGTGTGAAGCTACTACAGTACCACTTAGTGTCATATGCACAATATCATAAGAAAACACAATACACAGTTATACTAAAAATAAAAGGTACTTTATTTTTATGACAATATGCCAAAGTATCTTAGAGTGTACCCTCAGTGAGAGGATAGCAAATATACACAAGATATATATACACAATAGCACAAATATGCAGTATAGTCTTAGAAAACAGTGCAAACAATGTATAGTTACAATAGGATGCAATGGGGAAACATAGGGATAGGGGCAACAGCAAACCATATACTCCATAAGTGGATTGCGAACCACGAATGGACCCCAAACCTATGTGACCTTGTAGAGGGTCGCTGGGACCTATTAGAAAATAGTGAGAGTTAGAAAAATAACCCTCCCCAAGACCCTGAAAAGTGAGTGCAAAGTGCACTAAAGTTCCCCTAAGGACAAAGAAGTCGTGTTAGAGAATAATGCAGGAAAGACACAAACCAACAATGCAACAACTGTGATTTCCAATCTAGGGTACCTGTGGAACAAGGGGACCAAGTCCAAAAGTCACAAGCAAGTCGGAGATGGGCAGATGCCCAGGAAATGCCAGCTGCGGGTGCAAGAAGCTTCTACTGGACAGAAGAAGCTGAGGTTTCTGCAGGAACGAAAAGGGCTAGAGACTTCCCCTTTGGTGGACGGATCCCTCTTCGCCGTGGAGAGTCGTGCAGAAGTGTTTTTTCCGCCGAAAGAACGCCAACAAGCCTTGCTAGCTGCAAATCGTTGTCGGTTAGCATTTTTGGACGCTGCTGTGGCCCTGGAGGGACCAGGAGGTCGCAAATTGGACCAGGAGAGAGAGAGGACGTCGAGCAAGACAGCAGCAGGTAGCACCCGGAGAGGTACCAGAAACAGGCACTACGAGGATGCGTGAAACGGTGCTCAACCGAAGTCGCACAAAGGAGTCCCACGGTCGCCGGAGAGACCAACTTAGAACGTCGTGCAATGCAGGTTAGAGTGCCGTGGACCCAGGCTTGGCTGTGCACAAAGGATTTCCGCCGGAAGTGCACAGGGGCCGGAGTAGCTGCAAAAGTCGCGGTTCCCAGCAATGCAGCCCAGCGAGGTGAGGCAAGGACTTACCTCCACCAAACTTGGACTGAAGAGTCACTGGACTGTGGGGGTCACTTGGACAGAGTCGCTGGATTCGAGGGACCTCGCTCGTCGTGCTGAGAGGAGACCCAAGGGACCGGTAATGCAGCTTTTTGGTGTCTGCGGTTGCAGGGGGAAGATTCCGTCGACCCACGGGAGATTTCTTCGGAGCTTCTGGTGCAGAGAGGAGGCAGACTACCCCCACAACATGCACAAGCAGGAAAACAGTCGAGAAGGCGGCAGGATCAGCGTTACAGAGTTGCAGTAGTCGTCTTTGCTACTATGTTGCAGGTTTGCAGGCTTCCAGCGCGGTCAGCAGTCGATTCCTTGGCAGAAGGTGAAGAGAGAGATGCAGAGGAACTCGGATGAGCTCTTGCATTCGTCATCTAAAGTTTCCCCAGAGACAGAGACCCTAAATAGCCAGAAAAGAGGGTTTGGCTACCTAGGAGAGAGGATAGGCTACTAACACCTGAAGGAGCCTATCAGCAGGAGTCTCTGACGTCACCTGGTGGCACTGGCCACTCAGAGCAGTCCAGTGTGCCAGCAGCACCTCTGTTTTCCAAGATGGCAGAGGTCTGGAGCACACTGGAGGAGCTCTGGACACCTCCCAGGGGAGGTGCAGGTCAGAGGAGTGGTCACTCCCCCTTTCCTTTGTCCAGTTTCGCGCCAGAGCAGGGCTAAGGGGTCCCCTGAACCGGTGTAGACTGGCTTATGCAGAATTGGGCACATCTGTGCCTAAGAAAGCATTTCCAGAGGCTGGGGGAGGCTACTCCTCCCCTGCCTTCACACCTTTTTCCAAAGGGAGAGGGGTGTCACACCCTCTCTCAGAGGAAGTTCTTTGTTCTGCCATCCTGGGCCAGGCCTGGCTGGACCCCAGGAGGGCAGATGCCTGTCCTGAGGGGGTTGGCAGGCAGCAGCAGCTGCAGTGAAACCCCAGGAAGGGCAGTTTGGCAGTACCAGGGTCTGTGCTACAGACCACTGGGATCATGGGATTGTGCCAACTATGCCAGGATGGCATAGAGGGGGCAATTCCCATGATCATAGACATGTTACATGGCCATATTCGGAGTTACCATTGTGAAGCTACATATAGGTAGTGACCTATATGTAGTGCACGCGTGTAATGGTGTCCCGCACTCACAAAGTTCAGGGAATTGGCTGTAAACAATGTGGGGGCACCTTGGCTAGTGCCAGGGTGCCCTCACACTAAGTAACTTTGCACCTAACCTTTACCAGGTAAAGGTTAGACATATAGGTGACTTATAAGTTACTTAAGTGCAGTGTAAAAATGGCTGGTGAAATAACGTGGACGTTATTTCACTCAGGCTGCAGTGGCAGACCTGTGTAAGAATTGTCAGAGCTCCCTATGGGTGGCAAAAGAAATGCTGCAGCCCATAGGGATCTCCTGGACCCCAATACCCTGGGTACCTCAGTACCATATACTAGGGAATTATAAGGGTGTTCCAGTAAGCCAATGTAAATTGGTTAAAATTGGTCACTAGCCTGTTAGTGACAATTTGAAAGAAATGAAGAGAGCATAACCACTGAGGTTCTGGTTAGCAGAGCCTCAGTGAGACAGTTAGGCACTACACAGGGAACACATACATATAGGCCACAAACTTATGAGCACTGGGGTCCTGACTAGCAGGGTCCCAGTGACACATAACAAACATACTGAAAACATAGGGTTTTCACTATGAGCACTGGGCCCTGGCTAGCAGGATCCCAGTGAGACAGTGAAAACACCCTGACATACACTCACAAACAGGCCAAATGTGGGGGGTAACAAGGCTAGAAAGAGGCTACTTTCTCACACAACCCCCCCCCACCCCAAACAAAGGACAATAAGGCTAACGTTGGCCAGTTGAGACTTTATTGTCTAAGTGGTGATAAGTAGAGAGTAGCTCTGCAATAGACTGGTTACTCCCTTTATCATCCACTATATGGTTACTTCCCTGTGGGGATGTAAACCACCCTGTTTGAAGTTTTTTTAGCTAAGCAACAATGTGAAGATGTATTTTCAGAGTTTCTATCAGTAAGTTTTAGTTTAGAGCAGTGGGAATTATCCACTGAACCTATTTGTAATGATGGAAATGCCAGACAGGGATGCTGTCTCAGTAAAGCCATAGCTGGGCAAAAACTTTGTCCATATGGCTGGAAGAGAGAACAGGGATGCTGTTTCTCTTGAGTTGGAGCAGGGCAGGGATGCTGTCCTATCAGCTCCACACTAGGGCAGGGATGCTGTCCTAAGTGTTGTGAGGGCAGTGCAGAGTTTCTGCACTAAAGTTTCTCTGGGAGGGTTGGAGGGATGCTCCATGTTAACTAAAAGGGTGCTCTTTCTGTCACCAATGTTAGTTATCCCACAGAGAGGTACTTCTACCTCAGGGAGTACAGTTTTGCTAACTCATGATTCCCTTGGAACAGGTGCCACCCCAGGAGAGGTTTCTCCCACCACAGGAATGGTATCCTGAATGGTAGGGTGTGTTAGGGGATACTGTGATACCCCTTTTACCTGTTGTTGGAGAGGGATCCTGAGTTTTCAGGCCTTCTCTCCTTTGCTTTTTTCATTTCAGTAGAAATGAGAGGGAACAATTCCTCTGGGATGCCCAGCATGGCTGCATGGGCATAAAACTCTACATCAGCCCAACCTGAGGCCTCTAGGTCATTACCTAAGAGACAGTCTACAGGTAAGCTAGGTGATACCACCACCTGCTTTAGGGCCAGTAACTCCACCCCAACTAACTGAATTATAGCTAAGGGAAGAAACTTAGTGGAGTTATGGACATCAATAATCTTATACTGTTGTCCAATGATGTGTTGATCAGGGTGCACTATGTTTTCAGTCACCAAAGTGATACTGGCACCTGTGTCCCTGTAGGCCAAGGCCTCAACACCATTTATTGAAACTGTCTGCCTGTACTTATCCATTGTAAGGGGACAAGCAGCCAGTGTGCAAGGCCAATGCCACTAGGTGTGACAGAAACTGTCTTGGACTGACTACCCCAGTTTCTATGATGGACCCATAAGTGAACCCAACTACACCCTTTGCTTGACTGTTGCCAGCAGTCCCACCACTAGTACCACTACTGCTAGGGGCACTAGAGCTTGATGTATTAGTGGTGGTAGGCTCAGGGGGTTTACCTGGACAGGACGTATCCCCTGGCCTATGGCCTCTGTTTTTACACACAAAGCACCAAGGCTTTTTAAATTGTGTAGGTTGAGAAGAAGAGGAAGAATTAGTTTTATCCCCACCCTCTGAAGAGTGTTTAAGATTTGAAGTGGGATCTTTGGTTTTACCCTTATCCCCATGCTTATCTTGAGATTTTTCACCATCTTTCTTCTTATTGCCATCTTTGTCACCCCCTGTATGAACTTTTCTGTTCACCCTTGTTCTGACTCATTTGTCTGCCCTTCTTTCCCAATTCTTGGGGAGAGGTCCAGATCAGAGTCTACCAGGTACTGGTGCAACAAATCAGACACACAATTATTAAGTATATGCTCTCTCAGGATTGTGTTATACAGGCTTTCATAATCAGTAACTTTACTGCCATGTAACCACCCCTCCAAGGCCTTCACTGAATGGTCAATTAAATCAACCCAGTCTTGTGAAGACTCCTTTTGGGTCTCTCTGAACTTTATCCTGTATTGTTCAGTGGTTAAGCCATAACCATCCAGGAGTGCATTCTTAAGAACTTGGAAATTATTAGCATCATTTTCTTTCACAGTAAGGAGCCTATCCCTACCTTTTCCACTAAATGATAGCCATAGGATAGCAGCCCACTGCCTTTGAGGGACATCCTGTACAACACAGGCCCTCTCAAGTGCAGCAAACCACTTGTTAATGTCAGTCCCCCTCCTTATAAGGGGGAACTATCTTGTGCAGATTCCTGGAATCATGCTCTTTTGCAGGGATGACTATGGGGAATACTGCTGCTGCCACCATGGGTTTCTAAACCCAACTTCTGTCTTTCCTTCTCTAATTCTAAAGACTGTCTATCCAAATCCAGCTGTTGCTTTTTAAGCTTCAGTTCTGGTTTGTTCCACTCTCAATCTATTGAGCTCCCTTTCTAACAATCTGTCATCAGGGTGGGTGGGAGGGACATTCCTAGACACAGAGGTATGATGGGAATGAACAGAAGGAGACCTGTCCCTTACAGAAGCCACCCTAACAGCTTGGCTAACAGAAACATCACTACCAGTATGGTGATAATAAATGCTTTTGCCTATGATGTGAGACAACACTATTTGTATGGTGTGGCTCATCATCATTACCAACTATGCTAGACTGTCTAGTAATGGGCAGGCTAGGAAGTTTCTTTCCAGAATCTTTTCCTGGGGGAGTCCCTGGATCAGATTGAGAACCATTAGCTACTTTTTCAACAGATGGGGCACTTTTAGCCTTATCCTGTTCTCTAAGCATGTTAATTAACAGTCCTAAGGAAGGATTCTTCCCTACACTCAAACCTCTCTTTATGCAGAGACTCCTTGCTCCTTTCCAGCTAAGGTGATCATATGCAAGTTTGGACAGATCAACATTTTGGCCTGTGCCAGACATTTTTAGAGAGAGTTAAAAGTGATAGAAAAAGAGAAAAAAGTTTTCAGAACTTTTTAGAAAGACAGAAAAAAAACTTTTAAACTTTTAAGAACTTTTTGAAAGTTTAGAAGTACTTTTCAGCACTTAGAAAAGAGTGAAAAGAGGAAATGCAAAACTTTTTGGCTATGTGTGTATACACTGACCTTGTTTTGTATATTTTTCTCTTATGAAAAGTACAATGACAAGAGTGGTAAGTAGTCTCAAAGCACTTATCCCAGCCGCTGCACAACCAATGTAGGAGGCTGGACTGGCTTGTAGTGAGTACCAAAGGGTACTTGCACCTTGCACCAGGCCCAGTTATCCCTTATTAGTGTATAGGGTGTCTAGCAGCTTAGGCTGATAGATAATGGTAGCTTAGCAGAGCAGCTTAGGCTGAACTAGGAGACGTGTGAAGCTACTACAGTACCACTTAGTGTCATATGCACAATATCATAAGAAAACACAATACACAGTTATACTAAAAATAAAGGTACTTTATTTTTATGACAATATGCCAAAGTATCTTAGAGTGTACCCTCAGTGAGAGGATAGCAAATATACACAAGATATATATACACAATAGCACAAATATGCAGTATAGTCTTAGAAAACAGTGCAAACAATGTATAGTTACAATAGGATGCAATGGGGAAACATAGGGATAGGGGCAACACAAACCATATACTCCAAAAGTGGAATGCGAACCACGAATGGACCCCAAACCTATGTGACCTTGTAGAGGGTCGCTGGGACTATTAGAAAATAGTGAGAGTTAGAAAAATAAACCCTCCCCAAGACCCTGAAAAGTGAGTGCAAAGTGCACTAAAGTTCCCCTAAGGACAAAGAAGTCGTGTTAGAGGAATAATGCAGGAAAGACACAAACCAACAATGCAACAACTGTGGATTTCCAATCTAGGGTACCTGTGGAACAAGGAGACCAAGTCCAAAAGTCACAAGCAAGTCGGAGATGGGCAGATGCCCAGGAAATGCCAGCTGTGGGTGCAAAGAAGCTTCTACTGGACAGAAGAAGCTGAGGTTTCTGCAGGAACGAAAAGGGCTAGAGACTTCCCCTTTGGTGGACGGATCCCTCTCGCCGTGGATAGTCGTGCAGAAGTGTTTTCCCCGCCGAAAGAACGCCAACAAGCCTTGCTAGCTTCAAATTGTGCAGTTAGCGTTTTTGGATGCTGCTGTGGCCCTGGAGGGACCAGGAGGTCGCAAATTGGACCAGGAGAGAGAGGGGACGTAGAGCAAGACAAGGAGCCCTCTCAGCAGCAGGTAGCACCCGGAGAAGTTCCAGAAACAGGCACTATGAGGATGCGTGAAACGGTGCTCACCCGAAGTCACACAAAGGAGTCCCACGTCGCCGGAGACCAACTTAGAACATCGTGCAATGCAGGTTAGAGTGCCGTGGACCCAGGCTTGGCTGTGCACAAAGGATTTCCGCCGGAAGTGCACAGGGGCCGGAGTAGCTGCAAAAGTCGCGGTTCCCAGCAATGCAGCCCAGCGAGGTGAGGCAAGGACTTACCTCCACCAAACTTGGACTGAAGAGTCACTGGACTGTGGGGGTCACTTGGACAGAGTCGCTGGATTCGAGGGACCTCGCTCGTCGTGCTGAGAGGAGACCCAAGGGACCGGTAATGCAGCTTTTTGGTGCCTGCGGTTGCAGGGGGAAGATTCCGTCGACCCACGGGAGATTTCTTCGGAGCTTCTGGTGCAGAGAGGAGGCAGACTACCCCCACAACATGCACAAGCAGGAAAAACAGTCGAGAAGGCGGCAGGATCAGCGTTACAGAGTTGCAGTAGTCGTCTTTGCTACTATGTTGCAGGTTTGCAGGCTTCCAGCGCGGTCAGCAGTCGATTCCTTGGCAGAAGGTGAAGAGAGAGATGCAGAGGAACTCGGATGAGCTCTTGCATTCGTCATCTAAAGTTTCCCCAGAGACAGAGACCCTAAATAGCCAGAAAAGAGGGTTTGGCTACCTAGGAGAGAGGATAGGCTACTAACACCTGAAGGAGCCTATCAGCAGGAGTCTCTGACGTCACCTGGTGGCACTGGCCACTCAGAGCAGTCCAGTGTGCCAGCAGCACTTCTGTTTCCAAGATGGCAGAGGTCTGGAGCACACTGGAGGAGCTCTGGACACCTCCCAGGGGAGGTGCAGGTCAGGGGAGTGGTCACTCCCCTTTCCTTTGTCCAGTTTCGCGCCAGAGCAGGGCTAAGGGGTCCCCTGAACCGGTGTAGACTGGCTTATGCAGAATTGGGCACATCTGTGCCCAAGAAAGCATTTCCAGAGGCTGGGGGAGGCTACTCCTCCCCTGCCTTCACACCATTTTCCAAAGGGAGAGGGTGTCACACCCTCTCTCAGAGGAAGTTCTTTGTTCTGCCATCCTGGGCCAGGCCTGGCTGGACCCCAGGAGGGCAGATGCCTGTCTGAGGGGTTGGCAGCAGCAGCAGCTGCAGTGAAACCCCAGGAAGGGCAGTTTGGCAGTACCAGGGTCTGTGCTACAGACCACTGGGATCATGGGATTGTGCCAACTATGCCAGGATGGCATAGAGGGGGCAATTCCATGATCATAGACATGTTACATGGCCATATTCGGAGTTACCATTGTGAAGCTACATATAGGTAGTGACCTATATGTAGTGCACGCGTGTAATGGTGTCCCGCACTCACAAAGTTCAGGGAATTGGCTCTGAACAATGTGGGGGCACCTTGGCTAGTGCCAGGGTGCCCTCACACTAAGTAACTTTGCACCTAACCTTTACCAGGTAAAGGTTAGACATATAGGTGACTTATAAGTTACTTAAGTGCAGTGTAAAATGGCTGTGAAATAACGTGGACGTTATTTCACTCAGGCTGCAGTGGCAGACCTGTGTAAGAATTGTCAGAGCTCCCTATGGGTGGCAAAAGAAATGCTGCAGCCCATAGGGATGTCCTGGAACCCCAATACCCTGGGTACCTCAGTACCATATACTAGGGAATTATAAGGGTGTTCCAGTAAGCCAATGTAAATTGGTAAAATTGGTCACTAGCCTGTTAGTGACAATTTGAAAGAAATGAGAGAGCATAACCACTGAGGTTCTGGTTAGCAGAGCCTCAGTGAGACAGTTAGGCACTACACAGGGAACACATACATATAGGCCACAAACTTATGAGCACTGGGGTCCTGACTAGCAGGGTCCCAGTGACACATAACAAACATACTGAAAACATAGGGTTTTCACTATGAGCACTGGGCCCTGGCTAGCAGGATCCCAGTGAGACAGTGAAAACATCCTGACATACACTCACAAACAGGCCAAATGTGGGGGTAACAAGGCTAGAAAGAGGCTACTTTCTCACACAACCCCCCCCCCCCAAACGAAGGACAATAAGGCTAACCTTGGCCAGTTGAGACTTTATTGTCTAAGTGGTGATAAGTAGAGAGTAGCTCTGCAATAGACTGGTTACTCCCTTTATCATCCACTATATGGTTACTTCCCTGTGGGGATGTAAACCACCCTGTTTGAAGTTTTTTAGCTAAGCAACAATGTGAAGATGTATTTTCAGAGTTTCTATCAGTAAGTTTTAGTTTAGAGCAGTGGGAATTATCCACTGAACCTATTTGTAATGATGGAAATGCCAGACAGGGATGCTGTCTCAGTAAAGCCATAGCTGGGCAAAAACTTTGTCCATATGGCTGGAAGAGAGACCAGGGATGCTGTTTCTCTTGAGTTGGAGCAGGGCAGGGATGCTGTCCTATCAGCTCCACACTAGGGCAGGGATGCTGTCCTAAGTGTTGTGAGGCAGTGCAGAGTTTCTGCACTAAAGTTTCTCTGGGAGGGTTGGAGGGATGCTCCATGTTAACTAAAAGGGTGCTCTTTCTGTCACCAATGTTAGTTATCCCACAGAGAGGTACTTCTACCTCAGGGAGTACAGTTTTGCTAACTGATGATTCCCTTGGAACAGGTGCCACCCCAGGAGAGGTTTCTCCCACCACAGGAATGGTATCCTGAATGGTAGGGTGGTTAGGGGATACTGTGATACCCCTTTTACCTGTTGTTGGAGAGGGATCCTGAGTTTTCAGGCCTTCTCTCCTTTGCTTTTTCATTTCAGTAGAAATGAGAGGGAACAATTCCTCTGGGATGCCCAGCATGGCTGCATGGGCATAAAACTCTACATCAGCCCAACCTGAGGCCTCTAGGTCATTACCTAAGAGACAGTCTACAGGTAAGCTAGGTGATACCACCACCTGCTTAGGGCCAGTAACTCCACCCCAACTAAACTGAATTATAGCTAAGGGAAGAAACTTAGTGGAGTTATGGACATCAATAATCTTATACTGTTGTCCAATGATGTGTTGATCAGGGTGCACTATGTTTTCAGTCACCAAAGTGATACTGGCACCTGTGTCCCTGTAGGCCAAGGCCTCAACACCATTTATTGAAACTGTCTGCCTGTACTTATCCATTGTAAGAGGACAAGCAGCCAGTGTGGCAAGGCCAATGCCACTAGGTGTGACAGAAACTGTCTTGGGACTGACTACCCCAGTTTCTATGATGGACCCATAAGTGAACCCAACTACACCCTTTGCTTGACTGTTGCCAGCAGTCCCACCACTAGTATCACTACTGCTAGGGGCACTAGAGCTTGATGTATTAGTGGTGGTAGGCTCAGGGGGTTTACCTGGACAGGACGTATCCCCTGGCCTATGGCCTCTGTTTTTACACACAAAGCACCAAGGCTTTTTAAATTGTGTAGGTTGAGAAGAAGAGGAAGAATTAGTTTTATCCCCACCCTCTGAAGAGTGTTTAAGATTTGAAGTGGGATCTTTGGTTTTACCCTTATCCCCATGCTTATCTTGAGATTTTTCACCATCTTTCTTCTTATTGCCATCTTTGTCACCCCCTGTATGAACTTTTCTGTTCACCCTTGTTCTGACTCATTTGTCTGCCTTCTTTCCCAATTCTTGGGGAGAGGTCAGATCAGAGTCTACCAGGTACTGGTGCAACAAATCAGACACACAATTATTAAGTATATGCTCTCTCAGGATTGTGTTATACAGGCTTTCATAATCAGTAACTTTACTGCCATGTAACCACCCCTCCAAGGCCTTCACTGAATGGTCAATTAAATCAACCCAGTCTTGTGAAGACTCCTTTTTGGTCTCTCTGAACTTTATCCTGTATTGTTCAGTGGTTAAGCCATAACCATCCAGGAGTGCATTCTTAAGAACTTGGAAATTATTAGCATCATTTTCTTTCACAGTAAGGAGCCTATCCCTACCTTTTCCACTAAATGATAGCCATAGGATAGCAGCCCACTGCCTTTGAGGGACATCCTGTACAACACAGGCCCTCTCAAGTGCAGCAAACCACTTGTTAATGTCATCCCCCTCCTTATAAGGGGGAACTATCTTGTGCAGATTCCTGGAATCATGCTCTTTTGCAGGATGACTATGGGGAATACTGCTGCTGCCACCATGGGTTTCTAAACCCAACTTCTGTCTTTCCTTCTCTAATTCTAAAGACTGTCTATCCAAATCCAGCTGTTGCTTTTTAAGCTTCAGTCTGGTTTGTTCCACTCTCAATCTATTGAGCTCCCTTTCTAACAATCTGTCATCAGGGTGGGTGGGAGGGACATTCCTAGACACAGAGGTATGATGGGAATGAACAGAAGGAGACCTGTCCCTTACAGAAGCCACCCTAACAGCTTGGCTAACAGAAACATCACTACCAGTATGGTGATAATAAATGCTTTTGCTATGATGTGAGACAACACTATTTGTATGGTGTGGCTCATCATCATTACCAACTATGCTAGACTGTCTAGTAATGGGCAGGCTAGGAAGTTTCTTTCCAGAATCTTTTCCTGGGGGAGTCCCTGGATCAGATTGAGAACCATTAGCTACTTTTTCAACAGATGGGGCACTTTTAGCCTTATCCTGTTCTCTAAGCATGTTAATTAACAGTCCTAAGGAAGGATTCTTCCCTACACTCAAACCTCTCTTTATGCAGAGACTCCTTGCTCCTTTCCAGCTAAGGTGATCATATGCAAGTTTGGACAGATCAACATTTTGGCCTGTGCCAGACATTTTTAGAGAGAGTTAAAAGTGATAGAAAAAGAGAAAAAAGTTTTCAGAACTTTTTAGAAAGACAGAAAAAAAACTTTTTAAACTTTTAAGAACTTTTTGAAAGTTTAGAAGTACTTTTCAGCACTTAGAAAAGAGTGAAAAGAGGAAATGCAAAACTTTTTGGCTATGTGTGTATACACTGACCTTGTTTTGTATATTTTTCTCTTATGAAAAGTACAATGACAAGAGTGGTAAGTAGTCTCAAAGCACTTATCCCACCGCTGCACAACCAATGTAGGAGGCTGGACTGGCTTGTAGTGAGTACCAAGGGGTACTTGCACCTTGCACCAGGCCCAGTTATCCCTTATTAGTGTATAGGGTGTCTAGCAGCTTAGGCTGATAGATAATGGTAGCTTAGCAGAGCAGCTTAGGCTGAACTAGGAGACGTGTGAAGCTACTACAGTACCACTTAGTGTCATATGCACAATATCATAAGAAAACACAATACACAGTTATACTAAAAATAAAGGTACTTTATTTTTATGACAATATGCCAAAGTATCTTAGAGTGTACCCTCAGTGAGAGGATAGCAAATATACACAAGATATATATACACAATAGCACAAATATGCAGTATAGTCTTAGAAAACAGTGCAAACAATGTATAGTTACAATAGGATGCAATGGGGAAACATAGGGATAGGGGCAACACAAACCATATACTCCAAAAGTGGAATGCGAACCACGAATGGACCCCAAACCTATGTGACCTTGTAGAGGGTCGCTGGGACTATTAGAAAATAGTGAGAGTTAGAAAAATAACCCTCCCCAAGACCCTGAAAAGTGAGTGCAAAGTGCACTAAAGTTCCCCTAAGGACAAAGAAGTCGTGTTAGAGGAATAATGCAGGAAAGACACAAACCAACAATGCAACAACTGTGGATTTCCAATCTAGGGTACCTGTGGAACAAGGAGACCAAGTCCAAAAGTCACAAGCAAGTCGGAGATGGGCAGATGCCCAGGAAATGCCAGCTGTGGGTGCAAAGAAGCTTCTACTGGACAGAAGAAGCTGAGGTTTCTGCAGGAACGAAAAGGGCTAGAGACTTCCCCTTTGGTGGACGGATCCCTCTCGCCGTGGATAGTCGTGCAGAAGTGTTTTCCCGCCGAAAGAACGCCAACAAGCCTTGCTAGCTTCAAATTGTGCAGTTAGCGTTTTTGGATGCTGCTGTGGCCCTGGAGGGACCAGGAGGTCGCAAATTGGACCAGGAGAGAGAGGGGACGTAGAGCAAGACAAGGAGCCCTCTCAGCAGCAGGTAGCACCCGGAGAAGTTCCAGAAACAGGCACTACGAGGATGTGTGAAACGGTGCTCACCCGAAGTCACACAAAGGAGTCCCACGTCGCCGGAGACCAACTTAGAACATCGTGCAATGCAGGTTAGAGTGCCGTGGACCCAGGCTTGGCTGTGCACAAAGGATTTCCGCCGGAAGTGCACAGGGGCCGGAGTAGCTGCAAAAGTCGCGGTTCCCAGCAATGCAGCCCAGCGAGGTGAGGCAAGGACTTACCTCCACCAAACTTGGACTGAAGAGTCACTGGACTGTGGGGGTCACTTGGACAGAGTCGCTGGATTCGAGGGACCTCGCTCATCGTGCTGAGAGGAGACCCAAGGGACCGGTAATGCAGCTTTTTGGTGCCTGCGGTTGCAGGGGGAAGATTCCGTCGACCCACGGGAGATTTCTTCGGAGCTTCTGGTGCAGAGAGGAGGCAGACTACCCCCACAACATGCACAAGCAGGAAAACAGTCGAGAAGGCGGCAGGATCAGCGTTACAGAGTTGCAGTAGTCGTCTTTGCTACTATGTTGCAGGTTTGCAGGCTTCCAGCGCGGTCAGCAGTCGATTCCTTGGCAGAAGGTGAAGAGAGAGATGCAGAGGAACTCGGATGAGCTCTTGCATTCGTCATCTAAAGTTTCCCCAGAGACAGAGACCCTAAATAGCCAGAAAAGAGGGTTTGGCTACCTAGGAGAGAGGATAGGCTACTAACACCTGAAGGAGCCTATCAGCAGGAGTCTCTGACGTCACCTGGTGGCACTGGCCACTCAGAGCAGTCCAGTGTGCCAGCAGCACTTCTGTTTCCAAGATGGCAGAGGTCTGGAGCACACTGGAGGAGCTCTGGACACCTCCCAGGGGAGGTGCAGGTCAGGGGAGTGGTCACTCCCCTTTCCTTTGTCCAGTTTCGCGCCAGAGCAGGGCTAAGGGGTCCCCTGAACCGGTGTAGACTGGCTTATGCAGAATTGGGCACATCTGTGCCCAAGAAAGCATTTCCAGAGGCTGGGGGAGGCTACTCCTCCCCTGCCTTCACACCATTTTCCAAAGGGAGAGGGTGTCACACCCTCTCTCAGAGGAAGTTCTTTGTTCTGCCATCCTGGGCCAGGCCTGGCTGGACCCCAGGAGGGCAGATGCCTGTCTGAGGGGTTGGCAGCAGCAGCAGCTGCAGTGAAACCCCAGGAAGGGCAGTTTGGCAGTACCAGGGTCTGTGCTACAGACCACTGGGATCATGGGATTGTGCCAACTATGCCAGGATGGCATAGAGGGGGCAATTCCATGATCATAGACATGTTACATGGCCATATTCGGAGTTACCATTGTGAAGCTACATATAGGTAGTGACCTATATGTAGTGCACGCGTGTAATGGTGTCCCGCACTCACAAAGTTCAGGGAATTGGCTCTGAACAATGTGGGGGCACCTTGGCTAGTGCCAGGGTGCCCTCACACTAAGTAACTTTGCACCTAACCTTTACCAGGTAAAGGTTAGACATATAGGTGACTTATAAGTTACTTAAGTGCAGTGTAAAATGGCTGTGAAATAACGTGGACGTTATTTCACTCAGGCTGCAGTGGCAGACCTGTGTAAGAATTGTCAGAGCTCCCTATGGGTGGCAAAAGAAATGCTGCAGCCCATAGGGATGTCCTGGAACCCCAATACCCTGGGTACCTCAGTACCATATACTAGGGAATTATAAGGGTGTTCCAGTAAGCCAATGTAAATTGGTAAAATTGGTCACTAGCCTGTTAGTGACAATTTGAAAGAAATGAGAGAGCATAACCACTGAGGTTCTGGTTAGCAGAGCCTCAGTGAGACAGTTAGGCACTACACAGGGAACACATACATATAGGCCACAAACTTATGAGCACTGGGGTCCTGACTAGCAGGGTCCCAGTGACACATAACAAACATACTGAAAACATAGGGTTTTCACTATGAGCACTGGGCCCTGGCTAGCAGGATCCCAGTGAGACAGTGAAAACATCCTGACATACACTCACAAACAGGCCAAATGTGGGGGTAACAAGGCTAGAAAGAGGCTACTTTCTCACACAACCCCCCCCCCCCCAAACGAAGGACAATAAGGCTAACCTTGGCCAGTTGAGACTTTATTGTCTAAGTGGTGATAAGTAGAGAGTAGCTCTGCAATAGACTGGTTACTCCCTTTATCATCCACTATATGGTTACTTCCCTGTGGGGATGTAAACCACCCTGTTTGAAGTTTTTTAGCTAAGCAACAATGTGAAGATGTATTTTCAGAGTTTCTATCAGTAAGTTTTAGTTTAGAGCAGTGGGAATTATCCACTGAACCTATTTGTAATGATGGAAATGCCAGACAGGGATGCTGTCTCAGTAAAGCCATAGCTGGGCAAAAACTTTGTCCATATGGCTGGAAGAGAGACCAGGGATGCTGTTTCTCTTGAGTTGGAGCAGGGCAGGGATGCTGTCCTATCAGCTCCACACTAGGGCAGGGATGCTGTCCTAAGTGTTGTGAGGCAGTGCAGAGTTTCTGCACTAAAGTTTCTCTGGGAGGGTTGGAGGGATGCTCCATGTTAACTAAAAGGGTGCTCTTTCTGTCACCAATGTTAGTTATCCCACAGAGAGGTACTTCTACCTCAGGGAGTACAGTTTTGCTAACTGATGATTCCCTTGGAACAGGTGCCACCCCAGGAGAGGTTTCTCCCACCACAGGAATGGTATCCTGAATGGTAGGGTGGTTAGGGGATACTGTGATACCCCTTTTACCTGTTGTTGGAGAGGGATCCTGAGTTTTCAGGCCTTCTCTCCTTTGCTTTTTCATTTCAGTAGAAATGAGAGGGAACAATTCCTCTGGGATGCCCAGCATGGCTGCATGGGCATAAAACTCTACATCAGCCCAACCTGAGGCCTCTAGGTCATTACCTAAGAGACAGTCTACAGGTAAGCTAGGTGATACCACCACCTGCTTAGGGCCAGTAACTCCACCCCAACTAAACTGAATTATAGCTAAGGGAAGAAACTTAGTGGAGTTATGGACATCAATAATCTTATACTGTTGTCCAATGATGTGTTGATCAGGGTGCACTATGTTTTCAGTCACCAAAGTGATACTGGCACCTGTGTCCCTGTAGGCCAAGGCCTCAACACCATTTATTGAAACTGTCTGCCTGTACTTATCCATTGTAAGAGGACAAGCAGCCAGTGTGGCAAGGCCAATGCCACTAGGTGTGACAGAAACTGTCTTGGGACTGACTACCCCAGTTTCTATGATGGACCCATAAGTGAACCCAACTACACCCTTTGCTTGACTGTTGCCAGCAGTCCCACCACTAGTATCACTACTGCTAGGGGCACTAGAGCTTGATGTATTAGTGGTGGTAGGCTCAGGGGGTTTACCTGGACAGGACGTATCCCCTGGCCTATGGCCTCTGTTTTTACACACAAAGCACCAAGGCTTTTTAAATTGTGTAGGTTGAGAAGAAGAGGAAGAATTAGTTTTATCCCCACCCTCTGAAGAGTGCTTAAGATTTGAAGTGGGATCTTTGGTTTTACCCTTATCCCCATGCTTATCTTGAGATTTTTCACCATCTTTCTTCTTATTGCCATCTTTGTCACCCCCTGTATGAACTTTTCTGTTCACCCTTGTTCTGACTCATTTGTCTGCCTTCTTTCCCAATTCTTGGGGAGAGGTCAGATCAGAGTCTACCAGGTACTGGTGCAACAAATCAGACACACAATTATTAAGTATATGCTCTCTCAGGATTGTGTTATACAGGCTTTCATAATCAGTAACTTTACTGCCATGTAACCACCCCTCCAAGGCCTTCACTGAATGGTCAATTAAATCAACCCAGTCTTGTGAAGACTCCTTTTTGGTCTCTCTGAACTTTATCCTGTATTGTTCAGTGGTTAAGCCATAACCATCCAGGAGTGCATTCTTAAGAACTTGGAAATTATTAGCATCATTTTCTTTCACAGTAAGGAGCCTATCCCTACCTTTTCCACTAAATGATAGCCATAGGATAGCAGCCCACTGCCTTTGAGGGACATCCTGTACAACACAGGCCCTCTCAAGTGCAGCAAACCACTTGTTAATGTCATCCCCCTCCTTATAAGGGGGAACTATCTTGTGCAGATTCCTGGAATCATGCTCTTTTGCAGGATGACTATGGGGAATACTGCTGCTGCCACCATGGGTTTCTAAACCCAACTTCTGTCTTTCCTTCTCTAATTCTAAAGACTGTCTATCCAAATCCAGCTGTTGCTTTTTAAGCTTCAGTCTGGTTTGTTCCACTCTCAATCTATTGAGCTCCCTTTCTAACAATCTGTCATCAGGGTGGGTGGGAGGGACATTCCTAGACACAGAGGTATGATGGGAATGAACAGAAGGAGACCTGTCCCTTACAGAAGCCACCCTAACAGCTTGGCTAACAGAAACATCACTACCAGTATGGTGATAATAAATGCTTTTGCTATGATGTGAGACAACACTATTTGTATGGTGTGGCTCATCATCATTACCAACTATGCTAGACTGTCTAGTAATGGGCAGGCTAGGAAGTTTCTTTCCAGAATCTTTTCCTGGGGGAGTCCCTGGATCAGATTGAGAACCATTAGCTACTTTTTCAACAGATGGGGCACTTTTAGCCTTATCCTGTTCTCTAAGCATGTTAATTAACAGTCCTAAGGAAGGATTCTTCCCTACACTCAAACCTCTCTTTATGCAGAGACTCCTTGCTCCTTTCCAGCTAAGGTGATCATATGCAAGTTTGGACAGATCAACATTTTGGCCTGTGCCAGACATTTTTAGAGAGAGTTAAAAGTGATAGAAAAAGAGAAAAAAGTTTTCAGAACTTTTTAGAAAGACAGAAAAAAAACTTTTTAAACTTTTAAGAACTTTTTGAAAGTTTAGAAGTACTTTTCAGCACTTAGAAAAGAGTGAAAAGAGGAAATGCAAAACTTTTTGGCTATGTGTGTATACACTGACCTTGTTTTGTATATTTTTCTCTTATGAAAAGTACAATGACAAGAGTGGTAAGTAGTCTCAAAGCACTTATCCCACCGCTGCACAACCAATGTAGGAGGCTGGACTGGCTTGTAGTGAGTACCAAGGGGTATTTGCACCTTGCACCAGGCCCAGTTATCGCTTATTAGTGTATAGGGTGTCTAGCAGCTTAGGCTGATAGATAATGGTAGCTTAGCAGAGCAGCTTAGGCTGAACTAGGAGACGTGTGAAGCTACTACAGTACCACTTAGTGTCATATGCACAATATCATAAGAAAACACAATACACAGTTATACTAAAAATAAAGGTACTTTATTTTTATGACAATATGCCAAAGTATCTTAGAGTGTACCCTCAGTGAGAGGATAGCAAATATACACAAGATATATATACACAATAGCACAAATATGCAGTATAGTCTTAGAGAACAGTGCAAACAATGTATAGTTACAATAGGATGCAATGGGGAAACATAGGGATAGGGGCAACACAAACCATATACTCCAGAAGTGGAATGCGAACCACGAATGGACCCCAAACCTTTGTGACCTTGTAGAGGGTCGCTGGGACTATTAGAAAATAGTGAGAGTTAGAAAAATAACCCTCCCCAAGACCCTGAAAAGTGAGTGCAAAGTGCACTATAGTTCCCCTAAGGACAAAGAAGTCGTGTTAGAGGAATAATGCAGGAAAGACACAAACCAACAATGCAACAACTGTGGATTTCCAATCTAGGGTACCTGTGGAACAAGGAGACCAAGTCCAAAAGTCACAAGCAAGTCGGAGATGGGCAGATGCCCAGGAAATGCCAGCTGCGGGTGCAAAGAAGCTTCTACTGGACAGAAGAAGCTGAGTTTTCTGCAGGAACAAAAATGGGCTAGAGACTTCCCCTTTGGTGGACGGATCCCTCTCGCCGTGGAGAGTCGTGCAGATGTGTTTTTCCCGCCGAAAGAACGCCAACAAGCCTTGCTAGCTGCAAATCGTGCGGTTAGCGTTTTTGGACGCTGCTGTGGCCCTGGAGGGACCAGGAGGTCGCAAATTGGACCAGGGGAGAGAGGGGACGTCGAGCAAGACAAGGAGCCCTCTCAGCAGCAGGTAGCACCCGGAGAAGTGCCAGAAACAGGCACTACGAGGATGCGTGAAACGGTGCTCACCCGAAGTCGCACAAAGGAGTCCCACGTCGCCGGAGACCAACTTAGAACGTCGTGCAATGCAGGTTAGAGTGCCGTGGACCCAGGCTTGGCTGTGCACAAAGGATTTCTGCCGGAAGTGCACAGGGGCCGGAGTAGCTGCAAAAGTCGCGGTTCCCAGCAATGCAGCCCAGCGAGGTGAGGCAAGGACTTACCTCCACCAAACTTGGACTGAAGAGTCACTGGACTGTGGGGGTCACTTGGACAGAGTCGCTGGATTCGAGGGACCTCGCTCGTCGTGCTGAGAGGAGACCCAAGGGACCGGTAATGCAGCTTTTTGGTGCCTGCGGTTGCAGGGGGAAGATTCCGTCGACCCACGGGAGATTTCTTCGGAGCTTCTGGTGCAGAGAGGAGGCAGACTACCCCCACAACATGCACAAGCAGGAAAACAGTCGAGAAGGCGGCAGGATCAGCGTTACAGAGTTGCAGTAGTCGTCTTTGCTACTATGTTGCAGGTTTGCAGGCTTCCAGCGCGGTCAGCAGTCGATTCCTTGGCAGAAGGTGAAGAGAGAGATGCAGAGGAACTCGGATGAGCTCTTGCATTCGTCATCTAAAGTTTCCCCAGAGACAGAGACCCTAAATAGCCAGAAAAGAGGGTTTGGCTACCTAGGAGAGAGGATAGGCTACTAACACCTGAAGGAGCCTATCAGCAGGAGTCTCTGACGTCACCTGGTGGCATTGGCCACTCAGAGCAGTCCAGTGTGCCAGCAGCACCTCTGTTTCCAATATGGCAGAGGTCTGGAGCACACTGGAGGAGCTCTGGACACCTCCCAGGGGAGATGCAGGTCAGGGGAGTGGTCACTCCCCTTTCCTTTGTCCAGTTTCGTGCCAGAGCAGTGCTAAGGGGTCCCCTGAACCGGTGTAGACTGGCTTATGCAGAATTGGGCACATCTGTGCCCAAGAAAGCATTTCCAGAGGCTGGGGGAGGCTACTCCTCCCCTGCCTTCACACCATTTTCCAAAGGGAGAGGGTGTCACACCCTCTCTCAGAGGAAGTTCTTTGTTCTGGCATCCTGGGCCAGGCCAGGCTGGACCCCAGGAGGGCAGATGCCTGTCTGAGGGGTTGGCAGCAGCAGCAGCTGCAGTGAAACCCCAGGAAGGGCAGTTTGGCAGTACCAGGGTCTGTGCTACAGACCACTGGGATCATGGGATTGTGCCAACTATGCCAGGATGGCATAGAGGGGGCAATTCCATGATCATAGACATGTTACATGGCCATATTCGGAGTTACCATTGTGAAGCTACATATAGGTAGTGACCTATATGTAGTGCACGCGTGTAATGGTGTCCCCGCTCTCACAAAGTTCAGGGAATTGGCTCTGAACAATGTGGGGGCACCTTGGCTAGTGCCAGGGTGCCCTCACACTAAGTAACTTTGCACCTAACCTTTACCAGGTAAAGGTTAGACATATAGGTGACTTATAAGTTACTTAAGTGCAGTGTAAAATGGCTGTGAAATAACGTGGACGTTATTTCACTCAGGCTGCAGTGGCAGACCTGTGTAAGAATTGTCAGAGCTCCCTATGGGTGGCAAAAGAAATGCTGCAGCCCATAGGGATCTCCTGGAACCCCAATACCCTGGGTACCTCAGTACCATATACTAGGGAATTATAAGGGTGTTCCAGTAAGCCAATGTAAATTGGTAAAATTGGTCACTATCCTGTTAGTGACAATTTGAAAGAAATGAGAGAGCATAACCACTGAGGTTCTGGTTAGCAGAGCCTCAGTGAGACAGTTAGGCACTACACAGGGAACACATACATATAGGCCACAAACTTATGAGCACTGGGGTCCTGACTAGCAGGGTCCCAGTGACACATAACAAACATACTGAAAACATAGGGTTTTCACTATGAGCACTGGGCCCTGGCTAGCAGGATCCCAGTGAGACAGTGAAAACACCCTGACATACACTCACAAACAGGCCAAATGTGGGGGTAACAAGGCTAGAAAGAGGCTACTTTCTCACAGCGGGTTGCAAGGGGGAAGCCCTCTGCTGCTAGCAGCAGGCCTGGGGGCTCGAGTTTCAGGGGCTGTAGACCTTTGAAGCTCACCACCAGGGTGTTGCACATTCCTGAGGGAGGGGGTGTTACCTCCTCCACCCAGGAAGGGCATTGTCTTACAAACCAGAGAGCCATGGCTCTCCCCCGGGTTTGTAGATTGGCTGTCCGGAGTGGCAGGCTGGATGAAACCACTCAGCAACTCTGCCAGTTAGGGTTAGCTTTTGCAGGGGGCACCTCTAAGGTGACCCTGGATACATTTAGGGATAAATCCAATACTGGTACCAGTTTGGATTTATCATTCTGAATTGTTTGATACCAAACAACCCAGGGTGCAGGGTAGCCATCATGTGGCTGGGAAACTCGTTGTTGACCAGTGTCCAGTACATGTATTTAAAATGGCTGCTCTGTTCACTCACTATGCCCTAGGTTTGGCAAGGACACAGTGGGGGCATATTGCTCATGCAGCTATGCCCTCACATTCAGTATGGTGCAGCCTGCCTTAGCGCTGGAAGGCCTGCCAGAGAGGTGTCTTATCCATGCTATATGCAGTGTAGGGTGGACAGGGCACATGGGGGGTGCCATGTCGAGTTTGTCTTTTTAGGGTTGCCCCAGTACACTCAGCCTGCAATGGCAATGCTGGGTGCATCTGGGTGCAGGGCCCTTGGGGGGTGGCACAATCAGTGCTGCTGCCCCCCGGGCCTACTCTCAATATTTCCTGCCCTGGGTACTAGGGTACCCATTTACTAGGAACTTATAGGGGTATTTAACAGTGTATCCAATTGTGCCAAGCATCACAACAGATTTAGGGAAAGAGCTCTGGCCCAGGGAACCTGTTTAGCAGGGGCCCTGGGCACTACCAACTTCTAGAACACATCAACATCAGGCAAAAAGTGGGGGCTAACCATGCAAAAAGAGGCCTACTCTCACACAACAGACTTGTAGTTCTTAATTTTTGTTTATTCTTGTTGTGGCTATGAGACACAAATTGAACCCAGAGAGTCCGCCTACCCCCGTTCTGCTCGGAGGCCACCAAAATCATCTGCGGCGTACCCCAGGGTTCGTCCCTCATCCCGACCCTCTTCAACTTCTACATAGCTCCGCTCGCTAACACCACCCTATCCCACAACCTCAACATCATCTCATACGCCGGCAACACCCAACTGATCCTCTTCCTCACCAAGGACTCCGCCAAGACCAACCTCCACGAAGGAATGAAGGCCATCGCCGAATGGATGAAGAACAGCTGCCTCAAACACAATTCCGACAAGACGGAAATCCTCATCTTTGGCTCCACCCCCTCCGCATGGGATGACTCCTGGTGGCCTGCAACTCTCTGACTCCCACCGACCACGCACGCAACCTAGGATTCATCTTGTTTTCCTCATTATCCATGACCCTGCAAGTCAACGCCTTCTCCTCCTCCTGCTTCAACACCCTCCACATGCTCTGAAAGATCTACAAATGGATCCCCACCAAAACCAGAAGAACAGTCACCCAAGCCCTCGTAAGCAGCAAACTGGACTACGGCAATGCCCTCCACGCAGGACCAAACTCCAGAAGAGGCTGCAATGCATCCACAATGCCTCTGCACGCCTCATCCCGGACATCTCCCGCCACTGCCACATCACGGGCCATCTGAGAGACCTGCACTGGCTCCCAGTCAACAAGAGAATCACCTTCAAACTATTCACCCACGCTCACAAAGCACTGCACAACACCGGACCAGAATACCTCAACAGACGGCTCTCCTTCTACACCCCGACCCGGCATGTCTGCTCCGCCTACCTCACCCTCGCAACTGTCCCACGCGTCCGCAGAACTACAACCGACGGCAGATCATTCTCGCACCTCACCACCAAGACGTGGAGCACTCTGCCCACCCACCTGCGTCAGACCAAAGACCTCCTTACCTTCAGGAAACTTCTCAAGACCTGTCTGTTCAAGCAGTAGCAGCACCTCTCCCCCCCACACCTCAGCTCCTTGAGACCCTCACAGGTGAGTAGTGCACTTTACAAATTCCTGATTGATTGATTGATTGATCCTTTTGCCCTTTGTGGTGGCAGGCTTCTACCTCAGGCAGGGGCAGCCCTTCCGCTATGGCGGAAGAGTGTCCCCCCCGCCAGCAGCAGGAGCTGCAAACCTTTAAAAATAACACGATAATAAACAATGTTTATTATCATTTTATTATTAAAGTGGCGGGCCATGGGGGTGACGAACACCAAGAGGAGTGAACAGAGCACTCCCCTCAGTGCCCATGTATGTTTGGCCGCCCGTCTCAGGCCAGTCAAACACACTACGCACACAGGGCTCTCTCCAAGCCGGCACTGTGTTGCCGGGTTAGAGAGAGCAAGCCCCGGCTCCTCGTCTGTGTTGGATGCCCAGCCAGGGCTCTTCAGCCAATCATAATGCTGCTCTGACCAACGTCATGATTGGCCGCAGGGCAGGATGGGAGCTTGTGCCTGGAGTGTGGCGGAGAGCATCAGTGTGGCAGCGAGGTTCAGGTAACTTTTTAAAAAATATATATTTTTTGTATTTTTCTTTTATTCCACCGCCCTGCCTCTTTGTCCAGTCGCTAGCCCCGACTAACCTCAGGGCTTTGCAGGAGTGGGTGCACCCGTGCCTCATCGCACAGCCAACACTCTTTTACAAAACATTACATGTTATTTTGAGCAGTACCGCTGTCCAGCGCGGTCTTTGTCACAGATGTGGAGCAAGAGCTTCAGAGGATATGAGGCTGAGCTCAAGTGGCTCACGCAGCCGTGACCATCATGCGCACTAGCACCCTGCGTAGTTTGAAAAGCCGGGGCCTTTGGGATGGTGGTGGTCGGATTGGGAACTATGACAGCTGCTCAGCCCATGACAGCTCCTCGAATACACCCTTTTTGGAAGGGGTGTAAAATTTATAGAAAGATACATTGACTGGGTATTTACTTACTGCCACTATATATAAAGTGCTATAGATAAGAATCCTACCTGCCTCTGTAAAGGATACCAGACGTCAGGTATCTGCCTTAAATATGATAACACTAGATACCTGCACCATGAGAATAGAACTTGCCGAATTTACACTGGCACAAAAGGGAGGATCCCATTATTCTCTAGGGGCCTCTGGGTGCTTTGCAGGATTACCGTCAACATTTTTGACAGTAATACTGCTAAGCGCCAGACTAGCATCAACAATTATGACGCTTTTGCCCCTTACCACCGCCATGGTGCGTCGTATTCTAAATATGGCACACACATGGTGGTGTGGGTGGGGCGCTAAGGGGAGCAAGAAAAGTGGTGCTGAACTAGGTGCACCTCCACTTTTCATTAATCTGCCCCTAAATCTTTCTGGAACTATATAAACAGGGAACTGCTATTGTGCTGAGTGATGGGGAACGTGTAAGAGCCAGAGCTGCCGACTTCGGAGCTGGCGAACCAGGTTCAAGTCTCAGCGACGGTTCAGCATCCCGTGATCCTGGGCAAATCACTTCATCTTCCCGTGCCTACCAAAAGTGAACGTGTCCTTGTGTAATGTAACTGGTGCTCATGTAAAGCGCTCCAACACCAATGGGTCGAGTTCACACTATATAAAACTGAAAAAACAAAGTTGAAAATGATGACTGAAAGGTGGGAGAAATGCACACATCTAGGGTGCTAAACCTAACCTTGGAAAGCACTTCATGAACCCAACAAGCAAGGCAAGAGCACTCTCTAGTGGATCAAAATGAACATGACACCTGTCAGGGCAACAGTGAGAGCCGCTGACCTTGGAGCTTGACTCCCAGCACGGGTTCAACATCCTGTGATTCTGGGCACATCACTTCATCTCCCTGTGGCTACAAAAATGAACGTGTCCTTGTATAATGTAACTGCTGCTCATGCTCATGTAAAGCGCTCAGATACCTTCAGGTCGAGTTCGCACAACATAAAAAAAACTGCTGCGGAGGAGTTCTTTTTCTCAATGACTAAAATAAACTGCTCCTCTAGAAAACTACCCGGCAACCAACAAAGCTGCAGCCTTGGTGCTGACAGGAAGAAGGAGGCTACACTGGAACTGTGTCACCTGCAGCACCAATGGCAGAAAATCCACAACCAAGATGGCAACAGGAAGGTCAGGGAAGGACAAACTGAATGCAGACATGATATCACAGGGAGCGCACTCGCGGTAGTGACTAGACGCTGGAATCAGAATACAAAGTTACACGTCACAATATTACCGAACCACACGACGGAGGCTCACATCAGTTTGAACTAGAGGAGCTAACATAACTAGATACTAAAGAGGATAAGGAAAAATACAGAAGAATACATATAAGGAACCTACACCCTGATGAAGTCACGGGGTACACCCCTGACGAAACACGTGTTGGCGGTAATTGGCAAGTGATGATTGGGACTTATGGCTGAAACTCAAGATTCAAAGAATAAAAGATGAGAAAACTGACTTCAAGTGGGCTTTTGTTGGTGCCTTATACAGGGAGTGCAGAATTATTAGGCAAATGAGTATTTTGACCACATCATCCTCTTTATGCATGTTGTCTTACTCCAAGCTGTATAGGCTCGAAAGCCTACTACCAATTAAGCATATTAGGTGATGTGCATCTCTGTAATGAGAAGGGTTGTGGTCTAATGACATCAACACCCTATATCAGGTGTGCATAATTATTAGGCAACTTCCTTTCCTTTGGCAAAATGGGTCAAAAGAAGGACTTGACAGGCTCAGAAAAGTAAAAAATAGTGAGATATCTTGCAGAGGGATGCAGCACTCTTAAAATTGCAAAGCTTCTGAAGCGTGATCATCGAACAATCAAGCGTTTCATTCAAAATAGTCAACAGGGTCGCAAGAAGCGTGTGGAAAAACCAAGGCGCAAAATAACTGCCCATGAACTGAGAAAAGTCAAGCGTGCAGC
Source organism: Pleurodeles waltl (assembly GCF_031143425.1). Classification (NCBI taxonomy): domain Eukaryota; kingdom Metazoa; phylum Chordata; class Amphibia; order Caudata; family Salamandridae; genus Pleurodeles; species Pleurodeles waltl. The sequence goes on from NC_090443.1 coordinate 1,057,118,632, forward strand.
TGCCACGATGCCACTTGCCACCAGTTTGGCCATATTTCAGAGCTGCAACATCACTGGAGTGCCCAAAAGCACAAGGTGTGCAATACTCAGAGACATGGCCAAGGTAAGAAAGGCTGAAAGACGACCACCACTGAACAAGACACACAAGCTGAAACGTCAAGACTGGGCCAAGAAATATCTCAAGACTGATTTTTCTAAGGTTTTATGGACTGATGAAATGAGAGTGAGTCTTGATGGGCCAGATGGATGGGCCCGTGGCTGGATTGGTAAAGGGCAGAGAGCTCCAGTCCGACTCAGACGCCAGCAAGGTGGAGGTGGAGTACTGGTTTGGGCTGGTATCATCAAAGATGAGCTTGTGGGGCCTTTTCGGGTTGAGGATGGAGTCAAGCTCAACTCCCAGTCCTACTGCCAGTTCCTGGAAGACACCTTCTTCAAGCAGTGGTACAGGAAGAAGTCTGCATCCTTCAAGAAAAACATGATTTTCATGCAGGACAATGCTCCATCACACGCGTCCAAGTGCTCCACAGCGTGGCTGGCAAGAAAGGGTATAAGAGAAGGAAATCTAATGACATGGCCTCCTTGTTCACCTGATCTGAACCCCATTGAGAACCTGTGGTCCATCATCACATGTGAGATTTACAAGGAGGGAAAACAGTACACCTCTCTGAACAGTGTCTGGGAGGCTGTGGTTGCTGCTGCACGCAATGTTGATGGTGAACAGATCAAAACACTGACAGAATCCATGGATGGCAGGCTTTTGAGTGTCCTTGCAAAGAAAGGTGGCTATATTGGTCACTGATTTGTTTTTGTTTTGTTTTTGAATGTCAGAAATGTATATTTGTGAATGTTGAGATGTTATATTGGTTTCACTGGTAATAATAAATAATTGAAATGGGTATATATTTTTTTTTGTTAAGTTGCCTAATAATTATGCACAGTGATAGTCACCTGCACACACAGATATCCCCCTAACATAGCTAAAACTAAAAACAAACTAAAAACTACTTTCAAAAATATTCAGCTTTGATATTAATGAGTTTTTTGGGTTCATTGAGAACATGGTTGTTGTTCAATAATAAAATTAATACTCAAAAATACAACTTGCCTAATAATTCTGCACTCCCTGTATATATCAATGAATGCAGACATAAACCAACACAAAGAGAAACAATCTACTCCCCCAAGAAAAGTATAGAACCCCTAACAAGCAGAAAGACATCTTTAAATTCACGGATGAGCTCACTACACAAAGAGTCACTCGAAGCAGGACCCTCAAGCAAGAATTCTGAGATAAAAATCAATGGTTTCTTTATAAATAAAATTAAAGTGATGAAAAAGTATTACGTTTAATGCCACCAGTAAGATAGCAAAATGGGAGAAAAATCCGACCAGATTTCTTCTGTTTCAACAAGCTGGTGAAATGCAGCTTGAAAATGTGATGAAAAAAGTTCAACCGCGCTCGCCATTAGATCCCTGTCCCCTAAATGTAAAAAAATGTTATCTGCAGTACAGACTTAGCTGATTGATTTATTGGATCCTGGGGCGTCAGTCCCCAGATCTTTTAAACACACAATGGCGATCCCTCTGCTAAAAACACAAGGAGATGATCCCACAGTAGTAAAACAATTACAGACCAATTTCACTGCCTCCTTTTCTGCAAAGTTTTTAGAAGCCAGTGTGGCTCAGCAAAGTTGTGTGCATCTACAGAGCTCAGATGACCTTGACCCCTTTAACCAGGTGTCTTTATGGCGCATATTGCAGAATCTGAGATTCTTCCTGTGATCAGTCATCTGCGTTGAGATGGTGATGGTGCGCAAACTATGGCATTAGTTTTACTGGGCCTGTCTGCTGCTTTCAACGCAATCGACCATGATATAATGGTCTATTGTGGGGAAGATGCTGGACATGATATAATGGTCTATTGTGGGGAAGATGCTGGACATGATATAATGGTCTATTGTGGGGAAGATGCTGGATATGATATAATGGTCTATCGAGTAGAAGATGCTGGATATGATATAATGGTCTATCGAGTAGAAGATGCTGGAGATTATATAATGGTCTATCGTGGGGAAGATGCTGGATGTGATATAAGGTCTATCATGAGGAAGATGCTGGACATGATATAATGGTCTATTGTGGGGAAGATGCTGGACATGATATAATGGTCTATTGTGGGGAAGATGCTGGACATGATATAATGGTCTATCGTGGGGAAGATGCTGGATATGATATAATGGTCTATCGAGTGGAAGATGCTGGACATGATATAATGGTCTATCGTGGGGAAGATGCTGGGCATGATATAATGGTCTATCGTGGGGAAGATGCTGGGCATGATATAATGGTCTATCGTGGGGAAGATGCTGGGCATGATATAATGGTCTATCGAGTGGAAGATGCTGGACATGATATAATGGTCTATCGTGGGGAAGATGCTGGACATGATATAATGGTCTATCGTGGGGAAGATGCTGGGCATGATATAATGGTCTATCGTGGGGAAGATGCTGGGCATGATATAATGGTCTATCGAGTGGAAGATGCTGGACATGATATAATGGTCTATCATGGGGAAGATGCTGGATATGATATAATGGTCTATCGTGGGGAAGATGCTGGATATGATATAATGGTCTATTGTGGGGAAGATGCTGGACATGATATAATGGTCTATCGTGGGGAAGATGCTGGATATGATATAATGGTCTATCGAGTGGAAGATGCTGGACATGATATAATGGTCTATTGTGGGGAAGATGCTGGACATGATATAATGGTCTATTGTGGGGAAGATGCTGGACATGATATAATGGTCTATCGTGGGGAAGATGCTGGACATGATATAATGGTCTATCGTGGGGAAGATGCTGGATATGATATAATGGTCTATCGAGTGGAAGATGCTGGACATGATATAATGGTCTATTGTGGGGAAGATGCTAGACCTGATATAATGGTCTATCGTGGGGAAGATGCTGGGCATGATATAATGGTCTATTGAGTGGAAGATGCTGGATATGATATAATGGTCTATCGAGTAGAAGATGCTGGAGATTATATAATGGTCTATCGTGGGGAAGATGCTGGATGTGATATAATGGTCTATTGAGTGGAAGATGCTGGATATGATATAATGGTCTATCGAGTAGAAGATGCTGGAGATTATATAATGGTCTATCGTGGGGAAGATGCTGGATGTGATATAAGGTTTATCATGGGGAAGATGCTGGACATGATATAATGGTCTATCGTGGGGAAGATGCTGGATATGATATATGGTCTATTGTGGGGAAGATGCTGGACATGATATAATGGTCTATCATGGGGAAGATGCTGGACATGATATAATGGTCTATCGTGGGGAAGATGCTGGATATGATATAATGGTCTATCGAGTGGAAGATGCTGGACATGATATAATGGTCTATTGTGGGGAAGATGCTGGACATGATATAATGGTCTATTGTGGGGAAGATGCTGGACATGATATAATGGTCTATCGTGGGGAAGATGCTGGACATGATATAATGGTCTATCGTGGGGAAGATGCTGGATATGATATAATGGTCTATCGAGTGGAAGATGCTGGACATGATATAATGGTCTATTGTGGGGAAGATGCTAGACCTGATATAATGGTCTATCGTGGGGAAGATGCTGGGCATGATATAATGGTCTATTGAGTGGAAGATGCTGGATATGATATAATGGTCTATCGAGTAGAAGATGCTGGAGATTATATAATGGTCTATCGTGGGGAAGATGCTGGATGTGATATAAGGTTTATCATGAGGAAGATGCTGGACATGATATAATGGTCTATCGTGGGGAAGATGCTGGATATGATATATGGTCTATTGTGGGGAAGATGCTGGACATGATATAATGGTCTATCATGGGGAAGATGCTGGACATGATATAATGGTCTATCGTGGGGAAGATGCTGGATATGATATAATGGTCTATCGAGTGGAAGATGCTGGACATGATATAATGGTCTATTGTGGGGAAGATGCTGGACATGATATAATGGTCTATTGTGGGGAAGATGCTGGACATGATATAATGGTCTATCGTGGGGAAGATGCTGGACATGATATAATGGTCTATCGTGGGGAAGATGCTGGATATGATATAATGGTCTATCGAGTGGAAGATGCTGGACATGATATAATGGTCTATTGTGGGGAAGATGCTAGACCTGATATAATGGTCTATCGTGGGGAAGATGCTGGGCATGATATAATGGTCTATTGAGTGGAAGATGCTGGATATGATATAATGGTCTATCGAGTAGAAGATGCTGGAGATTATATAATGGTCTATCGTGGGGAAGATGCTGGATGTGATATAATGGTCTATTGAGTGGAAGATGCTGGATATGATATAATGGTCTATCGAGTAGAAGATGCTGGAGATTATATAATGGTCTATCGTGGGGAAGATGCTGGATGTGATATAAGGTTTATCATGAGGAAGATGCTGGACATGATATAATGGTCTATCGTGGGGAAGATGCTGGATATGATATATGGTCTATTGTGGGGAAGATGCTGGACATGATATAATGGTCTATCATGGGGAAGATGCTGGACATGATATAATGGTCTATCGTGGGGAAGATGCTGGATATGATATAAGGTCTATCATGAGGAAGATGCTGGACATGATATAATGGTCTATCATGTGGAAAATGCTGGATATGATATAATGGTCTATCGTGTGGAAGATGCTGGACATGATATAATGGTCTATTGTGGGGAAGATGCTGGACATGATATAAGGTCTATCATGAGGAAGATGCTGGATATGATATAATGGTCTATCATGTGGAAAATGCTGGATATCATATAATGGTCTATTGTGTGGAAGATGCTGGACATGATATAATGGTCTATTGTGGGGAAGATGCTGGATATGATATAAGGTCTATCATGAGGAAGATGCTGGACATGATATAATGGTCTATTGTGTGGAAAATGCTGGATATGATATAATGGTCTATCGTGTGGAAGATGCTGGACATGATATAATGGTCTATCGTGGGGAAGATGCTGGACATGATATAAGGCCTATCATGAGGAAGATGCTGGACATGATATAATGGTCTATCGTGGGGAAGATGCCCTCCCAGATTGCCTAAGTAAACGGCCCACTCCCAAAAATTCAAGCGAAAAAACTCTCCTCCAGCTGTTATGGTATCCTGAGATTGTTGCGGAAGGTTTTCTACCTCCTTCCCTTTACCGCCAGAAGAGTGATTGTTCAGGTCCTCGTGCTATCCCATCTTGACTATGGGATTGCCCTGTTCTTAGGCTCACATTGTTTTGTGGTCAGGAGGCTGCAGACTGTGCAGAATTCTGCAGCACGTCTCCGTATGAATATTCCCAAACATCATTCAGCCACAAAAGCTTTGAGAAACCTACACTGGGGACCTTCAATAGATGGGCTGACAAAGATCGACTGACTCTCCCAGGAAGATATGGGGAGGCTACGGATCTTAGTAAAGATGGACCCATCTGCTGAAGGTCCCCAGGATTCTCAGATCCCGCTGCGATGGCCGATCCATTTATTTTCTGGCCCCAAGACTCTCAAACTCTCTACCCCTGAAATCATGTCTTCTGGAGCATGAGCTTCCTTTCCGCAAAGCTTTGAAGACCTGGCTTTTTGGCATCTGAACCCACCCACCCCATCAGCACTATTCTGTCCACCCACAGTGTCTATGGCAGCGCTGGGAGGCCTTTGGGTAGCCACGCGCTATGCAAGATCTCAAGAATAGAATAGACTCCAGGGTCCCTCACTGAATAGGGTAGAGTGTTTCATAGAAGATAGGTCTCAAGCAGTTCAGCTGTCCCTTTTCTAGGACTCCCTAATACCACGGTCCACAGACTACAGGTGGTTCAGAACGAGGCTGCTTGTTTAATACACAAACTTTCCAGAAACTCCCAAGCTAACATACTATTCAAGCAACTCCAGTGGCTAAGAGTGAAGCAAATAATTCAATTTAAAACTTTTGCCTCATTTCTAAGGCCTTGAAGGGTTGTGCCCCTCACTTTGTAGCCAAGAGGATCAAACACCATGGGCCTGAATTAGATTTCAGAGGATGGGTTACTCCGTCACAATGATGACAGATTTCCCGCCCGCGGAAATATAATCCCACAATTTCCTATGGGATTTAGATTTCGGCAGACATGATATCCGTCATTGTCGTGATGGAATAATCCGTCCCCCAAAATCTAAATCAGTTCCTAAATTCCATCATGCGTTCTCCGGACATCCTACTTTCTGAACAAACCCAGTTATACAAAAAAGATATGAGCCGACACATCTTTTTAGTGCAAGTCACATCTCTGTGGGGTTCACTCCTGGTACATCTACGCCAGGAAACCAAACTCAGGTCATTCAGAAGAAACATGAAAATGTAGTTTTTCAAACTAGCCACCATTAGTAATATCCTTTTCGTTCAACTCCTATAACTGCTTCATTCAATTTTTCACTTAGCGCCAAGAAGACTTTGGTAAATGTGCGCTCTATCAAGATTGCTTAACATAACATTACATGACCTGAAGCTCTCTATAAGAAGTTGGGTCTTGTGCTACAAGTCAAGTGGCTACTTACACTCCATCACCTTCCAAGTGCACCAGTGGCCACCGCTGTTACTACATTTGTCATGATAAACCCTGAAGGGTCGGATGGATCTAGTCCAACGAGGCATTTGTTGTGGCTGGACATGTAGATGCTCAGTCTAAGAATTGATAGTATTTTTTATTTTTTGAAGGCATACAAAAGTTCATGAGTGTCCCTTGCATTCACATAGTCCTCTGATCCAAGAGGCTTTCACTGCTTGTCCTTGGGGTGAGCAGGGCGTCTCTTGCAGGCGTCGCTCTCCAGGTAGGACTTGAGTTTTGGGCGGGCTTCCATCTTTGCTACGAAGGCCTTGAGGAGCGGGAACTCACTGAGGCACTGTGGGGCCAGCTTCAGGTGCAAATGAAGGATGTGCAGCAGATTGTAGTCTGCATACGAGATCTGTGGGGCGAAAACAGAGGAATTAACAACACATTAAAGACACTACCTGACCAGATGTCTGCCCTGCCACTCACATGCAGTGAGCAGAACAACAGAACAAATGGACTCTAGGTTCCTCCTGTCTCTTGCGCTTACAGGAACAGACACCGCCTCAAAACAGGGGGTGAGCCTCACTCCATGGACATCTGGACTAGGGGTGGGCGGAACTTGTGGAGTTTCACTTCCAAATCTGCGAGATTCCACAGAGTTTAGCGAACGGGCAGAATTTAGCATGTCGCGCTGCGCGCACTAATTTTTAGTCCCAGGAAATTTTTCCTTGCTGAAAAATCAGTGTAATAGCACCACACCACATGCCAGAGGGCGCTGTTTCTCAAGTTGATTTTGCTGCTGTTTCACTGGGTTTTCTACTCAAGCAGCAGCTTTCTCACCGTGGACTAATGTGACCGCCCGCATTGGGCATATCTCACCGGGTGCCCTGCTAGTAACCAAAAATCATGCTAGGGAATACAGTCTTGCATGCCAATTTACTGTTGGCGAGCCGCATGTGAGAAAAAAAATTCACCACACACCATTTTGGGGAATTTGGATGGAACTTAGCAGCATAACGTGGAGTGGCCGAAACTCTGCCAACTTCACCTGCGGCACGGAATTTATCACTCACCCTTAGTCAAGATTCCCTCAGTTGCTTTTAGCCTATCACTTTTGGTCAAGGAGTTCACTGCTATGCGTCAGGCAGACTCCATGGAGAAGAAAAATGTACTGTCTCTTTCTGTCTCTGAGCAATGAGACAAGTGCTGCAGGGAGGACAGACTCCATGAACTGGAAGATCCCATTATCTTCTTTCCTTTCTGGGCAGTGAAGTGAGTGGCCCAGATGGGCGGGCTCCACGGATGGGAAGACCACACTGCGGCCTATATTTATCATTTTTCATACAGCACACCTTGCTGTGCTGTGTGAAAGGGCAGGGAAGCACCGTATTTAATATTATAAAGCACATTCCTGCCCTCTCCTAGCTCTGGCACACAATAGTAAATAAATCTCCCATCCACACTCCTGAGTCTCTCTGCCCCAGATGATAAATATAGAAATGTTTATTGCATCCTTAGGCAGTGCCCCCCTCACCACCACACAAGTGACTTGGAAATATGCGCCTCTGCTGGCCAGTCTGCAGAACTCCAGGCCTCTCAGATGCCGTTCCCACTTTCTCTCACTAGAGGCGGCTGGTGTGCACTTCAGATGGTGCTATTTCCTCTCCTGTGTCTTTTACCCAGAGGTGTAATGCAGCCCCCTGCAATCTCTGTAGCGCCTGGTGGCTCCACCCTCCAGGGAGCACCATACAACTCCCATGCATGTCTGTGAGGCGTTGGAAACCATAACAGCCCCTCAACCCTGCTACGCCACTGCTCTTACCTGGCTTCCGTTGACAAAGCCCCCTGGATGTTTGGAGAGGATGCGCTCAAACGGGCCGAGCTGATTGGGCAGGTCTGCAATATACTTGTCTTTTCCAGTGTCCTGCAGTGGGAGAGCAATAATATCAGAACGTGCTACCTCCTGTGGGACGAACGACGCACCAGGCACGCCATGGTGAAACTTTTGTGCTCATCACTTTTTAGCATCATTGCATGAGTTTACATATAATGCACACATATACTTGAGGATGTGGAAGTGGATTGGTCCTTTCCTAGTCTGGGTTTAGGGACAATGTTATGAGTGTTCAATGTACATCAGTGGGATCCTGCAGTGATTTGGGGCATTAAATAGGTCCCCAATAAAACCCACTAATGTGGTACAACCCTCTCTGCTTTGGTGGTCTGGTCTTTGGGGGCCCTAGCATATGCTCCCAGAGTGGGCATGGTTCCAGTTGGCTCTTGTGAGTTTATTATTTGGGGTGACTGGGTGTCCACCACAAGTGGTAAAGTCACTCTAATGTTTGAGCCAGTCAAACATTCCAATAATTTACACCAGAGCTCAACCCCTGCTGCTGTGGCACAGAACAGACAGTCTTAACTTAGAGAACATGTGTAAAGTGTTTACAAGTACCAAAACGGTTACAAAATGGAAAACACTACAAAATTAAAATCCCACTCCAATTTGGAAAAATAGAGTAAAAATGTAATAAACCAAATGACACTAAAATTACAGAAAATCCAATGAGGGGAACTGTAGATGATTTTTTAAAGATAAAAGTGAAAAAGATTTTTCTGAATGGTTGTCAATGTTCGCGGTAAACCCTGGAACCAGGCACAATTTGAGGCAGACTGCGCTTGAGCACGGGTTCGATACAACCAGGAGATTTGTCTTACTAGGCCTGGAAGTAGGGAAGTTCAGAAATGTTTCCAAGTTCCAATCTGAAAAGGGACTTTGTCATTTTTCTGAAGAAAAACTGTTTTCTTCATGGGGCAACCCCAAAATTCAGTCAGATGCTGTGGACCTGCCAATTGGATACTTTTATCAGTCACTCCCCTTGAAGCTCTGGAGCAAAAGTTTTGAAAAAGATCCCAAACTTTTTTTGTGCCAAAGTAACCAATGGAAGGATGTGTGGCCTAGCGAGTAAACCTGCTACCTTTGCAACCTTGAGACCTAGGCTCAAATCCCAGCATTACCAGCTAGACTCAACATTGTGTGATTGTAGGAAATCACTTAACCTTCTTGTTTTTAAATGTGTAATACGCATTTGTGTGATGTACACTGCCTATGACTGTTTCTTAGTCCCTCATGAAATGTGCATTATTCCATTTCTTCAAAGCTAGGATTGCAATGTATATAAACCATAGCAGTACACTTCCAAGGAGCTCAGAAGATACAGTTACAAAGTTTCTGGTTGTCAGTCAGAGAGGAACAAAAAAATCCAGCCTAGGTCCAGTTCCCGCTGGTCAGCTGGTATACTTGAAATGGATGTCCTCTTTAGATTGTTTATGTTCCCAGCTGGTTCCTTTCCTGAGTCAGCATTGTTTGTATTTTACTATGGAGTGTGGATTTCTACATGAGATTGGCTAAGCATGGGTAAGCCCGGCACAGTGAAACTAGCCTTTTGGGCCTTGTCACTGAGGGACATTAATGTTCTACATGTCCTGCTTTTAAACATCATGCACCCTACCTTGTGGACTACAAGGCCAACATAGGGTTGGCTTACTAATATTTACAAGGGTGGGGCCTGATTCACAAAGGTAGCTTGCACTTTTGAGTAAGTTTACACTTTTGAGTAAGTTTACCACTTTTGAGTACGTTTACACTTTCGAGTACGTTTACACTTTCGAGTAAATTTACCAGTTTTGAGTGGGTTTACACTTCAGAGCAAGTTTACCACTTTTGAGTAAGTTTACACTTTTGAGCAAGTTTACCACTTTTTAGTAGGTTTACACTTTTGAGTAAGTTTACACTTTTGAGTAAGTTTACCACTTTTGAGTAACTGCACTTTTGTAGTAACTTACACTTTGTAGTATGTCCATAACTGGTACTGCGACAGTCTCCAAAAGAAAACAATGAAGGTAGGGACTTACTACAAAAGTGTATGATACTATAAAAGTGCAAGTTATTGCAAAAGCGCTCTTTGTGAGTACCAAAACGTACTACATTTACTTAAAAGTGTAAGTTACTACAATAGTGCAGTCTGTGAATAGAACTTTGCAGTATGCTATGTAGCACTGTTGCGGTACTGCAAAACTACTACAAAATGCAGTGTGTGACTCAGGTCCGAGGTGTTTACCTGTCAAATAAGGTTATTTTACCAGGTACACTGCAGGCTTAAACTGCAGCAGTCAGGCTACTATGGTAGGCCAGAAGCCATGTTTTCCGCCACACTAGTAATAAGAGCTAGAGTCCATAGGTGACATTTAACTTTTCATGTGATGGGTGCATTGCTACACCATATACTGTCCTTGTAGGAGAGTTACGTATACTAGTCAGGGATTAGCCAATTCATATATGTTTTAGGGGCCACATCACATACACTGGGCACTCAGCAAAACAAATGGATGGGGGTGACCATGAAAAACAGAGGCATTTGCTCACAGTGGTGACAGCAAGGTACAGCCCCCTCCCCCCCCGGCCCTCTAAACCATGCCAGGGAGGTTCTGTGCAGTCTGAAGCATGTGATTACATGTTTGTCATCTAGAAAGGAAGCAGGGATTGGTAGGAGGCCATTGTTGTCACGTTTACAGGTTACAAATGGTGCTTGTCTGTGAAAGCCTACTGTTGAACTGTTGCTGTTTTTGCAAGGTTACCCAATATTTTTTTGCTGAACTTTATTTTTACTGGCTGTAGAACTCTATTTTTAATGCTCTAGAATGAACTGGCTGTAAAACTAACCATTGGTAAGTGTGTGTGCTCTGCCTTTCAACCACTTGTATAAGTTCAAAGTATGGCACAGCTCAGAGCTCTGACCAGGCGAAGAACGATTCTGCCATCTGGGGTTTTGGCACAGCAGGGCAATATGGGATTGTGTACGGCCAAACCCTAGGAAATGATGTCAAAGAGGAAAGGGTTGCCCCAGCGCATGTTTTCATACCTGGTCAGGTAGTCACCCCCACCCACAAGCCAGTACCAGGCATTCAAATGGCCCCCCTGACTACCTTCCGCAGATCACTGCAGGACCTGTGGCACCAGAGACTGCACCTACTGAACCAAAGGACTGGAATTAGAAGAAGGACTGCACCTACTGAACCAAAGGACTGGAATTAGAAGAAGGACTGCACCTACTGAACCAAAGGACTGGAATTAGAAGAAGGACTGCACCTACTGAACCAACGGATGGAATTAGAAGAAGGACTGCACCTACTGAACCAACGGATGGAATTAGAAGAAGGACTGCACCTACTGAACCAACGGATGGAATTAGAAGAAGGACTGCACCTACTGAACCAACGGACTGGAATTAGAAGAAGGACTGCACCTACTGAACCAACGGACTGGAATTAGAAGAAGGACTGCACCAACTGAACCAACGGAATGGAATTAGAAGAAGGACTGCACCTACTGAACCAACGGATGGAATTAGAAGAAGGACTGCACCTACTGAACCAACGGATGGAATTAGAAGAAGGACTGCACCTACTGAACCAAAGGATGGAATTAGAAGAAGGACTGCACCTTCTGAACCAACGGACTGGAATTAGAAGAAGGACTGCACCTACTGAACCAAAGGATGGAATTAGAAGAAGGACTGCACCTTCTGAACCAACGGACTGGAATTAGAAGAAGGACTGCACCTACTGAACCAAAGGATGGAATTAGAAGAAGGACTGCACCAACTGAACCAAAGGATGGAATTAGAAGAAGGACTGCACCAACTGAACCAATGAATGGAATTAGAAGAAGGACTGCACCTACTGAACCAACGGATGGAATTAGAAGAAGGACTGCACCTACTGAACCAAAGGATGGAATTAGAAGAAGGACTGCACCAACTGAACCAATGAATGGAATTAGAAGAAGGACTGCACCTACTGAACCAACGGATGGAATTAGAAGAAGGACTGCACCAACTGAACCAATGAATGGAATTAGAAGAAGGACTGCACCTACTGAACCAACGGATGGAATTAGAAGAAGGACTGCACCTACTGAACCAAAGGATGGAATTAGAAGAAGGACTGCACCAACTGAACCAATGAATGGAATTAGAAGAAGGACTGCACCTACTGAACCAACGGATGGAATTAGAAGAAGGACTGCACCTACTGAACCAAAGGATGGAATTAGAAGAAGGACTGCACCAACTGAACCAATGAATGGAATTAGAAGAAGGACTGCACCTACTGAACCAACGGATGGAATTAGAAGAATTAGAAGAAGGACTGCACCTACTGAACCAAAGGATGGAATTAGAAGAAGGACTGCACCAACTGAACCAATGAATGGAATTAGAAGAAGGACTGCACCTACTGAACCAACGGATGGACTTAGAAGAAGGAGTGAGCCTGCTTTTTTACCTGTGGAGAAAACCCCAAGGGCTGGACACACTCCCACTGGAGCCCAGGACAGAAGGGTGGACTCCAAGGGCTAGAGGGTTAGCCTCCCGTTAGGATCCAAGAACAGAAAAGCTGCAAGTAGTCTACAACAAAGAAGAGCCCAGCTGAGCAGTTTCAACTGGATTTGCCCTGGACACTGCTGGTAACTTCTCGGCGATTGTGTCTTAACTCACCAAGTGGTACCCAAAAGCACCTGGACCCTGGGCTGAGTGTACTCTCTCCCCCTCAGGTTTGCAAGAGTAGATAATTTGGTTCTTTTATGAAAAAGTTCATAAAGGCAACAACTGGAATTCCATCGAACTGCAGCCGCCAGCATTGCCTTGCCGATTTAATTAGACTTGCTGGTTTGTCCCACTGACAGCAGCTTGACTAACTGAAAAGTCTCTTAGTGCTAGCGTGGAAAATGTCACCGGGCCCAAGGCTGAGCAGCACTTGACTGTCGTCAGGCTTTCGGTTTGATCAATCCAACAGCCCGCTCTGCTCACAAGAAACTATTTGTGTAGAAAAAGCCTGAGGGCCTGATTTAATTGTTGCTAATCGGGCCGTCCTCCGTCAAGGCGATGGAGTAGTTTACTCCATCACCCTGATGGAGGTCCCGACAGCCAAATTTAGAAATGTCCATCAGGCTGACGGACATTTCTAGCATCAAGGTGGTTTCTGTCAATGCATTGAAATTTTGCCATATGACTTCATCAAACATGACAAATCCGTATGGCAAAGGTGTGATTTTATTTTTCTTTAAAAAACAAAACACCAAACAGGATTTTGCGTTTGAAAATAAAAAAACACAGTGCCCCTCTCACTATGGGAGTTATTTCACATGGCCAGGGAAGCAGTTTGAAGTGTTTACTGCCCCTTACTGCCAGAGTTTGTCTAGCGGTGGCAGGCAGTGATAAACAGCTGTATGTCCGCCCATCTAAACTGGGTGGGCAGACATATAGGGGCAGATTTAAGAAAACTGATGCTGCACCCAGTGCGCCCAGTGCAGCGCCACTGTCCTTGCACTCCTTACTGCCCCCCTACCACCACTATGTGTGAGCAGTACTTAAAATACGCTGCACCATGGCGTAGAGTTGGGGGCAATAGCGTCAAACTATTGATGTACTGTTCAGGGACCCATTGTAACCAATGGTGTGCCACCTTTTAACGCCTGCTCTGAGTAGGCGTGAAAAATGGCAAAATAAATGGCACAAAAAATTTATTTGCATCATTTTTGTGGTCCCCCTAATGGGGAACGCCCCCCTTGCATACATTATGCCTGGCGCAGGCATTGAGCCACTTTGTAAACATGGTGCAGCAATTTTTTAAGCCTAACGCCACATTATCGTCAAAAAATGATGCTTATGTGGTGCTAGAGCTTCTTAAATCTGGGCCACAGTCTATTCTCCAACAGCCCTTATCCATCGGGACGTTGAAGAAGTTTGGGCACAGCAGAGAGTGAGTAGTCCCCACCATCATCAAACTATGGTCTGCTCGCATTTAAATTGGGCGAACGGACCACAGTCCTGGCAGGAACGGTACCCTGTCACTGTGGAGAAGAAGTACCCTTTCAACCAGGATATAAATTAGGCCCGAAGGTAAACTTTTCACCGGAACAAACCTGATCCATATATCTGGCCTGCGCTCCACTGCGGTCGGCCTTAATTTTTTACTTCGGCCCAGTCTAGCACGACCTGATTCCTGAGGTTGGCGTTTTGCTGTTTTTGATCATATAAAGCTTTAAAACCTATAAAAATCATATTTCCAGTTCTCTTCATCAGATTTTGGTTGCCATGATGTTGATTTAAGGATAAAAAGCAACACTATGTGTATAAATCGGATTAGGATTTTTATTGTGTTGTGTTTCTTACTTATTGACTGTCTTGGGACAGATAAATGCTTTCCGCTTATTTTCCTTTGAGTTAAGCCTGACTGCCAGAGCCACAGCTGCCCAGGACTGAGCCAAAGTTTGATTTAAAGAACCCAAACTGGACCGGAGACAGAATTCTGAGATTATTACACAGTGAGGTCTCACAACCACCTCAAGCAATAACCCACTTCCTCACACCAAACAACCGTCCCCTCAGCAACACCCACAACCCTAGACCTTGTAATGCAGACAGTCTGAAACAAGCAGCTAGAACGTACGTATTCAGTGAAAATCAAGCGCACATATTTCAGGCGGAAGTCCTCGAGCCCGTCGTTCACCATGTCGATAACTGCAGCTTCCTTGTCGTTCTTGCCGTAGAGACCTGTGGGGCAGCACAACATTTGTAAGAGATGTGGGGAGACACACTCGGAAACAGGGCCAGCGAGAGGACCTGGGTTGTCATGACCAGTCCGTGGGTTGCGATGGACAGTGTGCCGTGGCTTCGGGGGTCTGTGTGGGTGCACGTGTGTTGTGATGACCAAACAACAAAAGATCTCTGCTAAAGTGACCCTATGAGGGGCCCGTAGGACATGGCAGTACCGGTCCTGCGAGGAGCAAGCCCTATGATGAAGCATGACTTCTTGTGTTCAATGCCCAGGTACTGGACCTTCATTGACCCAAGTCCCCCTTCTCAATTGTACTCTACATGGGTAGCATGGTGTCTGTGGGGCTATCGGGGATCATCACATCTTCGTTAACCTGTTCCTGTCCTAGGACACCACGATTTTGTGAGCAGCACCATGAAGGAAGTTGGACTCAGGGCTGAGCTGCGCCCTCCGTGGACCTGCCCCATGTGGGCAGGATGCAGACCGTCTCTGCCCCAGGGCACAGGCCATTCAGAGGCACTTGTCGGATGGATATCTCGATAGACCATTCACCCCTCTGCCCACTGCTACCCACAAGTCCCCATATTCTCACCATATTTACGACCCAGGTACCGCAGAATGGCGTTGGACTGGTACATGGTAAGGTCTCCATCTTGAAACTTAGGCAGCTGTCCAAACACCTGAAGGAGAGACAAATGGACACATATCAGACTGGTGGGGCCTTTGGGGGGGGCTGGTTACTGCCAGGAGTTTGTACAGAACAGCGGGGGTCCATCTAGAGGGATGTGGTCTATAGAGGAGAGTTTTAACCCTCAAGGCAGTCTACTTACTAGTAAAGTTAGGAGTAAGTATGAGTCCTTAGAAGAGGTGTTTGGCATGGGATAGGTCGCCACACAGACAGTGCTAGCAGTGCAAAGGGGCCCTCGAAGAGGTCTGGTTACTAGTGTGAAGTAGGGGCCTTCAAAGAGGTCTGGTTACTAGTGTGAGGTAATAGCCCTCAAAGAGGTCTGGTTACTAGTGTGAGGTAGGGGCCCTCGAAGAGGTCTGGTCACTAGCCCTCGAAGAGATCTGGTAACTAGCGTGCGATAGAGGCCCCAAAGAGTTCTGGTTACTAATGTGAGGTAGGGGCCCTCAAACAGGTCTGGTCACTAGTGTGAGGTAGGGGCCCTTGAAGGCATCTGGTCCCTAGTGTGCAACAGGGGCCTGAAGAGGTCTGGCCACTAGTGTGCGATACGGGTTCTTGAAGAGGTCTAGTTATTAGTGTGAGGTAGGGGCCCTTGAAGAGGTCTGGTCGATAGTGTGAGGTAGGTGCCCTCAAAGAGGTCTGGTCACTAGTGTGAGGTAGGGGCCCTCAAAGAGGTCTGGTTACTAGTGTGAGATAGAGGCTCCAAAGAGGTCTGGTTACTAATGTGAGGTAGGGGCCCTCCAAGAGGTCTGGTTACTAGTGTGAGGTAGGGGCCTTCGAAGAGGTTTGGTCACTAGTGTGAGAGAGGGGCCTGAAGAGGTTGATCACTAGTGGGAGATAAGAGCCCTTGAAGAGATCTGGTTTCTAGTGTGAGATGGGGGCCTGAATACGTATTGTTACTAGTGTGAGATAGGACCCTCCAAGAGGTCTGGTTACTAGTGTGAGACAGGGGCCTGAAGAGGTCTGGTTACTAGTGTGAGATAGGACCCTCCAAAAGGGCTGGTTACTAGTGTGAGATAGGGGTCCTTGAAGATGTCTTTTTACTAGTGTGAGGTAGGAGCTTGAAGAGGTCTGGATGCTAGTGTCAGGTAGGGGCCCTCAAAGAGGTCTGGTCACTAGTGTAAGATAGGGGTCCTTGAAGAGATCTGGTCACTGGTGTGTGGTAGGGGGCCTCGAATAGGCCTGGTCACTAGTGCGAGATAAAAGCCCTTGAAGAGGTCTGGTTACTAGTGTGAGATAAGAGCCCTCAAAGAGGTCTGGTTACTAGTGTGCAGTAGAGGCCTGAAGAGGTCTGGTCACTAGTGTGAGATAGGAGCCTGAAGAGGTCTGGTCATTAGTGGGAGGTAGGGGCCTGAAGAGGTCTGGTCACTAGTGAAAGATAAGCACTCTTGAGGTCTGGTCACTACGTGAGATAGGAGCCTGAAGAGGTCTGGTCACTAGTGTGAGATAAGCACTCTTGAAGAGGTCTGGTCACTAGTGTGATATAAGCACTCTTGAAGAGGTCTGGTCACTAGTGGGAGATAGTGAACCTCAAAGAGGTCTGGTCACTAGTGTGAGATAGGGGTCCTTCAAGGGGCCTGGTTACTAATGTGAGATAGTGACCCTCAAAGAGGTCTGGTCACTAGTGTGAGATAGGGGTCCTTCAAGGGGCCTGGTTACTAATATGAGATAGTGACCCTCAAAGAGGTCTGGTCACTAGTGTGAGATAGGGGTCTTTGAAGAGGTCTGGTCACTAATGTGAGATAGTGACCCTCAAAGAGGTCTGGTCACTAGTATGAGATAGGGGACCTTCAAGGGGCCTGGGTCCTAATGTGAGAGAGGGGCCCTTGAAGAGTTCTGGTCACTAGTGTGAGGTGTGGTTACTAGCGGGGATTGGAGCTCTCATACAGATCCAGTTACTAGTAGGTAGATAGGGGTTTGCCCACAAAGCAGAACAAGTATGGCAGTTAAAGCATGAGGTTCAGGGGCGTAACTTAGTCAGTTTGGGAGATTCAGAGAGTGCGAATCTTAAATCCCAACTAAACAAGCAGTGGCCGCAGGGTGGATGCGTGAGGTGACCAGGGTTTGGGATGGACTGTTCCCATGAGGAGCAGGGTCAGAACTGAGCTGCCTCTGGTGCGGGAAGGGTACTCCGTCGCAGTGACAACAGAGTACCCTGTGCACCAAACTCAAGATTTTGAGTCAGGTGGACCACAAGTTTTACATTGGTGAAGTAAAATTGACTCCATTAGTGTAAAACCTTCTCTGATGACCCGACCGAGTAGGATCTGATGGAGGCAAGCCACCCGACTGTCCTCCATGTTTAGAGCAGACAGTCGGATGCCTTTTTAGGGTCGAGCGGGCAAGCGCTCTGCCATCTCTTGTAATCTCTCTGTGGGCTTTTAACCACACCCATGCCACGCCCGTCACTTTCGTTGGTTCGTGGGCTTGCCTTTTAAAAATCACTTGATTTCATTTGTGAAAGGCATGCATACGTCACGCCTTTTCCGTTTTTTAGTCCTGCTCGAGCGCACCGGCCAACTACTGAAAACATATGAGGCTCCTTGTTTTCAGCATGGCTTAGGGACTGCTTTTTCTCTTTATGTCCGTGATCTCGCTGGGTTTTACACAGTGTGATCTTTTTTTTTTAATAAATATATTTGTATTTCTGCCGTCGTCATGCACACCCCCACCCGCCCTCCCCTTGAGATTTACGGCACCCGCCGCTGCCACCATGACTTTGACCAAAGCTCAATACTGCGCCCGACGGACAAAATGCACTGCCCTAGTTGTTGCTGGCAGCAACTCAGTGTACAGCTATGAACATGTTGGTTGATGCAGATCACCTGGACAATGCATCATAAACTAACATGCTTTACATTTTATGCGAGCCATTGTGAGTCAAGCGCACATTGAAAGCACATGCCTGGTAATTTCCTGCATCTAAGCCACCAAACATGAAATGAGTGCATAAAGTACTTGGGCCCATATTTATAGTTTTTTGCACCGCATTTTCGTCATTTTTTTACGCAAAAGCAGCGCAAATGTACAAATGACAATTATGGGGCATATTTATACCCTGTTTGCACTGAATTAGCGTCATTTTTTTTTTCACGCTAATCCAGCTCAAACTTAACTTCATATTTATACTTTGGCGCTAGACACGTTATGGAGTTAACATAATTCTCTGGACGAGGAAACCTACTTTGCGTCAATGAGATGCAAGGTAGGCGGTCTAGTCCAGAAAATGAATAAATGGCCTTAGCGCCATATTTATCCCCGTGCTAAAAACAAGCCTGGGGGGATGTGGGCCTTAAATAATTATTTAACGCCTGGGTCAGGGCAGGCGTTAGGGGACCTGTGGGCCTTTTTCCATGGTCAGAGACCATGGAAAGAGCCCACAGGTGCCCTTCCCTGGCCCCGGGGACACCCCCAACCACCCCCACCCACACCAGAGGGACACCACAGGATGGGGAAGCCATCCCAGGTAAGTCCTGGTAAGTATTTCTTTTTTTTTTTTTCCCCTCTCAGGGGCCCTGACTTGGGGTCCCTTACATGGCGCTGTACCCAATGGCTATGCCCAGGGGACTTGCCATTGGGCTGGGGGGCATGACTCCTGTCTTCAATAAGACAGTAGTCATGTCCATGAGGTTTTTACGTCACTAAATGACGCTAGTATAGTGTTATTGTTTGACACCAAACCCCCTGTTCCCCTTACTCCTTCCCCGCCCGGCTAGCGTTCTTTTTAAAGACGCTAGCCGGGCCTTACCTCTTGCTACTGTCATAGCATAAATTTGACGCCTGGCCGGCATCTTGGTATGGCGCTAATACAGTTCAGCGTCAAAAAGTAGAAATATGGGCCTATATTTTGTAAGATTGAGCCATTTTTGCATCATAAAAATGACGAAAGTGCAGCGCAAAAAAAAAGTATAAATATGGGCCTTGGTATGTGCACGTCGACGCCTTCCTTGTGGCGCAATATGTATAAAAAGCAGGCTGCACTTCAGTCCCTGCTTCGATGGGCTAGCGCTTAAAGTCCCATGGCTGCCATAAGTGGACAATAAGATGGAGGTTGTGGGCTGTGCCCACCCTTGCTCCGTGCCGCAGTAACTAGCTCCTTAGCAGAGCTTTACTAAATGTTACCCCTTTACTAAATGTTACCCCTTTACTAAATGTTATTCCCTCACTGTTCAGTTCTTGCTCTCCCATCATTACGTCACATGTTGGGCCAGACTGTTGAGCATTGCCGAGTGTACTAATGGCTAATGTTGCTGAATCCGAGAATGAAACAAGTTATATCTATTCATAGCTGTTTGTTGTTTATGATGCCAATGGATTGGCGCGCAGAAGGGCTTCCCTGTTGTTTCCCGTTGTCCTGAGTGACCAGTGACCTCTTTCGTGGCCTGTCCAGCTTTGGTTTTTCGAGGAATGTTCCAGCAGATATAAACATGTGATGCACTGCATGTTGTGGGCTTTGGGTGGTGCTATGGTTAGGATGAGTTTATCCCAGCATCTCTAAGACCTATTTAACTATTTCGAAGGATGACATTCGCAGCCCTTGGCCAGGTATATAGAGATGGGTCCCTCGTACTTGCATGGAATTATCAGGATCATGTCTCTTGTGTTATATTCCAGAATGGAAATGAAAGTTGAAATGGAAGTGTTTTACTTAGAGGATACTGTAGGGCGGAAGCGCCACTGGGCCCTGATGGCTAAGTTTGGCTTTTGGAGGCGGCGTGGAGGGCTGTGTTGGCTGTTCTGTTGGATAATCACTGGGCGCTTTGTATGGTGCATTTCGATTTGGTTCAAACATAGCGCTGCGTTTCATGCATCTAAGACGCCTTTGGATAGTTGGGTTGTTTGGTGACAAGCAGACAAGACATATAGTAAATAACACAAAAAGAAAGCGCCCTCGTTCTGGACACATTAACCACTAGTACTTTGTTTTCCTTCAAGTCCTGATTCTAGGGAGGTGTAGGCGGTACTAAAGAATGATCTAAATGGAAGTGCTTTAGTTATAATCAGGGCAAGTGGGATTATGTGGCAGGAAAATACCAAATTATGAGGCAGGGTTGACCAATTTATGTGGAAAGAATAGTCCAGTTATGAATTTACAACGCCAATAGCTTTAACTCAAGCAAATGTGAGACCCATTGCATTGCAAATGCTTCTTTTAAAAAGCTGTTGCTCTATTTGGACATATCTTGGCAGAGAGTGGCAAGAAAAGTAAAAAAAATAAAGAAAAATGGCACCTACGCTATGGAAAAAAACTTCCATGGTGTGGGGGTCATTCATTTTTATTTTTTCAGAGCAAACTCCTGCTTTGGGAGTTTGCTTTTGCAAAACGAAAAAGCTCTTGAAGTGTTCGACGGCCGGCTCTCATGTTTGCCAGACCTGTCCGTCAATTCCTTTCTACATTGAGAGCCACCTCGCGACCACAGGTCCTGACAATGTACAGGGATGTCTGCTGGGCCCTCGGACACGGGTGAACTTTGCAGATGGAGTAAAAAAAGACGTATAAGAAATCCTACTCACCGCCTCCTTTTTCAGTGGTGATTTTCCACCCATCCAATCCTCGATCGGGACCACCTCGTCCTTCCACTGGGCGCCCTGGTCCGTGAGCAGCAGCCGTATGGGCTCTGAACGTCCTGTGGGGGGCGCAAGAACTTCATTAGCACTGGAAGCTCACCTGTCTTAGCACAGGAAGTCCTAAAATTCCCTGCCCACATTCTTAGGTCTAGCGTAGCAGCGCGCAAGCGCTGCATTTCCGACCTGTTGGTATGTATCTGGGCTTTTAACCACGGCCACCTCACGACCCATCACTACCACTCATTCGTGGGCTTGCCCTTCAAACATCCTTTGATGACATTGGTAAATGGTTTATGTTTGTCCCTCCTTGGGAAAGTTTTATTACCGCCTTGGCCATCGTCCCTGTTACATGGCTGATTGCACTTTTGCCCATAAGTTTGACTGCGAGCGAACTTCTTTTTCCTTTTGTGTCTCTCCTTCACTCTGATGCTCATGGCGGCCATGGCGCTGTGAATCGGCTCGCTAATGTGAGACTGTTTTACTTTTCATTTTCAATTTATGTGGCAAGAAAAGTCGGATTAAGAATTTACAATGCTCATAGCTCTAACTCGAGCAAATGCAAGACCATTGCATTGCAAATGCTTGTTTTTAATTCAGTCTGAGTGTTGGATGCTTACAGACCGATTACTGTCCATAGTACTGACCGTAAAGAAATGGGGAGTGTAGGGCTCAATTTATGCAGTTGACTTGCATGTGCAAAACAAACTACATTTGGTTAGAACTCCCCAAAATTATTTGTGTGAGATTTAGGGCTTTTTCACAAGTCCTCTGTGCCCCGGTGTGTCACCTTTTGTGATGCACCAGCAGCGGCACAGAGTGCAGACCCATAGCTACGGGGCCACGCAAAGCCACTTTGTGTGGCTTCCAGGGCCTCATGGGTATGATGTAAGACAACACAGTGCACGTCCCTGCATTGCCTGCCTCTGAGCCAGGGAGTCGTTCCATGGGCGTCGTGGTGGGTTTCCCACGCAACGTCCAAGGTTCCTGACGCTCCCCGGAATTACAAGAATCCTTAAACCTGGGAATGCATCAAAACCGGACTCCTCCCCCCGGGACGCCCAACAAGGAGAAATATCTTTACTTCTCCTAATTTTTTCTCTTTCTATGTGTGATTTGTTCTGCACCACACATAGAAAAAGGAAAAAAGGCTCTAGATATTGTTTTTATGCAGGAAGGTGTCCCTGTCTGCACTGAAACAATCCTGTCTGCGATGCAGGCACCCTTACACCATGGTGCAAGGGTCCCTGCGTTGGTGCTAGGGACCCCATTGTGCACCAGCGCAGGCGGATAGGACAGAAATGCACTAAGGCACTCATTACGATCATGACGGTTCGGCCCGCCATGCCGGCAGTGGCAGCAGAAGCCACCAGCCGGCATGGCAGGCTTAACCGCCATATAATAAACTTGGTGACAGCCGCCAGCGGCAGCAGTCATCCACCGCCAGGCTCCCGCCGTCAGGTAGCCTGGCGGCGGGATGAAACACCATCCACCAGGGTAGCGGCGCTATCCTGCGGATAATGTTTCATTTCCCGCCAGCCTTTTCCTGGCGGGATATCCCGCCAGGAAAAGGCTGGCGGAGGGGGTGCCTCGGGGCCACCCTGGGGGCCCCTGCTCTGCCCATGCACTTTGCATGGGCAGTGCAGGGGCCCCGGTGCAGAGCCCCGTCATGCAGGCGGGCAGTGATCTGCGCGACGGGTGTAACTGCTCCTGCCACACAGAGGCATTGACGGCGGCTCCATGTGGAGCCGCCGTCAATGTCCCGGCCGAGCCTTTCTGTGAGCAGGTGGGTGGAAACAAGGTTTCCGCCCGCCTGCTCTCAGAAAGGTTCATTATCTGGGCGGTGGGGTTCAGGGGTCGCTGGCGGTCAGTGTTTTGACCGCTAGCATGAACACGGCGGTTGTTTCCGCCATGTTCATAATGACCACCTATGTCTTGTAAATACAGCTCATTCCTGCCCTTTCCCTGTGGCCCAGGGCAGCACGGCAAGGCCACTTGCAGAGCTGTCCTGCGCCTCAGGGCTTGTAAATAACCCCTAAGTGTATGAATGTCACTAGAGATTACCACCTAGCTTTTTGCACAAACTTGTGTGCATTTATTTTTTTAACTTTGTCCATTCGTGGGTATATGGCAGTACAAATTATGAAAACATATATCATCATTCACAAATGGACAAAATGCATATTTACACATAAAATAACATAGAAATAGAAAGTAAATGTACATATTCTCTGGTCATTTCTTGCTTGTCCCAACAACCATTTTTGAAAACAAAAGGCCGGTCCTGAAGAAGCCTGCAATTCTGCAGAGGCTGAAACGTGTTGACTTGCTATTTTTTGGAGGAGCTAACAGAAGATGAACTTTCTAAATACGTATGCTGGGTAGTTCAAAACATGTCAGAAAGAGACTTCATTTAAACCATGCCTTGCTCCCTCCTGGTGGATTATGGACTTTTAAAACATGTTCATGAGCACTGCCTATTGTTTATTGAGAGGTAAGCACCAACTTGTAAGTTTGGAAAACACACTACTAGCTGCAAGCAGATTGTAACCACCCGCGCAAGCAAACAAAGTAACCTAGTGAGATGAGCAAATACTATTGCATGAGATTTCTAGCTTGGTGCTAGAGAAGTTGGAAATTTGTGTAATTTGCTTTTCTATAATCACATGACAGTTAGGGGAAATTTTCAGAGAATTCTGCAAAATCGAAAGCTCATCATTGAGCACTATATTTCAGTCTGAAAACGCACTTGTGTCAATTTTTGATGTGATCAGCCGTTTCCAGCTACACTTATAGCGTGAACAACACAATTACTGAGATATTACAATTGCTGCTGTCAGGTTGTTCCCACTCTGCCACACTACATTTTTACAATGAATTACAGCATATTTACCAGACTGGCATAAATTCAAGGATTTCACATAACAAGTGCAACACAAGATTCCCCAAATTATGCAACCTATACTGCCGTAATTTGAATTTACCCCAGGCCTACTTATTACCCATTTGTAAATCAGAAACAAAAAACACACGGAGTACTGGGTGCAAATCTTAATAATTAATATATTGCACCCAGACTGGGTCCAGGGATTTTACGCACCCAGACGACAGCGCACCGTGGCTACTGTGCCAGAGTAGTTTGGGGTTTCTAGTGTTGATCCAGGGGTCCAGATCCACACCTGGCCTGCAAAATAGCACTGGATTTTTCAAATATCTATAAATATATGTTGCATGTTGTTGAAAAGTGCACTAGTTTGGATGGTCACCCCACTACTGTTTGCTGCTTGATGCTGTTGTTTTTGTCCTGTTAGTGCACTGAGGCCTACTAACCAGACCTCAGCACTTATGCTCTTTCCCTTAAACTGCATGTTGAATTGCATAGGCCACTTGCCAAGGACTTTACCACCTCTGTAAGTCTCTAATAGTTAGTACCAGTGGTACCCAGAGCCACAGTGGCAAAGAGGTCACCAGGGCTGCAGTACTGATTGTGCCACCCTGTGTGGCCCGAGTAAAAGTGAGGCTGCAGGACTGCCACGTCAGCCTGCACAAGCAGCTGCTGCTCGAGTGCAGCTCTGCCCACAGCAAGTGCAGGCAGAGCCTCCTGTACTGCCCATATACAGGTCAGTCACCCTTAATGCAGGTCTCCTATAACCCAGGAGGCAGGGTGCACTGCTCTTTAAGTGAGTACATATGTGCATGAGCACATAAGAACCCGTGCTGGCATTTAAAACTTAATGCTGCCACGGGTAACCGTCGGTCCATAGGATAACATAGAGTGGCACCTGAGCACTTCCCAGATGTCCAGCTCCGTCATGGCCCAGATGACTCCCCCATGTTAGGTATTAAACATCTTGCTTTTTAACCTTGAGCAGGATGCCCATGCTCAGGCTTAACTAGCATGTGCCCTGGTGGCACCCTTAGAGGGTGCCCACTAAATTACCAAGCTCTCTGCTGTTTTGGTGGGCTCTCTCAAGCCGCTGCCACCACAGACATGAGTCTGCCCTCCTGGCGCTTGTGATAGCACTTCTAGAGGATGGATACAAAGAGCCTGGGCAGGCAGGAGGTCACACCTCCTCCCTCCCAGGACAACTGGTGAGAAAGGTAATCAAGGAGGTGAGCGTCAAAGGCTTCCCCACTCCTGATATGTAACTACTTGTCCCCCTGTGGAGGACAAAGGCCTTTCCGCCATGTCCAGCTCGATAGACGGGAAAATTAGTCATGGCAACCCTTAGGAGTAGTGGGTTCTGGGTAGAAAGTGACATCATCCCAGAGGACATGGTCACTGCAGGGACGGACTAGCCACGGGAACCAGTAGCCCATTAGCCACTGTCCCACACACCCTTAAAGCCTTCTAAACTAGGATTTAATGGGCTCCCTGACACCAGACCCTCTATCTTACTTGCAAGAAAGAAGAGGCACAGATAAGACGTTGTCACTGACAACAGGACCTGGACTCCAGCCGCAGCGTAAAGCGAAGACACAGAAGTGATCTAAGGATATCACCACTTGAAGTGAGTGACTGATGTGTGCCAAAGGTGAAAGCTCATCGGTCCCAGCAAGAGGGACCCCAGTGGACCCTGGGAAGCCAAGAAAGACTCCCCCGACTGGTGGTACCAGTCATCTGAAAGCTGCAGGAGTGAACACCAGGCTGAAGTCAAAGAAATAAAACCCGACAGGCTCAAGTGTATGAGCCTAAATGCACTCAGTGTCAAGCATCCTAAGAGTGGGACTGATATCTCTGCTAAGGTTCAAGCCTCTACTCTCCGCTGGATGACCTCCAGTCGTGGAAGTGTCAGCGGACCACCTTTACAGCTACCAAGGCTTGTCTGTTGCAAATCCGGAAATCAACGGCCACTTGGACATCACAAACTCCACAGCAGACCCCTAGCATAGACACCGAGGTTGGCAACAACCCTTCTCCTGTGGTTCTGCATCCTGAAGAGAGTGACCTCGAGAGGACCAACAAAGCTTCTTTGGTGCAACCAGCTCCCGTGATTGACAGCTAGAAGCCTCCTCCACACCCAGAGCCACTGGACAAGGTGGGGAAGTCCCAACTGTTGATTCCTCGTCCTGGCCCCCTAAATACCTCTAGATCCAAAGGGTAGAGCGTGTGTCCACCCCCAAGTACCCATTTGCCAAGTGGTGCAAATGCACCAGCCTCAGCAGACCCGTCAGCACGAATGACAGCTAAAGCATCACTGCACCCGGACTCCCTGGGAAAGGTAACAAGAAACTAACTGTTGATTCTTGGTCCAGGGCCATGTAGAACCTTAAGTCTGAGAAGATTCCTCGGACCTCACCCTACAAGTGCCCAAGAGCACACTTTGATTTCCTTCATTGACTTCAATAGGAGACATTTAAACAGTGAAAATGCCATATTTTCCAAAGTTTCTAAAATTCATATTTCTGGTTGTGTGTAACTTAAAAAGGTTGTTTTGGTGTCTACATTTATATAAAAATAAGATTTATTTTTCTAAATTGAGTTTGGATTTCTTTCGAGACGGGTTGCTTACTAATCATCCATATTGGTTTTGTGCAATGCTTGACATATGTTCCTCTAAGTAGCCTGACTGCTCTTTGCCACACTGCCAGGACTGAGCTAAGATTTACTAGTGTGAACCTGAGGTCCACTGGTAGATAACGGGTAAGTCTCCCCAGTCGTACCACATAATACCGCCACCTTGCTACACATGTAAATTAATTTTATGTGGCAATCCTGAAAATCTGGGGTGGACAGTGCACATCACTGGAGTTGAGCAATTTCTGGAAATGTTGGAGACAGCTGTGATGTGAGAAAGAGAAAGAGGAGGAAAAAGAGAGAGAGGGAGAGCACAAGAGAGAGAGAGACAGCAGAGAGGGGAAGAAGAAAGCGAGAGAGAGAGGAAGAGAGAAGAGAGTGAGAGAAAGAGAGAGACAGACAGAGAGGGAGAGAGGGAGAGGAGAGAGAAAAAGAACAAGGGAGAGGAGAGAGCAAGAGAGATGAGAGAGCGTGAGGGAGAGAAAGCGAGAGAGAGAGGGAGCGATTAAAGAGAGGAGAGAGAGTGAGTAAGAGAGCGAGGTAGACAGAGAGAGGGACAGACAGAGAGACTGGGACAGAAACAGAAAGGGCGAGAGAGAGAGACCGACAGAGAAAGAGAGAGGGACAGAGAGAGAGAGAGAGAGAGAGAGAGAGGAAAGAGAGAGATGGAGAAAGAGACAAAGAGAGACAGAGAGTCAGAGAGAGCGTGCGAGAGAGAGGGGAGAGGAAAGAGAGATATGATAGAGAAAGAGAAAAAGAGACACAGAGGTGAGAGAGGAGAGAGAAAGAGAGTGAGAGAGAGGGACACAGGGGGACAGGGAGAGGAGAGAGCGAGAGACTGAGATAGAGAGAGAGAGATTGAGAGAACGAGAATGAGAGAGAGATAGAGAGAGAGTGAGAGAGAATGAGGGAGAGGGATGGAGAGAGAGAGGAGTGAGAGTAGAGTAAGAGAGAGAGAGAGGCTGAGAGAGAGAGAGAGAGACGGAGAGAGAGAGCGAGAGACAGAGAAACAGAGAGGGAGTGAGAGAGAGAGAGAGAGAGAGACAGCGAGAGAGAGGAGCGAGAGAGGAAGACAGAGAGAGACAGAGAGGAGTGAAAGAGAGAGAGAGAGAGAGAGACTGAGGGAGGGAGAGGGAGGAGAGAGCGTGAGAGAGAGAGAGAGAGAGAGAGAGAGAGAGAGAGAGAGACTGATTCCAAAGCTGAGAGAGCGAACAGCCTCCCCTCAAACCCTGCAGGTCAGAGCCTGAGAAGGCCCTTTGACCTCAAGCAATTTCATCCATCCTTTATGCAAGAAACCTCCTTCAAAGCAGAATAGGGCTGCAGGCAGCAGTCTTAAAGCACCACCTAGTGGTAGTGCAAAATTACTCCCAAAGGTGAGCTGGAAAAGTGGACTCTTGGTGCAGGGTGAGAACTCCAGGAGGCAACATTCAAGTTTGTCACAGGACTCAAAAGTCCTGCACCATTCGTAAGGTACAAAATCGAGGACGGTATTTCCAATTGACAAAGGGGTATATTTATGAGAGCCTTGCGTCGCGTTTGCACCACGCAGTGGTAAATGCAAAACGCAAAGCTCTAAGTCAGAATTATGACTGTGTGTTTTTCAGTGGCGTCATAAATCTTGAATAGCACAAGTTGCTGCCCTGGGCAGGCGTTCCACTGGTGTTGTAGTGTGTGTTACCATGCAGTTCCCATGGATTTTGACGCATCCCCAGATTTACAAGAACTTGTAAATCTAGGGATGTACCAAAACCTTACGCCTCCCGATGAGAAATATATTTATTTGTCCTTGCTTTTTCCTCTTTCTATGTGTGCTGCGTTCTGCAGCACACATAGAAAGAGGAAAACACCTCTAGGGATTGTTTTTATGTAGGAGGGCCCCTTCTTGCACAAAAACAATCCTGCATGCAACGCAGGCGCCCGTGCACCATGGTGCAAGGATGCCTGCATTGGCGCTAGGCAGCCGAAATGACTCCAGCACAGAGTGAAAGGACAGTAATGCATTGTATGCCATAGATAGGGCACACTCCTGCCCTTTCCCTGAGACGCAGGGCAGCGCATCAAGGTTAATTTTTGTATCTCTGGTTAGTGATTTAAACCGTGCCATAAAGAACCTTGAGGCAAGGCTGCTGTCTGTAGTGTCCTGCTGGACACGTTCTAGTGTTCCACCAGCCTCTCGGCTGAGGGCTGGCTTTACGCACACACCCGTCCAACACAGGCGCCACCGGCCAGGTGACCCCGCCAGTAAAAAGGGTCCGGGCGCAGTGCCCGAGGCCAGTTAACAGAACCCTAACCATGTGTATGTGTCACCTCATTTTAAAACCATGCGGGCCTAATACCCCCAACACTACAATGGCGACGAGGATGGGAATGTCCATGCTTGTGAAAGGGGTGGGTTAAATAAAAACCTATGAAATGCAAAGTTTTGTGAACTTTGCACAGCTGTCCTTGCAGAGGAAGTGTGATGCAACATTTCACTTACAGTGGAATTCGCCCTGAAATTGGGACATTTTGATGAGAGTGTTGTGTTTGCCAAACTATTGCATAATTTAGCAACCTTAGCAAGAGTGAGTTCGCAAATTTTATAGAAAACTTGAGAAACTTTGTAGAAGAAAATCTTTACATCTCCGTAAACAATGACGAAACCCACACAGATATATTATTTGTTGTAGCGCCTTGAACCCAGAAATGGCTCATTACGTGATTTACGTGAGTAAAGCCGCAAAGGCGGACGTTTGGTGAGGACGCAGGGCTGCCTCAAGGTTCATGTTTGACTCGTAGGTTCTTTCTCAGAGGAGTCACATTTCCTCTCCTACCCTTTCTTGGCCCCTCCTCCACTGAATCTCACAAGTAGTCATGCACACAAGTCTGCCAGGCGCTATGTATTACTGTAATGGAGATACGAGCCTTTTGTCTACTTCTAGCTGCTTTCCTTATTTTACGCCTCCTAGGTGCTGCGATACTGGTTAAAGCACCTCGAAGCACTGCAGTCCAGGACTCGTTAAACTTGATTTTCATGTTTTGTACTCAGCGCCTTGAGACCCTCACGGGTGGATAGTTGCGCTTAACAAACACTGATTGAATGATTGATTGATCCGGAGGCTGGGATCTTAGTGAGGTCACTGAACTCCGAGGTGACTTGCCATATCCTCACAAATTACTGCTGGGGGTATTTTATTTCATATAATCAAATAGAGTAAATGCAGAATCTGTTGTCCAAAAGTGAACACGCACACGCTAGTAATTGGTTGTAAAAACACATTATGAGTGGTGTAATGTAAGTCACTTCATGCTGTGTGGTAACAAGCAGAGAGCCCTGCCTTACTGTACAGAACTGTAACCAAACAAACAGAAACAAGCTGCCCTGATTGGCTTCTGCTGCTGGTGACTGCTAGTTTCAAAGGTTAAGTCTCATTTTAATGTTTACACAGCAGTTGTACGTCTGCTCTGGTTTTCCCACTGTCTGCAGGCTGTGACCCAGTGCTTAATTTGTGCTTGTTGTTTCCAATGCTGAGCACTGGCACTTATTTTTGAGGGCCGGCATTTATTCTTCTGCCTCATGCATTTGCTGCGAGCAAAAGACACATATGGGAAAGACGGGGGAAGAGAAAAACGAAAAAGCGTCACAAAGGGAGAAAGCAGAAAGCTGCAAGAGTGAGCTGAAGGGGCAGGGAGTGGCTGTAAATGGATTAAAGAGGCCCAAGATGGCTTTAGGATTACGCTGCCTTGGTATTCCGTGTTCCCACATTTAATTGCAGCAGCAGCGTGTTTAAGAGGAGAGCTTTGGGCACCGGCACGTTTTTATGTACAAATTAAGCACTGCTGTGACCGCAGACACTATTATGTCACAACTAAACTGTAATAACTTATTACAGGAGAGTAGATGTGTCATTTTCTGGTTAGACTGATGAGAAAGTCAGAGGTGGGGTTTTAGCTGAGGACAGCCGGTTTGCATGCATTATAAACGACTTCCTTTGCACAAGTGTCTACACAACGAGGATGAAGGTGTCAGGGGCTGCACTTACCTTGCACTGGGAAGTAGGTGATTGTGTACTGCGCCACTGCAAGAAAAGAGAGGACAAGTTACACACCGCGTGGTAAGGAGGGAGCTGGCACAGTACGGCCGTGGTGAGTGAGTGTGCAAGAGGATGTGAGGGTGTAATTATGTGCGGGTTCAAGCGTGAGTCGGTGTGTGTGCTAGAAACCAAAGTGACTGTGTGTGCAAGAATGTACTGAGGGTGTTATAAAATGGTTGTAAGCAGGGGGAGTTGTTGCTCTTGCATCCGGCCCCCCCACGTAGCACTTTTCCTCACATGTATCTTCAAAAATCCCTGTTCAACACGGGCTGTCCAGGTGAGCCCTGGAGCGCCAAGCAGCACATGTGCCCAGCTGAGGCCTGGAGGGACAGGCAGCACAGGTGTAAAGGTGAGGTCAGGAGTGCCAAGCAACAAAGGTGTCCAGGTCAGTACTGGAGTGCCCAGCAGCACAGGGTGTCCAGGTGAGCCATGGGGGGCCAGCAGCACAGGTGTGAAGGTGAGGCTAGGAGTGCTAAGCAGCACAGGTGTGTTAAGTTGAGCCCTGGAGTGCCAAGCAGCACAGGTGTCCAGTTGAGCCCTGGAGCGCCAAGCAGCACAGGTGTCCAGGTGAGCCCTGGAGCGCCAAGCAGCACATGGTGTCCAGGTGAGCCCTGGAGTGCCATGCAGCACAGGGTGTCCAGGTGAGCCCTGGAGTGCCAAGCAGAACAGGTGTCTTGGAGCGCCAAGCAGCACAGGTGTCCAGGTGAGCCCTGGAGCGCCAAGCAGCACAAGTGTCCAGGTGAGCCCTGGAGCGCCAAGCAGCACAGGGTGTTCAGATGAGCCCTGGAGTGCCAAGCACCACTGGTGTGCCCAAGTGAGCACTGGAGCGCCAAGCAGCACAGGTGTCCAGGTGAGCCCTGGAGTACCAAGCAGCACAGGGTGCGCAGGTGAGCCATGGGGGGCCAGCAGCACAGGTGTGAAGGTGAGGCTAGGAGTGCCAAGCAACACAGGTGTGTTAAGTTGAGCCCTGGAGTGGCAAGCAGCACATGGTGTCCAGGTAAGCCCTGGAGTGCCAAGCAGCACAGGGTGTCCAGGTGAGCCCTGGAATGCCAAGCAGCACAGGGTGTCCAGGTAAGCCCTGGAGTGCCAAGCAGCACAGGGTGTCCAGGTAAGCCCTGGAGTGCCAAGCAGCACAGGGTGTCCAGGTAAGCCCTGGAGTGCCAAGCAACACAGGTGTCCAGGTAAGCCCTGGAGTGCCAAGCAACACAGGTGTCCAGGTGAGCCCTGGAGTGCCAAGCAGCACAGGTGAGCCCTGGAGTGTCAAGCAGCACAGGGTGTCCAGGTAAGCCCTGGAGTGCCAAGCAGCACATGGTGTCCAGGTAAGCCCTGGAGTGCCAAGCAGCACATGGTGTCCAGGTAAAAACCTGGAGTGCCAAGCAGCACAGGGTGTCCAGGTAAGCCCTGGAGTGCCAAGCAGCACAGGGTGTCCAGGTGAGCCCTGGAGTGCCAAGCAGCACAGGGTGTCCAGGTGAGCCCTGGAGTGCCAAGCAGCACATGTGCCCAGCTGAGGCCTGGAGGGACAGGCAGCACAGGTGTAAAGGTGAGGCCAGGAGTGCCAAGCAACAAAGGTGTCCAGGTCAGTACTGGAGTGCCCAGCAGCACAGGGTGCCCAGGTGAGCCATGGGGGGCCAGCAGCACAGGTGTGAAGGTGAGGCTAGGAGTGCTAAGCAGCACAGGTGTGTTAAGTTGAGCCCTGGAGTGCCAAGCAGCACAGGTGTCCAGTTGAGCCCTGGAGCGCCAAGCAGCACAGGTGTCCAGGTGAGCCCTGGAGCGCCAAGCAGCACATGGTGTCCAGGTGAGCCCTGGAGTGCCATGCAGCACAGGGTGTCCAGGTGAGCCCTGGAGTGCCAAGCAGAACAGGTGTCTTGGAGCGCCAAGCAGCACAGGTGTCCAGGTGAGCCTTGGAGCGCCAAGCAGCACAAGTGTCCAGGTGAGCCCTGGAGCGCCAAGCAGCACAGGGTGTTCAGGTGAGCCCTGGAGTGCCAAGCACCACTGGTGTGCCCAAGTGAGCACTGGAGCGCCAAGCAGCACAGGTGTCCAGGTGAGCCCTGGAGTACCAAGCAGCACAGGGTGCGCAGGTGAGCCATGGGGGGCCAGCAGCACAGGTGTGAAGGTGAGGCTAGGAGTGCCAAGCAACACAGGTGTGTTAAGTTGAGCCCTGGAGTGGCAAGCAGCACATGGTGTCCAGGTAAGCCCTGGAGTGCCAAGCAGCACAGGGTGTCCAGGTGAGCCCTGGAATGCCAAGCAGCACAGGGTGTCCAGGTAAGCCCTGGAGTGCCAAGCAGCACAGGGTGTCCAGGTAAGCCCTGGAGTGCCAAGCAGCACAGGGTGTCCAGGTAAGCCCTGGAGTGCCAAGCAAAACAGGTGTCCAGGTAAGCCCTGGAGTGCCAAGCAACACAGGTGTCCAGGTGAGCCCTGGAGTGCCAAGCAGCACAGGTGAGCCCTGGAGTGTCAAGCAGCACAGGGTGTCCAGGTAAGCCCTGGAGTGCCAAGCAGCACATGGTGTCCAGGTAAGCCCTGGAGTGCCAAGCAGCACATGGTGTCCAGGTAAGCCCTGGAGTGCCAAGCAGCACAGGGTGTCCAGGTAAGCCCTGGAGTGCCAAGCAGCACAGGGTGTCCAGGTGAGCCCTGGAGTGCCAAGCAGCACAGGGTGTCCAGGTGAGCCCTGGAGTGCCAAGCAGCACAGGGTGTCCAGGTGAGCCCTGGAGTGCCAAGCAACACAGGTGTCCAGGTGAGCCCTGGAGTGCCAAGCAACACAGGTGTCCAGGTAAGCCCTGGAGTGCCAAGCAACACAGGTGTCCAGATGAGCCCTGGATTGCCAAGCAGCACAGGTGAGCCCTGGAGTGTCAAGCAGCACAGGTGTCCAGGTGAGCCCTGGACGGCCAAGCAGCACAGGTGCCCAGGTGAGCCCTGGACGGCCAAGCAGCACAGGTGCCCAGGTGAGCCCAGGAGAAGCAAGTGACACAGGTGTGTCTAGGTGTGTCCTGGAGTGGCAAGCGGCACACCTGTGTAGGTGAGGCCAGAAGTGCTAAGCAGCAGACATGTCCTAGTGAGGCCAGGTGTGCCAAGCAGCACACAGTGTCCAGGTTAGCCATGGAGTGGCAAGCTGCACAGGTGTCCAGGTCAGAACAGGAGTGAGAAGCCGTAGCGGTGTGCAGGTGAGCCCTGGAGGCCCAAGCAGCAGAGGTGTGCAGGTGAGCCCTGGAGGCCCAAGCAGCACACATGTGCAGGTGAGCCCTGGACTGGTAAACAGCACAGGTGGGCCTAGGTGAGCCCTGGAGTGTCAAGCAGCACAGGTGTCCAGGTGAGTCCTGGAATGTCAAGCAGCACAGGTTGTCCAGGTGAGCCCTGGAGTGCCAAGCAGCAAAGGTGCCTAGGTGAGCCCTGGAGTACCAAGCAGCACAGGGTGCCCAGGTGAGCCATGGGGGGCCAGCAGCACAGGTGTGAAGGTGAGGCTAGGAGTGGCAAGCAACACAGGTGTGTTAAGTTGAGCCCTGGAGTGCCAAGCAGCACATGGTGTCCAGGTGAGCCCTGGAGTGCCAAGCAGCACAGGGTGTCCAGGTGAGCCCTGGAGTGCCAAGCAGCACAGGGTGTCCAGGTGAGCCCTGGAGTGCTAAGCAGCACTGGGTGTCCAGGCAGTGCCAAGCACCACAGGTGTCTAGGTGAGCCCTGGAGCGCTACGCAGTACAGAGTGTCCAGGTCAGTGCAGGAGTGCCAAGCAGCATATGGTGTCAACGTCAGTCCTGGAGTGCCAAGCAGCACAGGTGTCCAGGTGAGCCCTGGAGTGCCCAGCAGCACAGGTGTCCAGGTGAGCCCTGGACGGCCAAGCAGCACAGGTGCCCAGGTGAGCTCTGGAGAAGCAAGTGACACAGGTGTGTCTAGGTGTGTCCTGGAGTGGCAAGCGGCACACCTGTGTAGGTGAGGCCAGAAATGCTAAGCAGCAGACATGTCCTAGTGAGGCCAGGTGTGCCAAGCAGCACACAGTGTCCAGGTTAGCCATGGAGTGGCAAGCTGCACAGGTGCCCAGGTCAGAACAGGAGTGACAAGCCATAGCGGTGTGCAGGTGAGCCCTGGAGGCCCAAGCAGCAGAGGTGTGCAGGTGAGCCCTGGAGGCCCAAGCAGCACACATGTACAGGTGAGCCCTGGACTGGTAAACAGCGCAGGTGGGCCTAGGTGAGCCCTGGAGTGTCAAGCAGCACAGGTGTCCAGGTGAGTCCTGGAATGTCAAGCAGCACAGGTTGTCCAGGTGAGCCCTGGAGTGCCAAGCAGCAAAGGTGCCTGGGTGAGCCCTGGAGTACCAAGCAGCACAGGGTGCCCAGGTGAGCCATGGGGGGCCAGCAGCACAGGTGTGAAGGTGAGGCTAGGAGTGGCAAGCAACACAGGTGTGTTAAGTTGAGCCCTGGAGTGCCAAGCAGCACATGGTGTCCAGGTGAGCCCTGGAGTGCCAAGCAGCACAGGGTGTCCAGGTGAGCCCTGGAGTGCCAAGCAGCACAGGGTGTCCAGGTGAGCCCTGGAGTGCTAAGCAGCACGGGGTGTCCAGGCAGTGCCAAGCACCACAGGTGTCTAGGTGAGCCCTGGAGCGCTACGCAGTACAGAGTGTCCAGGTCAGTGCAGGAGTGCCAAGCAGCATATGGTGTCAACGTCAGTCCTGGAGTGCCAAGCAGCACAGGTGTCCAGGTGAGCCCTGGACGGCCAAGCAGCACAGGTGCCCAGGTGAGCCCTGGAGAAGCAAGTGACACAGGTGTGTCTAGGTGTGTCCTGGAGTGGCAAGCGGCACACCTGTGTAGGTGAGGCCAGAAGTGCTAAGCAGCAGACATGTCCTAGTGAGGCCAGGAATGCCCAGCAGCACACAGTGTCCATGTTAGCCATGGAGTGGCAAGGTGCACAGGTGCCCAGGTCAGAACAGGAGTGACAAGCCGTAGCGGTGTGCAGGTGAGCCCTGGAGGCCCAAGCAGCATAGGTGTGCAGGTGAGCCCTGGAGGCCCAAGCAGCACACATGTGCAGGTGAGCCCTGGAATGGTAAACAGCACAGGTGGGCCTAGGTGAGCCCTGGAGTGCCAAGCAGCACAGGTGTCCAGGTGAGTCCTGGAATGTCAAGCAGCACAGGTTGTCCAGGTGAGCCCTGGAGTGCCAAGCAACAAAGGTGCCCAGTTGAGCCCTGGAGTACCAAGCAGCACAGGGTGTCCAGGTGAGCCCTGTGGGGCCAAGCAGCACAGGTGTGAAGGGGGGCGCTGGAGTGCTAAACAGCACAGGTGTGTCCATGTGAGCCCTGGGGGGCCAACCGGCACAGGGTGTACAGGTGAGCCCTGGAGTCCCAAACAATATAGGTGTCCAGATGAGCTGAGGAGGGCTAAGCAGCACATGTGTGTCTTGGTGAGTCTCGAAGTGCCAAGCAGCACAGGAGCCCAGGTGAGGCCTGGAGGACCAAGCAGCACAGGTGTGTCCAGGTGAGGCCATGAGTGCCAAGTACCAGGTGCGTGCACAGGGTAGCCCGCTGAGGGTGCGCACAGGAAAGCCCTGCTGAGTTGGGACACAGTGAAGCCCTGCTACAGATAATTAGAGCCATGCCCTGCTGTAAGTGTGCCGTGGAAACCCTGGTCTGTGTGTAGATACTCATAGCTGCCTGTGTGTGCACAGGGAACCCCTGCTGCTGAGAGTGTGCACAGGGAAGTCCTGCTGAGGGTGGGTACAGTAAAGCCCTGCTATAGATGAGTAAAGCATTGCCCTGCTGTGACTGTGCACGTGGAAGCCTCTTGCTTGTGTGTAGATACTCACAGCTGCTTGTGTGTGCACAGTGAAGCCCTGCTGCTGAGGGTGGGTACAGTGAAGCCCTGCTGCTGAGGGTGCGTGCAGGTTAGCCTCTTGCTTGTGTGTAGATACTCACAGCTGCCTGTGTGTGCACACAGGGAAGCCCTGCTGCGGAGGGTGCGTGCAGGTTAGCCTCTTGCTTGTGTGTAGATACTCACAGCTGCCTGTGTGTGCACACAGGGAAGCCCTGCTGCTGAGGGTGGGTACAGTGAAGCAGTACTGAGTTGGGTAAAGCCCTGCTACTGAGGGTGGGTACAGTGAAGCTCTGCTACTGAGGGTGGGTACAGTGAAGCTCTGCTACTGAGGGTGGGTACAGTGAAGACCTGCTGCTGACGGTGAGCTCAGTGAAGCTGTGCTGCTGAGGGTGCATGCGGTGAAGCAGTACTGACGTGAGTGCAGTGAGTTGTGCTGCTGAGGGTGCGTGCAGTGAAGCCCTGCTGCTGAGGGTGGGTGCAGTGAAGCCCTGCTGCTGAGGTTGGGTACAGTGAAGCAGTGCTGGGTTGGGGACAGTGAAGCCCTGCTGCTGAGAGTGCGCACAGGTAAACCCAGCTTCTGAGGGTGGATACAGTGAAGCCCTGCTGCTGAGGGTGGGTACAGTGAAGCCCTGCTGCTGAGGGTGGGTACAGTGAAACAGTGCTGAGGTGGGTACAGTGAAGCCCTGCTGCTGAGGGTGCGCGCAGGTTAGCCCTGCTGCTGGTGGGCATAGGAAAGCCCTGCTGAGGGTGGGCACAAATAAGCCCTGCTGCTGAGAGTGCGCACAGGGAAGCCCTGCTGCTGAGGGTGGGTACAGTGAAGCCCTGCTGCTGAGGGTGCACACAGGGAAGCCCAGCTGCTGAGGGTGGCTACAGTGAAGACCTGCTGCTGAGGTTGGGTACAGTGACGCGGTGCTGAGGTGGGTACAGTAAAGCCTTACTGCTGAGAGTACACACAGGGAAGCCCTGCTGCTGAGGGTGGGTACAGTGAAGCCCTGCTGCTGAGGGTGCGCACAGGGAAGACTTGCTACTGAGAGTGCGCACAGAGAAGCAGTGCTGAGGTAGGTGCAGTGAAGCCCTGCTGCTGAGGGTGCGCACAGGTTAGCCCTGCTGCTGGTGGGCAGAGGGAAGCTCTGCTGAGGGTGGGCACAGAGACGCCCTGCTGCTGAGAGTGCGCACAGGGAAGACCTGCTGCTAAGAGTGCGCACAGGGAAGCCCTGCTGCTGAGGGTGGGTTCAGGTTATCCTCTTGCCTGTGTGCGCACAGGGAAGCCCTGCTGCTGAGAGTGCGCACAGGGAAGCCCTGCTGCTGAGGGTGCGTGCAGGTTAGCCTGTTACCTGTGTGTGCTCAGGGAAGCCCTGCTGCTGAGAGTGCGCACAGGGAAGCCCTGCTGCTGAGGGTGCGTGCAGGTTAGCCTCTTGCTTGTGTGTAGATACTCACAGCTGCTTGTGTGCGCACAGGGAAGCCCTGCTGCTGAGGGTGCGTGCAGGTTAGCCTCTTGCCTGTGTGCGCACAGTGAACCCCTGCTGCTGAGAGGGCACACAGGGAAGCCCTGCTGCTGAGGGTGCGTGCAGGTTAGCCTCTTGCTTGTGTGTAGATACTTACAGCTGCTTGTGTGTGCACAGGGAAGCCCTGGTGCTGAGAGTGTGCACAGGGAAGCCCTGCTGCTGAGGGTGAGTGCAGGTTAGCCCTGCTGAGGGAGAGTGAACAGGGAAGCCCGGCTGCTGAGAGTGCCCACAGGGAAGCCCGGCTGCTGAGAGTGCACACAGGGAAGCCCTGCTGCTGAGAGTGCACACAGGGAAGCCCTGCTGCTGAGAGTGCACACAGGGAAGCCCTGCTGCTGAGAGTGCGCACAGGGAAGCCTTGCTGCTGAGAGTGCGCACAGGGAAGCCCTGCTGAGGGTGGGTACAGTAAAGCCCTGCTACAGATGAGTAAAGCATTGCCCTGCTGTGACTGTGCACGTGGAAGCCTCTTGCTTGTGTGTAGATACTCACAGCTGCTTGTGTGTGCACAGTGAAGCCCTGCTGCTGAGGGTGGGTACAGTGAAGCCCTGCTGCTGAGGGTGCGTGCAGGTTAGCCGCTTGCCTGTGTGCACACAGTGAAGCCCTGCTGCTGAGGGTGCACACAGGTTAGCCCTGCTGCTGGTGGGCATAGGAAAGCCCTGCTGAGGGTGGGCACAAATAAGCCCTGCTGCTGAGAGTGCGCACAGGGAAGCCCTGCTGCTGAGGATGGGTACAGTGAAGCCCTGCTGCTGAGGGTGGGTACAGTGAAGCCCAGCTGCTGAGGGTGGGTACAGTGAAGACCAGCTGCTGAGGGTGGGTACAGTAAAGCCTTACTGCTGAGAGTACACACAGGGAAGCCCTGCTGCTGAGGGTGGGTACAGTGAAGCCCTGCTGCTGACGGTGTGCACAGGGAAGACCTGCTGCTGAGAGTGCGCACAGGGAAGCAGTGCTGAGGTAGGTGCAGTGAAGCCCTGCTGCTGAGTGTGCGCATAGGTTAGCCCTGCCGCTGGTGGGCACAGGGAAGCCCTGCTGAGGGTGGGCACAGAGATGCCCTGCTGCTGAGAGTGCGCAAAGGGAACACCTGCTGCTGAGAGTGCGCACAGGGAAGCCCTGCTGCTGAGGGTGGGTACAGTGAAGCCCTGCTACTGAGGGTGGGTACAGTGAAGCCCTGCTGCTGAGGCTGCTCACAGGGAAGCCCTGCTGCTGAGAGTGCTCACAGGGAAGC
Source organism: Pleurodeles waltl (assembly GCF_031143425.1). Taxonomy (NCBI): domain Eukaryota; kingdom Metazoa; phylum Chordata; class Amphibia; order Caudata; family Salamandridae; genus Pleurodeles; species Pleurodeles waltl. The sequence goes on from NC_090443.1 coordinate 1,057,158,210, forward strand.
CCTGCCGAGGGTGGGCACAGAGATGCCCTGATGCTGAGAGTGTGCACAGGGAAGCCCTGCTGCTGAGGGTGCGCACAGGTTAGCCCTGCTGCTGGTGGGCACAGGGAAGCCCTGCTGCTGAGGATGCGTGCAGGTTAGCCTCTGGCCTGTGTGAACGTACTCACAGCTGCTTATGTGCACAGGGAAACCCTGCTGCTGATGGTGGGCACAGAGAAGCCCTGCTGCTGACAGTGCGCACAGGGAAGCCCTGGTGCTGAGGGTGCGTGCAAGTTAGCCTGTTGCCTGTGTGCGCACAGGGAAGCCCTGCTGCTGAGAGTGTGCACAGGGAAGCCCTGCTGCTGAGAGTGCGTGCAGGTTAGCCTCTTGCCTGTGTGCACACAGTGAAGCCCTGCTGCTGAGGGTGCACACAGGTTAGCCCTGCTGCTGGTGGGCATAGGAAAGCCCTGCTGAGGGTGGGCACAAATAAGCCCTGCTGCTGAGAGTGCGCACAGGGAAGCCCTGCTGCTGAGGATGGGTAGAGTGAAGCCCTGCTGCTGAGGGTGGGTACAGTGAAGCCCAGCTACTGAGGGTGGGTACAGTGAAGCCCAGCTGCTGAGGGTGGGTACAGTAAAGCCTTACTGCTGAGAGTACACACAGGGAAGCCCTGCTGCTGAGGGTGGGTACAGTGAAGCCCTGCTGCTGACGGTGTGCACAGGGAAGACCTGCTGCTGAGAGTGCGCACAGGGAAGCAGTGCTGAGGTAGGTGCAGTGAAGCCCTGCTGCTGAGGGTGCGCATAGGTTAGCCCTGCCGCTGGTGGGCACAGGGAAGCCCTGCTGAGGGTGGGCACAGTGATGCCCTGCTACTGAGAGTGCGCAAAGGGGAGACCTGCTGCTGAGAGTGCGCACAGGGAATCCCTGCTGCTGAGGGTGGGTACAGTGAAGCCCTGCTGCTGAGGCTGCTCACAGGGAAGCCCTGCTGCTGAGAGTGCTCACAGGGAAGCCCTGCCGAGGGTGGGCACAGAGATGCCCTGATGCTGAGAGTGTGCACAGGGAAGCCCTGCTGCTGAGGGTGCGCACAGGTTAGCCCTGCTGCTGGTGGGCACAGGGAAGCCCTGCTGCTGAGGATGCGTGCAGGTTAGCCTCTGGCCTGTGTGAACGTACTCACAGCTGCTTATGTGCACAGGGAAACCCTGCTGCTGATGGTGGGCACAGAGAAGCCCTGCTGCTGACAGTGCGCACAGGGAAGCCCTGGTGCTGAGGGTGCGTGCAAGTTAGCCTGTTGCCTGTGTGTGCACAGGGAAGCCCTGCTGCTGACAGTGCGCACAGGGAAGCCCTGCTGCTGAGAGTGCGTGCAGGTTAGCCTCTTGCTTGTGTGTAGATATTCACAGCTGCCTGTGTGCGCACAGGGAAGCCCTGCTGCTGAGAGTGCCCACAGGGAAGTCCTGCTGCTGAGGGTGCGTGCAGTGAAGCTCTGCTGAGGGTGGACACAGAGACGCCCTGCTGCTGAAAGTGTACACAGCGAAGCCCTGCTGCTGAGGGTGCGCACAGGTAAGCCCTGCTGCTGGTGGGCACAGGAATGCCGTGCTGCTGAGGGTGCGTGCAGGTTAGCCTCTGGCCTGTGTGAACATACTCACAGCTGCTTGTGTGTGCACAGGGAAGCCCTGCTGCTGAGGGTGGGCACAGAGAAGCCCTGCTGCTGAGGGTGCACACAGGGAAGCCCTGCTGCTGAGGGTACGTGCAGGTTAGCCTCTTGCTTGTGTGTAGATACTCACAGCTGCTTGTGTTCGCACAGGAAAGCCCTGCTGCTGAGAGTGCGCACAGGGAAGCCCTGCTGCTGAGGGTGCGTGCAGGTTAGCCTCTGGCCTGTGTGAAGGTACTCACAGCTGCTTGTGTGCACACAGGGAAGCCCTGCTGCTGAGAGTGCGCACAGGGAAGCCCTGCTGCTGAGGGTGCGTGCAGGTTAGCCTCTTGCTTGTGTGTAGATACTCACTGCTGCTTGTGTGCGCACACGGAAGCCCTGCTGCTGAGAGTGAGCACAGGGAAGCCCTTCTGCTGAGGGTGGGTGCAGGTTAGCCTCTTGCTTGTGTGTAGATACTCACAGCTGCTTGTGTGCGCACAGGGAAACCCTGCTGCTGAGGGTGGGTACAGGGAAGCCCTGCTGCGGAGGGTGCGTTCAGGATAGCCTCTTGCTTGTGTATAGATACTCACAGCTGCTTGTGTGCGCACAGGGAATCCCTGCTGCTGAGGCTGGGTACAGTAAAGCAGTGCTGAGGTGGGTACAGTGAAGCCCTGCTGCTAAGGGTGCGCACAGGTTAGCCCTGCTGCTGGTGGGCACAGGGAAGCCCTGCTGAGGGTGGGCACAGAGAAGCCATGCTGCTGAGAGTGCGCACAGGGAGGCTCTGCTGCTGAGGGTGCGCACAGGGAAGCCCTGCTGCTGAGGGTGGGCACAGGGAAGCCCTGCTGCTGAGGGTGGGCACAGGGAAGCCCTGCTGCTGAGGGTGGGCACAGGGAAGCCCTGCTGCTGAGGGTGGGCACAGGGAAGCCCTGCTGCTGACAGTGCGCACAGGGAAGCCCTGATGCTGAGGGTGCCTGCAGGTTAGCCTCTTGCTTGTGTGTAGATACTTACAGCTGCTTGTGTGTGCACAGGGAAGCCCTGCTGCTGAGGGTGCGTGCAGGTTAGCCTCTGGCCTGTGTGCGCACAGGGAAGCCCTGCTCCTGAGAGTGCGCACAGGGAAGCCCTGCTGCTGAGGGTGCATGCAGGTTAGCCGCTGGCCTGTGTGTAGATACTCACAGCTACTTTTGTGTGAACAGGGAGGCCCTGCTGCTGAGGGTGCGAATAGGTTAGCCCTGCTCCTGAGAGTGCGCACAGGGAAGCCCTGCTGAGGGTGCGCACAGGGAAGCCCTGCTGCTGATGGTGGGCACAGAGAAGCCCTGCTGCTGAGAGTGCGCATAGGGAAGCCCTGCTTCTGAGGATGCGTGCAGGTTAGCCTCTGGCTTGTGTGTAGATACTCACAGCTGCTTGTGTGCGCACAGGGAAGCCCTGCTGCTGAGAGTGCGCACAGGGAAGCCCTGCTGCTGAGGGTGCGTGCAGGTTAGCCTCTTGCTTGTGTGTAGATACTCACAGCTGCTTGTGTGCGCACAGGGAAGCCCTGCTGCTGAGGGTGGGTACAGGGAAGCCCTGCTGCTGAGGGTGGGTACAGGGAAGCAGTGCTGAGGTGGGGACAGTGAAGCCCTGCTGCTGAGGGTGCGCACAGGTTAGCCCTGCTGCTGGTGGGCACAGGGAAGCCCTGCTGAGGGTGGGCACAGAGAAGCCCTGCTGCTGAGAGTGCGCACAGGTTAGCCCTGCTCCTGAGAGTGCGCACAGGGAAGCCCTGCTGAGGGTGGGCACAGAGAAGCCCTGCTGCTGAGAGTGCGCACAGGGAAGCCCTGCTGCTGAGAGTGCGCACAGGGAAGCCCTGCTGCTGAGGGTGGGCACAGAGAAGCCCTGCTGCTGACAGTGCACACAGGAAGGCTCTGCTGCTGAGGGTGCGCACAGGGAAGCCCTGCTGCTGAGGGTGCGCACAGGGAAGCCCTGCTGCTGAGGGTGGGCACAGGGAAGCCGTGCTGCTGAGGGTGGGCACAGGGAAGCCCTGCTGCTGAGGGTGGGCACAGGGAAGCCCTGCTGCTGACAGTGCGCACAGGGAAGCCCTGATGCTGAGGGTGCCTGCAGGTTAGCCTCTTGCTTGTGTGTAGATACTTACAGCTGCTTGTGTGTGCACAGGGAAGCCCTGCTGCTGAGGGTGCGTGCAGGTTAGCCTCTGGCCTGTGTGCGCACAGGGAAGCCCTGCTCCTGAGAGTGCGCACAGGGAAGCCCTGCTGCTGAGGGTGCGTGCAGGTTAGCCGCTGGCCTGTGAGTAGATACTCACAGCTGCTTTTGTGTGAACAGGGAGGCCCTGCTGCTGAGGGTGCGCACAGGTTAGCCCTGCTCCTGAGGGTGCGCACAGGGAAGCCCTGCTGAGGGTGCGCACAGGGAAGCCCTGCTGCTGATGGTGGGCACAGGGAAGCCCTGCTGCTGAGAGTGCGCATAAGGAAGCCCTGCTTCTGAGGATGCGTGCAGGTTAGCCTCTGGCTTGTGTGTAGATACTCACAGCTGCTTGTGTGCGCACAGGGAAGCCCTGCTGCTGAGAGTGCGCACAGGGAAGCCCTGCTGCTGAGGGTGCGTGCAGGTTAGCCTCTTGCTTGTGTGTAGATACTCACAGCTGCTTGTGTGTGCACAGGGAAGCCCTGCTTCTGAGGGTGGGTACAGGGAAGCCCTGCTGCTGAGGGTGGGTACAGTGAAGCAGTGCTGAGGTGGGGACAGTGAAGCCCTGCTGCTGAGGGTGCGCACAGGTTAGCCCTGCTGCTGGTGGGCACAGGGAGCCCTGCTGAGGGTGGGCACAGAGAAGCCCTGCTCCTGAGAGTGCGCACAGGGAAGCCCTGCTGAGGGTGGGCACAGAGAAGTCCTGCTGCTGAGAGTGCGCACAGGGAAGCCCTGCTGCTGAGAGTGCGCACAGGGAAGCCCTGCTGCTGAGGGTGGGCACAGAGAAGCCCTGCTGCTGAGGGTGGGCACAGAGAAGCCCTGCTGCTGAGGGTGCCTGCAGGTTAGCCTCTTGCTTGTGTGTAGATACTTACAGCTGCTTGTGTCCGCACAGGGAAGCCCTGCTGCTGAGGGTGGGTGCAGGTTAGCCTCTGGCCTGTGTGCGCACAGGGAAGCCCTGCTGCTGAGGGTGCGTGCAGGTTAGCCGCTGGCCTGTGTGTAGATACTCACAGCTGCATGTGTGTGCACAGGGAAGCCCTGATGCTGAAGGTGCGCACAGGTTAGCCCTGCTCCTGAGAGTGCGCACAGGGAAGCCCTGCTGAGGGTGCGCACAGGGAAGCCCTGCTGCTGATGGTGGGCACAGGGAAGCCCTGCTGCTGAGAGTGCGCACAGGGAAGCCCTGCTGCTGAGGGTGCGTGCAGGTTAGCCTCTTGCTTGTGTGTAGATACTCACAGCTGCTTGTGTGCGCACAGGGAAGCCCTGCTGCTGAGGGTGCGCACAGGGAAGCCCTTCTGCTGAGGGTGGGTACAGGGAAGCCCTGCTGCTGAGGGTGGGTACAGTGAAGCAGTGCTGAGGTGGGTACAGTGAAGCCCTGCTGCTGAAGGTGCGCACAGGTTAGCCCTGCTGCTGGTGGGCACAGGGAAGCCCTGCTGAGGGTGGGCACAGAGAAGCCCTGCTGCTGAGAGTGCGCACAGGTTAGCCCTGCTCCTGAGAGTGCGCACAGTGAAGCCCTGCTGAGGGTGGGCACAGAGAAGCCCTGCTGCTGAGAGTGCGCACAGGTTAGCCCTGCTGCTGAGAATGCGTGCAGCCTCTGGCCTGTGTGAAGGTACTCACAGCTGCCTGTGTGTGCGCACAGTGAAGCCCTGCTGAGGGTGGGCACAGAGAAGCCCTGCTGCTGAGAGTGCGCACAGGGAAGCCCTGCTGCTGAGAGTGCGTGCAGGTTAGCCCTGCTGCTGAGGGTGCGCACAGGGAAGCCCTGCTGCTGAGAGTGCGTGCAGGTTAGCCTCTGGCCTGTGTGAAGGTACTCACAGCTGCCTGTGTGTGCGCACAGGGAAGCCCTGCTGAGGGTGGGCACAGAGAAGCCCTGCTGCTGAGAGTGCGCACAGGGAAGCCCTGCTGCTGAGAGTGCGTGCAGGTTAGCCCTGCTGCTGAGGGTGCGCACAGGGAAGCCCTGCTGCTGAGAGTGCGTGCAGGTTAGCCTCTGGCCTGTGTGAAGGTACTCACAGCTGCCTGTGTGTGCGCACAGGGAAGCCCTGCTGAGGGTGGGCACAGAGAAGCCCTGCTGCTGAGAGTGCGCACAGGGAAGCCCTGCTGCTGAGAGTGCGTGCAGGTTAGCCCTGCTGCTGAGGGTGCGTGCAGGTTAGCCCTGCTGCTGAGGGTGCGCACAGGGAAGCCCTGCTGCTGAGAGTGCGCACAGGTTAGCCCTGCTGCTGAGAATGCGTGCAGCCTCTGGCCTGTGTGAAGGTACTCACAGCTGCCTGTGTGTGCGCACAGTGAAGCCCTGCTGAGGGTGGGCACAGAGAAGCCCTGCTGCTGAGAGTGCGCACAGGGAAGCCCTGCTGCTGAGAGTGCGTGCAGGTTAGCCCTGCTGCTGAGGGTGCGCACAGGGAAGCCCTGCTGCTGAGAGTGCGTGCAGGTTAGCCTCTGGCCTGTGTGAAGGTACTCACAGCTGCCTGTGTGTGCGCACAGGGAAGTCCTGCTGCAGTTTTTTGAATTTAAGATGAACTCACTGGATGCTTTTTCCTGTCGCCGGAACCTCGGAGCTGGTGTCTTGCTTAGTTTCTGGTGTCTGCCTCCTCTGCTGGTGTCCGCCTCCTCTGCTAGTACCTGCCCAAGCTGCTGGTGTCCGGCTGCTCACTGATGCCTCCTCAGCGCCTCCTTTTAGCTGACCTCTGCTGCTGAGTCACGATGAGTGCACTGAGGGAGGAGGCAGAAGGCAGGGCTGGCTCGCAGCCAGGGAGGGAGTGACCAGGGAGGGAGTGACCAGGAGGGAGGGTCGGAGGCAGTGCTGGCTCGCAGACAGGGAGGGAGTGACCGGGAGGGAGTGACCAGGAGGGAGGGTCGGAGGCAGGGCTCGCTCGCAGACAGGGAAGGAGTGACCGGGAGGGAGTGACCAGGAGGGAGGGTCGGAGGCAGGGCTCGCTCGCAGACAGGGAAGGAGTGACCGGGAGGGAGTGACCAGGAGGGAGGGTCGGAGGCAGGGCTCGCTCGCAGACAGGGAAGGAGTGACCGGGAGGGAGTGACCAGGAGGGATGGTCGGAGGAAGGGCTCGCTCGCAGGCAGGGAGGGCGTGACCAGGAGGGAGGGACCAGGAGGGAGGGTCGGAGGCAGGGCTCCAGGAGGGAGGGTCGGAGGCAGGGCTCGCTCGCAGGCAGGGAGGGAGTGACCGGGAGGGAGTGACCAGGAGGGAGGGTCAGAGGCAGGGCTCGCAGACAGGGAGGGAGTGACCGGGAGGGTGTGACCAGGAGGGAGGGTCAGAGGCAGGGCTCGCAGACAGGGAAGGAGTGACCGGGAGGGAGTGACCAGGAGGGAGGGTCAGAGGCAGGGCTCGCAGCCAGGGAGGGAGTGACCGGGAGGGAGTGACCAGGAGGGAGGGTCGGAGGCAGGGCTCGCTCGCAGACAGGGATAGAGTGACCGGGAGGGAGTGACCAGGAGGGAGGGTCGGAGGCAGGGCTCGCTCGCAGCCAGGGAGGGAGTGACCGGGAGGGAGTGACCAGGAGGGAGGGTCGGAGGCAGTGCTGGCTCGCAGCCAGGGAGGGAGTGACCGGGAGGGAGTGACCAGGAGGGAGGGTCGGAGGCAGTGCTCGCTCGCAGCCAGGGAGGGAGTGACCGGGAGGGAGTGACCAGGAGGGAGGGTCGGAGGCAGGGCTCGCTCGCAGCCAGGGAGGGAGTGACCGGGAGGGAGTGACGAGGAGGGAGGGTCGGAGGCAGGGCTCGCTCGCAGCCAGGGAGGGAGTGACCGGGAGGGAGTGACCGGGAGGGAGTGACCAGGAGGGAGGGTCGGAGGCAGTGCTCGCTCGCAGACAGGGAGGGAGTGACCGGGAGGGAGTGACCAGGAGGGAGGGTCAGAGGCAGGGCTCGCAGACAGGGAAGGAGTGACCGGGAGGGAGTGACCAGGAGGGAGTGTCGGAGGCAGGGCTCGCTCGCAGCCAGGGAGGGAGTGACCGGGAGGGAGTGACCAGGAGGGAGGGTCGGAGGCAGTGCTGGCTCGCAGCCAGGGAGGGAGTGACCGGGAGGGAGTGACCAGGAGGGAGGGTCGGAGGCAGTGCTGGCTCGCAGCCAGGGAGGGAGTGACCGGGAGGGAGTGACCAGGAGGGAGGGTCGGAGGCAGTGCTCGCTCGCAGCCAGGGAGGGAGTGACCGGGAGGGAGTGACCAGGAGGGAGGGTCGGAGGCAGGGCTCGCTCGCAGCCAGGGAGGGAGTGACCGGGAGGGAGTGACGAGGAGGGAGGGTCGGAGGCAGGGCTCGCTCGCAGCCAGGGAGGGAGTGACCGGGAGGGAGTGACCAGGAGGGAGGGTCGGAGGCAGGGCTGGCTCGCAGCCAGGGAGGGCGTGACCAGGAGGGAGGGACCAGGGAGTGACCAGGAAGGAGGGAGTGGCCAGGAGGGTGCGTCAGAGGCAGACCGGAAAAGCACCTTCTAAAGATCAAACTTTTTATGAAGCAAGAGCAGGGACATTCAGCGGCGCTGGCAGCTTCTAGGCGCTCTACGTTCAGAAGGGACACTGTTCCTTTAAGCAGTGGCGGCCCGTCCTTTAGGGCGGAGGGGCCACGCCCCACCACCCCATGAAGAGTGTCTGTCAGTCTGAACAAAGGTCAGCCTGACAGACACTCTCCATGCTCAGGCGATTGCAGAGTCCTGGCTGCCTGAGCTGAACTTTGCTGGGATGAGGAGGTTACAGCTCCTATGGGCGCGACCTCCTCTGTTCAGCAAAGGTGCCTCGAGGCCCCCTCCTGGGTGACGAGGAAAGCGTCACCCATTGACTTCGACATGGGCGCTTCAGGTTTAAGCCCTGAAGCGCCGAGAGTGAGTGTCAATCAGCGACACTTCGTCACAGAGTAGGGTGGGGTCAGCAGTCTCACTGACCCCATCCCACTCTGTGACGAGGCTGGGACTGCTGCCTTCCCTCATTGGCTGACCTCAGCTCGGCCATTGAGGGAAGACAGCAGTCCCAACCCTCCTGGGACCCGGAGGCTAAAGGTAAGTGTGTGTGTATGTATTTGTGTTATGTTTTACATTGAATGTTTGGTGCGCGCGTGCACGTTTGAGTGTTATGAGTGTTGTTAATGGATGTGCGTGCGTGTGAAAGAATGAATGTGTGTGATCTTGTAAAATGAATGTTTGGTGCGTGCGTGCATGTTTGAATGGAATGAGTGTTGTTAATGGATGAGCATGCATGTGTGCGTGCGTGTCTGTGTGTGAAAGAATGAGTCTGTGTGTGTGTGTGCCCCGTCCGCCCCCCTCCCAAAGCTGCCGGCCGCCACTGCCTTTAAGTGCCCTGCGGCCCGGCTGGGAGAAGATGCTCACACCTCAGACAGTGCCGATTGGGGCGGAGAAGAAGGGGGGCAAACAAGTGGGGTTCATCTTACCCACCTAAAGCTCCACAGTTCGGGTCTCTAAGCACATTCTGGCCCAGATTTACAAGAATTTTTGCGCCTCCTCCACTGCTACCTAACGACACCATGGGTGCGCCATACTTACAATCAGTGCTTAATTTGTGCTTGTTGTTTCCGATGCTGAGCACCAGCACTTATTTTTGAGGGCCAGGGCTTATTCTTCTGCCTCAAGCATTTGCTGCGAGCAAAATACACATATGGGAAAGATGGAAGGAGGGAAAAACGAAAAAGCATCACAAAGGGAGAAAGCAGAAAGCTGCAAGAGTGAGCTGAAGGGGCAGGGAGCGGCTGTAAATGGATTAAAGAGGCCCGAGATGGCTTCAGGATTACGCTGCCTCAGTATTCCGTGTTCGCACATTTAATTGCAGCAGCCGCATGTTTAGGGGGAGGGCTTTGGGAACCAGCACATTTTTATTTACAAAATAAGCACTGTTTACAATATGGCACACCATAGCGCACATTAGGCCAATAGCATCAACATTTTGGCCATTATTGTGGCGCTTTGCGGCACTAGCGTCAAACATTTTGAGGGTAGTACAGCAGAGCACAGGGAGGCCCATTGATTACAACAGGTGCGTCACTTTAACACCTCCTCTGAGCAGGCGTTAAAAATGACGGAAAAAATGGCTCAGAGAAATGTTGTAAATTTCACTGTGTTATTTTTTGGGTCTCCCTATGTCAGAACGCCCCCTTGCATACATTATTCCAGGCTCAGGCCTCTTGTGGCGCAAGGATTTACAGTCTGTAGCGCTCCAGTTACGCACAGACCTCTGCAGTGTATTAACTAATACAGGTTTCATAATGTACTATAGCGCATTTCCTACTGAGTACCAACTTTTTAATTTATTTTTCATTTAAGCTGATTATTTTATAGGTAGATACCGCACATTTGACCCGCCCCCATGCTCACTGACCCGTCCCCACACTCTCTGACCCACTCCCATGCTCACTGACCCTCCCTAATGCTCACTGACCTGCCCCCACACTCACTGACCCTCTCTAATGCCCACTGACCTGCCCCCACGCTCACCTCCCTAATGCTCACTGACCCGTCCCTACACTCACTGACCCTCCCTAATGCTCACTGACCCGTCCCCATGCTCACTGACCCTCCCTAATGCTCACTGACCCGTCCCCACACTCACTGACCCGCCCCCACGCTCACTAATCCTTCCTAATGCTCACTGACCTGTCCCTACGCTCACTGACCGCTCCCACGCTCTCTGACCCACTCCCATGCTCACTGATCCTCCCTAATGCTCACTGACCCGCCCCCACGCTCACTGACCTGTCCCCACGCTCACTGACCTGCTCCCAATCTCACTGATCCTCCCTAATGCTCACTGACCTGTCCCCTCGCTCACTGACCCGCCCCCAAGCTCACTGACCCCCTAATGCTAAGTGACCCGCCCTCACGCTCACTGACCCGTCCCATGCTAACTGACCCTTTCTAATGCTCATTGACCCGCCTCCACTCTCACTGACCTGCCCTCACGCTCATGCCCCTGCCTAATGCTCATTGACTCACCCTCATGCTCATTGACTCTCCCTAATGCTCAATGACCGGCTCCCATGCTTACTGATCCTCCCTAATGCTCACTGACCCGTCCCCACGCTCACTGACCCTCCCTAATGCTCACTAACCCATCCCCACACTCACTGACCCGCCCCTACGCTCACTGATCCTCCCTAATGCTCACTGACCCGTCCCCACGCTCACTGACCCGCTCCCACGCTCACTGATCCTCCCTAATGCTCACTGACCTGTCCCCCGCACCCACGCTCACGGATCTTCCCTAATGCTCACTGACCCGTCCCCATGCTCACTGACTTGCCCCCTGCCCCCACTCTCACTGACTTGCCCCCAAGCTCACTGACCTCTTCCCACGCTCGCTGACCTCCTAATGCTAAGTGACCCGCCCTCACACTCACTGACCCACCCCCATGCTAACTGACCTGTCCCCATGCTCACTGATCCTCTCTAATACTCCCTGACCCGCTCCCAAGCTCACTGACCCGCTCCCATGCTCACTGACCCTGCCTAATGCTCATTGACCCACCTCCACTCTCACTGACCCGCCCTCACGCTCACTAACCCGCCCACAAGCTAACTGACCCTCCCTAATGCTCTTTGACCCGGCCTCGCGCTCACTGACCCGCCCCATGCTCACTGACCCTCCCTAATGCTCACTGACCCGGCACCACGCTCACTCACCCGTTCCCATGCTCACTGACCCTCCCTAATGCTCACTGACCCGGCACCACGCTCACTCACCCGCTCCCATGTTCACTGACCCTCCCTAATGCTCACTGACCCGGCCCCACGCTCAATCACCCGCTCCCATGCTCACTGACCCTCCCTAATGCTCACTGACTCAGCCCCACGCTCACTGACCCGCCCCATGCTAACTGACCCTCCCTAATGCTCATTGACCCGCCCTAATGCTCACTGACCCTCCCTAATGCTCACTGACCCCCCCCATGCTCACTGACCTGCACTCACTGACCCTGCTCCCATTGCATGCACCATAGCTCCTAGTCTTTATTAACTCATTTCGATTGCTGCTTCTCTCTCTGTCTCCCTCTTTCTCTCTCTCTCTCTCTCCCTCCCTCCTCTTCCCTCCCCTCTCACTTCTCTTCCTCCCCACTGCGACACTGACCTCCCCTCTTCCTGCTGCCTTCCTCTCTGTCCTCCCCCTCATTTTCCTCTCTCCATAGACAGCCCGTGCTTCCTCAAGGCTGGAGTGAGGAGCGAGTCTAGGCGCAATGCACAGAATTATACGTGGATCCTAAATATATTTACATGAGACACAGCAATCAGAATAATGGAGAGAATAGAACACAATATGCAACATGATTTCTGCCCTGAGGACCCTATGCCTCACGGCCTGCCACCTTCTTTTAGGGGAGGTGGTATGTGGCCACCATCCCCAGGCCATATTTGGCCCGGCATCCCCTGCAAATTATGCAGAAGGGAGGCAAGCAGCCCCTCTCCCCAGGCCAATATTGGCCCCGGCGACTCGATCTTCGTGGACCTGGCCATATTATAAAAGGAGGGGGCACGCAGTTCCCCTCCCTGGGCCAATATTGGCCCCGGGGACTCCATCTCCCATGGCCTACCCAGTAACTAAAGGGGGAGGGGACATGCAGCCTCCTCCCTGTCCGATTTTGGTTCTGGGGAGCCCATATCGCGGGGCCTGGCCTTATTATAAAGGGAGGGGGCATGCGCCCTGCTCCCTATTCCAATATTGCCCCAGGGACACCAACCGCTGGGACCTGGCCATGCAGTAAAATGGGAGGGCAGCACATAGTCCCTCTTCCAGGGTCAATATTGGCCCCACGGCACCATCCTCCGGGACGTGACCTGTTAGTAAAGAGGGGGCGAGCATGTAAGAGGGGGCAAACCCCTTTCCCCCCACAGCCCAATATTGGCCTTGGCCCCCGCCCCCGCGGCCTGGCCACTAAATGGTGGATGTCAACCTATGGCACCCACAGACTTGTTGTTGGAGGCCATTGGGTGAGCCCGAATGCCCCCATGGCCTCAGCCTGCTCCCTGCCTCCAGCAGGAGCCAGCACTGCTCCCACACACAGGGAGCTGCAAGCAATGCTGCTCCCTACATGCAGGAACAATTTTATCATCTGTCTCCTTGCCCACCTCACAGCGGGCAGGGATTCCGTTCCCAGTGAGTAGGAGCATTTTTATTGTTCTCGCCCACTGGAAGCGGCCATAAAGTTTGCTCTCTTTTGGTGGGAGCTGTCAAATAGCTCCCACCAAGTGAGAGCAAACAGCTATGACCTGATGGTGGGTGGCTCGGATATAGGGAGCTAGTCCTAGGAGGGGTGACAGTCCCTGGGACCATTAATGGCTCCAGGAGGGGCCACCCTCTCCCTTTAAATTAAGGGCCTGGCCCCAGGACGGTGGTTGACCCAGGGGCCTAAAAAAAACGTCCAGGGAGGGGGGCTATGGGCTGAAATAAACCCAGGAGGAGGACCATCCGGCATGCCTCCCCTTTTGAAGTATCGGCCAGGTCCCAGGGGATGGAGTTCCCGGGGCAGAAATTAGCTGTAGATGGGGGCTGAGCGCCCCCTCCCACTTTTTAAACTTGGCTGGGCCCTGGGGAATGGGGTCCCTGGTGCAGAGATTGGCCTGGCAAGCGGGGTCATGCGTGCCCCCCCTCTCATAATAATACACATTAATACAGCCCAAGAGCTGGCCCTGTGTGGGGGCAAATGAAAAAACAAGTGCGGGAGACCGCGCCCGTTTAAAAAAAATGATTTGTGTGTATTCGCGGATCCTCTGGAAATTTGTGGCAAAAAGTATTAAAAAACATATTTTGGCCCTGGCGTTGTCCCTCTGGGACTCTACTACCAGGCCTAGAGGGTCAGGATATTACTACCCTGCCTGCTTCTCTATTTGTTGTTTACTTTTTTCTTGAGACTTCGCTGAGTCCGAGCCCCAAGATGGCTGCCGACACTTCCCGGATGAAGTGTTGGCAGCCAATCAGATCTCACATGAGGTCTGTCGGATCCGCAGTGGATTAGATTCTCTAGATATCTATATTTCTTTCCTTAAATAATTCCAAAACTACTTAACGCATTACACCAAATCACAAAAAGAACTCTTTCTGGACCAAGAGCTAGATTTCTGCCACATTTAGTGTAATTCAGTCCTGGCTGTAGTCGTGTTCAAAATCCCTATGGGAAATTGCATGGGGTTAAAAAGCATTTTGGAACCCCCCTTTTTCCTGGCCCCCAGTTCACGGATCACCCTGAAACTTTCCAGACAGCAGCTGAAGTGAGCAGGACACTATTTTAAAAAATATTGTGAAGATTCGTCAAACAGGGGCAAAGTTATTAGCAAAAAAAGAGCTTTGTCTAAGGGAATTAGGTCCTAACAATGACTACCTACTGGCGAGTAGTAGGTTATGTGTATATTCAGTGAAAAACCACAAAGGTTACAGGGACGTTATAGTTAGGAAATAGAATTAAAAAAAGTACGGAAATTCACCCAAAAAAACAAAGGTTACAGGGACGTTATGGTTAGGACCACATTTTAAACGTACATAATCATAGAACTTCTGCTGTTAGAGTTATTTTAAGTAACTATAACTCATGCCCCCACCATGCACAGTTTTCTTCTCAAATATTTTACTGCAAATGTTACATTGATATTATTATTAATAAATATCATAAGTGATGTATCATGTGGGGTAATTAGCAGTGCATGGCGAGGGAGTGAGTTATAGTTGCTTGAGTTTGATTGGATTTATTTGTATGACACCATAACGAATGCAATAAAATATATGCCTACATTCCTTCTTAAGAAAGATCTTTGTTCTCTACAGTGACCTCACCACTTTCTTCTCAAAGGTAACCATGGACATTATTTAAATGTGTGTATTCTATATTTTATTTGCCCGCCCTTCAGTTAAGATAGTTAAACAGCTGTCGTCGTTTCATACAAACACTTTTCCAGATCAAATCAGACTAGAGAACAGCCACAATTTTTATTTGAAACACACACACAAGTAAAACATTCTTTGTTGACAGCCTCTGGAGGGTCACGTGCTTTACACTGGTTTCTGGTGGTCTCATCCTATGGTTCTTGGTGGACTTTGCTTGCTTCTGGAATTGCAGGTCACATCCTAAGGTTTTTGGCCATCACTGGTTGTTGTTGAAATTGATGATTGAATCATTTGGCGGTGAAAGGCTTGTTGGAGTTGATGACTGTATTATATGGTTTTTGGTGGTCATTGGTTGTTGTTGTTGAAATTGATGATCAAATCATTCAGCGGTGAAGGCTTGTTATTGGACTTGATGACCGCATCATTTTACTTTTGTTGGTCATGGGTTGTTGTTGTTGAAATTGATGATTGAAACATTCAGTGGTGAAGGCTTGTTGTTGGAATTGATGACAGCATTGTTTGGTTTTTGGCGGTCACTGGTTGTTGTTGTTAAAATTGATGATGGAATCATTTGGCGGTCAAAGCTTGTTGTTGGATTGATGACTGCATTAATTGTTGAAATTGATGAACGCATTATTTGTTTTTTGGGGGTCACTGGTTGTTGTTGTTGAAATCAATGACTGAATCATTTGGCAGTCAAGGCTTCTTGTTGGATTGATGACACCATTATTTGTTTTTTGGACTTCACTGGTTGTTGTTGTCAAAAATGATGATCGAATCATTCAGCGGTGAAGGCTTGTTGTTGGATTTACTGCATTGTTTGGTTTTTGGCGGTCGCTTGTTGACATTGATGATTGAATCATTTGGCGGTCAATGCTTCTTGTTGAAATTAATGATTAAATCATTTGGTGATCAAGGCTTGTTGTTGGAACTGATGACTGATTGTCACTGTTTGTTTTTGTGGTTTTTGGGGGTCACTGGTTGTTGTTGAAATTGATGACAATCATTTGGTGGTTAAGGCTTGTTGATGGAATTGATGACTGCATTGTTTGGTGTTTGGTGGTCACGGTTTGTTGTTGTTGAAATTGATGATCGAATCATTCAGCAGTGAATGCTCAATGTTGGAATTGATTACTGTGTTGTTTGGTTTTTGGGTGTCACTGGTTCTTTTTTAAATTGATGACAATCATTTGGTTTTTGGTGGTCAAGGCTTATTATTGGCATCGAAGGCCATATCACATGTCTCCCGGTGGTTACTGCTTACCGTTGGAGTTGATGGGCCTATTTTTACGTGCCTCTGACTCGAGATACGCCTTCAGCTTGGGACGGGAGGCGATCCTATCCATATGGGCTGCAAGTAGTGGGAAGTCCTTGAGGGAGTCGGGTGCAAGTACAAGGTTGATCTGCAGGATGTCGAGCATGCAGTAGTCCACATAGGAGATCTGTGTCAGAAAAAAGAGAACATTTAATGGACACAGTCCAGTGTTACTTTCCACAAACCAGAATCTGTCCCTCTAAGGAGATACCCATCTGTAGTGCAGTCCCTCGCTAATGCAATAATGTGTATTATAAATAGGGCACTGCCAAGAGGACATCATCTTTGAAGAGCCATGGTATGTTCGCTTTAGCAGTAAATTAATATTGTGAGCTTTGTGAGTGCATGTGTGCTTTATTTGGCAAGATCAGGGACTGCATAGGAAGGAGAGACAAGTGGTCCTCTTACGGGAAACTGCTGGCAGTGCTGCTGAGGTGAGACAGGACTGAGTGACTCCTGCTTGCCTGGGAGTGCTGCTAAAGAGACACAGGAGTGAGTGACTCCTGCTGACCAGGGCTGGGGGTGCTGCTGATGTGGTACAGATTAAGGGGGGATCATGTTAAGAGCAATTAGAACAGCACTGTATTTAGTGACACACATCAGTACATGGACTAGTGAACCACGATGGCTGCAGATTGTCAATCGATAGATTTTGTTCTTCAGATTTCCCGTGGAACAGACCTCACCTTGCTGCCCACGATGAATCCGCGCCCTTCATTGTTCTGCGACAGAAGTTTCTCAAAAGGGGCGAGTTGATTGGGTAGATTCTCAATGTATTTTGCTTTCCCGTTGTCCTGTAAGAGATCAGAAGTTACAACAAGACTTGTTAAACCCACTCTTGAGGCACCAAGGGCTCAGCATCTCATTCACAACATGCATGTCTGCACCCCCCCTTTGCAACATGCATGTTTACTGTAGAAAAGTACCATCTTGCCTGGCATGTTACACCCATTTTTACTTGTGTGTCAGTTTGTTTTTGCCTGTGTCACTGGGACCCTGCTAGCCAGGACCCCAGTGCTCATAATTTGTGGTGTATATGTGTTCCCTGCGTGGTGCCTAACTGTATCACTGAGGCTCTGCTAACCAGAACCTCAGTGTTTATGCTCTCTATGCTTTTAAAATTGTCACTGCAGGCTAGTGACTATTTTCACCAATTCTGATTGGCACACTGGAACACCATTATAATTCCCTAGTATATGGTACTGAGGTACCCAGGGTATTGGGGTTCCAGGAGATCCCTATGGGCTGCAGCATTTCTTTTGCCACCCATAGGGAGCTCTGACAATTCTTACACAGGCCTGCCAGTGCAGCCTGAGTGAAATAACGTCCACGTTATTTCACAGCCATTTTACACTGCACTTAAGTAACTTATAAGTCACCTATATGTCTAACCTTTACCTGGTAAAGGTTAGGTACAAAGTTACTTAGTGTGAGGGCACACCGGCACTAGCCACGGTGCCCTCACATTGTTCAGGGCAATTTCCCCAGACTTTGTGAGTGCGGGGACACCATTACATGCGTGCACTACATTTAGGTCAATGCCTATATGTTGCTTCACAATGGTAACTCCGAACATGGCCATGTAACATGTCTAGGATCATGGAATTGTCTCCCCAAGCCAAATTTGGTATTGGGGAGCCAATCCCATGCATCCCCAGGGCTCCCGCATGGACCCCAGGTACTGCCAAACCAGCTCTCTGGGGTTTTCTCTGCAGCCACCGCTGCTGCCAACCCCCAGACAGGTTTCTGCCCTCCTAGGGTCTGGGCAGCCCAGTCCCAGGAAAGCAGAACACAGGATTTCCTCTGAGAGAGGGTGTTACACCCTCTCCTTTGGAAATAGGTCTTTAGGGGTGGGGAGGAGTAGCCTCTCCAGGCCTCTGGAAATGCTTTGAAGGGCAAGGATGGCACCCTCCTTGCATAAGCCAGTCTACACCGGTTCAGGGAGCCCCCAGCCCCTGCTCTGGCGCGAAACTGGACAAAGGAAAGGGGAATGACCACTCCCCTGTCCATCACCACCCCAGGGGAGGTGCCCAGAGCTCCTCCAGTGTGTCCCAGACCTCTGCCATCTTGAATGCAGAGGTGTGAGGGCACAATGGAGACCTCTGAGTGGCCAGTGCCAGCAGGTGATGTCAGAGACCCCTCCTGATAGGCTCTTACCTGGTTAGGTAGCCAATCCTCCTCTGAGGGCTATTTATGGTCTCTCTTGTGGGTTTCTCTTCAGATAACGAATGCAAGAGCCCACCAGAGTTCCTCTGCACTTCCCTCTTCGACTTCTGCCAAGGATCGAAAGCTGGTTGCTCCAGGACGCCTGCAAAACCGCAACAAAGTAGCAAGAAGACTACCAGCAACATTGTAGCGCCTAATCATGACGGCTTTCTCAACTGTTTCCTGGTGGTGCATGCTCTGAGGGCTGTCTGCCTTCACCCTGCACTGGATCCCAAGAAGAAATCTCCAGTGGGTCGACGGAATCTTCCCCCTGCTACCGCAGGCACCAAACTTCTGCATCACCGGTCCTCTGGGTCCCCTCTTATCTTGACAAGCTTGGTCCCTGGGACACAGGAGCTGGATCCAAGTGACCCCGACAGTCCAGTGGTCCTTTGGTGGAGGTAAGTCCTTGCTTCCCCACGCCAGACAGTAATCCTGTGTACTGCGTGATCTGCAGCTGCTAGGGCTTCTCTGCACTATTGCAAGACTTCCTTTGTGCACAGCACAGTTCAGGTCCCCAGCACTCCGTCCTGCATTGCCCAACTCACTGCGTTGACCTCCGGCTTCGTGAAACCCTCTTTTGTTGTGTTGAGACGACTGCCATGATCACAGATTTCTTGAATGCCTGTTCAAGTGCTTTTGCGGGTGCTGCCTGCTTCCGCATGGGCTCTCTCTGTTGCTGAGCGCCCCCTCTGTCTCCGCCTCCAAGGGGCGACCTCCTGGTCCTTCCTGGGCCCTGGCAGAACCCATAATCTTTAATCATGACTCTTGCAGCTCGCAAGGTTTGTTTGCGGTCTTTCTGCGTGGAAACAACTCTGAATTCTCCAGCAAGCCGTGGGACATCTTCTGACCAAAGGAGAAGTTCCAGGCACCTTCCGTTGTTGCAGAATCTTTAGCTTCTTCCACCCAGAGGCAGCCCTTTTGCACCTTCATCCATGGTTTTATGGGCTCCTGCCCCCCCCCCCTGGACACTTGCGTGACTCTTGGACTTGGTCCCCTTCCTTTACAGGTCCTCAGGTCCAGGAATCCATCTTCAGTGCTTTGCAGTCAGTTGTTGTCTTTGCAGAATCCCCTAACTCGACTTTACTGTCTTTCTGGGGTAGTAGGGTAACTTTACTCCTACGTTTCAGGTTCTTGGGGTGGGGTATCTTGGACCCCCTTAGTGTTTTCTTGCACTCCCAGTGACCCTCTACACACTACACTAGGCCTGGGGTCCATTTGTGGTTCGCATTCCACTTTTGGAGTATATGGTTTGTGTTGCCCCTAGGCCTATTGTCTCCTATTGCATTCTATTGTGTTCTACGGTGTTTGCACTACTTTTCTAAGTGTTTTAGTTACCTGATTTTGGTTTGTGTGTATATTTTGCGTATTTTACTGACCTCCTAAGGGAGTATATCCTCTGAGATACTTTTGACATATTGTCACTAAAATCAAGTACTTTTATTTTTAGTAACTCTGAGTATTGTGATTCTTATGATATAGTGCTACATGATATAAGTGGTATAGTAGGAGCTTTGCATGTCTCCTAGTTCAGCCTAAGCTGCTCTGCTATAGCTACCTCTATCAGCCTAAGCTGCTAGAACACCTCTAACCTACTAATAAGGGATAACTGGATCTGGCACAAGGTGTAAGTACCATATGGTACCCACTATAAGCCAGGCCAGCCTCCTACATTTACCTCCATGCCCTCGTCATGACAGCACCTTTTTAGGTCTGGCTTCTGAGAAACCTTTAGCTGTCTCTCCAGCCTCTTGTTTCTCCCAAACAATCATACATCATAAACATGTAAAGAGCGACTTTTTGCCAGAAGGCTTCATCCACAGTCTGTTCATTTTGTATTCACATTTCGGTTCCACCCACCAGCATACAGCATGAGGTAATGGACCAGCCCACTTTACCCATTGGCTCCCTTCACTTTGAGTGACAGCACAAGGCCTGCTGTGCAGGTTGAGCACATCTGCCTAAAAGTTAGTTCTTTTCTCTTCAGTTGCAAAGGAGGCTCAAAGTGTGCTGTTTTCATTCTATTTATTTTTTTATATTAACTTAATATACCAGCTATTTATTTTGATGGCACTTCTTTTTTAAAGTTCATATTATAAAATACTTAAAAGGCACTAAAACATGAGAGTTGCCTGCGGTTTGAGAGCCTGCTTAGGTGGTGATTTATTGTTTTCTCCTTCACAAATAATAACAATAAAATGCGTGGCACGGGTGGAAGGCACTTCGAACCCTTTGTCTCGATGACAAACCTTCACCTAGGCGCTCATCGGAATACCTTTCTAAGGTGTGCGCCCGCCATCTTCCACCCAGTAATCTAGGGTCTGCCAACTGAAGCCTACTGATGGTGGAGCCAAGAGGACACCAGGACCAAAGGAGGCGAGCTCCTCAGGTGCTGCGCTCATGCCTGTGCGACACGCGACCACGCCAACTTGTTGAAAACAACTTTCTGAAATGTAGGTTGTTGTGAAAAACCTTCCTTTTCAACCAGGATTATGGTTTCACCTCTTCTGCAAATTGTCCATCTGTCACTCGATCCTCCTGTCTGGTCCTCCGGGTCCTAAGCGCCAAAAACCTAAGACCAACTACTACAGCTGCTGCTCCGGGTCCACCAGGATTGTCGACTCCACTCCAAGGCATTGACCCAATGCTTCTCTACCCCAGGAGTAGGATTCTCACCAGGAAACCCAACCCTTCCAGTAACAATTAAGGGGTTACCATGGTCTCCAGGATTGATAATCATCCACCTTCCTGCAGGTACTGGCCCAGATTTACTTAACCTCTGTGTTTAAAAGCCACACAAGGGGAGATTTGTGTCTTGCGTGGCTTTGTAAAGAAATGTAACACAACACAGCTGCTTGTGCTACGTTAGATTTGGAGCTGATAGGCATTCCGTGGGTGGGCATGGGCGTTCCTATGCATACACCAATGGATTTCATAGAATTCCAGATTTACAAAGTTTTTTTACCCTGGGATTGCGTCACATCAGTCCACCTCCCAGAGGATGGTGCAACGAGGAGACTTTTTTTCCTCCTCTTTATTTACTTTTTCTATGGATGTTGCATTCTGCATTGCTTGAAATGCTCGTAAATACGCCCCATTGTGTCTAAGACTCCTGCTCAGCGGTGTGCAATGGTGTAAAAACACAAATAAGAAGGCAGGTCATTTTAAGGCTGGAGAGATCTAAGTCAGATTTATGTATGTCGAGATTGTGTTATGAGCACTGAAAGATAACAACACCCACTCGGGACTGGACATGCGCTGTCTGACGACATAAGGGTGAGGCGGGTTGATGCCGGGTTACTTAGCAGTAATCTTCATTACTCCGATTCCTTCTCTTCCCTGTCACAGTCCTCACATAAATGACCACCAGCTCCTTCTACCAGAGTAGTCCCAAG
This sequence comes from Pleurodeles waltl, assembly GCF_031143425.1. Classification (NCBI taxonomy): domain Eukaryota; kingdom Metazoa; phylum Chordata; class Amphibia; order Caudata; family Salamandridae; genus Pleurodeles; species Pleurodeles waltl. Next base: position 1,057,179,677 of record NC_090443.1, read on the forward strand.
ATGAAAAAATGCGGTTTACCGTCCTTCCCTGCAGTGTCCCTCCCATAAAGAGGAACCACACCCATCGGACACCCTGTAACTCACAAGCCATTGAAACTGAGACTTTCCGGGATCGAGGGATGGTGATCTGACTGTGACGATGAAGAGATGGACTCGGAGTAATGAGGCGCACTGGTAAGAAACCGGGCATTACCTCCTCGCCTTCCTTCCCCGTCACAGTCGTACATAAGGGAGCTGAAACCAAACCATGACATTGACTTCAACCAGAGTCCATATGAAGCACACAGATTTAGTTTATTTATATACAAATAAAAGTGCACAGTAGGATTACTTCATCAACAATGGTCTAGTGGTCTACTGAACCCAGCACTGATGAACCAAACGTATCTTTTGTATTGTTCATCAATAATCCGTCCACGAGAAGCATGTAAGCCAACATCTTACTCTTTTCTTGGAATCCAACTAAATCCTCCACCCACCCGAACGGGATTCAGACCTCAGCACAGCACTGAAACAGCACTTTTAGCCGTAGTAGAAGAACTTAGACCATTCTCAGGAGGCTCTGCAGCAGTCGTCCCTTTGAACCTCAGGGCCACATTCAACACTGCTGACCACGCAATGCTCATTCAGAGAATTGTAGGCATGGGTATAAAAGGCGTTGCACTAAAACGGTTGGCACCTTTTTCTGCAGACAGAACCTTCCAAGTGCTAGATCAAGGCCGTCATTCTAACCCCGGCGGTCTCAGACCGCCGGGGCCAGGGTCGGCGGGAGCACCGCCGACAGACCGGCGGTGCCCCGCAGGGCATTCTGACCACGGCGGTTTGGCCGCGGTCAGAAAGGGTAAACCGGCGGTCTCCCGCCGGTTTACCGCTGCCCTTAGAATCCCCCATGGCGGCGCAGCTTGCTGCGCCGCCATGGGGGATTCTGACACCCCCTACCGCCATCCTGTTCCTGGCGGTTCGCCCGCCAGGAACAGGATGGCGGTAGGGGGTGCCGCGGGGCCCCTGGGGGCCCCTGCCGTGCCCATGCCAATGGCATGGGCACGGCAGGGGCCCCCGTAAGAGGGCCCCACAAAGTATTTCAGTGTCTGCCTAGCAGACACTGAAATACGCGACGGGTGCAACTGCACCCGTCGCACCTTCCCACTACGCCGGCTCCATTCGGAGCCGGCGTCCTCATGGGAAGGTCGATTTGCCCTGGGCTGGCGGGCGGCCTTTTGGCGGCCGCCCGCCAGCCCAGGGCAAATCCCAAAATACCCTCAGCGGTCTTTTGACCGCGGAGCGGTATTTTGGAGGGGGAACATTGGCGGGCGGCCTCCGCCGCCCGCCAATGTTAGAATCACCCCCCAAGTGTGCTGCTCAGACATCTTTCCCTTGAAAGCAGAGTACCACAGGGCTCATATCTGGGCCACACCCTCTATAACCTTTATATGCGCTCCCCAGCAGAGACAGTACAAGCTTTTGGACTGACAGTAGCCTCGTACGCAGACGACACTCAACTTGTCATCTCTATTGTTCCAGAAGATTGCTCCAACCGCCAACCACTTGTACCGTGTCTAACGGAGGTGCCTGGCTCGATGGCCAGCAGCTGCCTCAAACTTAATGGGGATAAGATGGATCTCATGCTTCTAGGTAACAACTTTTCTACCCAGGCGCTGTTTAGGTAATACACCCAGCCCCAAAAACCCAATAAAAAGCCTGGACGTCTGGCTGGACAACTCGCTTGCTATGGAATCCCAGGCCAACCATGTCCACAAGTTCTAATGGCACACTGACAATACTGAGGAAAAGGTTAGATCGTTTGCCTTCCCTTTCCAGAAGGATATTGTACAGGCATAGGCAATCTCTCAGTTGGCCCATGGGAAATGCTTGTACTTTAGGTACCCCCACTACGCAATAAAAAGACTACAGGTTATTCAAAACTCTGCAGCCCCCCCCTCCTTCTTAATATTCCGAGGCAGCTGTCAGCAAAATGGGCACCGGCAGACCTTCACTTGCTGCCGATTGAGCAGCGGGTGCAGATCAGAGCCCTTTGTATTGCTCATAGGCCTATTATAACAATGGACCTGAACTACTACAAACACTATTGGACCCCATATCCCTGGGACGGCTTTGAGATCCACAAATGTGCATCTTGTAACGGTACCTAAAATCCGCAGAGTGAGACGGGGAGGCCATTTGTTGAAGTATCTGGACCCCAAGTTGGGGAATTATTTTCCAATTAGACTGCACCAAACAAACTCCAAATCCATTTTCAGAAAGTCTCTGAAACTTGGCTGTTTGTTAATCAGTTGTTCCTTCAGGACCTGTATGGGGTTGCAGCTGAGGTTGTGCTGATTGTGATAAGCACTGAGAAGCCTGCAGGTTACCATGCTCTTCAACAGATTGGATTAGATTAGGGGCCAGATTTAGATATTGGCAGATGAGTTACTCCGTGACAACGGTAACAGATATCCCATCCGCCGAAATCTAAATCCCATAGGAAATAATATTTAAACCAGGCCATAAATCCTGAATCGTACTCTCCCACATACACAGATAATATTGTGGTCTTCCTCCAACTGGAAACCACACATCCATCTTGGCATAGTCTGGATTTAGATGATAGTTGAGTCTGACTTGCTCCACCCAGCTGTTGTACCGGGGATCTGTCAGAGTCAGGGACACCCCTGCCACATCCCCTACCCTGAAAGGGCTGATTAACCAAGTTAGTTTGAAACGCTGGCTGGCCCAACGCTCTATGGCCCTCTAACCCTTGAAACATGTTTAACGGGGGCCAACATTTTTTTTATCCTCTGCGGATTTCCTCATCATCCTCTCCAGCTGGTCACCGAACAGTTTGGACCCCGAAAAAAGCATTTTCATGAATACATTTTTTGCACATCATGTGACATCATCCGCAGCTGTCGATGTGCTGCTATAGCAGACCACGCTGCTGGAGCATTGCTGGAAGAGAATCATAAGAGACAGCGTAGAGGAACCTGACCTGGTGGTCCAATAACACTCAAACTGTAGCCATATCAATTGCATTCAAAGATCTGGAGCCCAAGGTGAAGTATTCAAAAGGTTTACTGGAGAACAGCATACTACCAGCCTACAGCCCGGGCAGCACAACCCTTCTAATCCCACAATTCCAGAAATCAACCTTATTTACGCAAGGGCTGGCATGTTTAAAGTGAACTACACAATGTATCACAATAACATCTCCTTGGTCAGTTACCGCTGCTAACCCCTGAAAGTCCTTCTCCAGAGATTGCGCAGTGTAACTGGCAAAGACGGCTGCTCGAATAGCAACATTAGAGGCTGCATAAGATTTCTTGAGAGCCAAGTCTATCCGCTTGTCTGCAGAGTCCGAAGGTGAAGCCTCTTCTGAGATTATGGCCCCTGAGAAGAGAGTCCCCCCACTAGGAAATCCATCTGCAACGCAGAAATTTCACCTTCTGCAAGTCTCTGTGATGGATATTTATTAGAGAGATCATGAGGAAAGGTATGTCTACCCACCTCTTTCCATTCATTCTTCATCACTCAGAATCCTTTTTATGATAATGAGAAGAAAAAGTCCTCTGATTCATCAACCACAAGAGGGTCAGGCAAGGCCATATTAATCTGTCTACGGTCCAGGACCTCGTTAAGCACCGTCCCCTGGATGGACCTTCCCTTGTCTTCATCGTCATCCTGATCAACAGGATCCAGAGCATCCACTCGAGGCCTTTTAGGGGACTGAGGAGCCTCGCTTGCCTCAAAGGTTGCGGCCACCCCCTGCGGGATCACAAGCCCAACGTCAACCATAGTAGGAAGTGCTAAAGCTGGATCTGCTCTGTGAACAGCATCCTCCTCCACACTGCCCTTTCTTCCCTGCACTTCTTGGGCTCTGTGTCAACAGCAACTGAACAACCAATGGGTTGCACTGTAAAAACTTAAGGAAAGATACTGCCAGCATTACAAGCAGTAATTATTTCTAGGTTGGACTACGGCAACATTCCTTACCTGGGAACCTCCAAGACCTCTCTCTGGCATCTTCAGGTAGTACAAAATGCGTCCCCTACATTATGTTTCCACCTCCCGAAGCATTCCTCTAACTGCAACCTTCTGGGACACCTCCACCGGCTTCCGATCGGAAGGCGTATCCAGTTCTTTGCCGTATGCATTAGGCTATGTCGAACTTAGGTCCACTCTATCTTAGATCGATGGTGACACCCTACTGTCCCAGCCAATCTCTTTCATCAGGCAACAGCAATCTCTCAGAGTTAGGAGAACCCAACAGGGTGGTCGGTCTTTCTCTTACCTGGGTCCCAACTTGTGGAACACTTTACCTGCCTCCTTGAGACCGTGCCCATCCCTTGGTGTTTTCCAGAAACGTTTAAAGACTTGCTCTTCTAGCACCTATGCTTTTATTAAGGTTCTGATGCTGTACCTACACGTGCCTAGTGATTGGGAAACCCTGATAGGGTAGCTATAAAAGGTACCCAGCCAATGTCCTGAGAACCGGAAGCTCGCATCCTGCTATGCAACCCAGCAGCCTCTACAAACGTAGTCTCACGTGCTTGCTCCCCTCCCACAGAAGGACGCTTACCCTGTGCGACAGCTCCTGAGAGGGAACGCCCAAGGCAGGCCGCTGCTGACGGCCCTCTCGCTGGCTCCGCTAGAGCAGAAGCTCTCACATGTCTGCCTTCTACCACCAAGTCCACCACCGCAAGACTTACTGTGTAATCACAGCAAAGGGTTGCTAAAGCAGACCCTCTTCTGTATAAACAAAGAAGGAGAAGAAACAAGACAGGATGTTGGCTGGATGTGGTCTCCCTTTGTGGCAGGAAGTGGAGGCAGAAGGGGGAGATGGGAAACTGATGCTCATGTATGTAAAGGACAGTGATGGGGAGAGGGGTGAGGAGGTCACACATAGTTAGGCGAGAGAGCCTCCATCTAGCTTGGCCAGTGCACAGTGCACCATGATGTCCTGACATGAAAATGTTAGGGTCTCCTTATTAAAGTGTTTTTTCCTTCTTGGGGCCAGGCCAAACATCAGTGATAGTCAGACATCTACCATCAGGTCCAATGTCCCAGAGTGATGTCTCCCATTCGCACGCAGTGTGCCCCCTCCACCGGGCCGTTGTTTCTATGCGCTGCATAATGGCCTCTCTCTCTGCTCTGAGCTTACTGTCTCTGCCCCCTGCAAACCTGGTCCAGTTACATTAAACACAGGTCTAAATAAGTAATACAAAGATACGTGTAATGCCACAATTGCGTGGCCTTACCTATGATGCCCGGACATATATTCCACTTAAGTTTTTACTTCTTGAACTGGAGAGTCTGCACACCTTGGGTTCCTAATTGTGCTGACGGTTGTTATAGGGTCATTCAATTATGAAATATTTGAATGAAATTGAATACTTTATAATTAAATCAAATATGTAATTATAATTTCACAATATTAAATATTTTATAATTACATAATAATTTATTTTGAACATTAATTTATGTGTATTTTTAAGTATTTTAAATAATTTAATTTAACATAATTTCCCATGGGTTGTGTGTTGAGCCCCTATTTCCATTATCTTCGATGGGAGGGTGCTGCAGTAACAGCAGTTGGCCATGTGTAGTGCTGGACGTACTGCAAAAGTGAAAGTTACAAAAGTAAAAGCTATAGGAGTGGGCGGAACTTGTGGAATTTCACTCTGTGGAATTCCCCGGAGTTACAGAAAAACTCAGCGCGATTCTGAAGAATTCCACCAAAGGGTGGAAAATATGCAGCTCACACTGCTCCTGCTGCAACTTAGCACCAGTAGTGTGAGTAGAGCTGAAAGGCAGTGCAAACAGCACTATATGTTGCACAAGAGCGCATGGCCATTTGAGTTGATGTTGCTGCTGCTCTAGTAGAAAATCTACTCAAGGGGAAGAAGATCTACTTGAATGGCAGCCCTCTGATCGTGACCACTGCGAACGCTAGCGACTAACCCATGTAAGAAAATCTTATTAGCAGATGCCAAATCTCGCTTGCACTCGCCAGCTCACATATTCTGGAGCCCCGTGGGATAAAAACACATCGATTGGCGGAATTTGGCCTGAACTCTGCACTAAACAGTAACGCAGAGTTACCTAAATTCTGCCAATCCTGCAGACGGAACGGAATACTTCACCCACCCTTAGTAAGTTACTACAAAAGCACCGTTTGTGAATACTGAAAGGTAGTACATTTACACAAAATGAAGAAGTGCAGTTTGTGAATAAAGCCATATTTATTTTTGGGGCTGTCAAGTCTCCAGTCTCTCACAAGGGATGTAGGAGCTGTTGAGGAGGCAAAGTTGGGTGATGCTTAAAGGGAGATTGAAAGACTTCAAGTGCAAGAGCCTTGGCCTCCCCAGGAAAAGTTATGGAAGAGTCCAGTGAAGTCAGGAAGGATACCCAGGGTGAGTGTCTGTGGGCTTTTGTGCCACAAGAAGACATCTCTGTTGGCATCAATGTGCTGTCTTGAAGAGAAGATTGAATGCTGAGTGGACCAGAAAAAGGGGTTTAGGGCTTGGAAAGGGAGAGCTGAAGGCTACAATGTGAAAGCTTCTGCATTGTCACTGTCTTGAAGGACCATGAAATCTCTCTGAACTATGGACAGACTTAAATCCCCCAGGGAACTGATGCAGGCTGCCCTCAGCACCTGCTATGTTTGAGAGAAGAGAGTGTTAAGGCAACATAGGTCCAGAATAGGGAGAGTTCTTTGCTGTTGAAAGAAAAAAAGAATGCAACCCAACCCATGATCCTAGAAGGCAAGATGTTAACACCACTGATGTTTAAAAAAGAGAGTAACTCGCTCAGGTTGAGAGAAAGGCACGTGCAAGCGAAGCCAAGGCCAAAGAAGGGAGAGTGAAGGATAATCATGGTAAAAGAAGGCAGGCTGCTAATATAACTTATGTTTAAAGAAGGAAGAGGACAAATCAACGTAGCTCCCAGCACCAGTTATGTCTACCAACTGGAGAGTGTGACTCCGCTCAGCTTCAGAGAAAGTTTGTATAACCTACCCAGCTTAAGAGAAGGAAGGGTGCAACCAGAAGGGAGGTTGGTGACATAAACTCTGTTTAAAGAAGGAAGGGTGGAAGCCAACTCCTGCAGCAAGAAAAGAGTGTGACCAACCTATTGATGAGAGACAGGAAGGTGTAGCCCAGCTCATGTTCAGAAAGGAGAATGCAATCCAACTTGTGTTCTGAGACTTTTTTAAACATTCCCCAGAGACTTTTTCAGAGGCTTTTTTAAGTATTCATGCATTTGCACTTTAATTTAAAAAAATATTGGGCACCTTACTGCTTTTAGTGCAATTTCATTCCCACTCGAAGACGCGACAAGCTAGTTCCTGATGTGTTGGGGGGAACCAATCAGATTAGAAGAGGCCTAGGCCCATTTGGCCAAAAGCAAGCCCGCCTGTGCCCATCTGTGGCCGGCTGGGGCTGGGGGCTAGTCTCTGTGCAGAAGAGTTCTCCTAGACCTCTGTTGATCTTAGACATCTACATTTGAAAGGCCGCAAACGAGACCCCATCATTTTGTCCAATCTATCTAAGCTAGGTTTACTAAATAAAAATATTCCAGCTGCTGAAGTCACTCCTACTACTCACTCCTCCTGCTATTGCCCCCGCTAGGATCCCTTCCTCAACCAACCACTTCAAGGTCACCTATCTAAACACCAGTCTATGGCTGAACACCAAACATAAATATTTCATCTTCTGGATTCTAAAACTCTGAATATTTTATTTTCTGGCTAACTGATGAATTGTTCCCTAATATTCTAGCTGCCCTGCCAGAAAGCTTTTATTTACTTAAAACTAATAAACCTGCAGGCAAAATATGTGGAGGAGTAGCAGCAGTGATGAAGAAACATCTCAAGTTCTCCAGCCTTGTATCACTTGACATCCCAGCAGCTGACAGTCTTTTAATCAAACTCAACTCCTCAACCTCTGCTCTAATATGTGCCCTGGTGTACAGACCCCCGGGACCATAAGCCCCACTTCCTGCAACTTATTGCGGAACACATTTCTCCTCTAGTAATTTAGCAAGCAAAAATACTTGTAATTGGTGAGTTCAACTATTGGCCAAAGGAGGAAACTGGTGGGCAACCAGCTACAGATCTCCCCAACCTGTTCAGGAGTTTGAGTTCTCACCCACTCACATCAAAGGCCATACATTCGACCAAGTTTAGTCCACTAATTTATCAGTGTCTAACCCTACGGTCATGCCTTATGTATGATCCGACCATTACCAAATTACATTTTCACTTATTGGCCTGGCCCCATCAAACCTCTCTCCATGCATGGGAATTCTATCCAGAAATTGGGCGCAAGTAGATATCATTTCCTTTTGCGACTCACCGGCAATCACCTTACCAAAATATAAGACAGCATAGGTTGATACAAGGCAGGAATTACAAACTAGCTAACAGAAGCCAGCAGTACGCATGCCTCTCTCCGGAAAGCCAAATTGGCCAGGTGTCATGATGCGTCAAAATGGTTTTCAGAAGACCTTATATCAGTCAGACTCAAAATACATTGCGCTAAATGCAAATGTGGAAGATTTATTCACCTGACAAAAAGGAAGTTTAGTTATTACTTCTCGATGAATGTAAAAAAATTATTCTAAAAGCTAAATCTGCCTTCTTTTCGAATAGAATCATTAACTCTACCAACAAGTCTAAGGACATTTTCGGGATTGTGTCTGAGCTATCAAATCCTCGCAGAGTGACCGCATCGATCTTGCCTCCTACCCAGACTTTGTGTGACACCCTCAATTCCTTCTTTATTGACAAGATCAAGACGATAAAAGATAGCATCCCCCTATGTTCTTTCCCCCCTGCAAGACCTACTGAAGACAGAAGCCCAACCACAATGTCTGAGCTTCCCGCTATCAGGAAGGATTGCCTCATGGACCTGCTGACCACAGTGAAATCGGGTCCCCCAATGATACTTGCCCTCCGAGGGCCTTCAAATCATTTTTTTCCCTCTTCCCTGACCCAACCATATCCCTCTTTAACCAGTTCTTGAGCCAATGCATGGTCCTTAAACCCTTTAAGGAGGCAATGGTGGTACCACCCTTAAAGAAAGTTGGTGAAGACCCACTAACCCTGAAAAACTAGCGCCCTATCTCTTTGCTACCTTACCTGGTGAAGGTACTGGAGGCACATGTCACCAGATACTTATGCTCCTTCCTCGACCTTCATCAAGCAGGCTTTCAGCAAGCCCACTCCACTCCACTCAGTTATGTATGACATGCAGGAAAAAGCCGACAAGGATATCACTCAGGCGCTGGTCCTCCTCGACCTCTCAGCGGCTTTTGACACGGTTAACCATGAGCTCTTAGTGGACAGTGTCGGAGTTGCGGGCCTGGAGGGCCTGTGGGGCGCAGCTCTCAACTGGATTATTTCTTCCCAAAGGACCAAGCTCAGTCAGTCCGTCTATCTCCCTTCAGCTCTTCTAAGGTCCGATTAACCTGTGGAGTACTACAAGGGTTCCCTCTTCCCCCATCTGTTTAATTAGTACATATGCACCCCCAGTGTACTCACTGAAAAAAATGGAGGTCAGAGTATACACTATGAAGACGATCTGCAATTGCTATTTGCTATTGATAACTCACTGAAATCCAAAGAACCGTCCGAAGTACAATGCCTACTCATCCCTAACTGGATGACCAGCAACAAACGAAAACTGAACTCTGACAAGGCAGAGATTATCAGAACTAGAAGCAAGCATGCCTCGCGGAACTCCCCAATGTGGACAACTGCAGTGAACGATTCCCCTTCCACCCCAACCCCACTCAGCCCAAGAGTTCAGCCCAGAGCCTTGGAGTTCTCATTGACAAGAACCTTTCCATGAAACCCCAATTAGGGGCAGTAACCTCGACTTCTGCTTTCCACAACTACGTAAAATCAGAAAGATAAGTAAATTGCTCACCTTCGAAGTGGTCATCCAGGTCATCATTGCCTTAGTCATCTCGAGATTAGACTATGCAAACTCTGCTTACCTTGGCCTTTCAAAGGCCCTCAACCATAGACTACAACCAGTTCAAAACCAGGAACCCAGGTTAATCTGCCAAGAGCCCAGACACTGCCACATTACCCCCCTGGAGAGGAAACTCACCTGGCTGCTGGTAGAACAATGAACTGCTTCGAGACTGGCGGTAATATGTTTGAATCCCTCCACCGCAGCAGTCCAGCTTTTATATCAGTCTGTACCAAAAACTATACACCTACTCGTAACCCGAGATCCACCCATTTGAATCTCTCTATCCCTACATTCAGAAAGAAGAAACTTGTTGGCTCCAGATTCTCTGTGCTTGCCCCCGGCATCTGAAACTCCCTCCCACTCGAAGGTAGGACTACCCCCAGTTTTATCAGATCAAGGCAACTTCTAAAAACATGTCTCTTTACACAAGCATTTCACTAAAACGGTGAGCAGCATGTAATGCTACCTAAGCGCCAAGAAACTGACCGGTGTGCATGCGCTATATAAATGCTAGTAACATTGTAACGAAGAGCCAGGAACCTAACGCAGTCCATGTTCAGAGAGAGAAGAGTGTAACCCAACTCATGTTCAGAGAGAGAAGAGTGTAATCCAACCCATGTTCAGAGAGGAGAGTATAATCCAACTCATGTTCAGAGAGGAGAGTGTAACGTCAACTCATGTTCAGAGAGAGGAGAGTGTAACCAAACTCATGTTCAGAGAGAGGAGAGAGTAACCCAACTCTTGTTCAGAGAGGAGAGTGTAACCCAGGTCTTGTTCAGAGAGAGTAACCCATTTCACGTTCAGAGAGAGGAGAGAGTAACCCAACTCTTGTTCAGAGAGATAAGGGTGTAATCCAACTCATGTTCAGAGAGATAACAGTGTAACCCAGGTCATGTTCATAGAGGAGAGTGTAACCCAAGTCATGTTCAGAGAGAGGAGAGTGTAAACGAACTGATGTTCAGAGAGGAGAGTGTAACCAAACTCATGTTCATAGAGGAGAGTGTAATCCAACTCATGTTCAGAGAGAAGAGTGTAACCCAAGTCATGTTCAGAGAGAGGAGAGTGTAACCGAACTCATGTTCATAGAGGAGAGTGTAACCCAACTCATGTTCATAGAGGAGAGTGTAACCCAAGTCATGTTCAGAGAGAGGAGAGTGTAACCCAACTCATGTTCAGAGAGGAGAGTGTAACCCAACTCATGCTCATAGAGGAGAGTGTAACCCAGCTCTTGTTCAGAGAGAGGAGAGAGTAACCCATCTCACGTTCAGAGAGGAGAGTGTAACCCTGCTCAGGTTCAGAGAGAGGAGAGAGTAGCCCAACTCATGTTCAGAGAGAGAAGAGTGTAGCCAAACTCATGTTCAGAGAGAGGAGAGACTAACCCAAGTCATGTTCATAGAGGAAAGTGTAACCCAACTAATGTTCAGAGAGAAGAGTGTAACCCAACTCATGTTCAGAGAGAGGAGAGTGTAGCCCAACTCATGTTCATAGAGGAGAGTGTAACCCAAGTCATGTTCAGAGAGAGGAGAGTGTAAACGAACTCATGTTCAGAGAGGAGAGTGTAACCAAACTCATGTTCATAGAGGAGAGTGTAACCCAACTCATGTTGATAGAGGAGAGTGTAACCCAAGTCATGTTCAGAGAGAGGAGAGTGTAACCGAACTCATGTTCAGAGAGATAAGAGTGTAACCCAACTCATGTTCATAGAAATAAGAGTGTAATGCAACTCATGTTCAGAGAGAAGAATGTAACCCACTGATGTTCAGAGAGAGGAGAGAGTAACCCAACTCTTGTTCAGAGAGGAGAGTGTAACGTCAACTCATGTTCAGAGAGAGGAGAGTGTAACCCAACTCATGTTCAGAGAGGAGAGTGTAAGGTCAACTCATGTTCAGAGAGAGAAGAGTGTAACCAAACTCATGTTCAGAGAGAGGAGAGAGTAAACCAACTCATGTTCAGAGAGGAGAGTGTAACCCAACTAATGTTCATAGAGGAGAGTGTACCCAACTCATGTTCAGAGAGAGGAGAGTGTAACCCATCTCATGTTCAGAGAGAGGAGCGTGTAACCCAACTCTTGTTCAGAGAGGAGAGTGTAACCTCAACTCATGTTCAGAGAGAAGAGTGTAACCCAAGTCATGTTCAGAGAGAGGAGAGTGTAACCAAACTCATGTTCAGAGAGAGGAGAGTGTAATCCAACTCATGTTCAGAGAGAGGGTCTGTGTCTGTTCTGAAATACCGGGTGCAGCTTACATCTGCTCAGAATTTGGAGAATGGATGGTCTTTTAAAGGGGTAAGGTCTACCTGCAGAGAAACCATCTCCCGTTGATGAAGGTTAGGGCACATCTTGGACACATGTGGAGAAGGTGTACTTTACTTGTGCTTTGGGTGTGATCCCTTGTTGAACACATCTAGGGTAGGTGCATCTCAGTTGTGGTGTGAATATGAGCATGAGGGCACAGGTCCCTGTCAACAGCAGCTGAACACACAAGTACGTGAGCATCTAGGTTGCACTGTGGGTACAAGTGCTTGTTGATTAGGTGTGGGAACACTGTAACCTAGCTGTGCTGTTATCACACATACAGTAACCTCTGCACGGCAGGAAGGTTTTGAAGCCCAGTTCTCCTTCCAACACCCTGGCACTGATTGTGATAGCACATGAGGCTGGCCCTCTATGTAGTGTACAAACTATTTCTGACAGATAGCATCTCCAGGCCACAGCACAAGCATGCATGTGCCACATCTAACCCTCTAACATGAGTACGTACATAGTCCAGGTAGATCATCCGTAAGTAGCTGGTGCGCAGGTCATCCAGGCCATCACTGGTCACTGACAGATAGCATCTCCAGGCCACAGCACAAGCATGCATGTGCCACATCTAACCCTCTAACATGAGTACGTACATAGTCCAGGTAGATCATCCGTAAGTAGCTGGTGCGCAGGTCATCCAGGCCATCACTGGTCATGTCGATAAGCGCCGCCTCCTTGTCGTTTCTGCCATAAAGGCCTGCGGAGAGCAGCGGGGCATTAGTGATATATCAAACATGTAAACGCATGAGCACAACATTGATTAACAGGCTCTGTCTTGATCCTATAGTGTGAGTGTACCTCACACTGACATGTATGTGCACAGACCCTGAGAATGCAAAGATATGGTGAAAGCACAGCAGACCCATGCAAGGGAAGGGGTGAACCCTGACAGAATAGTGTGGTTAAGTGTAGTGAACCTTCAGATTCAGTGACTGACCCTGAGAAATAGAGACATCTGAGAGTTGAGAGACACCCTTAGAGCTCCCAGAGAGAGATCCTGAGAAAGAGGGAGCCTTGACACTGGAGAGACACCCTGAGAGCTCCCAGAGAGAGATCCTGAGAAAGAGGGAGCCTTGACACTGGAGAGACACCCTTAGAGCTCCTAGAATGAGACCCCGAGATACAGAACGCCGTGAGACTGGAGTGACACTGTGACTGCTGCCAGCTAGAGACCCTGAGGAACAGGGAGCCCTGAGACTAGAGTGACACACTGAGAGCTCCCAAAAAGAGACCCTGAGAAATAGAGACATCTGAGACTTGAGAGACACCCTTAGAGCTCCCAGAGAGAGACCCTGAGATACAGGGAGCCCTGAAACTGCAGTGACACTCTGAGAGCTCCCACAGAGACAGCTTAAGTAACAGGAGCACCTGAGACTTGAGGGACACCCCAACAGCTCCCACAGAGAGACCCTGAGGAACAGGGAGCCCTGAAACTGAGAGCTCCCAGAGAGAGATCTGGAACTCTGAGGAAAATGTTGCACCTGGAGAGCTCCCACGTAGAGACTCGAAGGAACTGTGAGGCAAGGTTTGTAGAAACACAGATCTCAATGAGAGAGACAGCGAAAGGAACCATGAGTGAAGGGTTGCATCTTAACAACACCCAGACAGAGAGACAGCACAAACTCTCATGGGGGAATGTTGCACCCAGAGAATTCCCAGGAAGATCTCAGTACAAGGTTATACCCTGAGGGTTCCCTGGGAAATAATGAGCTTTGAGACTGCCCATCATTTCCCACCATCCATTTGCCCAGGAAGTGACATCCTTGAACTTCCCATTGTCCATCTTCACAGGAAGTGACATTACTGCATTTCCCCTTATTCATCTGCAAAGGAAGTGACAGTGTTTCCCGCAAAAGCATCTTTAAAAGAAGATGCCAAACACAAGGGACTTAATTGCCCATCATCCGTCTACTTAGGAAGTGACATACCTACACTTCCCATTATCCACCTGCACAGGAAGTGACATCACGGGTTTCCTGCCAAAACCATCTTTAAAAGACCAAGCCAAGCAAGAGAACTTAATTTCCCATCATAACCAATATGACATCACGACTTATGCACCAATCATAGAGTCTGTGGCTCTTTAAAGTGAGTTGGTGCCACCCAAACGTCCTCTTTCTTTGCTGCTCCGCTGTTCGAATAAGTGCCTTTGTTACATTGCTCTGTACAGTGCCTTTACTCTTTATTTTGCAGGTTGTACTCTTTACCACAGCAGTTTTTTCATTGCCGCTGTGGTAAGGCCTTTCACTGTGGTGCCTGAAGGGGGTGTGAGGAAGGCCCTCTTTTTGCACGGTTAGCCCCCACGTTTTGCCTGGAAATTGATGTGGTTTCATATTGTAAGTGCCCTGGGTCCCTGCTAAACAGGTTCCAGGGCCAGATCGCTTTCCCCAAAACTTGACTATACATTGGCACTTCAGCCACCCTTGTAAGTCCCTAGTAAATGGTACCTCTGGCATCTAGGGGATGGGTACTGGAGAGGGCCCCCCCAGAGCTGCAGCAGCAATTGTGCCACTCTGAGAGGCCCCCACACCAGCCTCCTGCAGACTACCATTGCAAGTGCATGATCTGGTGTATTTGAAAGTTGCAAACTGAACATGACACCAACCAAGAGTGTCCTGTCCACTAACGCTGCATGCACTATAGGTAGGTCACCCCTCAGGCAGACCTTCCAGCTGCAAGGCTGGGTGCACTGTAATGCATGTGAGGGCATATGTTTTTGTGAGCAAATATGCCCCTACTGTGTCTTTACAAATCTTTAAGACATAGTAAGTGTGCAGGGAAGCCATAGCAAATACATGTGCTGGATTGGTCATCACGACTTCCCCAGCTACATGATGGCTACTCTGAATCCTGGGTTGTTTGGTATCAAACAACTCAGAGAAATAAATCCTCAAAGCTAAAAAGAAGAATTAAAAATGCATCACCACGGGGCTTGACATAGACATCATCTCTTTGCCAGCTTCAAGCCGTGGAACCCAGATGACCAGAAAAATAGATAACTACCCACAATGGGATTTCGAGCAAAGGCGTCCCTTCTCAGAAATGAGTTCCTTTTAACTCCAGCTGTCAAGCTTCCTCCCCTCATATACTTTAAACAAGCTGGAGAGAAGAATTCTAGAAACGTCTCCCTCCCATACAGTAAGTTGTTCAAATGCTGGCCGTACCAGGTCAGTGTTGGAAGAGCAAATTTAGAGACTGGCCAAATCCCAAGGTGCGCACCCAAGACCGAACTGTTCCCAGTCGTACCATAAACAACTTCTGGTACATCCTTATCTCTCCCTCACTCCTCCATGTTATGTCCCTGCCCTTGGTGAGAAAAAGCGAGAGGAGTGAAAAACACGTTGCATTAGCTGTCAGTGGAAAAATACTTGCACTTCCAATGTGACGGGGTTTGAAGCACAAAATGGAGTCAATGGTCAAGATGGAGCAACATGTTAAATACGGATAGCATTACAATAACCTCGATCCAGAGTGAAGGCATCACTCCCTGCACCCAGCATGCAAGAACCATTGAAGTCCAGTTCACTGACCAATGAACTGGTCATAGCAGCCAGACCAAATTTCACTCAACGGACTCGGAGGGTAAATCTTGCCAGCATGTCAAAGGTGGTGGCACTGTGATCTCCAGTGGCCGAGAAGCACCGTAGCCTAGGGTACTGAACACCCAACATTGGACACCCAGAAGAAAAGTCCACTCCGGACTCTCCGATTACCAGAAGCAAGCTCCTGTCAAGAGACTTCAGGACACCCAGGAACCACGCCCCCAAAGTGGCCCTGCTGACCTGCAATCCACCCTCAAAGTGACCTGCTCCTGGCTCCAAGGACCCTAGGACACACGACCCTTGGCTGACTAATCTGTACTGCACCTTGCCTCCCTGGCCCCTGCATCAGAAAACCAGGTGTGCTGTAGGGGTCCTTAACTCCTTGCAACCTCTATACTCCAAGGGGATTGTGAGAAGGTAGCCTCTTTCTAGCCTTGTTACCCCCACTTTTGGCCTGTTTGTGAGTGTATGTCAGGGTGTTTGTCACTGTTTTCACTGTCTCACTGGGATCCTGATAGCCAGGCCTCAGTGCTCATAGTGAAAACACTATGTTTTCAGTATGTTTGTTATGTGTCACTGGGATCCTGCTGGTCAGGACCCCAGTGCTCATAGGTTTGTGGCCTATATGTATGTGTCACTGGGACCCTGTCACACAGGGCCCCAGTGCTCATAGGTGTGCATGTATATGTTCCCTGTGTGGTGCCTAACTGTCTCACTGAGGCTCTGCTAACCAGAACCTCAGTGGTTATGCTCTCTCATTACTTTCAAATTGTCACTAACAGGCTAGTGACCAATTTTACCAATTTACATTGGCTTACTGGAACACCCTTATAATTCCCTAGTATATGGTACTGAGGTACCCAGGGTATTGGGGTTCCAGGAGATCCCTATGGGCTGCAGCATTTCTTTTTCCACCCATAGGGAGCTCTGACAATTCTTACACAGGCCTGCCACTGCAGCCTGAGTGAAATAACGTCCACGTTATTTCATAGCCATTTTTCACTGCACTTAAGTAACTTATAAGTCACCTATATGTCTAACCTTTACCTGGTAAAGGTTAGGTGCAAAGTTACTTAGTGTGAGGGCACCCTGGCACTAGCCAAGGTGCCCCCACATTGTTCAGAGCCAATTCCCTGAACTTTGTGAGTGCGGGGACACCATTACACGCGTGCACTACATATAGGTCACTACCTATATGTAGCTTCACAATGGTAACTCCGAATATGGCCATGTAACATGTCTATGATCATGGAATTGCCCCCTCTATGCCATCCTGGCATAGTTGGCACAATCCCATGATCCCAGTGGTCTGTAGCACAGACCCTGGTACTGCCAAACTGCCCTTCCTGGGGTTCCACTGCAGCTGCTGCTGCTGCCAACCCCTCAGACAGGCATCTGCCCCCCTGGGGTCCAGCCAGGCCTGGCCCAGGATGGCAGAACAAAGGACTTCCTCTGAGAGAGGGTGTGACACCCTCTCCCTTTGGAAAATGGTGTGAAGGCAGGGGAGGAGTAGCCTCCTCCAGCCTCTGGAAATGCTTTGTTGGGCACAGATGTGCCCAATTCTGCATAAGCCAGTCTACACCGGTTCAGGGACCCCTTAGCCCCTGCTCTGGCGCGAAACTGGACAAAGGAAAGGGGAGTGACCACTCCCCTGACCTGCACCTCCCCTGGGAGGTGTCCAGAGCTCCTCCAGTGTGCTCCAGACCTCTGCCATCTTGGAAACAGAGGTGCTGCTGGCACACTGGACTGCTCTGAGTGGCCAGTGCCACCAGGTGACGTCAAAGACTCCTGCTGATAGGCTCCTTCAGGTGTTAGTAGCCTATCCTCTCTCCTTGGTAGCCAAACCCTCTTTTCTGGCTATTTAGGGTCTCTGTCTCTGGGGAAACTTTAGATAACGAATGCAAGAGCTCATCCGAGTTCCTCTGCATCTCTCTCTTCACCTTCTGATAAGGAATCGACTGCTGACCGCGCTGGAAGCCTGCAAACCTGCAACATAGTAGCAAAGACGACTACTGCAACTCTGTAACGCTGATCCTGCCGCCTTCTCGACTGTTTTCCTGCTTGTGCATGCTGTGGGGGTAGTCTGCCTCCTCTCTGCACCAGAAGCTCCGAAGAAATCTCCCGTGGGTCGACGGAATCTTCCCCCTGCAACCGCAGGCACCAAAAAGCTGCATTACCGGTCCCTTGGGTCTCCTCTCAGCACGACGAGCGAGGTCCCTCGAATCCAGCGACTCTGTCCAAGTGACCCCCACAGTCCAGTGACTCTTCAGCCCGAGTTTGGTGGAGGTAAGTCCTTGCCTCACCTCGCTGGGCTGCATTGCTGGGAACCGTGACTTTGCAGCTACTCCGGCCCCTGTGCACTTCCGGCGGAAATCCTTTGTGCACAGCCAAGCCTGGGTCCACGGCACTCTAACCTGCATTGCACGACTTTCTAAGTTGGTCTCCGGCGACGTGGGACTCCTTTGTGCAACTTCGGTGAGCACCATTTCACGCATCTTCGTAGTGCCTGCTTCTGGCACTTCTCCAGGTGCTACCTGCTTCAGTGAGGGCTCTTTGTCTTGCTCGACGTCCCCTCTCTCTTCAGGTCCAAATTGCGACCTCCTGGTCCCTCCTGGGCCCCAGCAGCGTCCAAAAACACCAAACGCACGATTTGCAGCTAGCAAGGCTTGTTGGCGTTCTTTCGGCGGGAAAACACTTCTGTACGACTCTCCACGGCAAGGGGGATCCGTCCTCCAAAGGGGAAGTCTCTAGCCCTTTTCGTTCCTGCAGAAACCTCAGCTTCTTCTGTCCAGTAGAAGCTTCTTTGCACCCGCAGCTGGCATTTCCTGGGCATCTGCCCATCTCCGACTTGCTTGTGACTTTTGGACTTGGTCCCCTTGTTCCACAGGTACCCTAGATTGGAAATCCACAGTTGTTGCATTGCTGGTTTGTGTCTTTCCTGCATTATTCCTCTAACACGACTACTTTGTCCTTAGGGGAACTTTGGTGCACTTTGCACTCACTTTTCAGGGTCTTGGGGAGGGTTATTTTTCTAACTCTCACTATTTTATAATAGTCCCAGCGACCCTCTACAAGGTCACATAGGTTTGGGGTCCATTCGTGGTTCGCATTCCACTTTTGGAGTATATGGTTTGTGTTGCCCCTATCCCTATGTTTCCCCATTGCATCCTATTGTAACTATACATTGTTTGCACTGTTTTCTAAGACTATACTACATATTTTTGCTATTGTGTATATATATCTTGTGTATATTTCCTATCCTCTCACTGAGGGTACACTCTAAGATACTTTGGCATATTGTCATAAAAATAAAGTACCTTTATTTTTAGTATAACTGTGTATTGTGTTTTCTTATGATATTGTGCATATGACACTAAGTGGTACTGTAGTAGCTTCACACGTCTCCTAGTTCAGCCTAAGCTGCTCTGCTAAGCTACCATTATCTATCAGCTTAAGCTGCTAGACACCCTATACACTAATAAGGGATAACTGGGCCTGGTGCAAGGTGCAAGTACCCCTTGGTACTCACTACAAGCCAGTCCAGCCTCCTACAGGGATCCATCGGTCCCCTTTTAGGTCCACCTGTGCTGTGTGTTT
The DNA here is from genome assembly GCF_031143425.1 of Pleurodeles waltl. Lineage (NCBI taxonomy): Eukaryota > Metazoa > Chordata > Amphibia > Caudata > Salamandridae > Pleurodeles > Pleurodeles waltl. The sequence continues at coordinate 1,057,199,092 of NC_090443.1, forward strand.
CCAAGTAGTCCCCTTCTCCGCTCTGCACCAGGTCCAAGACTTTCAGCCGCTGCTCCCACTTAAACTGGGAACTGCCTGAACTTCTCCGGCTGTCCGACAAGACATCTTAACAACCTCAACCTAAAAATAGAAGGTGACACTTTTTAAGGCATTGCCTGATTTTATATGCATTTTTTAAGTTTTCTTCCATTGATTCCAATGGTGCCTAATTACACACAAAAAGACTATTTTTGCTAAACTTTGAAAAAATAACTTAAAAAGTTCTTAAACAATGTTGATGATCTTGGTCTTAATTTGTTTTTTAAAATCTGAAGTATTTTTGTAAATTGGCATTGAGCTACTCTTTTGAGTGTGTGTCCACATTTATCGATACTGTTAGTACAACAAATGCTTAGTACATCTCCAAGGTTAGCCTAACTGCTCGACCAAGCCACCACTAAAAAAAGAGCATTAGGTGATCTATTTTTAGGGTCGAGCCTGCGTTGCATGTGCTCGCGCATGCGTATCGCAGCAAGACGCTTTAGTTATTAGAAAAGAGCTCGGAGCCCTGTCAACGTCATGTCAGTGTGTTTCATTGGTTCGTGGGCTTGTCTAGTAAAATCTGCTTGCTTTCATTAGTGGAAGGCACGCATACGTCATGCCTTTTCCGGTGGCTAGCCCTCCTCGAGCGCAGTGACCAAGTACAGAAAACATGCGAGGCTCGCTGTTTTCTGTCGGATCGTGGACTACTTTTTCTCTATTTTATTAGCGCGATTTCGCTTGGCAGAAGTCGAGCGCTTTACACAGTTAATTTCACTTTTTCGGGTTAGGTACATAAAAGCACTTTTGCCGATACATGAAAAGTCGGGTTAGGAGTTTACAACGCCATCAGCTCTAACATGAGCAAACGCGAGACCCGTTGCATTGCAAATGCTTGTTTTAACTCTGAATACCAAGTTGGGGGATGCTTAGACTCTCTGCACAGTGCACATTGTTTTTGTACACTATATAGAGAGCCAGCCTGCTACAGTGGGTGCCTTAGATGCGAGGAGGTGGTGCGCTTGAAGCGTGGGACTTTTCAGTCCTCTTTTCATTTTGCTGCCCGCTCGCGCACCCCAGGAATCCCAGAATGTATCGGGCATAGCGAGACACACCTGGGGCTCCGCAAGCGTGAGCCTACTTCCGTTCTCAGACTCATTCGCAGTGAAGCTTCTTCAAATTCCTCCTCCACGCCTTTCACCTGGGCAAGTTTCTGGTCATACAGGTTACATCCTGAGGGGCTGAGAGATGCTGTTCTAGCCACGCGTGCTTTCATATTGCCTGCCTCCCACTCCCGGCCATCGGGGATGCCCCGCTGCATCTGGTGTGTTGGTACTTCCAACCTTACATGCTCCCTTCAATTTAACAATAACTATGCAGAGCGCAGGAAAAGTATAGACATGGTGCCTGACCAGGAACATGAGGAGCTCATATTGGCAGAAAATATTGTCATTGCCATGGATGCCTCTGTCTGGTAACAGGGCCCTGTTGACCAACCTCCAACATATTTCCCATGAAGTAAAAAAGTATGGCCTCTCTGTACCCCCCATTGGCCTAACCCCGCCTTGTCTCACATGTCTCAGCAGGACAATATGCCCTTGAGACCCAGAGACTGGCCCCACGCCGCTGCGATGAACCACATCCTTCCCATCTGGCCACGCTTACTCCGTACCGTTCCATCTACCAGTGGCCTTTCCACCCCTCTCATGCCCCCAAGTGACAACACTGATCACACACTCTCCCATTCCTCTGATACCAAGGACAACAGCTCCCACTCCCACAAATGTTGATGCTGGAGGCCTGCAGACCTTGCACCCCACACTGCGTCCTATGCTCCTGCTGATCCCAGTACTACCCTGGACATTGACCTCGACTTTGTCAATACCCATTTTTCAGATTGGATCCTCCTCTGTCAAGGAATATGTCCATAACCGCCTTTGGAAATCATACAGTGGACAAGTCCATGACAGGCTTAGTTCAAAATGCTCCAGGCCCGACATTCCAGACAAGGTTGCTGAGACTCCTCAACTTAATCCTATCTTGGTCACCTTTCTGAAACATTCCTCCAAAGATCACAAAAAGGGGATTTACAGGTCATGGAAAGCCTGTCAAGATAAACTGATTGACATCACAGGGCCTTTGTGTAAGATCCTGGAGATGGAGGTGATTGCCAAAGAGTCCGACTCCCCCATTGATCCTGACACGCTATCAGGTTGGGCCCAACCAGCACTATGCTTGCTCAGAAATGTCAACTGTGCATTGTCTGTGGAACGTCACCAATCTTCATTGATTCGTAGTGATCCAAAGATCATAGAACTAGCCATGGCAGAACCTGGTCCATTGGCCATTGGCCTTTTATTCGGTGACAAGTTTGTAAAAGATTTTGCAAAGTTTGTGTACACATTCACTGCCCTTGACAAGGCCCAATCTTCACTCCACAAAGTCTTCCATCAGAGCCTTTTCACCAAGGCTAGCTGTTAGAGAGGGCGAATGACCTGCCATTCCAGTGCTCAAGCCTCCAAACCTCTAATTGACAGAAAGGTCGCGGCTACTCCGCCCAACACAGAGACACTTTCTGCCCTTCCAGAGCACAAGGAGGCAGCTCTCGCTATGAGAGAGGATCTTCCATTCCCAATGCATCTATTCCTCCAAGACCTGCTCCTCAGTTAAGTCTGATTCACCCCTCCTCCGTTGTCTCAGGTGGCAGAACACAATACTTTCTGTCCAATTGGATTTTCCTGATTGCAGAATCTGGGGTGCTGGAAACAGTCTTGGGGTACAAACTGGAATTCTTTGAGGTTCCTATCCAACCATCCCTTCCCCCTCCCACCCTCTTCTCCCTCACAGATCGGTCCTTCATCCAAACAGAAATTAACCTACTGTTGCAAAAAGATGCCGTCTATCCTCATCAGCTGGACTATTCAGCTTTTTGCAGCAATATGTTTGTGGTGCTCAAACGAGGCAGCGGTTCCCGATTGGTGATTAATCTCAAAGAGATCACCGAGTGGATTCTTTACCGCCATTTCAAAAGGGAGGGAATTCACCTTCCCAGGGACCTCCTTTGGAAAAAAGGCTGGATGATGCACCTTGATTTGAAGGATGCTTACCTGTCCATTCCCATATTTCCACACACCAGAAATCTCTCCAGTTCAGGTGGAACGGTCAATGGTGCAGGCTCAAGGGACTCCGCTTTGGTCTATCATCCCCTCCTTGGTGCATCACAGAGGTGATGTGCCCGGTGGTTGAGTGCCTGCCCTCCCTAGGCCTACGATTGATCATACATTTATATGACATTCTTCTAATGGCTCAAGCGAACCATTGTTACTACACCCTTTGGACTGGATGGTCCATCTCCTCCAGGACCTGAGTTTCCTCACCAACAAGAAGAAATCTATTCTGATTCCTTCACGTCCCATGGAGTTCCTGGGGTTTCAAATTGACTCCTTATCAGCCCAGTTGTCTCATCCCCCTCAGAAATTGAAAACTGCAAAAAGAGAAATCTGCTCCGTCCTCCACAAGGACTTGGTGTCAATGCAAACTCTGGCCAGGATAGTAGGCTTGCTAGCTTCCTCTATTCAGGCCATCTTCCGGCCCCCTTCATTACAGGGTTTTCCAATGGATAAAGATACATCTTCAGAGGTGGATGAACTACTTTGTGCTGATCTCTCTGGCACCAGAAACCAGAGCGGAGTTGCAGTGGTGGCTGGACCACGTGACCGCCTCGAATGGCTGAGCCATATTCGGCTCTTGGCTGGACATCATTTTAGAATCAGACGCCTGTCTGTGGGATGGGGAGCCAAATGAGGAAATGTCTCCACAGGAGGACGCTGATCTGCAAAGGAATCCAATCTCCACATAAATTGCATGGAGCTCTTAGGTTCATTTGCCAATCAGACCCTAGCACCTTAATCGAGTTGTTGTGTCCTGCTGAGAATGGACAATATCTCAGCAGTTTGATACATCAACAAATTGGGTGGGACAAAATCCAGAGTACTGTAGTGTAAGAGGCTGGCCTGGCTTATAGTGGGTACCTTATGGTATTTACACCTTGTGCCAGGTCCAGTTATCCCTTATTAGTAGAATAGAGGTGTTCTAGCAGCTTAGGCTGAACTAGGAGACATACAAAGCTCCTACTATACCACTTATATCATATAGCACTATATCACAAGAAAACACAATGCTCAGAGTTACTAAAAATAAAGGTACTTTATTTTAGTGACAATATGCCAAAAGTATCTCAGAGGATACCCTCAAATAGTAGGTAAGTAATATACACAAATTATATGTACACAAACCAAAATCAGGTAAGTAACAGTGAGAAAAGTAGTGCAAACAATGTAGAATCACAATAGGATGCAATAGGTAGAAATAGGCCTAGGGGCAACACAAACCATATACTCCAAAAGTGGAATGCGAATCACGAATAGACCCCAGGCCTATGGTAGGTTGTAGAGGGTCACTGGGACTGTTAGAAAACACTAAGGGTGTCCAAGATACCCAACCCCAAGACCCTGAAAAGTAGGAGTAATGTTACCCTACTACCCCAGAAAGACAGTATAGTCGAGATAGGGATTTCTGCAAGAATAACAACTGCCAGACAAACACTGAAGATGAATTCCTGGACCTGAGGACCTGTAAAGGAAGGGGACGAAGTCCAAGAGTCACACAAGTGTCCAGGGGGGGCAGGAGCCCACTAAACCCCGGATGAAGGTGCAAAAGGGCTGCCTATGGGTGGAAGAAGCTGAAGATTCTGCAACAACGGAAGGTGCCAGGAACTTCTCCTTTGGGCAGACGATGTACCACGGTGTGCTGAAGGATGCAGAGTTATTTCCACGCAGAAAGACTCCAAATGAACCTTGCTAGCTGCAAGAGTCGGGTTGAGGATTTTGGGTGCTGCTGGGGCCCAAGAAGGACCAGGAGGTCACCCCTTGGAGGAGGAGACAGAGAAGGTGCTCAGAAACTCAGAGATCCCCCACAGAAGCAGGCAGAACCCACAGAAGTACTGGAACAGGCACTTAGAAGATCTGAGGACAGCAGTCAACTCAGAGTCACAAAGGAGGGTCCCACGACGTAGGAGTCCAACTCATCGAGTTGGGCAATGCAGGACGGAGTGCTGGGGACCTGGGCTAGGCTGTGCACAAAGGAAGTCTTGGAAAAGTGCACAGAAACCGAGCAACTGCAGATCACGCAGTACACAGGATTACTGTCTTGCGTGGGGAGGCAAGGACTTACCTCCACCAAATTTGGACAGAAGGGCACTGGACTGTGGGAGACACTTGGACCCAGCTCCTGTGTTCCAGGGACCATGCTCGTCAGGGTGAGAGGGGACCCAGAGGACCGGTGATGCAGAAGTTTAGTGCCTGCGTTAGCAGGGGGAAGATTCCGTCGACCCACAGGAGATTTCTTCTTGGCTTCCAGTGCAGGGTGAAGGCAGACAGCCCTCAGAGCATGCACCACCAGGAAACAGTCGAGAAAGCCGTCAGGATGAGGCGCTACAATGTTGCTGGTAGTCATCTTGCTACTTTGTTGCGGTTTTGCAGGTATCCTGGAGCAGTCACCAGTCGATCCTTGGCAGAAGTCGAAGATGGAAGTGCAGAGGAACTCTGGTGAGCTCTTGCATTCATTATCTGAGGAATAGCCCAGAGGAGAGACCCTAAATAGCCTTCAGAGGAGGATTGGCTACTGAGAAAGGTAAGCATCTATCAGGAGGGGTCTCTGACGCCACCTGCTGGCACTGGCCACTCAGAGCTGTCCATTGTGCCCCAACACCTCTGTTTCCAAGATGGCAGAGGTCTGAGACACACTGGAGGAGCTCTGGGCACCTCCCTTGGGAGGTGCTGGTCAGGGGACCGCAGGCACCAAAAAGCTTCATTACCAGTCCCTTGGGTCTCCTCTCAGCACAACGAGCGAGGTCCCTCGAATCCAGCAACTGTGTCCAAGTGACCCCCACAGTCCAGTGACTCTTCAGTCCAAGTTTGGTGGAGGTAAGTCCTTGCCTCCCCACGCCAGACTGCATTGCTGGGAACCGCGACTTTTGCAGCTACTCCGGCCCCTGTGCACTTCCGGCGGAAATCCTTTGTGCACAGCCAAGCCTGGGTCCACGGCACTCCAACCTGCATTGCACGACTTTCTAAGTTGGTCTCCGGCGACGTGGGACTCCTTTGTGTAACTTCGGGTGAGCACCATTTCACACATCCTTGTAGTGCCTGTTTCTGGCACTTCTCTGGGTTCTACCTGCTGCTAAGAGGGCTCCTTGTCTTGCTCGACGTCCCCTCTACCTCCTGGTCCAATTTGCGACCTCCTGGTCCCTCCTTGGCCACAGCAGCATCCAAAAACGTTAACCGCACGATTTGCAGCTAGCAAGGCTTGTTGGCGTTCTTTCGGCGGGAAAACACTTCTGCACGACTCTCCACGGCGAGAGGGATCCGTCCACCAAAGGGGAAGTCTCTAGCCCTTTTTGTTCCTGCAGAAACCTCAGCTTCTTCTGTCCAGTAGAAGCTTCTTTGCACCCACAGCTGGCATTTCCTGGGCATATGCCCATCTCCAACTTGCTTGTGACTTTTGGACTTGGTCCCCTTGTTCCACAGGTACCCTCGATTGGAAATCCACCGTTGTTGCATTGTTGGTTTGTGTCTTTCCTGCATTATTCCTCTATCACGACTTCTTTGTCTTTTGGGGAACTTTAGTGCACTTTGCACACACTTTTCAGGGTCTTGGGGAGGGTTATTTTTCTAACTCTCACTATTTTCTAATAGTCCCAGCGACCCTCTACAAGGTCACATAGGTTTGGGGTCCATTCGTGGTTCGCATTCCACTTTTGGAGTATATGGTTTGTGTTGCTCCTATCCCTATGTGTCCCCATTGCATCCTATTGTAACTATACATTGTTTGCACTGTTTTCTAAGACTATACTGCATATTTTTGGTATTGTGTACATATATCTTGTGTATATTTCCTATCCTCTCACTGAGGGTACACTCTGAGATACTTTGGCATATTGTCATAAAAATAAAGTACCTTTATTTTTAGTATAACTGTGTATTGTGTTTTCTTATGATATTGTGCAAGTGACACTTGTGGTACTGTAGGAGCTTCACTCGTCTCCTAGTTCAGCCTAAGCTGCTCTGCTAAGCTACCATTATCTATCAGCCTATGCTGCTAGACACCCTATACACTAATAAGGGATAACTGGGCCTGGTGCAAGGTGCAAGTACCCCTTGGTACTCACTACAAGACAGTCCAGCCTCCTACAGCAGCCCATAGGGATCTCCTGGAACCCCAATACACTGGGTACCTAGGTACCATATACAAGGGAATTATAAGGGAGTTCCAGTGTGCCGATGAGAATTGGTAAAATTAGTCACTAGACTGCAGTGACAATTTGTAAAGCAGAGAGAGCATAAACACTGAGGTTCTGGTTAGCAGAGCCTCAGTGATACAGTTAGGCACCACACAGGGAACACACACAGGGCATACTTTATGAGCACTGGGGTCCTGAGTAGCAGGATCCCAGTGACACATAGGCAAAAACAAACATACATACAGTAAAAATGGGGGTAACATGCCAGGCAAGATGGTACTTTCCTACACAACCCCCCCCAAACGAAGGACAATAAGACCAGTCATTACCTGATGGGTCTTCATTGTCTAAGTGGAAATATCTGGAGAGTCCATCTGCATTGGAGTGGGTAACATGCCAGGCAAGATTGTACTTTCCTACATGTAGGACATTGCAAACGCATTTTGAAACTGTTGCCTGCAACATCGCATCTCCATTACAGCAGCATCCAGGTCAGAACAATCAAATAGCCGATTGAAACTCTAGACACCTCAGAGATTTCATTGAGTGGAAACTACACCCCTCAATCTTTCAAGCCCTGTAGAATCACTGGGGGTCAGTGTCATACGGACGTCTTTAATCCCGTCTGTCCACTCAGTTTGAGAGGTATTTTTCTTCAATACCAGATCCAGTGGCTTCAGCTACGGATGCCATTCTCCAAGTGTGAAACATCCTCTACAATATGCATCCCTGCCATTCCCATTGATCCCAAGATTTCCCGTGTACACTCTTCGCCAACAAGCAGAACTGATCCTAGTCACTCCACTTCGGAGAGCTCATCCTTGGTATCCGGTCTTGCTGGAGATGTCTGGCGACCTTCCTCTTCAACTTCCCTCATTCCCAGTTCTTCCTCTGGATCTCTCGGGTGTACAACACCAGTTTCTTCTTCAGGGCCGCCTTCATCTCATGGCTTGGGGTATTTCAGGAGATGTTGGGTCCTGCAAGGCCTTCCGTCACAAGCTGTCTATTTCATTTCCAGTTCCTGGTAAGAATCTACTCACAAGAGATATGCACTGGGGTGGAAAAAATGGTTGGGGTGGTGAAGTGAATGAGATCTGGATCCCATGGGGGCCCTGTTACCTCTGTTATCAACTTCCTAGCAGAGATGGCTTCCTTGAGCCTTGCATATTTGTCAGTGAATGACTGGTGCTCTACAATCTCTGTGGGTCATTTTCTCAGTGAAGGGAACCCAGTTGGCAAGCACCCTTTGGTGAGTAGGGTCATGAGAAGTATTTGGTTAGTCAACCCTCCTTCCCCAAAGTATTCAGTTCTGTGGAACATCAACATTGTCTTAAAATTCCTACAGAGATGGGCAGCCAATTCTGATTTGTCCAAGAAGCAGCTTTCAGCAAAATACCTATCCTCTCATGTCTAGTTTCCTGCAGGAGAGTTCCGGACGTTAAGGCACTAGACTTAGGTAGAGTTTTTTCCCCGGGGTATCTTTTACTACAGCAAGGATGACAAAATCTCTTTCCAGGCGGATCTCTTGTCCTAGTTTTCCTGAGAATCCTAAGTTATAATTGTCTGATGTTTGAAGGAGTACGAGAATCGTACTAGAAGTTCAGGCAATCCAAATTTTAATCGTCCTTCAGAAGCCTTTTCACCCATTATCTTCTGCTACTGGACGTTGGGTGAAATGGATTCTCTCTGAGGCGGGCACAGACACATCAAGATTCGGTGCTCATTCTGTAAGAGGAGCCATGGCATCAAAACCTTAGGATTTGCTGTTATTTAATCGGTTTTCAAAATATAGTTATGCAATTTGGTACTCCCTTAGAAAAAGTGATTCATTAGATATCTTATGCTTTCGATTGGTTCCGGTTGAGGCAACTCACTTTATAGGGGCACAGAGCCTATGATTGGTGCATAAGTTGTGATGTCATATTGGTTATGATGGGAAAAGTAGTTTCTTTCAGAAGTTTGTTTTAATTAGCTGCTGCTGAATTTCTGATTATTAACAGCAAAGGAGAAGCATAATCCTTGCCTCTGTGCCCTAATGGATTTGAAAATTATTGACGAATCAGCTAAAAACATTTTCATTCCTTAAAAAACAAGCCAAGCAAGAGGACTTAATTTCCCATCATTCATCTGCACAGGAAGTGACATTACCTCAGTTCCAATCAAGCATCTGAATTAAAAGTGACATTGATGTATTTCCCACCATCCATCTACCTATGAAGTGACATCAATGGTCTTATGTCAAAACTGTCTTTAAAATAAGCAAGAGGACTTCACATTATCCATCTGCACAGGAGTTAACTCTTCAAGGTCCCATCATCTGGGTGTTACCAGACAGGGTCACACACAAGGTGAAAAAAAGACACATCCTCTTCAGCCTCATCTCTACACTCAACATGGTACAGCATGGCACACAACCAACACTGCCCACAGATCAGATCCTCGACCTTGTCTTCTCAACAGCAACCCTGTGCAAGCAACCAATACCCTTGGACTGGACTGACCAGTGTGCCATCCCCATCTCCCTGCTCAGCGTACTAACAACAAACCCAGGGCAACACAAAAAAAGACTAAGGGCATATATACAAGCCCCCTGCCGTGCCGGAGTGTCAACTTTTGTGATGCACCGGTGGCGCATAGTGCAGACCCTTATCTACAAGGTGATCCAAAGCCACTTTGTGTAGCTTTTCATGGCCTAGTAGATTTGGTGTATGGCAATAACCACAAGTCTCTGAGTTGCCTTACACTGCTTCAGAGAAGTGTACCACGGACATTGCAGTGGGTGCTACCACGTAACACCAAAGGATTTTGACACATTCCCAGATTTACAAGAATCTGTAAACCTGGGAATGTGTCAAAACTATACTGTAGGACAGAAATGTGCTGTATCTTATAAATACGCTGCATTTCTCCCCTTTCCTTGTGGTGCAGGGCAGCACAGGAAGGTCACTTGCTACATTACCCTGTGCCACGGGCATGTAAATATGCCCTTAAATGTTCAGATCCTTCAAACACTTCTTCATGGTGCTCTGTCTTCTCTCCCTTTCTCATTGTTAAGCTGTCAGGTTCTTGCTGTCAGCGGCCCATTGGTTTTCTGGGGACCTAGGGGTTGTTCAAGCTGGTCAGCGGGACCATTTCTTTGATGGTCAGATTGGCCAGTTTGGAGCCTGTTTGGTTGCTGAACTCTGAGTGCATGGCCCAGCTCTCAGGTGATGCTGGGGAGATGAGTGGTTGACAGACAAGGGCCAGGAGATACAGAGGCCCAGATTTAAGAAAAGTGCTGCTTTATGTCACGCAGCGCTACCTTTCTTGCGACCCATTGCGCCCCCCTAACTCCACCATGTGTGCACTGTATTTATCATACGGGCACCATGGCGCAGATTATGGACAATAGAGTCATAGGCCCTCATTACAACCCTGGCGGTTGGCGGAGAAGTGGCGGTCTTACCGCCAACAGGCTGGCGGTAAAAAAATTGGAATAATGACCATGGCGGTTACCACCATGGTCATCTGCCACTTCTCCGAACTGACAGCCAGGGCGGAGACAACCGCTGGGCTGGAGACTTGGGTCTCCAGCCCGGCGGCCGTCACAAGACCGCCGACGGCATCATGACCCAGCTGACCGCCATGGATTTCATGGGGTTGGGAACCGCCATGAAATCCATGGCGGTAACCACTATCAGTGCCAGGGAATCCCTTCCCTGGCACTGATAGGGGTCTCCACCATGCCCCACCCCGAGTCCTTCCCTGACACCCCCCACCCCCCTGCAACCCCATAAAGGTGGCAGGCCCCCCTCCCCACCCCTACCCCCAACATCACTACACAGACACACACCCGACACGCATGCAGACACCACCAACACACATACCCGCACACACACGAACAACCATGCCAACAGACACACACACAGTCATATACGCACACCCACATTCAGACATACACGCACACATCCATACAGACATACATACAGGTAGACACGCACACATTTCCAAACACACTACACCCCTGCATGCATACACGCACTCACACACCCCCTCTTCATACTCACATGCACACCCCCATGCACGCACACAACACACAGCACCCCCCACCCCCTCCCCTAATGGACAATCAGCTTACCTGGTCCGGTGATCCTCCGGGAGGGAATGGGATCCATGGGGGCTGCTCCGCCACCAGCACCCGTCAACAGAACACCGCCACGGCGAATCACGTAACGTGATTCGGTGGGCCGGGTTCTGTTGACGGGGGGTGGAGGTGGAGCAACCTCGACTTCCCCGCCGCCTGCCAGTATGGCTGCTGGAGGCTCTTTGTCCGGAAAAGGACAGAGGGCTGCCAGCAGTCATAATTCGCAGAGCGGAAAACCGCCAGCACTGGCGGTCTTCAGCACGGTGGTCGCACGGCGGTCCCTCTGCGGTCTTGTGAAAAAACCACTGAGGTTGAAATGACCCCCATAATTTTTTACGCGATTGTTGTACTTTGCAGGATTAGTGCCAAAGCCTTTGGCGCTAATCCTGAAAAGTACATGGAGGCCCATTATAAATACTGATGTGATCTGTGCAGGCATTAAAAATGCCACTAAAAATGGTGCAGTGGAATCTTAGAGATTCCACTGCCCTATTTTTGTGAGCCCCCAATGGAGGAATGCCCCCCGTGCATACATTATGCCTGGCACAGGCATAATGTGGTGCAAGGGTTTACAAAATAGTGCAAAGCATGCATTGCACCACTTTGTAAATATTACGTGGCATTTTTGCCACACTATTGCCACATTAGCATAAAAAAATGACACTAATGTGGTGAAAGTTGGCGCTAGGCCCTTCTTAAATTTTGGCCAGAGTTTCTTGCCTTGAACTGTTATGGCTTTTCTAAGGAAGTGTAGGGTGAGTAGAAGAGAGTGGGTAGAGTTGGGGGATATGGGCAGAAGTTTTAGATTTTTTTTAGGCTGTAGCTTGGGACTGACCAAGAGTTTTGAAGTGAGACCTACCTGGCATGAAAGAAATCAAGTGGTCCGGAGTACCGATGGATGGATGGATGGATGGACAGATGGTGGATGGATGGATGCATGATTGGATGATGGATGGAAGGATGGGTGGGTGGAAGGATGGATGGATGAATGGATGGATAGATGGGTGGGTGGGTTGGAGATGGTGGAAGGAAGAACGGAAGGATGGATGGTTGGATGGATGTTGGATTGAGTGATGGATGGATGAGTGGGTAGGTAGATGGATGAATAACGGGATGGATGGATGGGAGGGTAGATGATGGACTGAGGGATGGATGAAGATATGTATGGATGAGTGGGTAGGTAGATGGATGGATAAGGGGATGGATGAATGGGTGGGCAGATGGACGGACAAATGGATGGATGAATGGATAGATGGGTAGGTGGGTTGGAGAAGGTGGAAGGACAAACGGAAGGATGGATGGTTCAATGGATGATGGATTGAGGGATGGATGGATACAGGTATGTATGTATGGATGAGTGGGTAGGTAGATGGATGGATAAGGGGATGGATAGATGGATGGATGAATGGATGGGTGGGGGGCAGATGGACGGACGAATGGACAAATGGATGGCTGCATCTCAGGCTGTGGTCATTGTATAGTGAGGACAGACTCAGACACATCCACTATGTATCCTGCTGCGTTCATGACTAAATGGTCACCACAGACATAGTAATCTGGTGCACTTCACTGGGAGAGGGAATGCTCCTCACCAATCTAGCACTTGATGGAAATGAAACAAGGCCCTGCCTGATGTTGGACTCGACTGGGTGGAGAGGAAGAGACCAGTACAGACAAAAGAGATGTGTCACAATGTGCTGGCAGTGTATACACCCAGGCACGAGGAGTAGCAATGCCCAGAAACGGAAAGTAAGGTACTCGCTTCTAAAGGCAGCAGAGGGGCGGGCAGGCGTAGTGGGCAAGAAAGCAGTGCCCGGTGGGCTGGTCTGACAGATCAGAGTGTGGGCCGGTTTTTACAATTAATTTTTCTGATTTTGTCACAAATATTGCCTGCAGCAAACACAGGTGCATGCAGTCTCCCATACCTTTCAAAATACCCATACACTGGGGGGCTCATTTACAAGCCCCGTGGTGCAGGGCAACAACTGACCTTGCTATACTGCCCTGTGCCACAGGGAAAGGGCAGAAATGCGCTGTATCTACCAGAGACGCGCACTCCTGCCCTCTCCCCATGCCCTGGCGCACAATGGGCTGCCTAGCGCTGAAGCAGTCACCTTGGCACCATGGTGCAAGGATGCCTGTGTTGCAGACAGGGTTGTTGTTGTGCAGACAGGGCCCCCTTCCTGCACAAAAAGCAATCAATGCAGGCATTTTCCTTGTTCTATTCATGCTGCAGAATGCAGGACACATAGAAAGAAGAAAAAACAAGGAGAAATAAAGATATTTCTCCTTCTTGCTCCTGCCCGGGGGCATAAGATTTTGATGCAATCCCAGGTTTGCAGATTCTTGTAGATTTGAGAATGCGCCAAAACCCTTTCGTGTTCCATGGGAAAACCCACTGCAACACCCATGGAATGCCCTCCACCGCAGAGTAAGGCAACGCAGAGAATTGCACCCTGTTACCCTCCACCATATCTATGAGGCCATGAAAAGCCAGACAAAGTGGCTTTACGTGGCCTTGTAGGTATGAGCCTGCACTATGTGCCCCAAGAGCATCACAGAAGTGATTCATCGGTGGCCCAGAGGGCTTGTGAATAGGCCCTGCACAGGGCAGAATAGCAAATGCACCACGGGGAAGGGCAGAAATGTACTGTATCTACAACATATGGTGCATTTCTGTCCATTCCCCTCTGCTGGCGCACAGAGGGCTGTATAGCGCCGATGCAGGCACTCTGGGACCATGGTGCAAGGATGCCTGCATCATGGACAGTATTGTTTTTGTGCAGGAAGAGAGACCTTCCTGCACAAAAACAATCCATGGAGGGTTTTTCGTCTCTATGTGGGCTGAAGAATGCAGCCCACATAGAGGGCCTTATTCACCGAGGTAAACTTAGACTTTGGGTGTAAACTTAGAGGGGTAGATTTACAAGCCCCACAGCGCCACTGGAGCGTTACCTTTTGTGACGATCTGGTGGCGCTGTGCATTTCGCATATTTACAAGGCAACGCTCAGCCACTTTTTGTGACTTAACGCCGCCTTGCAAGTTTGCCCCCGATGTAGTTTTCTGCTTCAGAGGGGCGTGCAATGGGTGCTGCAGTGGGCGTTCCACTGCAACTCACATTACTTTTGACGCCGCCCCAAATTTACAAGAATCTGTAAATCTGTGGCAGTGTCTAAAACTGATGGCGTTAGCGTGGCGCAAAGTGGAGAAATGCTTCCATTTCTCCTCGTTTGTGCTTTTTCTATGTGTGATGCATTCTGCAACATAGAAAGAGTAAAACTGCCAAAAAGACTGTTTATGTGCAGGAAGGTGTCCCTTCCTGCACTTAAACAATCATGAAATAATGACGATTTAGTATTGCTGCACCAGTTCATTGTAAATATGCCACCTTTCGGTATTCCCAAAGGGTATTGCAAGTGGTATCTTTATGTCCACACTCTGCCTGGACAGTCCACTCTGGGTGTGGAGTGTTATCTCCGCATCAGGAGTGAACTCCCCGCTACCGGAGTGTACTCTCTGCTCCGGAGTGTATTCTCACCCCAAGCGTGGAGAGTACACTCCTGGTGCAGAAAGTACACTTTGGCCCATATTTATACTTTTTTTGCGCTGCATTTGCGCCGCTTTTTACGCAAAAGCGACGCAAATTTACAAACTACAATTGTAAGTTTGCGCCGCTTTTGCGTAAAAAAATGACGCAAATGCAGCGCTAAAAAAGTATGAATATGGGCCTTTGAGTGCAGGGAGTACACTCCACACCTGGAGTGGAATCTCTGCCCCGAGAGTGGACGTATAGAAACTACTCGTAAATGCCCTTTGTGAGTTCCTGAAAGTCGTGAACTTAGACTTTTGGTTTAAATTTAATTGTGAATGGGGACCTCTGTGTGTGCTGGTTTCTGCCGCCCACATAGAAAGAGGAAAAAGCCTCCAGGACTCTGGGCACCTGCTGACAGCCTCAGTGGCAAGAGGCACTGATACATATATTGATTTGTGCTCAACAAGTATTGATAATGTGTTGCTGGAGGAAGTGAGGTTATGAAACATTAACATTAGCAATTGCACCACTGAATCTTGACACCAACAGTATTATGATGCAAGAGTTCAGAGGAAAGAATAAGGGGGGACAAAAACATATTCAAATATAAGCCATCAGGGAGGTATAGATTTACTATTCCTAACTCCACATCTACGTACCTTGACGATATCCGTGCCGCATAGACACATGTACATGTTGGTATTTGCAGAGAATCTAGATTGACTTACCTGACGATATTTTTTTCGGTATTGCGTCCCACTGATATTGTGGATTCGATATTTAGGGGTCACAGCAATTTTAGAGACATTGCAAATCTTTCTGAGCATTTTTAGGCAAAGAGTCTCAAATCGTGCTGTTACCAAGGGTTTTTCAAACAGGTTTTTGCTCTATGACTTGGCAGTTTTGATTGTGTGAACTGTTTGTTTGGGCTGCTGTGGAGGTTGCTGTGGGTACCGCACCCGAATAACCAGCCGCACCTGCTTTTTCTCTCTGGCACTAGATTAAAAACTAAGGCCCACATTTATGGGCTTTGTGGCGCAGGGCAGCACATCCAGTCACCTCGCCGCTCTGCCCTGAGTGACGGGGGAAGGGCGGCCATGCAAATATTTAAAAGAATACGGCACATCACTGTCACAAAGGTACTGCTCCTTGTTAGGCCTCTCCTGGGGAGGCGGATCTAATTGGTGCATTCCCAGGTTTTCAAGTTCACGTAAATCTGGGGCAGTATGGTGGGAACACCCATGCAACACCCATGGAAATGACAGTGGCGTGATGAAACTTGAGGGGGCCCCCTCGCAAAGAACATGAAGGGACCCCCCCTGGACTCAATGTTGTACTCTCCAGCCACGGTGCTGTGCTGAAGGGCCCTCCTGGAGGCCGAGGCTCCCTGCACTGTGGGGGATGTAGGGGCCTTTGTTACACCACTGGGAAATGCCTCTGTGGCACAGAGTAAGGCTGTACTTGATATTTATGAGGCCACAAAGGGCCAGACAAGGTGATCGTGCGGGGCTTCATAAAGCTCACTTAAGGTTTGCGTCACTCTTGCTCCACGTTGCCTGGTGGGAAAGTGACACGAACCGAGTCATAAATGTGGCCCTAAGGGGTGAGGGTTGAGCCACTAACAGGAGATCAGTGTAAACCTGGGTTCATGCCTTTTGACTAAGAGCGAGTGATATGAGGGCAGGTGATGCAGAAGGTAGGTTCGCGGAGGGTGTTACAGAGAATAACCCATCACACATCATGCCTTATTCTATGCAGGGGTTCGGGCAGTACTGCAGGAGGCCTGTGAAGGCTGCAGGGAGAGCACGAATGCGGAAGGGTGAGAGACAGACACACAGTTTATGCTCTTCAGTGAGTCTGCAGCTTTGATCAGATCTGCAGGTCCCTTTGTGGTATTCTTTGTTTCCACGCCCCTCAGTGCTGGTTACCACACATGGATGTCCATTCTGACAGTAGAGTTCAGTGATAGGTGACTGTCACTCCAAAGAACTACCAGTAGAGTGCAGTGAGAGGTGGCTGTCACTTCTGAGTACTACCAGTGCAGTGCAGTGATAGGTGGCTGTCATTCCAGAGTGCTACCAGTACAGTGCAGTGATAGGTGGCTGTCGCTTCTGAGTACTACCAGTATAGTGCAGTGATAGGTGGCTGTCCCTCCAGAGTGCTACCAGTAGCGTGCAGTGATAGGTGGCCATCACTTCTGAGTACTACAAGTACAGTGCAGTGATAGGTGGCTGTCACTTCTGAGTACTACCAGATAGAGTGCAGTGGTAGGTGGCTGTCACTGCAGAGTACTACCAGATAGAGTGCAGTGATACGTGGCACTCTATCTGGTAGTGCTCCAGAGTGACAGCCTCCTGTCACTGCACTCTAGATGGCAGTAATCCAGAGTGACAGCCTCCTGTCACTGCACTCTGTATGGTAGTACTCCGGAGTGACAGCCTCCTGTCACTGTACTGTCTCTGGTAGTACTCCAGAGTGACAGCCACCTATCACTGCACTCTATCTGGTAGTACCCCGGAGTGACAGCCATCTATCACTGCACTGTATCTGGCAGTACTCCGGAGTGACAGCCACCTGTCACTGAACTCTTTCTGCAAGTACTCCGGAGTGACAGCCTCCTGTTACTGCACTCTGTCTGGTAGGACTCCAGTGTGACAGCCTCCTGTCACTGCACTCTATCGGGTAGTAATCCAGAGTGACAGCCTCCTGTCACTGCAGTCCATATGGTAGTACTCTGGAGTGACAGCCTCCTGTCACTGCACTCTATCTGGTAGTACTCTGGAGTGACAGCCACCTATCACTGCACTCTTTCTGCTAGTACCCCGGAGTGACAGCCTGCTGTCACTGCACTCTGTCTGGTAGTACGCCGGAGTGACAGCCTCCTATCACTGCACTCTATCTGGTAGGACTCATGAGTGACAGCCTGCTGTCACTGCACTCTATCTGGTAGTACTCTGGAGTGCCAGCCCTTATTACTGCACTCTTCTTTTAGTACTCCAGAGTGACAGCCACCTATCACTGCACTCTATCTGGTAGTTCTATCTGGTAGTACTCCAGAGTGACAGCCACCTATCACTGCACTGTAACTGGCAGTACTCTGGAGTGACAGGCACCTATCACTGCACTCTTCTGCTAGTACTCCGGAGTGACAGCCTCCTGTTTCTGCACTCTATCTGGTAGGAGTCCAGTGTGACAGCCTCCTGTCACTGCACTCTATTGGGTAGTAATCCAGAGTGACAGTCTCCTGTCACTGCAGTCCATATCGTAGTACTCTGGAGTGACAGCCTCCTGTCACTGCACTCTATCTGGTAGTACTCCAGAGTGACAGACACCTATCACTGCAGTCTTTCTGCTAGTACCCCGGAGTGACAGCCTGCTTTCACTGCACTCTGTCTGGTAGTACGCCGGAGTGACAGCCTCCTATCACTGCACTCTATCTGGTAGCACTCATGAGTGACAGCCTGCTGTCACTGCACTCTATCTGGTAGTACTCTGGAGTGCCAGCCCTTATTACTGCACTCTTCTTTTAGTACTCCGGAGGGAGATCCACCTATCACTGCACTCTGTGTGCTACCTGAAGGTCTGGCTGACACCTGAGGGGTCCACACTGATAAAGCACACTGAGGGTCATAATGACACATTAGTGTCGGAAGGGATCCATGACGTCACAGGGTCACTCCAGCTCTGTGCCATACATGTAAGCACCAGGGTTGTAGTACTATATACTCAAGAGAGATCCGGCTTCATGCCTGGTCCCCTCAGCTAAGGCTTGGATGTTTCTATGCACTTCTATGAGGAGGGGGATACAACCACATGTGTCTACCCCCCCCACACCACTGTGTGTTTATGACCCCCTCCATATTCATAGCAACCTCCTCTCCATGGATCATGCGGCCAGGAATATGGAAAGAGCACCTGCTTCGCCTCGTTCACTCCTACATAAGCCTGGTTTACTCCTACCTAACACCTCAGGTCTCACCGTGCTTGCGTCCCAGGTACCGCATGATGGCGCCGGACTGGTAAAGGTAGAAGTCCCCATCCTTCAGCCTGGGCAGCTGACCAAAGACCTGAAGAAAGTGCATAGAAGGGTGTAAGTTACAGAGGGGCTGGAGGAAGAGGAGAGGATACGGGGGGGGCTGGTGAAAGAGGTTGGAAGAGCAGCCGTGGCTGCAGAGGGGTTGATGGAAGGGGTTGGGAGAGCAGCCTTGGATACAGAAGGGCTGGTGGAATGGGTTGGAAGAGCAGCCTTCGATACAGAGGGGCTGGTGGAAATGGTTGGAAGAGCAGCCTTGGATGCAGAGGGGCTGATGGAAGGGGTTGGAAGAGCAGCCTTGGATACAGAGGGGCTGGCGGAAGGGGTTGGAAGAGCAGCTGTGGATACAGAGGGGCTGATGGAAGGGGTTGGGAGAGCAGCTGTGGATACAGAGGGGCTGGTAAAAGGGGTTGGAAGTGCAGCCTTGGATACAGGGGGGCTGGTGGAAGGGGTTGAAAGTGCAGCCATGGATACAGAGGGGCTGATGGAAGGGGTTGGAAGAGCAGCCTTGGATACAGAGGGGCTGGAGGAAAAGGTTGGAAGAGCAGCGTTGGATATGGGGGGGCTGGTGGAAGAGGTTGGAAGTGCAGTGTTGGCTACAGAGGGGCTGGTGGAAGAGGTTGGAAGAGCAGCCTTGATACAGAGGGGCTGATGGAAGGGGTTGGAAGTGCAGTGTTGGATACAGAGGGGCTGGTGGAAGAGGTTGGAAGAGCAGCCTTGGATACAGAGGGGCTGGTGGAAGAGGTTGGAAGAGCAGCCTTGGATACAGAGGGGTTGGTGGAAGGGGTTGGAAGAGTAGCCTTGGATACAGGGGGGCTGGTGGAAGAGGTGGGGAGAGCAGCCTTGGATATGGAGGGGCTGGTGGAAGGGGTTGGAAGTACAGCCTTGGATACAGGGGAGCTGGTGGAAGGGGTTGGAAGAGCAGCCTTGGCTACAGGGGGGCTGGTGGAAGAGGTTTGAAGCCTTGGATACAGGGGGGGCTGGTGGAAGAGGAAGTGCAGTCTTGGATATAGAGGGGTTGGTGGAAGGGGTTGGAAGTGCAGTGTTGGATACAGAGGGGCTGGTGGAGGGGGTTGGAAGTGCAGAGATGGATACAGAGGGGCTGGAGGAAGGGGTTGGAAGACAAGCCATGGATACAGAGGGGCTGGTGGAAGGTGTTGGAAGAGCAGCTTTGGATACAGAGGTGCTGGTGGAAGAGGTTGGAAGAGCAGCCTTTGATACAGAGGGGCTGGTGGAAGAGGTTGGAAGAGCAGCTTTGGATACAGAGGGGCTGGTGGAAGGGGTTGGAAGTGTAGTGTTGGATACAGAGGGGCTGGTGGAAGAAGTTGGAAGAGCAGCCTTGGATACAGAAGAGCTGGTGGAAGCGGTTGGAAAAGCAGCCTTGGATACAGAGGGGCTGGTGGAGGGGTTGGAAGTGCAGAGTTGGATACAGAGGGCTGGTGGAAGGGTTTGGAAGAGCAGCCTTGGATACAGAGGGGCTGATGGAAGGGGTTGGAAGTGCAGTGTTGGATACAGAGAGTCTGGCGGAAGGGGTTGGAAGTGCAGCCTTGGATTCAGAGGGGCTGGTGGAAGGGGTTGGAAGTGCAGCCTTGGATACAGAGGGGCTGGTGGAAGGGGTTGGAAGAGCAGCCTTGGATCAGGGGGGCTGGTGGAAGAGGTGGGGAGAACAGCCTTGGATATAGAGGGGCTGGTGGAAGGGGTTGGCAGTGCAGCCTTGGATACAGGGGAGCTGGTGGAAGGGGTTGGAAGAGCAGCCTTGGATACAGAGGGGCTGGTGGAAGATCTTGGAAGCCTTGGATACAGGGTGGGCTGGTGGAAGAGGAAGTGCAGCCTTGGATATAGAGGGGTTAGTGGAAGGGGTTGGAAGTGCAGTGTTGGATACAGAGGGGCTGGTGGAGGGGTTGGAAGTGCAGAGTTGGATACAGAGGGCTTGTGGAAGGGGTTGGAAGTGCAGTGTTGGATACAGAGAGGCTGGTGGAAGGGGTTGGAAGTGCAGCCTTGGATTCAGAGGGGCTCGTGGAAGGGGTTGGAAGTGCAGCCTTGGATACAGAGGGGCTGGTGGAAGAGGTTGGAAGAGCAGCCTTGGATACAGAGGGGATGGTAGAAGGGGTTGGAAGAGCAGCCTTGGATACAGAGGGGCTGGTGGAAGAGATTGGAAGAGTAGCCTTGGATACAGAGGGGCTAATGGGAGAGGTTGGAAGAGCAGCCTTGGATACAGAGGGGCTGGTGGAAGGGGTTGGAAGTGCAGTGTTGGATACAGAGGGGCTGGTGGAAGAGGTTGGAAGAGCAGCCTTGGATGCAGAGAGGCTGATGGAAGGGGTTGGAAGAGCAGCCTTGGATACAGAGGGGCTGGCGGAAGGGGTTGGAAGAGCCGCTGTGGATACAGAGGGGCTGATGGAAGGGGTTGGGAGAGCAGCTGTGGATACAGAGGGGCTGGTAAAAGGGGTTGGAAGTGCAGCCTTGGATACAGGGGGGCTGGTGGAAGGGGTTGAAAGTGCAGCCTTGGATACGGAGGGGCTGATGGAAGGGGTTGGAAGAGCAGCCTTGGATACAGAGGGGCTGGAGGAAAAGGTTGGAAGAGCAGCGTTGGATATGGGGGGGCTGGTGGAAGAGGTTGGAAGTGCAGTGTTGGATACAGAGGGGCTGGTGGAAGAGGTTGAAAGAGCAGCCTTGGATACAGAGGGGCTGATGGAAGGGGTTGGAAATGCAGTGTTGGATACAGAGGGGCTGGTGGAAGAGGTTGGAAGAGCAGCCTTGGATACAGAGGGGCTGGTGGAAGAGGTTGTAAGAGCAGCCTTGGATACAGAGGGGTTGGTGGAAGGGGTTGGAAGAGTAGCCTTGGATACAGGGGGGCTGGTGGAAGAGGTGGGGAGAGCAGCCTTGGATATGGAGGGGCTGGTGGAAGGGGTTGGAAGTGCAGCCTTGGATACAGGGGAGCTGGTGGAAGGGGTTGGAAGAGCAGCCTTGGCTACAGGGGGGCTGGTGGAAGAGGTTTGAAGCCTTGGATACAGGGGGGCTGGTGGAAGAGGAAGTGCAGTCTTGGAAATAGAGGGGTTGGTGGAAGGGGTTGGAAGTGCAGTGTTGGATACAGAGGGGCTGGTGGAGGGGGTTGGAAGTGCAGAGATGGATACAGAGGGGCTGGAGGAAGGGGTTAGAAGACAAGCCTTGGATACAGAGGGGCTGGTGGAAGGTGTTGGAAGAGCAGCTTTGGATACAGAGGTGCTGGTGGAAGAGGTTGGAAGAGCAGCCTTGGATACAGAGGGGCTGGTGGAAGAGGTTGGAAGAGCAGCCTTGGATACAGAGGGGCTGGTGGAAGGGGTTGGAAGTGTAGTGTTGGATACAGAGGGGCTGGTGGAAGAAGTTGGAAGAGCAGCCTTGGATACAGAAGAGCTGGTGGAAGCGGTTGGAAGAGCAGCCTTGGATACAGAGGGGCTGGTGGAGGGGTTGGAAGTGCAGAGTTGGATACAGAGGGCTGGTGGAAGGGGTTGGAAGAGCAGCCTTGGATACAGAGGGGCTGATGGAAGGGGTTGGAAGTGCAGTGTTGGATACAGAGAGGCTGGTGGAAGGGGTTGGAAGTGCAGCCTTGGATTCAGAGGGGCTGGTGGAAGGGGTTGGAAGTGCAGCCTTGGATACAGAGGGGCTGGTGGAAGGGGTTGGAAGAGCAGCCTTGGATACAGGGGGGCTGGTGGAAGAGGTGGGGAGAACACCCTTGGATATAGAGGGGCTGGTGGAAGGGGTTGGAAGTGCAGCCTTGGATACAGGGGAGCTGGTGGAAGGGGTTGGAAGAGCAGCCTTGGATACAGAGGGGCTGGTGGAAGATCTTGGAAGCCTTGGATACAGGGTGGGCTGGTGGAAGAGGAAGTGCAGCCTTGGATATAGAGGGGTTAGTGGAAGGGGTTGGAAGTGCAGTGTTGGATACATAGGGGCTGGTGGAGGGGTTGGAAGTGCAGAGTTGGATACAGAGGGCTGGTGGAAGGGGTTGGAAGAGCAGCCTTGGATACAGAGGGGCTGATGGAAGGGGTTGGAAGTGCAGTGTTGGATACAGAGAGGCTGGTGGAAGGGGTTGGAAGTGCAGCCTTGGATTCAGAGGGGCTCGTGGAAGGGGTTGGAAGTGCAGCCTTGGATACAGAGGGGCTGGTGGAAGAGGTTGGAAGAGCAGCCTTGGATACAGAGGGGATGGTAGAAGGGGTTGGAAGAGCAGCCTTGGATACAGAGGGGCTGGTGGAAGAGATTGGAAGAGTAGCCTTGGATACAGAGGGGCTAATGGGAGAGGTTGGAAGAGCAGCCTTGGATACAGAGGGGCTGGTGGAAGGGGTTGGAAGTGCAGTGTTGGATACAGAGGGGCTGGTGGAAGAGGTTGGAAGAGCAGCCTTGGATGCAGAGAGGCTGATGGAAGGGGTTGGAAGAGCAGCCTTGGATACAGAGGGGCTGGCGGAAGGGGTTGGAAGAGCCGCTGTGGATACAGAGGGGCTGATGGAAGGGGTTGGGAGAGCAGCTGTGGATACAGAGGGGCTGGTAAAAGGGGTTGGAAGTGCAGCCTTGGATACAGGGGGGCTGGTGGAAGGGGTTGAAAGTGCAGCCTTGGATACGGAGGGGCTGATGGAAGGGGTTGGAAGAGCAGCCTTGGATACAGAGGGGCTGGAGGAAAAGGTTGGAAGAGCAGCGTTGGATATGGGGGGGCTGGTGGAAGAGGTTGGAAGTGCAGTGTTGGATACAGAGGGGCTGGTGGAAGAGGTTGAAAGAGCAGCCTTGGATACAGAGGGGCTGATGGAAGGGGTTGGAAATGCAGTGTTGGATACAGAGGGGCTGGTGGAAGAGGTTGGAAGAGCAGCCTTGGATACAGAGGGGCTGGTGGAAGAGGTTGTAAGAGCAGCCTTGGATACAGAGGGGTTGGTGGAAGGGGTTGGAAGAGTAGCCTTGGATACAGGGGGGCTGGTGGAAGAGGTGGGGAGAGCAGCCTTGGATATGGAGGGGCTGGTGGAAGGGGTTGGAAGTGCAGCCTTGGATACAGGGGAGCTGGTGGAAGGGGTTGGAAGAGCAGCCTTGGCTACAGGGGGGCTGGTGGAAGAGGTTTGAAGCCTTGGATACAGGGGGGCTGGTGGAAGAGGAAGTGCAGTCTTGGAAATAGAGGGGTTGGTGGAAGGGGTTGGAAGTGCAGTGTTGGATACAGAGGGGCTGGTGGAGGGGGTTGGAAGTGCAGAGATGGATACAGAGGGGCTGGAGGAAGGGGTTAGAAGACAAGCCTTGGATACAGAGGGGCTGGTGGAAGGTGTTGGAAGAGCAGCTTTGGATACAGAGGTGCTGGTGGAAGAGGTTGGAAGAGCAGCCTTGGATACAGAGGGGCTGGTGGAAGAGGTTGGAAGAGCAGCCTTGGATACAGAGGGGCTGGTGGAAGGGGTTGGAAGTGTAGTGTTGGATACAGAGGGGCTGGTGGAAGAAGTTGGAAGAGCA
Organism: Pleurodeles waltl; assembly: GCF_031143425.1. NCBI lineage: Eukaryota > Metazoa > Chordata > Amphibia > Caudata > Salamandridae > Pleurodeles > Pleurodeles waltl. Next base: position 1,057,223,550 of record NC_090443.1, read on the forward strand.
GCCATGGATACAGAAGAGCTGGTGGAAGCGGTTGGAAGAGCAGCCTTGGATACAGAGGGGCTGGTGGAGGGGTTGGAAGTGCAGAGTTGGATACAGAGGGCTGGTGGAAGGGGTTGGAAGAGCAGCCTTGGATACAGAGGGGCTGATGGAAGGGGTTGGAAGTGCAGTGTTGGATACAGAGAGGCTGGTGGAAGGGGTTGGAAGTGCAGCCTTGGATTCAGAGGGGCTGGTGGAAGGGGTTGGAAGTGCAGCCTTGGATACAGAGGGGCTGGTGGAAGGGGTTGGAAGAGCAGCCTTGGATACAGGGGGGCTGGTGGAAGAGGTGGGGAGAACAGCCTTGGATATAGAGGGGCTGGTGGAAGGGGTTGGAAGTGCAGCCTTGGATACAGGGGAGCTGGTGGAAGGGGTTGGAAGAGCAGCCTTGGATACAGAGGGGCTGGTGGAAGATCTTGGAAGCCTTGGATACAGGGTGGGCTGGTGGAAGAGGAAGTGCAGCCTTGGATATAGAGGGGTTAGTGGAAGGGGTTGGAAGTGCAGTGTTGGATACAGAGGGGCTGGTGGAGGGGTTGGAAGTGCAGAGTTGGATACAGAGGGCTGGTGGAAGGGGTTGGAAGAGCAGCCTTGGATACAGAGGGGCTGATGGAAGGGGTTGGAAGTGCAGTGTTGGATACAGAGAGGCTGGTGGAAGGGGTTGGAAGTGCAGCCTTGGATTCAGAGGGGCTCGTGGAAGGGGTTGGAAGTGCAGCCTTGGATACAGAGGGGCTGGTGGAAGAGGTTGGAAGAGCAGCCTTGGATACAGAGGGGATGGTAGAAGGGGTTGGAAGAGCAGCCTTGGATTCAGAGGGGCTGGTGGAAGAGATTGGAAGAGCAGCCTTGGATACAGAGGGGCTAATGGGAGAGGTTGGAAGAGCAGCCTTGGATACAGAGGGGCTGGTGGAAGGGGTTGGAAGTGCAGTGTTGGATACAGAAGGGCTGGTGGAAGAGGTTGGAAGAGCAGCCTTGAATACAGAGGGGCTGGTGGAAGGGGTTGGAAGAGCAGCCTTGGATATAGAGGGGCTGGTGGAAGGGGTTGGAAGTGCAGTGTTGGATACAGAGGGGCTGGTTGGAGGCGGTTGGAAGTGCAGCCTTGGATACAGAGGGGCTGGTGGAAGGGGTTGGAAGTGCAGAGTTGGACACAGAGGGGCTGGAGGAAGAGGTTGGAAGAGCAGCCTTGGATACAGAGGGGCTGGTGGAAGAGGTTGGAAGAGCAACCTTGGATACAGAGGGGCTGGTGGAAGAGGTTGGAAGTGCAGAGATGGATACAGAGGGGCTGGAGGAAGAGGTTGGAAGAGCAGCCTTGGATACAGAGGGGCTGGTGGAAGGGGGTAGAAGAGCAGCCTTGGATACAGAGGGGCTGGTGGAAGAGGTTGGAGGAGCAGCCTTGGATACAGAGGGACTGGTGGAAGAGGTTGGAAGAGCATCCTTGGATACATGGGGGCTGGTGGAAGGGGTTGGAAGAGCAGCCTTGGATACAGAGGGGCTGGTGGAAGGGGTTGGAAGAGCAGCCTTGGAAACAGAGGGGCTGGTGGAAGAGGTTGGAAGCGCAGCCTTGGATACAGAGGGGCTGGTGGAAGAGGTTGGAAGAGCAGCCTTGGATACAGATGGGCTGGTGGAAGAGGTTGGAAGCGCAGCTGTGGATACAGAAGGGCTGGTGGAAGAGGTTGGAAGTGCAGTGTTGGATACAGAGTGGCTGGTGGAAGGGGTTGGAAGAGCAGCCTTGGACACAGAGGGGCTGATGGAAGGGGTTAGAAGAGCAGCCTTGGATACAGAGGGGCTGATGGAAGGGGTTGGAAGTGCAGTGTTGGATACAGAGAGGCTGGTGGAAGGGGTTGGAAGTGCAGCCTTGGATTCAGAGGGGCTGGTGGAAGGGGTTGGAAGTGCAGCCTTGGATACAGAGGGGCTGGTGGAAGGGGTTGGAAGAGCAGCCTTGGATACAGAGGGGCTGATGGAAGGGGTTGGAAGTGCAGTGTTGGATACAGAGAGGCTGGTGGAAGGGGTTGGAAGTGCAGCCTTGGATTCAGAGGGGCTGGTGGAAGGGGTTGGAAGTGCAGCCTTGGATACAGAGGGGCTGGTGGAAGGGGTTGGAAGAGCAGCCTTGGATACAGGGGGCTGGTGGAAGAGGTGGGGAGAACAGCCTTGGATATAGAGGGGCTGGTGGAAGGGGTTGGAAGTGCAGCCTTGGATACAGGGGAGCTGGTGGAAGGGGTTGGAAGAGCAGCCTTGGATACAGAGGGGCTGGTGGAAGATCTTGGAAGCCTTGGATACAGGGTGGGCTGGTGGAAGAGGAAGTGCAGCCTAGGATATAGAGGGGTTAGTGGAAGGGGTTGGAAGTGCAGTGTTGGATACAGAGGGGCTGGTGGAGGGGTTGGAAGTGCAGAGTTGGATACAGAGGGCTGGTGGAAGGGGTTGGAAGAGCAGCCTTGGATACAGAGGGGCTGATGGAAGGGGTTGGAAGTGCAGTGTTGGATACAGAGAGGCTGGTGGAAGGGGTTGGAAGTGCAGCCTTGGATTCAGAGGGGCTCGTGGAAGGGGTTGGAAGTGCAGCCTTGGATACAGAGGGGCTGGTGGAAGAGGTTGGAAGAGCAGCCTTGGATACAGAGGGGATGGTAGAAGGGGTGGAAGAGCAGCCTAGGATACAGAGGGGCTGGTGGAAGAGATTGGAAGAGTAGCCTTGGATACAGAGGGGCTAATGGGAGAGGTTGGAAGAGCAGCCTTGGATACAGAGGGGCTGGTGGAAGGGGTTGGAAGTGCAGTGTTGGATACAGAGGGGCTGGTGGAAGAGGTTGGAAGTGCAGCCTTGGATGCAGAGGGGCTGATGGAAGGGGTTGGAAGAGCAGCCTTGGATACAGAGGGGCTGGCGGAAGGGGTTGGAAGAGCAGCTGTGGATACAGAGGGGCTGATGGAAGGGGTTGGGAGAGCAGCTGTGGATACAGAGGGGCTGGTAAAAGGGGTTGGAAGTGCAGCCTTGGATACAGGGGGGCTGGTGGAAGGGGTTGAACGTGCAGCCTTGGATACGGAGGGGCTGATGGAAGGGGTTGGAAGAGCAGCCTTGGATACAGAGGGGCTGGAGGAAAAGGTTGGAAGAGCAGCGTTGGATATGGGGGGGCTGGTGGAAGAGGTTGGAAGTGCAGTGTTGGATACAGAGGGGCTGGTGGAAGAGGTTGGAAGAGCAGCCTTGGATACAGAGGGGCTGATGGAAGGGGTTGGAAGTGCAGTGTTCGATACAGAGGGGCTGGTGGAAGAGGTTGGAAGAGCAGCCTTGGATACAGAGGGGCTGGTGGAAGAGGTTGGAAGAGCAGCCTTGGATACAGAGGGGTTGGTGGAAGGGGTTTGAAGAGTAGCCTTGGATACAGGGGGGCTGGTGGAAGAGGTGGGGAGAGCAGCCTTGGATATGGAGGGGCTGGTGGAAGGGGTTGGAAGTGCAGCCTTGGATACAGGGGAGCTGGTGGAAGGGGTTGGAAGAGCAGCCTTGGCTACAGGGGGGCTGGTGGAAGAGGTTTGAAGCCTTGGATACAGGGGGGCTGGTGGAAGAGGAAGTGCAGTCTTGGATATAGAGGGGTTGGTGGAAGTGGTTGGAAGTGCAGTGTTGGATACAGAGGGGCTGGTGGAGGGGGTTGGAAGTGCAGAGATGGATACAGAGGGGCTGGAGGAAGGGGTTAGAAGACAAGCCTTGGATACAGAGGGGCTGGTGGAAGGTGTTGGAAGAGCAGCTTTGGATACAGAGGTGCTGGTGGAAGAGGTTGGAAGAGCAGCCTTGGATACAGAGGGGCTGGTGGAAGAGGTTGGAAGAGCAGCCTTGGATCCAGAGGGGCTGGTGGAAGGGGTTGGAAGTGTAGTGTTGGATACAGAGGGGCTGGTGGAAGAAGTTGGAAGAGCAGCGTTGGATACAGAAGAGCTGGTGGAAGCGGTTGGAAGAGCAGCCTTGGATACAGAGGGGCTGGTGGAGGGGTTGGAAGTGCAGAGTTGGATACAGAGGGCTGGTGGAAGGGGTTGGAAGAGCAGCCTTGGATACAGAGGGGCTGATGGAAGGGGTTGGAAGTGCAGTGTTGGATACAGAGAGTCTGGTGGAAGGGGTTGGAAGTGCAGCCTTGGATTCAGAGGGGCTGGTGGAAGGGGTTGGAAGTGCAGCCTTGGATACAGAGGGGCTGGTGGAAGGGGTTGGAAGAGCAGCCTTGGATACAGGGGGGCTGGTGGAAGAGGTGGGGAGAACAGCCTTGGATATAGAGGGGCTGGTGGAAGGGGTTGGAAGTGCAGCCTTGGATACAGGGGAGCTGGTGGAAGGGGTTGGAAGGGCAGCCTTGGATACAGAGGGGCTGGTGGAAGATCTTGGAAGCCTTGGATACAGGGTGGGCTGGTGGAAGAGGAAGTGCAGCCTTGGATATAGAGGGGTTAGTGGAAGGTTTGGAAGTGCAGTGTTGGATACAGAGGGGCTGGTGGAGGGGTTGGAAGTGCAGAGTTGGATACAGAGGGCTGGTGGAAGGGGTTGGAAGAGCAGCCTTGGATACAGAGGGGCTGATGGAAGGGGTTGGAAGTGCAGTGTTGGATACAGAGAGGCTGGTGGAAGGGGTTGGAAGTGCAGCCTTGGATTTAGAGGGGCTCGTGGAAGGGGTTGGAAGTGCAGCCTTGGATACAGAGGGGCTGGTGGAAGAGGTTGGAAGAGCAGCCTTGGATACAGAGGGGATGGTAGAAGGGGTTGGAAGAGCATCCTTTGATTCAGAGGGGCTGGTGGAAGAGATTGGAAGAGCAGCCTTGGATACATAGGGGCTAATGGGAGAGGTTGGAAGAGCAGCCTTGGATACAGAGGGGCTGGTGGAAGGGGTTGGAAGTGCAGTGTTGGATACAGAGGGGCTGGTGGAAGAGGTTGGAAGAGCAGCCTTGAATACAGAGAGGCTGGTGGAAGGGGTTGGAAGAGCAGCCTTGGATATAGAGGGGCTGGTGGAAGGGGTTGGAAGTGCACTGTTGGATACAGAGGGGCTGGTTGGAGGCGGTTGGAAGTGCAGCCTTGGATACAGAGGGGCTGGTGGAAGGGGTTGGAAGTGCAGAGTTGGACACAGAGGGGCTGGAGGAAGAGGTTGGAAGAGCAGCCTTGGATACAGAGGGGCTGGTGGAAGAGGTTGGAAGTGCAGAGATGGATACAGAGGGGCTGGAGGAAGAGGTTGGAAGAGCAGCCTTGGATACAGAGGGGCTGGTGGAAGGGGGTAGAAGAGCAGCCTTGGATACAGAGGGGCTGGTGGAAGAGGTTGGAGGAGCATCCTTGGATACAGAGGGACTGGTGGAAGAGGTTGGAAGAGCATCCTTGGATACATGGGGGCTGGTGGAAGGGGTTGGAAGAGCAGCCTTGGATACAGAGGGGCTGGTGGAAGGAGTTGGAAGAGCAGCCTTGGAAACAGAGGGGCTGGTGGATGAGGTTGGAAGCGCAGCCTTGGATACAGAGGGGCTGGTGGAAGAGGTTGGAAGAGCAGCCTTTGATACAGATGGGCTGGTGGAAGAGGTTGGAAGCGCAGCTGTGGATACAGAAGGGCTGGTGGAAGAGGTTGGAAGTGCAGGGTTGGATACAGAGTGGCTGGTGGAAGGGGTTGGAAGAGCAGCCTTGGACACAGAGGGGCTGATGGAAGGGGTTAGAAGAGCAGCCTTGGATACAGAGGGGCTGGAGGAATAGGTTGGAAGAGCAGCGTTGGATACAGAGGGGCTGATGGAAGGGGTTGGATGTGCAGTGTTGGATACAGAGGGGCTGGTGGAAGAGGTTGGAAGAGCAGCCTTGGATACATAGGGGCTGGGGGAAAAGGTTGGAAGTGCAGTGTTGGATACAGAGGGGCTGGTGGAGGGGTTGGAAGTGCAGAGTTGGATACAGAGGGCTGGTGGAAGGGGTTGGAAGAGCAGCCTTGGATACAGAGGGGCTGATGGAAGGGGTTGGAAGTGCAGTGTTGGATACAGAGAGGCTGGTGGAAGGGGTTGGAAGTGCAGCCTTGGATTTAGAGGGGCTCGTGGAAGGGGTTGGAAGTGCAGCCTTGGATACAGAGGGGCTGGTGGAAGAGGTTGGAAGAGCAGCCTTGGATACAGAGGGGATGGTAGAAGGGGTTGGAAGAGCAGCCTTTGATTCAGAGGGGCTGGTGGAAGAGATTGGAAGAGCAGCCTTGGATACAGAGGGGCTAATGGGAGAGGTTGGAAGAGCAGCCTTGGATACAGAGGGGCTGGTGGAAGGGGTTGGAAGTGCAGTGTTGGATACAGAGGGGCTGGTGGAAGAGGTTGGAAGAGCAGCCTTGAATACAGAGAGGCTGGTGGAAGGGGTTGGAAGAGCAGCCTTGGATATAGAGGGGCTGGTGGAAGGGGTTGGAAGTGCAGTGTTGGATACAGAGGGGCTGGTTGGAGGCGGTTGGAAGTGCAGCCTTGGATACAGAGGGGCTGGTGGAAGGGGTTGGAAGTGCAGAGTTGGACACAGAGGGGCTGGAGGAAGAGGTTGGAAGAGCAGCCTTGGATACAGAGGGGCTGGTGGAAGAGGTTGGAAGAGCAGCCTTGGATACAGAGGGGCTGGTGGAAGAGGTTGGAAGTGCAGAGATGGATACAGAGGGGCTGGAGGAAGAGGTTGGAAGAGCAGCCTTGGATACAGAGGGGCTGGTGGAAGGGGGTAGAAGAGCAGCCTTGGATACAGAGGGGCTGGTGGAAGAGGTTGGAGGAGCAGCCTTGGATACAGAGGGACTGGTGGAAGAGGTTGGAAGAGCATCCTTGGATACATGGGGGCTGGTGGAAGGGGTTGGAAGAGCAGCCTTGGATACAGAGGGGCTGGTGGAAGGGGTTGGAAGAGCAGCCTTGGAAACAGAGGGGCTGGTGGATGAGGTTGGAAGCGCAGCCTTGGATACAGAGGGGCTGGTGGAAGAGGTTGGAAGAGCAGCCTTTGATACAGATGGGCTGGTGGAAGAGGTTGGAAGCGCAGCTGTGGATACAGAAGGGCTGGTGGAAGAGGTTGGAAGTGCAGTGTTGGATACAGAGTGGCTGGTGGAAGGGGTTGGAAGAGCAGCCTTGGACACAGAGGGGCTGATGGAAGGGGTTAGAAGAGCAGCCTTGGATACAGAGGGGCTGGAGGAATAGGTTGGAAGAGCAGCGTTGGATACAGAGGGGCTGATGGAAGGGGTTGGATGTGCAGTGTTGGATACAGAGGGGCTGGTGGAAGAGGTTGGAAGAGCAGCCCTGGATAGATAGGGGCTGGGGGAAAAGGTTGGAAGAGCAGTGTTGGATACAGAGGGGCTGGAGGAAGGGGTTGGAAGAGCATCCTTGGATACAGAGGGGCTGGGGGAAGGGGTTGGAAAAACAGCCTTGGATACAGAGGAGCTGGTGGAAAGGGTTTGAAGAGCAGCCTTGGATACAGAGGGGCTGGTGGAAGGGGTTGGGAGAGCAGCCTTGGATACAGAGGCGTTAGTGAGGAGGTTGGAAGAGCAGCCTTGGATACAGAGGGGCTGGTGGAAGGGGTTGGGTGTGCAGTGTTGGATACAGAGGGGCTGGAGGAAGAGGTTGGAAGAGCAGCCATGGATACAGAGGGGCTGGTGGAAGGGGTTGGAAGTGCAGCCTTGGATGCAGAGGGGTTGGTGGAAGGGGTTGGAAAAGCAGCCTTGGATACAGAGGGGCTGGTGGAAGATGTTAGAAGAGCAGCCTTGGATACAGAGGGGCTGGTGGAAGGGGTTGGAAGTGCAGTGTTGGATACAGAGAGGCTGGTGGAAGAGGTTGGAAGAGCAGCCTTGAATACAGAGGGGCTGGTGGAAGAGGTTGGAAGAGCATCCTTGGATACAGGGGGGCTGGTGGAAGGGGTTGGAAGAGCAGCCTTGGATACAGAGGGGCTGGAGGAAGGGTTTGGAAGAGCAGCCTTGGATACAGAGGGGCTGATGGAAGGGGTTGGAAGAGCAGCCTTGGAAACAGAGTGGATGGTGGAAGAGGCTGGAAGCGCAGCCTTGGATACAGAGGGGCTGGTGGAAGAGGTTGGAAGAGCAGCCTTGGATACAGAGGGGCTGGTGGAAGAGGTTGGAAGCGCAGCCTTGGATACAGAAGGGCTGGTGGAAGAGGTTGGAAGTGCAGTGTTCGATACAGAGTGGATGGTGAAATGGGTTGGAAGAGCAGCCTTGGACACACAGCGGCTGATGGAAGGGGTTGGAGGAGCAGCCTTGGATACAGAGGGGCTCATGGAAGAGGTTGGAAGCGCAGCCTTGGATACAGAGGGGCTGGTGGAAGAGCAGCCTTGGATACAGAGGGGCTGGTGGAAGAGGTTGGAAGCATAGCTGTGGATACAGAGGGGCTGGTGGAAGAGGTTGGGAGTGCAGTGTTGGATACAGACTGGCTGGTGGAAGGGGTTGGAAGTGCAGAGTTGGATACAGAGGGGCTGGAAGAAGAGGTTGGAAGAGCAGCCTTGGATACAGAGGGGCTGGTGGAAGGGGTTGGAAGAACAGCCTTGGATACAAAGGGGCTGGTGGAAGAGGTTGGAAGCGCAGCTGTGGATACAGAGGGGCGGGTGGAAGAGGTTGGGAGTGCAGTGTTGGATACAGAGTGGCTGGTGGAAGGGGTTGGAAGAGCAGCCTTGGATACAGAGGGGCTGATGGAAGGGGTTGGAAGACCAGCTTTGGATACAGAGGGGCTGGTGGAAGAGTTTGGAAGCGCAGCCTTGGATACAGAGGGGCCGGTGGAAGAGGTTGAAAGAGCAGCCTTGGATACAGAGGGGCTGGTGGAAGAGGTTGGAAGCACAGCTGTGGATAGAGAGGGGCTGGTGGAAGAGGTTGGGAGTGCAGTGTTGGATACAGAGTGGCTGGTGGAAGGGGTTGGAAGAGCAGCCTTGGATACAGAGGGGCTGATCGAAGGGGTTGGAAAAGCAGCTTTGGATGCAGAGGGGCTGGTGGAAGAGGTTGGAAGAGCAGCCTTGGATACAGAGGGGCTGGTGGAAGAGGTTGGAAGTGCAGTGTTGGATTCAGAGTGGCGGGTGGAAGGGGTTGGAAGTCCAGAGTTGGATACAGAGGGGCTGGAGGAAGAGGTTGGAAGAGCATCCTTGGATACAGAGGGGCTGGGGGAAGGCGTTGGAAAAGCAGCCTTGGATACAGAGGAGCTGGTGGAAAGGGTCGGAAGAGCAGCCTTGGATACAGAGGGGCTGGTGGAAGGGGTTGGGAGAGCAGCCTTCGATACAGAGGGGTTAGTGGAAGAGGTTGGAAGAGCAGCCTTGGATACAGAGGGGCTGGTGGAAGAGGTTAGCAGAGCAGCCTTGGATACAGAGGGGCTGGTGGAAGGGGTTGGAAGTGCAGTGTTGGATACAGAGGGGCTGGAGGAAGAGGTTAGAAGAGCAGCCTTGGATACAGAGGGGTTGGTGGAAGGGGTTGGAAAAGGAGCCTTGGATACAGAGGGGCTGGTGGAAAAGGTTAGAAGAGCAGCCTTGGATACAGAGGGGCTGGTGGAAGGGGTTGGAATTGCAGTGTTGGATACAGACGGGCTGGTGGAAGAGGTTGGAAGAGCAGCCTTGAATACAGAGGGGCTGGTGGAAGGGGTTGGAAGAGCAGCCTTCGATACAGAGGGGCTGGTGGAAGGGGTTGGAAGTGCAGTGTTGGATACAGAGGGGCTGGTGGAAGGGGTTGGAAGTGCAGCCTTGGATACAGAGGGGCTGGTGGAAGGGGTTGGAGTGCAGTGTTGGATACAGAGGGGCTGGTGGAAGGGGTTGGAAGAGCAGCCTTGGATACAGAGGGGCTGGTGGAAGGGGTTAGAAGAGCAGCCTTGGATACAGAGGGGCTGGTGGAAGAGGTTGGAAGCGCAGCTGTGGATACAGAGGGGCTGGTGGAAGAGGTTGGGAGTGCAGTGTTGGATACAGAGTGGCTGGTGGAAGGGGTTGAAAGAGCAGCCTTGGATACAGAGGGGCTGATGGAAGGGGCTGGAAGATCAGCTTTGGATACAGAGGGGCTCGTGGAAGAGGTTGGAAGCGCAGCCTTGGATACAGAGGGGCCGGTGGAAGAGGTTGGAAGCACAGCTATGGATACAGAGGGGCTGGTGGAAGAGGTTGGGAGTGCAGTGTTGGATACAGACTGTCTGGTGGAAGGGGTGGGAAGAGCAGCCTTGGATGCAGAGGGGCTGATGGAAGGGGTTGGAAGAGCAGCTTTGGATACAGAGGGGCTGGTGGAAGAGGTTGGAAGCGCAGCCTTGGATACAGAGGGGCTGGTGGAAGAGGTTGGAAGAGCAGCCTTGGATACAGAGGGGCTGGTGGAAGAGTTTGGAAGTGCAGTGTTGGATACAGAGGGGCTGGTGGAAGGGGTTGGAAGTGCAGAGTTGGATACAGAGGGGCTGGAGGAAGAGGTTGGAAGAGCAGCCTTGGATACAGTGGGGATGGTGGAAGGGGTTGGAAGAGCAGCCTTGGATACAGATGGGCTAGGGGAAGGGGTTGGAAGAGGAGCCTTGGAAACAGAGGGGGTGGTGGAAGGGGTTGGAAGAGCAGCCTTGGATACAGAGGGGCTGGTGGAAGAGGTTGGAAGAGCAGCTTTGGATACAGAGGGGCTGATGAAAGGGGTTGGAAGTGCAGTGTTGGATACAGAGGGGCTGTGGAAGAGGTTGGAAGAGCAGCCTTGGATACAGAGTGGCTGGTGGAAGAGGTTGGAAGAGCAGCTGTGGATACAGAGGGGCTGACGGAAGAGGTTGGATGAGCAGCAGTGGATACAGAGGGGCTGGTGGAAGGGGTTGGAAGTGCAGCCTTGGATACAGAGGGGCTGGTGGAAGGGGTTGGAAGTGTAGAGTTGGATACAGAGGGGCTGGAGGAAGAGGTTGGAAGAGCAGCCTTGGATACAGAGGGGCTGGTGGAAGGGGTTGGAAGAGCAGCCTTGGATACAGAGGGGCTGGTGGAAGAGGGTCTAAGCGCAGCTGGAGATACAGAGGGGCTGGTGGAAGAGGTTGGGAGTGCAGTGTTTGATACAGAGTGGCTGGTGGAAGGGGTTGGAAGAGCAAGCTTGGATACAGAGGGGCTGATGGAAGGGGTTGGAAGATCAGCTTTGGATACAGAGGGGCTCGTGGAAGAGGTTGGAAGCGCAGCCTTGGATACAGAGAGGCTGGTGGAAGAGGTTGGAAGAGCAGCCTTGGATACAGAGGGGCTGGTGGAAGAGGTTGGAAGCGCAGCTGTGGATACAGAAGGGCTGGTGGAAGAGGTTGGAAGTGCAGTGTTGGATACAGAGTGGCTGGTGAAAGGGGTTGGAAGAGCAGCCTTGGATACAGAGGGGCTCGTGGAAGAGGTTGGTAGCGCAGCCTTGGATACAGAGGGGCTGATGGAAGAGGGTGGAAGCGCAGCTGTGGATACAGAGGGGCTAATGGAAGGGGTTGGAAGTGCAGTGTTGGATAGAGAGTGGCTGGTGGAAGGGGTTGGAAGAGCAGACTTTGATACAGATGGTCTGGGGTAAGGGGTTGGAAGAGCAGCCTTGGATACAGAGGGGGTGGTGGAAGGGGTTAGAAGAGCACCCTTGGATACAGAGGGGCTGGAGGAAGAGGTTTGAAGAGCAGCGTTGGATACAGATGGGCTGATGGAAGGGGTTAGATGTGCAGTGTTGGATACAGAGAGGCTGGTGGAAGAGGTTGGAAGAGCAGCCTTGGATACATAGGGGCTGGGGGAAAAGGTTAGAAGAGCAGTGTTGGATACAGAGGGGATGGAGGAAGGGGTTGGAAGAGCATCCTTGGATACAGAGGGGCTGGGGAAAGGGGTTGGAAAAGCAGCCTTGGATACAGAGGAGCTGGTGGAAAGGGTCGGAAGAGCAGCCTTGGATACAGAGGGGCTGGTGGAAGGGGTTGGGAGAGCAGCCTTGGATACAGAGGCGTTAGTGGAAGAGGTTGGAAGAGCAGCCTTGGATACAGAGGGGCTGTTGGAAGAGGTTGGAAGAGCAGCCTTGGATACAGAGGGGCTGGTGGAAGGGTTTGGAAGTGCAGTGTTGGATACAGAGGGGCTGGAGGAAGAGGTTGGGAGAGCAGCCTTGGATACAGAGGGGTTGGTGGAAGGGGTTGGAAAAGCAGCCTTGGATACAGAGGGGCTGGTGGAAGAGGTTAGAAGAGCAGCCTTGGATACAGAGGGGCTGGTGGAAGGGGTTGGAATTGCAGTGTTGGATACAGAGGGGCTGGTGGAAGAGGTTGGAGGAGCAGCCTTGAATACAGAGGGGCTGGTGGAAGAGGTTGGAAGAGCAGCCTTGGATACAGAGGGGCTGGTGGAAGGGGTTGGAAGTGCAGTGTTGGATACAGAGGGGCTGGTGGAAGGGGTTGGAAGTGCAGCCTTGGATACAGAGGGGCTTGTGGAAGGGGTTGGAAGTGCAGAGTTGGATACAGAGGGGCTGGAAGAAGAGGTTGGAAGTGCAGCCTTGGATGCAGAGGGGCTGATGGAAGGGGTTGGAAGAGCAGCCTTGGATTCAGAGGGGCTGGCGGAAGGGGTTGGAAGAGCAGCTGTGGATACAGAGGGGCTGATGGAAGGGGTTGGGAGAGCAGCTGTGGATACAGAGGGGCTGGTAAAAGGGGTTGGAAGTGCAGCCTTGGATACAGGGGGGCTGGTGGAAGGGGTTGAAAGTGCAGCCTTGGATACGGAGGGGCTGATGGAAGGGGTTGGAAGAGCAGCCTTGGATACAGAGGGGCTGGAGGAAAAGGTTGGAAGAGCAGCGTTGGATATGGGGGGGCTGGTGGAAGAGGTTGGAACTGCAGTGTTGGATACAGAGGGGCTGGTGGAAGAGGTTGGAAGAGCAGCCTTGGATACAGAGGGGCTGATGGAAGGGGTTGGAAGTGCAGTGTTGGATACAGAGGGGCTGGTGGAAGAGGTTGGAAGAGCAGCCTTGGATACAGAGGGGCTGGTGGAAGAGGTTGGAAAAGCAGCCTTGGATACAGAGGGGTTGGTGGAAGGGGTTGGAAGAGTAGCCTTGGATACAGGGGGGCTGGTGGAAGAGGTGGGGAGAGCAGCCTTGGATATGGAGGGGCTGGTGGAAGGGGTTGGAAGTGCAGCCTTAGATACAGGGGAGCTGGTGGAAGGGGTTGGAAGAGCAGCCTTGGCTACAGGGGGGCTGGTGGAAGAGGTTTGAAGCCTTGGATACAGGGGGGCTGGTGGAAGAGGAAGTGCAGTCTTGGATATAGAGGGGTTGGTGGAAGGGATTGGAAGTGCAGTGTTGGATACAGAGGGGCTGGTGGAGGGGGTTGGAAGTGCAGAGATGGATACAGAGGGGCTGGAGGAAGGGGTTAGAAGACAAGCCTTGGATACAGAGGTGCTGGTGGAAGGTGTTGGAAGAGCAGCTTTGGATACAGAGGTGCTGGTGGAAGAGGTTGGAAGAGCAGCCTTGGATACAGAGGGGCTGGTGGAAGAGGTTGGAAGAGCAGCCTTGGATACAGAGGGGCTGGTGGAAGAGGTTGGAAAAGCAGCCTTGGATACAGAGGGGTTGGTGGAAGGGGTTGGAAGAGTAGCCTTGGATACAGGGGGGCTGGTGGAAGAGGTGGGGAGAGCAGCCTTGGATATGGAGGGGCTGGTGGAAGGGGTTGGAAGTGCAGCCTTGGATACAGGGGAGCTGGTGGAAGGGGTTGGAAGAGCAGCCTTGGCTACAGGGGGGCTGGTGGAAGAGGTTTGAAGCCTTGGATACAGGGGGGCTGGTGGAAGAGGAAGTGCAGTCTTGGATATAGAGGGGTTGGTGGAAGGGATTGGAAGTGCAGTGTTGGATACAGAGGGGCTGGTGGAGGGGGTTGGAAGTGCAGAGATGGATACAGAGGGGCTGGAGGAAGGGGTTAGAAGACAAGCCTTGGATACAGAGGTGCTGGTGGAAGGTGTTGGAAGAGCAGCTTTGGATACAGAGGTGCTGGTGGAAGAGGTTGGAAGAGCAGCCTTGGATACAGAGGGGCTGGTGGAAGAGGTTGGAAGAGCAGCCTTGGATACAGAGGGGCTGGTGGAAGGGGTTGGAAGTGTAGTGTTGGATACAGAGGGGCTGGTGGAAGAAGTTGGAAGAGCAGCCTTGGATACAGAAGAGCTGATGGAAGCGGTTGGAAGAGCAGCCTTGGATACAGAGGGGCTGGTGGAGGGGTTGGAAGTGCAGAGTTGGATACAGAGGGCTGGTGGAAGGGGTTGGAAGAGCAGCCTTGGATACAGAGGGGCTGATGGAAGGGGTTGGAAGTGCAGTGTTGGATACAGAGAGGCTGGTGGAAGGGGTTGGAAGTGCAGCCTTGGATTCAGAGGGGCTGGTGGAAGGGGTTGGAAGTGCAGCCTTGGATACAGAGGGGCTGGTGGAAGGGGTTGGAAGAGCAGCCTTGGATACAGGGGGGCTGGTGGAAGAGGTGGGGAGAACAGCCTTGGATATAGAGGGGCTGGTGGAAGGGGTTGGAAGTGCAGCCTTGGATACAGGGGAGCTGGTGGAAGGGGTTGGAAGAGCAGCCTTGGATACAGAGGGGCTGGTGGAAGATCTTGGAAGCCTTGGATACAGGGTGGGCTGGTGGAAGAGGAAGTGCAGCCTTGGATATAGAGGGGTTAGTGGAAGGGGTTGGAAGTGCAGTGTTGGATACAGAGGGGCTGGTGGAGGGGTTGGAAGTGCAGAGTTGGATACAGAGGGCTGGTGGAAGGGGTTGGAAGAGCAGCCTTGGATACAGAGGGGCTGATGTAAGGGGTTGGAAGTGCAGTGTTGGATACAGAGAGGCTGGTGGAAGGGGTTGGAAGTGCAGCCTTGGATTCAGAGGGGCTCGTGGAAGGGGTTGGAAGTGCAGCCTTGGATACAGAGGGGCTGGTGGAAGAGGTTGGAAGAGCAGCCTTGGATACAGAGGGGATGGTAGAAGGGGTTGGAAGAGCAGCCTTGGATTCAGAGGGGCTGGTGGAAGAGATTGGAAGAGCAGCCTTGGATACAGAGGGGCTAATGGGAGAGGTTGGAAGAGCAGCCTTGGATACAGAGGGGCTGGTGGAAGGGGTTGGAAGAGCAGCCTTGAATACAGAGGGGCTGGTGGAAGGGGTTGGAAGTGCAGTGTTGGATACAGAGGGGCTGGTTGGAGGCGGTTGGAAGTGCAGCCTTGGATACAGAGGGGCTGGTGGAAGGGGTTGGAAGTGCAGAGTTGGACACAGAGGGGCTGGAGGAAGAGGTTGGAAGAGCAGCCTTGGATACAGAGGGGCTGGTGGAAGAGGTTGGAAGAGCAGCCTTGGATACAGAGGGGCTGGTGGAAGAGGTTGGAAGTGCAGAGATGGATACAGAGGGGCTGGAGGAAGAGGTTGGAAGAGCAGCCTTGGATACAGAGGGGCTGGAGGAAGGGGGTAGAAGAGCAGCCTTGGATACAGAGGGGCTGGTGGAAGAGGTTGGAGGAGCAGCCTTGGATACAGAGGGACTGGTGGAAGAGGTTGGAAGAGCATCCTTGGATACATGGGGGCTGGTGGAAGGGGTTGGAAGAGCAGCCTTGGATACAGCGGGGCTGGTGGAAGGGGTTGGAAGAGCAGCCTTGGAAACAGAGGGGCTGGTGGAAGAGGTTGGAAGCGCAGCCTTGGATACAGAGGGGCTGGTGGAAGAGGTTGGAAGAGCAGCCTTGGATACAGATGGGCTGGTGGAAGAGGTTGGAAGCGCAGCTGTGGATACAGAAGGGCTGGTGGAAGAGGTTGGAAGTGCAGTGTTGGATACAGAGTGGCTGGTGGAAGGGGTTGGAAGAGCAGCCTTGGACACAGAGGAGCTGATGGAAGGGGTTAGAAGAGCAGCCTTGGATACAGAGGGGCTGATGGAAGGGGTTGGAAGTGCAGTGTTGGATACAGAGAGGCTGGTGGAAGGGGTTGGAAGTGCAGCCTTGGATTCAGAGGGGCTGGTGGAAGGGGTTGGAAGTGCAGCCTTGGATACAGAGGGGCTGGTGGAAGGGGTTGGAAGAGCAGCCTTGGATACAGAGGGGCTGATGGAAGGGGTTGGAAGTGCAGTGTTGGATACAGAGAGGCTGGTGGAAGGGGTTGGAAGTGCAGCCTTGGATTCAGAGGGGCTGGTGGAAGGGGTTGGAAGTGCAGCCTTGGATACAGAGGGGCTGGTGGAAGGGGTTGGAAGAGCAGCCTTGGATACAGGGGGGCTGGTGGAAGAGTTGGGGAGAACAGCCTTGGATACAGAGGGGCTGGTGGAAGGGGTTGGAAGTGCAGCCTTGGATACAGGGGAGCTGGTGGAAGGGGTTGGAAGAGCAGCCTTGGATACAGAGGGGCTGGTGGAAGATCTTGGAAGCCTTGGATACAGGGTGGGCTGGTGGACGAGGAAGTGCAGCCTTGGATATAGAGGGGTTAGTGGAAGGGGTTGGAAGTGCAGAGTTGGATACAGAGGGCTGGTGGAAGGGGTTGGAAGAGCAGCCTTGGATACAGAGGGGCTGATGGAAGGGGTTGGAAGTGCAGTGTTGGATACAGAGAGGCTGGTGGAAGGGGTTGGAAGTGCAGCCTTGGATTCAGAGGGGCTCGTGGAAGGGGTTGGAAGTGCAGCCTTGGATACAGAGGGCCGGTGGAAGAGGTTGGAAGAGCAGCCTTGGATACAGAGGGGATGGTAGAAGGGGTTGGAAGAGCAGCCTTGGATACAGAGGGGCTGGTGGAAGAGGTTGGAAGAGTAGCCTTGGATACAGAGGGGCTAATGGGAGAGGTTGGAAGAGCAGCCTTGGATATAGAGGGGCTGGTGGAAGGGGTTGGAAGTGCAGTGTTGGATACAGAGGGGCTGGTGGAAGAGGTTGGAAGTGCAGCCTTGGATGCAGAGGGGCTGATGGAAGGGGTTGGAAGAGCAGCCTTGGATACAGAGGGGCTGGCGGAAGGGGTTGGAAGAGCAGCTGTGGATACAGAGGGGCTGATGGAAGGGGTTGGGAGAGCAGCTGTGGATACAGAGGGGCTGGTGGAAGGGGTTGGAAGTGCAGCCTTGGATACAGAGGGGCTGGTGGAAGGGGTTGGAAGAGCAGCCTTGGATACAGGGGGGCTGGTGGAAGAGTTGGGGAGAACAGCCTTGGATACAGAGGGGCTGGTGGAAGGGGTTGGAAGTGCAGCCTTGGATACAGGGGAGCTGGTGGAAGGGGTTGGAAGAGCAGCCTTGGAAACAGAGGGGCTGGTGGAAGAGGTTGGAAGCGCAGCCTTGGATACAGAGGGGCTGGTGGAAGAGGTTGGAAGAGCAGCCTTGGATACAGATGGGCTGGTGGAAGAGGTTGGAAGCGCAGCTGTGGATACAGAAGGGCTGGTGGAAGAGGTTGGAAGTGCAGTGTTGGATACAGAGTGGCTGGTGGAAGGGGTTGGAAGAGCAGCCTTGGACACAGAGGGGCTGATGGAAGGGGTTAGAAGAGCAGCCTTGGATACAGAGGGGCTGATGGAAGGGGTTGGAAGTGCAGTGTTGGATACAGAGAGGCTGGTGGAAGGGGTTGGAAGTGCAGCCTTGGATTCAGAGGGGCTGGTGGAAGGGGTATGAAGTGCAGCCTTGGATACAGAGGGGCTGGTGGAAGGGGTTGGAAGAGCAGCCTTGGATACAGAGGGGCTGATGGAAGGGGTTGGAAGTGCAGTGTTGGATACAGAGAGGCTGGTGGAAGGGGTTGGAAGTGCAGCCTTGGATTCAGAGGGGCTGGTGGAAGGGGTTGGAAGTGCAGCCTTGGATACAGAGGGGCTGGTGGAAGGGGTTGGAAGAGCAGCCTTGGATACAGGGGGGCTGGTGGAAGAGTTGGGGAGAACAGCCTTGGATACAGAGGGGCTGGTGGAAGGGGTTGGAAGTGCAGCCTTGGATACAGGGGAGCTGGTGGAAGGGGTTGGAAGAGCAGCCTTGGATACAGAGGGGCTGGTGGAAGATCTTGGAAGCCTTGGATACAGGGTGGGCTGGTGGACGAGGAAGTGCAGCCTTGGATATAGAGGGGTTAGTGGAAGGGGTTGGAAGTGCAGAGTTGGATACAGAGGGCTGGTGGAAGGGGTTGGAAGAGCAGCCTTGGATACAGAGGGGCTGATGGAAGGGGTTGGAAGTGCAGTGTTGGATACAGAGAGGCTGGTGGAAGGGGTTGGAAGTGCAGCCTTGGATTCAGAGGGGCTCGTGGAAGGGGTTGGAAGTGCAGCCTTGGATACAGAGGGCCGGTGGAAGAGGTTGGAAGAGCAGCCTTGGATACAGAGGGGATGGTAGAAGGGGTTGGAAGAGCAGCCTTGGATACAGAGGGGCTGGTGGAAGAGGTTGGAAGAGTAGCCTTGGATACAGAGGGGCTAATGGGAGAGGTTGGAAGAGCAGCCTTGGATATAGAGGGGCTGGTGGAAGGGGTTGGAAGTGCAGTGTTGGATACAGAGGGGCTGGTGGAAGAGGTTGGAAGTGCAGCCTTGGATGCAGAGGGGCTGATGGAAGTGGTTGGAAGAGCAGCCTTGGATACAGAGGGGCTGGCGGAAGGGGTTGGAAGAGCAGCTGTGGATACAGAGGGGCTGATGGAAGGGGTTGGGAGAGCAGCTGTGGATACAGAGGGGCTGGTAAAAGGGGTTGGAAGTGCAGCCTTGGATACAGGGGGGCTGGTGGAAGGGGTTGAAAGTGCAGCCTTGGATCGGAGGGGCTGATGGAAGGGGTTGGAAGAGCAGCTTTGGATACAGAGGGGCTGGAGGAAAAGGTTGGAAGAGCAGCGTTGGATATGGGGGGGCTGGTGGAAGAGGTTGGAAGTGCACTGTTGGATACAGAGGGGCTAGTGGAAGAGGTTGGAAGAGCAGCCTTGGATACAGAGGGGCTGATGGAAGGGGTTGGAAGTGCAGTGTTGGATACAGAGGGGCTGGTGGAAGAGGTTGGAAGAGCAGCCTTGGATACAGAGGGGCTGGTGGAAGAGGTTGGAAGAGCAGCCTTGGATACAGAGGGGTTGGTGGAAGGGGTTGGAAGAGTAGCCTTGGATACAGGGGGGCTGGTGGAAGAGGTGGGGAGAGCAGCCTTGGATATGGAGGGGCTGGTGGAAGGGGTTGGAAGTGCAGCCTTGGATACAGGGGAGCTGGTGGAAGGGGTTGGAAGAGCAGCCTTGGCTACAGGGGGGCTGGTGGAAGAGGTTTGAAGCCTTGGATACAGGGGGGCTGGTGGAAGAGGAAGTGCAGTCTTGGATATAGAGGGGTTGGTGGAAGGGGTTGGAAGTGCAGTGTTGGATACAGAGGGGCTGGTGGAGGGGGTTGGAAGTGCAGAGATGGATACAGAGGGGCTGGAGGAAGGGGTTAGAAGACAAGCCTTGGATACAGAGGGGCTGGTGGAAGGTGTTGGAAGAGCAGCTTTGGATACAGAGGTGCTGGTGGAAGAGGTTGGAAGAGCAGCCTTGGATACAGAGGGGCTGGTGGAAGAGGTTGGAAGAGCAGCCTTGGATACAGAGGGGCTGGTGGAAGGGGTTGGAAGTGTAGTGTTGGATACAGAGGGGCTGGTGGAAGAAGTTGGAAGAGCAGCCTTGGATACAGAAGAGCTGCTGGAAGCGGTTGGAAGAGCAGCCTTGGATACAGAGGGGCTGGTGGAGGGGTTGGAAGTGCAGAGTTGGATACAGAGGGCTGGAGGAAGGGGTTGGAAGAGCAGCCTTGGATACAGAGGGGCTGGTGGAAGGGGTTGGAAGTGCAGTGTTGGATACAGAGAGGCTGGTGGAAGGGGTTGGAAGTGCAGCCTTGGATTCAGAGGGGCTGGTGGAAGGGGTTGGAAGTGCAGCCTTGGATACAGAGGGGCTGGTGGAAGGGGTTGGAAGAGCAGCCTTGGATACAGGGGGGCTGGTGGAAGAGGTGGGGAGAACAGCCTTGGATATAGAGGGGCTGGTGGAAGGGGTTGGAAGTGCAGCCTTGGATACAGGTGAGCTGGTGGAAGGGGTTGGAAGGGCAGCATTGGATACAGAGGGGCTGGTGGAAGATCTTGAAAGCCTTGGATACAGGGTGGGCTGGTGGAAGAGGAAGTGCAGCCTTGGATATAGAGGGGTTAGTGGAAGGTTTGGAAGTGCAGTGTTGGATACAGAGGAGCTGGTGGAGGGGTTGGAAGTGCAGAGTTGGATACAGAGGGCTGGTGGAAGGGGTTGGAAGAGCAGCCTTGGATACAGAGGGGCTGATGGAAGGGGTTGGAAGTGCAGTGTTGGATACAGAGAGGCTGGTGGAAGGGGTTGGAAGTGCAGCCTTGGATTCAGAGGGGCTCGTGGAAGGGGTTGGAAGTGCAGCCTTGGATACAGAGGGGCTGGTGGAAGAGGTTGGAAGAGCAGCCTTGGATACAGAGGGAATGGTAGAAGGGGTTGGAAGAGCAGCCTTGGATTCAGAGGGGCTGGTGGAAGAGATTGGAAGAGCAGCCTTGGATACAGAGGGGCTAATGGGAGAGGTTGGAAGAGCAGCCTTGGATACAGAGGGGCTGGTGGAAGGGGTTGGAAGTGCAGTGTTGGATACAGAGGGGCTGGTGGAAGAGGTTGGAAGAGCAGCCTTGAATACAGAGGGGCTGGTGGAAGGGGTTGGAAGAGCAGCCTTGGATATAGAGGGGCTGGTGGAAGGGGTTGGAAGTGCAGTGTTGGATACAGAGGGGCTGGTTGGAGGCGGTTGGAAGTGCAGCCTTGGATACAGAGGGGCTGGTGGAAGGGGTTGGAAGTGCAGAGTTGGACACAGAGGGGCTGGATGAAGAGGTTGGAAGAGCAGCCTTGGATACAGAGGGGCTGGTGGAAGAGGTTGGAAGAGCAGTCTTGGATACAGAGGGGCTGGTGGAAGAGGTTGGAAGTGCAGAGATGGATACAGAGGGGCTGGAGGAAGAGGTTGGAAGAGCAGCCTTGGATACAGAGGGGCTGGTGGAAGGGGGTAGAAGAGCAGCCTTGGATACAGAGGGGCTGGTGGAAGAGGTTGGAGGAGCAGCCTTGGATACAGAGGGACTGGTGGAAGAGGTTGGAAGAGCATCCTTGGATACATGGGGGCTGGTGGAAGGGGTTGGAAGAGCAGCCTTGGATACAGAGGGGCTGGTGGAAGGGGTTGGAAGAGCAGCCTTGGAAACAGAGGGGCTGGTGGAAGAGGTTGGAAGCGCAGCCTTGGATACAGAGGGGCTGGTGGAAGAGGTTGGAAGAGCAGCCTTGGATACAGATGGGCTGGTGGAAGAGGTTGGAAGCGCAGCTGTGGATACAGAAGGGCTGGTGGAAGAGGTTGGAAGTGCAGTGTTGGATACAGCGTGGCTGGTGGAAGGGGTTGGAAGAGCAGCCTTGGACACAGAGGGGCTGATGGAAGGGGTTAGAAGAGCAGCCTTGGATACAGAGGGGCTGGAGGAAGAGGTTGGAAGAGCAGCGTTGGATACAGAGGGGCTGATGGAAGGGGTTGGATGTGCAGTGTTGGATACAGAGGGGCTGGTGGAAGAAGTTGGAAGAGCAGCCTTGGATACATAGGGGCTGGGGGAAAAGGTTGGAAGAGCAGTGTTGGATACAGAGGGGCTGGAGGAAGGGGTTGGAAAAACAGCCTTGGATACAGAGGAGCTGGTGGAAAGGGTTGGAAGAGCAGCCTTGGATACAGAGGGGCTGGTGGAAGGGGTTGTGAGAGCAGCCTTGGATACAGAGGGGTTAGTGAAAGAGGTTGGAAGAGCAGCCTTGGATACAGAGGGGCTGGGGGAAGGGGTTGGAAAAACAGCCTTGGATACAGAGGAGCTGGTGGAAAGGGTTGGAAGAGCAGCCTTGGATACAGAGGGGCTGGTGGAAGGGGTTGGGAGAGCAGCCTTGGATACAGAGGGGTTAGTGAAAGAGGTTGGAAGAGCAGCCTTGGATACAGAGGGGCTGGTGGAAGGGGTTGGAAGTGCAGTGTTGGATACAGAGGGGCTGGAGGAAGAGGTTGGAAGAGCAGCCATGGATACAGAGGGGCTGGTGGAAGGGGTTGGAAGTGCAGCCTTGGATGCAGAGGGGTTGGTGGAAGGGGTTGGAAAAGCAGCCTTGGATACAGAGGGGCTGGTGGAAGAGGTTACAAGAGCAGCCTTGGATACAGAGGGGCTGGTGGAAGGGGTTGGAAGTGCAGTGTTGGATACAGAGAGGCTGGTGGAAGAGGTTGGAAGAGCAGCCTTGAATACAGAGGGGCTGGTGGAAGAGGTTGGAAGAGCATCCTTGGATACAGGGGGGCTGGTGGAAGGGGTTGGAAGAGCAGCCTTGGATACAGAGGGGCTGGAGGAAGGGGTTGGAAGAGCAGCCTTGGATACAGAGGGTCTGAGGGAAGGGGTTGGAAGAGCAGCCTTGGAAACAGAGTGGATGGTGGAAGAGGCTGGAAGCGCAGCCTTGGATACAGAGGGGCTGGTGGAAGAGGTTGGAAGAGCAGCCTTGGATAAAGAGGGGCTGGTGGAAGAGGTTGGAAGCGCAGCTGTGGCTACAGAAGGGCTGGTGGAAGAGGTTGGAAGTGCAGTGTTGGATACAGAGTGGCTGGTGAAAGGGGTTGGAAGAGCAGCCTTGGACACACAGCGGCTGATGGAAGGGGTTGGAGGAGCAGCCTTGGATACAGAGGGGCTCGTGGAAGAGGTTGGAAGCGCAGCCTTGGATACAGAGGGGCTGGTGGAAGAGCAGCCATGGATACAGAGGGGCTGGTGGAAGAGGTTGGGAGAGCAATGTTGGATACAGACTGGCTGGTGGAAGGGGTTGGAAGTGCAGAGTTGGATACAGAGGGGCTGGTGGAAGGGGTTGGAAGAACAGCCTTGGATACAGAGGGGCTGGTGGAAGGGGTTGGAAGAACAGCCTTGGATACAAAGGGGCTGGTGGAAGAGGTTGGAAGTGCAGCTGTGGATACAGAGGGGCGGGTGGAAGAGGTTGGGTGTGCAGTGTTGGATACAGAGTGGCTGGTGGAAGGGGTTGGAAGAGCAGCCTTGGATACAGAGGGGCTGATGGAAGGGGTTGGAAGACCAGCTTTGGATACAGAGGGGCTGGTGGAAGAGTTTGGAAGCGCAGCCTTGGATGCAGAGGGGCCGGTGGAAGAGGTTGAAAGAGCAGCCTTGGATACAGAGGGGCTGGTGGAAGAGGTTGGAAGCACAGCTGTGGATAGAGAGGGGCTGGTGGAAGAGGTTGGGAGTGCAGTGTTGGATACAGAGTGGCTGGTGGAAGGGGTTGGAAGAGCAGCCTTGGATACAGAGGGGCTGATCGAAGGGGTTGGAAGAGCAGCTTTGGATGCAGAGGGGCTGGTGGAAGAGGTTGGAAGTGCAGTGTTGGATACAGAGGGGCTGGTGGAAGGGGTTGGAAGTCCAGAGTTGGATACAGAGGGGCTGGAGGAAGAGGTTGGAAGAGCATCCTTGGATACAGAGGGGCTGGTGGAAGAGGTTGGAAGAGCAGCCTTGGATACAGAGGGGCTGGTGGAAGAGGTTGGAAGTGCAGTGTTGGATACAGAGGGGCTGGTGGAAGGGGTTGGAAGTCCAGAGTTGGATAGAGAGGGGCTGGAGGAAGAGGTTGGAAGAGCATCCTTGGATACAGAGGGGCTGGGGGAAGGCGTTGGAAAAGCAGCCTTGGATACAGAGGAGCTGGTGGAAAGGGTCGGAAGAGCAGCCTTGGATACAGAGGGGCTGGTGGAAGGGGTTGGGAGAGCAGCCTTCGATACAGAGGGGTTAGTGGAAGAGGTTGGAAGAGCAGCCTTGGATACAGAGGGGCTGGTGGAAGAGGTTAGCAGAGCAGCCTTGGATACAGAGGGGCTGGTGGAAGGGGTTGGAAGTGCAGTGTTGGATACAGAGGGGCTGGAGGAAGAGGTTAGAAGAGCAGCCTTGGATACAGAGGGGTTGGTGGAAGGGGTTGGAAAAGCAGCCTTGGATACAGAGGGGCTGCTGGAAAAGGTTAGAAGAGCAGCCTTGGATACAGAGGGGCTGGTGGAAGGGGTTGGAATTGCAGTGTTGGATACAGACGGGCTGGTGGAAGAGGTTGGAAGAGCAGCCTTGAATACAGAGAGGCTGGTGGAAGGGGTTGGAAGAGCAGCCTTCGATACAGAGGGGCTGGTGGAAGGGGTTGGAAGTGCAGTGTTGGATACAGAGGGGCTGGTGGAAGGGGTTGGAAGTGCAGCCTTGGATACAGAGGGGCTGGTGGAAGGGGTTGGAAGTGCAGTGTTGGATACAGAGGGGCTGGTGGAAGGGGTTGGAAGAGCAGCCTTGGATACAGAGGGGCTGGTGGAAGGGGTTAGAAGAGCAGCCTTGGATACAGAGGGGCAGGTGGAAGAGGTTGGAAGCGCAGCTGTGGATACAGAGGGGCTGGTGGAAGAGGTTGGGAGTGCAGTGTTGGATACAGAGTGGCTGGTGGAAGGGGTTGGAAGAGCAGCCTTGGATACAGAGGGGCTGATGGAAGGGGCTGGAAGAGCAGCTTTGGATACAGAGGGGCTTGTGGAAGGGGTTGGAAGTGCAGCCTTGGATACAGAGGGGCTGGTGGAAGGGGTTGGGAGAGCAGCCTTGGATACAGAGGGGTTAGTGAAAGAGGTTGGAAGAGCAGCCTTGGATACAGAGGGGCTGGTGGAAGGGGTTGGAAGTGCAGTGTTGGATACAGAGGGGCTGGAGGAAGAGGTTGGAAGAGCAGCCATGGATACAGAGGGGCTGGTGGAAGGGGTTGGAAGTGCAGCCTTGGATGCAGAGGGGTTGGTGGAAGGGGTTGGAAAAGCAGCCTTGGATACAGAGGGGCTGGTGGAAGAGGTTAGAAGAGCAGCCTTGGATACAGAGGGGCTGGTGGAAGGGGTTGGAAGTGCAGTGTTGGATACAGAGAGGCTGGTGGAAGAGGTTGGAAGAGCAGCCTTGAATACAGAGGGGCTGGTGGAAGAGGTTGGAAGAGCATCCTTGGATACAGGGGGACTGGTGGAAGGGGTTGGAAGAGCAGCCTTGGATACAGAGGGGCTGGAGGAAGGGGTTGGAAGAGCAGCCTTGGATACAGAGGGGCTGAGGGAAGGGGTTGGAAGAGCAGCCTTGGAAACAGAGTGGATGGTGGAAGAGGCTGGAAGCGCAGCCTTGGATACAGAGGGGCTGGTGGAAGAGGTTGGAAGAGCAGCCTTGGATACAGAGGGGCTGGTGGAAGAGGTTGGAAGCGCAGCTGTGGATACAGAAGGGCTGGTGGAAGAGGTTGGAAGTGCAGTGTTGGATACAGAGTGGCTGGTGAAAGGGGTTGGAAGAGCAGCCTTGGACACACAGCGGCTGATGGAAGGGGTTGGAGGAGCAGCCTTGGATACAGAGGGGCTCATGGAAGAGGTTGGAAGCGCAGCCTTGGATACAGAGGGGCTGGTGGAAGAGCAGCCTTGGATACAGAGGGGCTAATGGGAGAGGTTGGAAGAGCAGCCTTGGATATAGAGGGGCTGGTGGAAGGGGTTGGAAGTGCAGTGTTGGATACAGAGGGGCTGGTGGAAGAGGTTGGAAGTGCAGCCTTGGATGCAGAGGGGCTGATGGAAGGGGTTGGAAGAGCAGCCTTGGATACAGAGGGGCTGGCGGAAGGGGTTGGAAGAGCAGCTGTGGATACAGAGGGGCTGATGGAAGGGGTTGGGAGAGCAGCTGTGGATACAGAGGGGCTGGTAAAAGGGGTTGGAAGTGCAGCCTTGGATACAGGGGGGCTGGTGGAAGGGGTTGAAAGTGCAGCCTTGGATCGGAGGGGCTGATGGAAGGGGTTGGAAGAGCAGCTTTGGATACAGAGGGGCTGGAGGAAAAGGTTGGAAGAGCAGCGTTGGATATGGGGGGGCTGGTGGAAGAGGTTGGAAGTGCACTGTTGGATACAGAGGGGCTAGTGGAAGAGGTTGGAAGAGCAGCCTTGGATACAGAGGGGCTGATGGAAGGGGTTGGAAGTGCAGTGTTGGATACAGAGGGGCTGGTGGAAGAGGTTGGAAGAGCAGCCTTGGATACAGAGGGGCTGGTGGAAGAGGTTGGAAGAGCAGCCTTGGATACAGAGGGGTTGGTGGAAGGGGTTGGAAGAGTAGCCTTGGATACAGGGGGGCTGGTGGAAGAGGTGGGGAGAGCAGCCTTGGATATGGAGGGGCTGGTGGAAGGGGTTGGAAGTGCAGCCTTGGATACAGGGGAGCTGGTGGAAGGGGTTGGAAGAGCAGCCTTGGCTACAGGGGGGCTGGTGGAAGAGGTTTGAAGCCTTGGATACAGGGGGGCTGGTGGAAGAGGAAGTGCAGTCTTGGATATAGAGGGGTTGGTGGAAGGGGTTGGAAGTGCAGTGTTGGATACAGAGGGGCTGGTGGAGGGGGTTGGAAGTGCAGAGATGGATACAGAGGGGCTGGAGGAAGGGGTTAGAAGACAAGCCTTGGATACAGAGGGGCTGGTGGAAGGTGTTGGAAGAGCAGCTTTGGATACAGAGGTGCTGGTGGAAGAGGTTGGAAGAGCAGCCTTGGATACAGAGGGGCTGGTGGAAGAGGTTGGAAGAGCAGCCTTGGATACAGAGGGGCTGGTGGAAGGGGTTGGAAGTGTAGTGTTGGATACAGAGGGGCTGGTGGAAGAAGTTGGAAGAGCAGCCTTGGATACAGAAGAGCTGCTGGAAGCGGTTGGAAGAGCAGCCTTGGATACAGAGGGGCTGGTGGAGGGGTTGGAAGTGCAGAGTTGGATACAGAGGGCTGGAGGAAGGGGTTGGAAGAGCAGCCTTGGATACAGAGGGGCTGGTGGAAGGGGTTGGAAGTGCAGTGTTGGATACAGAGAGGCTGGTGGAAGGGGTTGGAAGTGCAGCCTTGGATTCAGAGGGGCTGGTGGAAGGGGTTGGAAGTGCAGCCTTGGATACAGAGGGGCTGGTGGAAGGGGTTGGAAGAGCAGCCTTGGATACAGGGGGGCTGGTGGAAGAGGTGGGGAGAACAGCCTTGGATATAGAGGGGCTGGTGGAAGGGGTTGGAAGTGCAGCCTTGGATACAGGTGAGCTGGTGGAAGGGGTTGGAAGGGCAGCATTGGATACAGAGGGGCTGGTGGAAGATCTTGAAAGCCTTGGATACAGGGTGGGCTGGTGGAAGAGGAAGTGCAGCCTTGGATATAGAGGGGTTAGTGGAAGGTTTGGAAGTGCAGTGTTGGATACAGAGGAGCTGGTGGAGGGGTTGGAAGTGCAGAGTTGGATACAGAGGGCTGGTGGAAGGGGTTGGAAGAGCAGCCTTGGATACAGAGGGGCTGATGGAAGGGGTTGGAAGTGCAGTGTTGGATACAGAGAGGCTGGTGGAAGGGGTTGGAAGTGCAGCCTTGGATTCAGAGGGGCTCGTGGAAGGGGTTGGAAGTGCAGCCTTGGATACAGAGGGGCTGGTGGAAGAGGTTGGAAGAGCAGCCTTGGATACAGAGGGAATGGTAGAAGGGGTTGGAAGAGCAGCCTTGGATTCAGAGGGGCTGGTGGAAGAGATTGGAAGAGCAGCCTTGGATACAGAGGGGCTAATGGGAGAGGTTGGAAGAGCAGCCTTGGATACAGAGGGGCTGGTGGAAGGGGTTGGAAGTGCAGTGTTGGATACAGAGGGGCTGGTGGAAGAGGTTGGAAGAGCAGCCTTGAATACAGAGGGGCTGGTGGAAGGGGTTGGAAGAGCAGCCTTGGATATAGAGGGGCTGGTGGAAGGGGTTGGAAGTGCAGTGTTGGATACAGAGGGGCTGGTTGGAGGCGGTTGGAAGTGCAGCCTTGGATACAGAGGGGCTGGTGGAAGGGGTTGGAAGTGCAGAGTTGGACACAGAGGGGCTGGATGAAGAGGTTGGAAGAGCAGCCTTGGATACAGAGGGGCTGGTGGAAGAGGTTGGAAGAGCAGTCTTGGATACAGAGGGGCTGGTGGAAGAGGTTGGAAGTGCAGAGATGGATACAGAGGGGCTGGAGGAAGAGGTTGGAAGAGCAGCCTTGGATACAGAGGGGCTGGTGGAAGGGGGTAGAAGAGCAGCCTTGGATACAGAGGGGCTGGTGGAAGAGGTTGGAGGAGCAGCCTTGGATACAGAGGGACTGGTGGAAGAGGTTGGAAGAGCATCCTTGGATACATGGGGGCTGGTGGAAGGGGTTGGAAGAGCAGCCTTGGATACAGAGGGGCTGGTGGAAGGGGTTGGAAGAGCAGCCTTGGAAACAGAGGGGCTGGTGGAAGAGGTTGGAAGCGCAGCCTTGGATACAGAGGGGCTGGTGGAAGAGGTTGGAAGAGCAGCCTTGGATACAGATGGGCTGGTGGAAGAGGTTGGAAGCGCAGCTGTGGATACAGAAGGGCTGGTGGAAGAGGTTGGAAGTGCAGTGTTGGATACAGCGTGGCTGGTGGAAGGGGTTGGAAGAGCAGCCTTGGACACAGAGGGGCTGATGGAAGGGGTTAGAAGAGCAGCCTTGGATACAGAGGGGCTGGAGGAAGAGGTTGGAAGAGCAGCGTTGGATACAGAGGGGCTGATGGAAGGGGTTGGATGTGCAGTGTTGGATACAGAGGGGCTGGTGGAAGAAGTTGGAAGAGCAGCCTTGGATACATAGGGGCTGGGGGAAAAGGTTGGAAGAGCAGTGTTGGATACAGAGGGGCTGGAGGAAGGGGTTGGAAAAACAGCCTTGGATACAGAGGAGCTGGTGGAAAGGGTTGGAAGAGCAGCCTTGGATACAGAGGGGCTGGTGGAAGGGGTTGTGAGAGCAGCCTTGGATACAGAGGGGTTAGTGAAAGAGGTTGGAAGAGCAGCCTTGGATACAGAGGGGCTGGGGGAAGGGGTTGGAAAAACAGCCTTGGATACAGAGGAGCTGGTGGAAAGGGTTGGAAGAGCAGCCTTGGATACAGAGGGGCTGGTGGAAGGGGTTGGGAGAGCAGCCTTGGATACAGAGGGGTTAGTGAAAGAGGTTGGAAGAGCAGCCTTGGATACAGAGGGGCTGGTGGAAGGGGTTGGAAGTGCAGTGTTGGATACAGAGGGGCTGGAGGAAGAGGTTGGAAAAGCAGCCATGGATACAGAGGGGCTGGTGGAAGGGGTTGGAAGTGCAGCCTTGGATGCAGAGGGGTTGGTGGAAGGGGTTGGAAAAGCAGCCTTGGATACAGAGGGGCTGGTGGAAGAGGTTACAAGAGCAGCCTTGGATACAGAGGGGCTGGTGGAAGGGGTTGGAAGTGCAGTGTTGGATACAGAGAGGCTGGTGGAAGAGGTTGGAAGAGCAGCCTTGAATACAGAGGGGCTGGTGGAAGAGGTTGGAAGAGCATCCTTGGATACAGGGGGGCTGGTGGAAGGGGTTGGAAGAGCAGCCTTGGATACAGAGGGGCTGGAGGAAGGGGTTGGAAGAGCAGCCTTGGATACAGAGGGTCTGAGGGAAGGGGTTGGAAGAGCAGCCTTGGAAACAGAGTGGATGGTGGAAGAGGCTGGAAGCGCAGCCTTGGATACAGAGGGGCTGGTGGAAGAGGTTGGAAGAGCAGCCTTGGATAAAGAGGGGCTGGTGGAAGAGGTTGGAAGCGCAGCTGTGGCTACAGAAGGGCTGGTGGAAGAGGTTGGAAGTGCAGTGTTGGATACAGAGTGGCTGGTGAAAGGGGTTGGAAGAGCAGCCTTGGACACACAGCGGCTGATGGAAGGGGTTGGAGGAGCAGCCTTGGATACAGAGGGGCTCGTGGAAGAGGTTGGAAGCGCAGCCTTGGATACAGAGGGGCTGGTGGAAGAGCAGCCATGGATACAGAGGGGCTGGTGGAAGAGGTTGGGAGAGCAATGTTGGATACAGACTGGCTGGTGGAAGGGGTTGGAAGTGCAGAGTTGGATACAGAGGGGCTGGTGGAAGGGGTTGGAAGAACAGCCTTGGATACAGAGGGGCTGGTGGAAGGGGTTGGAAGAACAGCCTTGGATACAAAGGGGCTGGTGGAAGAGGTTGGAAGCGCAGCTGTGGATACAGAGGGGCAGGTGGAAGAGGTTGGGTGTGCAGTGTTGGATACAGAGTGGCTGGTGGAAGGGGTTGGAAGAGCAGCCTTGGATACAGAGGGGCTGATGGAAGGGGTTGGAAGACCAGCTTTGGATACAGAGGGGCTGGTGGAAGAGTTTGGAAGCGCAGCCTTGGATGCAGAGGGGCCGGTGGAAGAGGTTGAAAGAGCAGCCTTGGATACAGAGGGGCTGGTGGAAGAGGTTGGAAGCACAGCTGTGGATAGAGAGGGGCTGGTGGAAGAGGTTGGGAGTGCAGTGTTGGATACAGAGTGGCTGGTGGAAGGGGTTGGAAGAGCAGCCTTGGATACAGAGGGGCTGATCGAAGGGGTTGGAAGAGCAGCTTTGGATGCAGAGGGGCTGGTGGAAGAGGTTGGAAGTGCAGTGTTGGATACAGAGGGGCTGGTGGAAGGGGTTGGAAGTCCAGAGTTGGATACAGAGGGGCTGGAGGAAGAGGTTGGAAGAGCATCCTTGGATACAGAGGGGCTGGTGGAAGAGGTTGGAAGAGCAGCCTTGGATACAGAGGGGCTGGTGGAAGAGGTTGGAAGTGCAGTGTTGGATACAGAGGGGCTGGTGGAAGGGGTTGGAAGTCCAGAGTTGGATAGAGAGGGGCTGGAGGAAGAGGTTGGAAGAGCATCCTTGGATACAGAGGGGCTGGGGGAAGGCGTTGGAAAAGCAGCCTTGGATACAGAGGAGCTGGTGGAAAGGGTCGGAAGAGCAGCCTTGGATACAGAGGGGCTGGTGGAAGGGGTTGGGAGAGCAGCCTTCGATACAGAGGGGTTAGTGGAAGAGGTTGGAAGAGCAGCCTTGGATACAGAGGGGCTGGTGGAAGAGGTTAGCAGAGCAGCCTTGGATACAGAGGGGCTGGTGGAAGGGGTTGGAAGTGCAGTGTTGGATACAGAGGGGCTGGAGGAAGAGGTTAGAAGAGCAGCCTTGGATACAGAGGGGTTGGTGGAAGGGGTTGGAAAAGCAGCCTTGGATACAGAGGGGCTGCTGGAAAAGGTTAGAAGAGCAGCCTTGGATACAGAGGGGCTGGTGGAAGGGGTTGGAATTGCAGTGTTGGATACAGACGGGCTGGTGGAAGAGGTTGGAAGAGCAGCCTTGAATACAGAGAGGCTGGTGGAAGGGGTTGGAAGAGCAGCCTTCGATACAGAGGGGCTGGTGGAAGGGGTTGGAAGTGCAGTGTTGGATACAGAGGGGCTGGTGGAAGGGGTTGGAAGTGCAGCCTTGGATACAGAGGGGCTGGTGGAAGGGGTTGGAAGTGCAGTGTTGGATACAGAGGGGCTGGTGGAAGGGGTTGGAAGAGCAGCCTTGGATACAGAGGGGCTGGTGGAAGGGGTTAGAAGAGCAGCCTTGGATACAGAGGGGCAGGTGGAAGAGGTTGGAAGCGCAGCTGTGGATACAGAGGGGCTGGTGGAAGAGGTTGGGAGTGCAGTGTTGGATACAGAGTGGCTGGTGGAAGGGGTTGGAAGAGCAGCCTTGGATACAGAGGGGCTGATGGAAGGGGCTGGAAGAGCAGCTTTGGATACAGAGGGGCTTGTGGAAGGGGTTGGAAGTGCAGCCTTGGATACAGAGGGGCTGGTGGAAGGGGTTGGGAGAGCAGCCTTGGATACAGAGGGGTTAGTGAAAGAGGTTGGAAGAGCAGCCTTGGATACAGAGGGGCTGGTGGAAGGGGTTGGAAGTGCAGTGTTGGATACAGAGGGGCTGGAGGAAGAGGTTGGAAGAGCAGCCATGGATACAGAGGGGCTGGTGGAAGGGGTTGGAAGTGCAGCCTTGGATGCAGAGGGGTTGGTGGAAGGGGTTGGAAAAGCAGCCTTGGATACAGAGGGGCTGGTGGAAGAGGTTAGAAGAGCAGCCTTGGATACAGAGGGGCTGGTGGAAGGGGTTGGAAGTGCAGTGTTGGATACAGAGAGGCTGGTGGAAGAGGTTGGAAGAGCAGCCTTGAATACAGAGGGGCTGGTGGAAGAGGTTGGAAGAGCATCCTTGGATACAGGGGGACTGGTGGAAGGGGTTGGAAGAGCAGCCTTGGATACAGAGGGGCTGGAGGAAGGGGTTGGAAGAGCAGCCTTGGATACAGAGGGGCTGAGGGAAGGGGTTGGAAGAGCAGCCTTGGAAACAGAGTGGATGGTGGAAGAGGCTGGAAGCGCAGCCTTGGATACAGAGGGGCTGGTGGAAGAGGTTGGAAGAGCAGCCTTGGATACAGAGGGGCTGGTGGAAGAGGTTGGAAGCGCAGCTGTGGATACAGAAGGGCTGGTGGAAGAGGTTGGAAGTGCAGTGTTGGATACAGAGTGGCTGGTGAAAGGGGTTGGAAGAGCAGCCTTGGACACACAGCGGCTGATGGAAGGGGTTGGAGGAGCAGCCTTGGATACAGAGGGGCTCATGGAAGAGGTTGGAAGCGCAGCCTTGGATACAGAGGGGCTGGTGGAAGAGCAGCCATGGATACAGAGGGGCTGGTGGAAGAGGTTGGAAGCATAGCTGTGGATACAGAGGGGCTGGTGGAAGAGGTTGGGAGTGCAATGTTGGATACAGACTGGCTGGTGGAAGGGGTTGGAAGTGCAGAGTTGGATACAGAGGGGCTGGTGGAAGGGGTTGGAAGAACAGCCTTGGATACAGAGGGGCTGGTGGAAGGGGTTGGAAGAACAGCCTTGGATACAAAGGGGCTGGTGGAAGAGGTTGGAAGCGCAGCTGTGGATACAGAGGGGCGGGTGGAAGAGGTTGGGTGTGCAGTGTTGGATACAGAGTGGCTGGTGGAAGGGGTTGGAAGAGCAGCCTTGGATACAGAGGGGCTGATGGAAGGGGTTGGAAGACCAGCTTTGGATACAGAGGGGCTGGTGGAAGAGTTTGGAAGCGCAGCCTTGGATGCAGAGGGGCCGATGGAAGAGGTTGAAAGAGCAGCCTTGGATACAGAGGGGCTGGTGGAAGAGGTTGGAAGCACAGCTGTGGATAGAGAGGGGCTGGTGGAAGAGGTTGGGAGTGCAGTGTTGGATACAGAGTGGCTGGTGGAAGGGGTTGGAAGAGCAGCCTTGGATACAGAGGGGCTGATCGAAGGGGTTGGAAGAGCAGCTTTGGATGCAGAGGGGCTGGTGGAAGAGGTTGGAAGTGCAGTGTTGGATACAGAGGGGCTGGTGGAAGGGGTTGGAAGTCCAGAGTTGGATACAGAGGGGCTGGAGGAAGAGGTTGGAAGAGCATCCTTGGATACAGAGGGGCTGGTGGAAGAGGTTGGAAGAGCAGCCTTGGATACAGAGGGGCTGGTGGAAGAGGTTGGAAGTGCAGTGTTGGATACAGAGGGGCTGGTGGAAGGGGTTGGAAGTCCAGAGTTGGATAGAGAGGGGCTGGAGGAAGAGGTTGGAAGAGCATCCTTGGATACAGAGGGGCTGGGGGAAGGCGTTGGAAAAGCAGCCTTGGATACAGAGGAGCTGGTGGAAAGGGTCGGAAGAGCAGCCTTGGATACAGAGGGGCTGGTGGAAGGGGTTGGGAGAGCAGCCTTCGATACAGAGGGGTTAGTGGAAGAGGTTGGAAGAGCAGCCTTGGATACAGAGGGGCTGGTGGAAGAGGTTAGCAGAGCAGCCTTGGATACAGAGGGGCTGGTGGAAGGGGTTGGAAGTGCAGTGTTGGATACAGAGGGGCTGGAGGAAGAGGTTAGAAGAGCAGCCTTGGATACAGAGGGGTTGGTGGAAGGGGTTGGAAAAGCAGCCTTAGATACAGAGGGGCTGCTGGAAAAGGTTAGAAGAGCAGCCTTGGATACAGAGGGGCTGGTGGAAGGGGTTGGAATTCCAGTGTTGGATACAGACGGGCTGGTGGAAGAGGTTGGAAGAGCAGCCTTGAATACAGAGAGGCTGGTGGAAGGGGTTGGAAGAGCAGCCTTCGATACAGAGGGGCTGGTGGAAGGGGTTGGAAGTGCAGTGTTGGATACAGAGGGGCTGGTGGAAGGGGTTGGAAGTGCAGCCTTGGATACAGAGGGGCTGGTGGAAGGGGTTGGAAGTGCAGTGTTGGATACAGAGGGGCTGGTGGAAGGGGTTGGAAGAGCAGCCTTGGATACAGAGGGGCTGGTGGAAGGGGTTAGAAGAGCAGCCTTGGATACAGAGGGGCTGGTGGAAGAGGTTGGAAGCGCAGCTGTGGATACAGAGGGGCTGGTGGAAGAGGTTGGGAGTGCAGTGTTGGATACAGAGTGGCTGGTGGAAGGGGTTGGAAGAGCAGCCTTGGATACAGAGGGGCTGATGGAAGGGGCTGGAAGAGCAGCTTTGGATACAGAGGGGCTTGTGGAAGGGGTTGGAAGTGCAGCCTTGGATACAGAGGGGCTGGTGGAAGGGGTTGGGAGTGCAGTGTTGGATACAGACTGTCTGGTGGAAGGGGTGGGAAGAGCAGCCTTGGATGCAGAGGGGCTGATGGAAGGGGTTGGAAGAGCAGCTTTGGATACAGAGGGGCTGGGGAAGAGGTTGGAAGCGCAGCCTTGGATACAGAGGGGCTGGTGGAAGAGGTTGGAAGAGCAGCCTTGGATACAGAGGGGCTGGTGGAAGAGGTTGGAAGTGGAGTGTTGGATACAGAGGGGCTGGTGGAAGGGGTTGGAAGTGCAGAGTTGGATACAGAGGGGCTGGAGGAAGAGGTTGGAAGAGCAGCCTTGGATACAGTGGGGATGGTGGAAGGGGTTGGAAGAGCAGCCTTGGATACAGATGGGCTAGGGGAAGGGGTTGGAAGAGCAGCCTTGGATACAGAGGGGGTGGTGGAAGGGGTTGGAAGAGCAGCCTTGGATACAGAGGGGCTGGTGGAAGAGGTTGGAAGAGCAGCGTTGGATACAGAGGGGCTGATGAAAGGGGTTGGAAGTGCAGTGTTGGATACAGAGGGGCTGTGGAAGAGGTTGGAAGAGCAGCCTTGGATACAGAGGGGCTGGTGGAAGAGGTTGGAAGAGCAGCGTTGGATACAGAGGGGCTGATGAAAGGGGTTGGAAGTGCAGTGTTGGATACAGAGGGGCTGTGGAAGAGGTTGGAAGGGCAGCCTTGGATACAGAGTGGCTGGTGGAAGAGGTTGGAAGAGCAGCTGTGGATACAGAGGGGCTGACGGAAGAGGTTGGATGAGCAGCAGTGGATACAGAGGGGCTGGTGGAAGGGGTTGGAAGTGCAGTGTTGGATACAGAGGGACTGGTGGAAGGGGTTGGAAGTGCAGCCTTGGATACAGAGGGGCTGGTGGAAGGGGTTGGAAGTGTAGAGTTGGATACAGAGGGGCTGGAGGAAGAGGTTGGAAGAGCAGCCTTGGATACAGAGGGGCTGGTGGAAGGGGTTGGAAGAGCAGCCTTGGATACAGAGGGGCTGGTGGAAGAGGTTGGAAGCGCAGCTGGGGATACAGAGGGGCTGGTGGAAGAGGTTGGGAGTGCAGTGTTTGTTACAGAGTGGCTGGTGGAAGGGGTTGGAAGAGCAAGCTTGGATACAGAGGGGCTGATGGAAGGGGTTGGAAGATCAGCTTTGGATACAGAGGGGCTGGTGGAAGAGGTTGGAAGCGCAGCCTTGGATACAGAGAGGCTGGTGGAAGAGGTTGGAAGAGCAGCCTTGGATACAGAGGGGCTGGTGGAAGAGGTTGGAAGTGCAGTGTTGGATACAGAGTGGCTGGTGAAAGGGGTTGGAAGAGCAGCCTTGGATACAGAGGGGCTCGTGGAAGAGGTTGGAAGCGCAGCCTTGGATACAGAGGGGCTGGTGGAAGAGGGTGGAAGCGCAGCTGTGGATACAGAGGGGCTAATGGAAGGGGTTGGAAGTGCAGTGTTGGATAGAGAGTGGCTGGTGGAAGGGGTTGGAAGAGCAGACTTTGATACAGATGGTCTGGGGTAAGGGGTTGGAAGAGCAGCCTTGGATACAGAGGGGGTGGCGGAAGGGGTTAGAAGAGCACCCTTGGATACAGAGGGGCTGGAGGAAGAGGTTTGAAGAGCAGCGTTGGATACAGATGGGCTGATGGAAGGGGTTAGATGTGCAGTGTTGGATACAGAGAGGCTGGTGGAAGAGGTTGGAAGAGCAGCCTTGGATACATAGGGGCTGGGGGAAAAGGTTAGAAGAGCAGTGTTGGATACAGAGGGGCTGGAGGAAGGGGTTGGAAGAGCATCCTTGGATACAGAGGGGCTGGGGAAAGGGGTTGGAAAAGCAGCCTTGGATACAGAGGAGCTGGTGGAAAGGGTTGGAAGAGCAGCCTTGGATACAGAGGGGCTGGTGGAAGGGGTTGGGAGAGCAGCCTTGGATACAGAGGCATTAGTGGAAGAGGTTGGAAGAGCAGCCTTGGATACAGAGGGGCTGTTGGAAGAGGTTGGAAGAGCAGCCTTGGATACAGAGGGGCTGGTGGAAGGGGTTGGAAGTGCAGTGTTGGATACAGAGGGGCTGGAGGAAGAGGTTGGAAGAGCAGCCTTGGATACAGAGGGGTTGGTGGAAGGGGTTGGAAAAGCAGCCTTGGATACAGAGGGGCTGGTGGAAGAGGTTAGAAGAGCAGCCTTGGATACAGAGGGGCTGGTGGAAGGGGTTGGAATTGCAGTGTTGGATACAGAGGGGCTGGTGGAAGAGGTTAGAGGAGCAGCCTTGAATACAGAGGGGCTGGTGGAAGAGGTTGGAAGAGCAGCCTTGGATACAGAGGGGCTGGTGGAAGGGGTTGGAAGTGCAGTGTTGGATACAGAGGGGCTGGTGGAAGGGGTTGGAAGTGCAACCTTGGATACAGAGGGGCTTGTGGAAGGGGTTGGAAGTGCAGAGTTGGATACAGAGGGGCTGGAAGAAGAGGTTGGAAGAGCAGCCTTGGATACAGAGGGGCTGGTGGAAGGGGTTGGAAGAACAGCCTTGGATACAAAGGGGCTTTTGGAAGAGGTTGGAAGCGCAGCTGTGGATACAGAGGGGCTGGTGGAAGAGGTTGGGAGTGCAGTGTTGGATAGAGAGGGGCTGGTGGAAGAGGTTGGAAGTGCAGAGTTGGATACAGAGGGGCTGGAAGAAGAGGTTGGAAGAGCAGCCTTGGATACAGAGGGGCTGGTGGAAGGGGTTGGAAGAACAGCATTGGATACAAAGGGGCTGGTGGAAGAGGTTGGAAGCGCAGCTGTGTATACAGAGGGGCTGGTGGAAGAGGTTGGGAGTGCAGTGTTGGATACAGAGTGGCTGGTGGAAGGGGTTGGAAGAGCAGCCTTGGATACAGACGGGCTGATGGAAGGGGTTGGAAGAGCAGCTTTGGAAACGGAGGGGCTGGTGGAATAGGTTGGAAGCCCAGCCTTGGATACAGAGGGGCTGGTGGAAGAGGTTGGAAGAGCAGCCTTGGATACAGAGGGGCTGGTGGAAGAGGTTGGAAGAGCAGCGTTGGATACAGAGGGGCTGATGAAAGGGGTTGGAAGTGCAGTGTTGGATACAGAGGGGCTGTGGAAGAGGTTGGAAGGGCAGCCTTGGATACAGAGTGGCTGGTGGAAGAGGTTGGAAGAGCAGCTGTGGATACAGAGGGGCTGACGGAAGAGGTTGGATGAGCAGCAGTGGATACAGAGGGGCTGGTGGAAGGGGTTGGAAGTGCAGTGTTGGATACAGAGGGACTGGTGGAAGGGGTTGGAAGTGCAGCCTTGGATACAGAGGGGCTGGTGGAAGGGGTTGGAAGTGTAGAGTTGGATACAGAGGGGCTGGAGGAAGAGGTTGGAAGAGCAGCCTTGGATACAGAGGGGCTGGTGGAAGGGGTTGGAAGAGCAGCCTTGGATACAGAGGGGCTGGTGGAAGAGGTTGGAAGCGCAGCTGGGGATACAGAGGGGCTGGTGGAAGAGGTTGGGAGTGCAGTGTTTGTTACAGAGTGGCTGGTGGAAGGGGTTGGAAGAGCAAGCTTGGATACAGAGGGGCTGATGGAAGGGGTTGGAAGATCAGCTTTGGATACAGAGGGGCTGGTGGAAGAGGTTGGAAGCGCAGCCTTGGATACAGAGAGGCTGGTGGAAGAGGTTGGAAGAGCAGCCTTGGATACAGAGGGGCTGGTGGAAGAGGTTGGAAGAGCAGTGTTGGATACAGAGTGGCTGGTGAAAGGGGTTGGAAGAGCAGCCTTGGATACAGAGGGGCTCGTGGAAGAGGTTGGAAGCGCAGCCTTGGATACAGAGGGGCTGGTGGAAGAGGGTGGAAGCGCAGCTGTGGATACAGAGGGGCTAATGGAAGGGGTTGGAAGTGCAGTGTTGGATAGAGAGTGGCTGGTGGAAGGGGTTGGAAGAGCAGACTTTGATACAGATGGTCTGGGGTAAGGGGTTGGAAGAGCAGCCTTGGATACAGAGGGGGTGGCGGAAGGGGTTAGAAGAGCACCCTTGGATACAGAGGGGCTGGAGGAAGAGGTTTGAAGAGCAGCGTTGGATACAGATGGGCTGATGGAAGGGGTTAGATGTGCAGTGTTGGATACAGAGAGGCTGGTGGAAGAGGTTGGAAGAGCAGCCTTGGATACATAGGGGCTGGGGGAAAAGGTTAGAAGAGCAGTGTTGGATACAGAGGGGCTGGAGGAAGGGGTTGGAAGAGCATCCTTGGATACAGAGGGGCTGGGGAAAGGGGTTGGAAAAGCAGCCTTGGATACAGAGGAGCTGGTGGAAAGGGTTGGAAGAGCAGCCTTGGATACAGAGGGGCTGGTGGAAGGGGTTGGGAGAGCAGCCTTGGATACAGAGGCATTAGTGGAAGAGGTTGGAAGAGCAGCCTTGGATACAGAGGGGCTGTTGGAAGAGGTTGGAAGAGCAGCCTTGGATACAGAGGGGCTGGTGGAAGGGGTTGGAAGTGCAGTGTTGGATACAGAGGGGCTGGAGGAAGAGGTTGGAAGAGCAGCCTTGGATACAGAGGGGTTGGTGGAAGGGGTTGGAAAAGCAGCCTTGGATACAGAGGGGCTGGTGGAAGAGGTTAGAAGAGCAGCCTTGGATACAGAGGGGCTGGTGGAAGGGGTTGGAATTGCAGTGTTGGATACAGAGGGGCTGGTGGAAGAGGTTAGAGGAGCAGCCTTGAATACAGAGGGGCTGGTGGAAGAGGTTGGAAGAGCAGCCTTGGATACAGAGGGGCTGGTGGAAGGGGTTGGAAGTGCAGTGTTGGATACAGAGGGGCTGGTGGAAGGGGTTGGAAGTGCAACCTTGGATACAGAGGGGCTTGTGAAAGGGGTTGGAAGTGCAGAGTTGGATACAGAGGGGCTGGAAGAAGAGGTTGGAAGAGCAGCCTTGGATACAGAGGGGCTGGTGGAAGGGGTTGGAAGAACAGCCTTGGATACAAAGGGGCTTTTGGAAGAGGTTGGAAGCGCAGCTGTGGATACAGAGGGGCTGGTGGAAGAGGTTGGGAGTGCAGTGTTGGATAGAGAGGGGCTGGTGGAAGAGGTTGGAAGTGCAGAGTTGGATACAGAGGGGCTGGAAGAAGAGGTTGGAAGAGCAGCCTTGGATACAGAGGGGCTGGTGGAAGGGGTTGGAAGAACAGCATTGGATACAAAGGGGCTGGTGGAAGAGGTTGGAAGCGCAGCTGTGTATACAGAGGGGCTGGTGGAAGAGGTTGGGAGTGCAGTGTTGGATACAGAGTGGCTGGTGGAAGGGGTTGGAAGAGCAGCCTTGGATACAGACGGGCTGATGGAAGGGGTTGGAAGAGCAGCTTTGGAAACGGAGGGGCTGGTGGAATAGGTTGGAAGCCCAGCCTTGGATACAGAGGGGCTGGTGGAAGAGGTTGGAAGAGCAGCCTTGGATACAGAGGGGCTGGTGGAAGAGGTTGGAAGTGCAGTGTTGGATACAGAGGGGCTGGTGGAAGGGGTTGGATGTGCAGAGTTGGATACAGAGGGGCTGGAGGAAGTGGTTGGAAGAGCATCCTTGGATACAGATGGGCTGGGGGAAGGGGTTGGAAAAGCAGCCTTGGATACAGAGGAGCTGGTGGAAAGGGTTGGAAGAGCAGCCTTGGATACAGAGGGGCTGGTGGAAGAGGTTGGAAGCGCAGCCTTGGATACAGAGGGGCTGGTGGAAGAGGGTGGAAGCGCAGCTGTGGATACAGAGGGGCTAACGGAAGGGGTTGGAAGTGCAGTGTTGGATAGAGAGTGGCTGGTGGAAGGGGTTGGAAGAGCAGACTTTGATACAGATGGTCTGGGGTAAGGGGTTGGAAGAGCAGCCTTGGATACAGAGGGGGTGGCGGAAGGGGTTAGAAGAGCACCCTTGGATACAGAGGGGCTGGAGGAAGAGGTTTGAAGAGCAGCGTTGGATACAGAGGGGCTGATGGAAGGGGTTAGATGTGCAGTGCTGGATACAGAGGGGCTGGTGGAAGAGGTTGGAAGAGCAGCCTTGGATACATAGGGGCTGGGGGAAAAGGTTAGAAGAGCAGTGTTGGATACAGAGGGGCTGGAGGAAGGGGTTGGAAGAGCATCCTTGGATACAGAGGGGCTGGGGAAAGGGGTTGGAAAAGCAGCCTTGGATACAGAGGAGCTGGTGGAAGGGTTGGAAGAGCAGCCTTGGATACAGAGGGGCTGGTGGAATGGGTTGGGAGAGCAGCCTTGGATACAGAGGCGTTAGTGGAAGAGGTTGGAAGAGCAGCCTTGGATACAGAGGGGCTGTTGGAAGAGGTTGGAAGAGCAGCCTTGGATACAGAGGGGCTGGTGGAAGGGGTTGGAAGTGCAGTGTTGGATACAGAGGGGCTGGAGGAAGACGTTGGAAGAGCAGCCTTGGATACAGAGGGGTTGGTGGAAGGGGTTGGAAAAGCACCCTTGGATACAGAGGGGCTGGTGGAAGAGGTTAGAACAGCAGCCTTGGATACAGAGGGGCTGGTGGAAGGGGTTGGAATTGCAGTGTTGGATACAGAGGGGCTGGTGGAAGAGGTTGGAGGAGCAGCCTTCAATACAGAGGGGCTGGTGGAAGAGGTTGGAAGAGCAGCCTTGGATACAGAGGGGCTGGTGGAAGGGGTTGGAAGTGCAGTGTTGGATACAGAGGGGCTGGTGGAAGAGGTTGGAAGTGCAGCCTTGGATGCAGAGGGGCTGATGGAAGGGGTTGGAAGAGCAGCCTTGGATACAGAGGGGCTGTCGGAAGGGGTTGGAAGAGCAGCTGTGGATACAGAGGGGCTGATGGAAGGGGTTGGGAGAGCAGCTGTGGATACAGAGGGGCTGGTAAAAGGGGTTGGAAGTGCAGCCTTGGATACAGGGGGGCTGGTGGAAGGGGTTGAAAGTGCAGCCTTGGATCGGAGGGGCTGATGGAAGGGGTTGGAAGAGCAGCTTTGGATACAGAGGGGCTGGAGGAAAAGGTTGGAAGAGCAGCGTTGGATATGGGGGGGCTGGTGGAAGAGGTTGGAAGTGCACTGTTGGATACAGAGGGGCTAGTGGAAGAGGTTGGAAGAGCAGCCTTGGATACAGAGGGGCTGATGGAAGGGGTTGGAAGTGCAGTGTTGGATACAGAGGGGCTGGTGGAAGAGGTTGGAAGAGCAGCCTTGGATACAGAGGGGCTGGTGGAAGAGGTTGGAAGAGCAGCCTTGGATACAGAGGGGTTGGTGGAAGGGGTTGGAAGAGTAGCCTTGGATACAGGGGGGCTGGTGGAAGAGGTGGGGAGAGCAGCCTTGGATATGGAGGGGCTGGTGGAAGGGGTTGGAAGTGCAGCCTTGGATACAGGGGAGCTGGTGGAAGGGGTTGGAAGAGCAGCCTTGGCTACAGGGGGGCTGGTGGAAGAGGTTTGAAGCCTTGTATACAGGGGGGCTGGTGGAAGAGGAAGTGCAGTCTTGGATATAGAGGGGTTGGTGGAAGGGGTTGGAAGTGCAGTGTTGGATACAGAGGGGCTGGTGGAGGGGGTTGGAAGTGCAGAGATGGATACAGAGGGGCTGGAGGAAGGGGTTAGAAGACAAGCCTTGGATACAGAGGGGCTGGTGGAAGGTGTTGGAAGAGCAGCTTTGGATACAGAGGTGCTGGTGGAAGAGGTTGGAAGAGCAGCCTTGGATACAGAGGGGCTGGTGGAAGAGGTTGGAAGAGCAGCCTTGGATACAGAGGGGCTGGTGGAAGGGGTTGGAAGTGTAGTGTTGGATACAGAGGGGCTGGTGGAAGAAGTTGGAAGAGCAGCCTTGGATACAGAAGAGCTGGTGGAAGCGGTTGGAAGAGCAGCCTTGGATACAGAGGGGCTGGTGGAGGGGTTGGAAGTGCAGAGTTGGATACAGAGGGCTGGAGGAAGGGGTTGGAAGAGCAGCCTTGGATACAGAGGGGCTGGTGGAAGGGGTTGGAAGTGCAGTGTTGGATACAGAGAGGCTGGTGGAAGGGGTTGGAAGTGCAGCCTTGGATTCAGAGGGGCTGGTGGAAGGGGTTGGAAGTGCAGCCTTGGATACAGAGGGGCTGGTGGAAGGGGTTGGAAGAGCAGCCTTGGATACAGGGGGGCTGGTGGAAGAGGTGGGGAGAACAGCCTTGGATATAGAGGGGCAGGTGGAAGGGGTTGGAAGTGCAGCCTTGGATACAGGGGAGCTGGTGGAAGGGGTTGGAAGGGCAGCATTGGATACAGAGGGGCTGGTGGAAGATCTTGGAAGCCTTGGATACAGGGTGGGCTGGTGGAAGAGGAAGTGCAGCCTTGGATATAGAGGGGTTAGTGGAAGGTTTGGAAGTGCAGTGTTGGATACAGAGGAGCTGGTGGAGGGGTTGGAAGTGCAGAGTTGGATACAGAGGGCTGGTGGAAGGGGTTGGAAGAGCAGCCTTGGATACAGAGGGGCTGATGGAAGGGGTTGGAAGTGCAGTGTTGGATACAGAGAGGCTGGTGGAAGGGGTTGGAAGTGCAGCCTTGGATTCAGAGGGGCTCGTGGAAGGGGTTGGAAGTGCAGCCTTGGATACAGAGGGGCAGGTGGAAGAGGTTGGAAGAGCAGCCTTGGATACAGAGGGAATGGTAGAAGGGGTTGGAAGAGCAGCCTTGGATTCAGAGGGGCTGGTG
This sequence comes from Pleurodeles waltl, assembly GCF_031143425.1. Lineage (NCBI taxonomy): Eukaryota > Metazoa > Chordata > Amphibia > Caudata > Salamandridae > Pleurodeles > Pleurodeles waltl. The sequence goes on from NC_090443.1 coordinate 1,057,266,069, forward strand.
GAAGAGATTGGAAGAGCAGCCTTGGATACAGAGGGGCTAATGGGAGAGGTTGGAAGAGCAGCCTTGGATACAGAGGGGCTGGTGGAAGGGGTTGGAAGTGCAGTGTTGGATACAGAGGGGCTGGTGGAAGAGGTTGGAAGAGCAGCCTTGAATACAGAGGGGCTGGTGGAAGGGGTTGGAAGAGCAGCCTTGGATATAGAGGGGTTGGTGGAAGGGGTTGGAAAAGCAGCCTTGGATACAGAGGGGCTGGTGGAATGGGTTGGGAGAGCAGCCTTGGATACAGAGGCGTTAGTGGAAGAGGTTGGAAGAGCAGCCTTGGATACAGAGGGGCTGTTGGAAGAGGTTGGAAGAGCAGCCTTGGATACAGAGGGGCTGGTGGAAGGGGTTGGAAGTGCAGTGTTGGATACAGAGGGGCTGGAGGAAGACGTTGGAAGAGCAGCCTTGGATACAGAGGGGTTGGTGGAAGGGGTTGGAAAAGCACCCTTGGATACAGAGGGGCTGGTGGAAGAGGTTAGAACAGCAGCCTTGGATACAGAGGGGCTGGTGGAAGGGGTTGGAATTGCAGTGTTGGATACAGAGGGGCTGGTGGAAGAGGTTGGAGGAGCAGCCTTCAATACAGAGGGGCTGGTGGAAGAGGTTGGAAGAGCAGCCTTGGATACAGAGGGGCTGGTGGAAGGGGTTGGAAGTGCAGTGTTGGATACAGAGGGGCTGGTGGAAGAGGTTGGAAGTGCAGCCTTGGATGCAGAGGGGCTGATGGAAGGGGTTGGAAGAGCAGCCTTGGATACAGAGGGGCTGTCGGAAGGGGTTGGAAGAGCAGCTGTGGATACAGAGGGGCTGATGGAAGGGGTTGGGAGAGCAGCTGTGGATACAGAGGGGCTGGTAAAAGGGGTTGGAAGTGCAGCCTTGGATACAGGGGGGCTGGTGGAAGGGGTTGAAAGTGCAGCCTTGGATCGGAGGGGCTGATGGAAGGGGTTGGAAGAGCAGCTTTGGATACAGAGGGGCTGGAGGAAAAGGTTGGAAGAGCAGCGTTGGATATGGGGGGGCTGGTGGAAGAGGTTGGAAGTGCACTGTTGGATACAGAGGGGCTAGTGGAAGAGGTTGGAAGAGCAGCCTTGGATACAGAGGGGCTGATGGAAGGGGTTGGAAGTGCAGTGTTGGATACAGAGGGGCTGGTGGAAGAGGTTGGAAGAGCAGCCTTGGATACAGAGGGGCTGGTGGAAGAGGTTGGAAGAGCAGCCTTGGATACAGAGGGGTTGGTGGAAGGGGTTGGAAGAGTAGCCTAGGATACAGGGGGGCTGGTGGAAGAGGTGGGGAGAGCAGCCTTGGATATGGAGGGGCTGGTGGAAGGGGTTGGAAGTGCAGCCTTGGATACAGGGGAGCTGGTGGAAGGGGTTGGAAGAGCAGCCTTGGCTACAGGGGGGCTGGTGGAAGAGGTTTGAAGCCTTGGATACAGGGGGGCTGGTGGAAGAGGAAGTGCAGTCTTGGATATAGAGGGGTTGGTGGAAGGGGTTGGAAGTGCAGTGTTGGATACAGAGGGGCTGGTGGAGGGGGTTGGAAGTGCAGAGATGGATACAGAGGGGCTGGAGGAAGGGGTTAGAAGACAAGCCTTGGATACAGAGGGGCTGGTGGAAGGTGTTGGAAGAGCAGCTTTGGATACAGAGGTGCTGGTGGAAGAGGTTGGAAGAGCAGCCTTGGATACAGAGGGGCTGGTGGAAGAGGTTGGAAGAGCAGCCTTGGATACAGAGGGGCTGGTGGAAGGGTTGGAAGTGTAGTGTTGGATACAGAGGGGCTGGTGGAAGAAGTTGGAAGAGCAGCCTTGGATACAGAAGAGCTGGTGGAAGCGGTTGGAAGAGCAGCCTTGGATACAGAGGGGCTGGTGGAGGGGTTGGAAGTGCAGAGTTGGATACAGAGGGCTGGAGGAAGGGGTTGGAAGAGCAGCCTTGGATACAGAGGGGCTGGTGGAAGGGGTTGGAAGTGCAGTGTTGGATACAGAGAGGCTGGTGGAAGGGGTCGGAAGTGCAGCCTTGGATTCAGAGGGGCTGGTGGAAGGGGTTGGAAGTGCAGCCTTGGATACAGAGGGGCTGGTGGAAGGGGTTGGAAGAGCAGCCTTGGATACAGGGGGGCTGGTGGAAGAGGTGGGGAGAACAGCCTTGGATATAGAGGGGCTGGTGGAAGGGGTTGGAAGTGCAGCCTTGGATACAGGGGAGCTGGTGGAAGGGGTTGGAAGGGCAGCATTGGATACAGAGGGGCTGGTGGAAGATCTTGGAAGCCTTGGATACAGGGTGGGCTGGTGGAAGAGGAAGTGCAGCCTTGGATATAGAGGGGTTAGTGGAAGGTTTGGAAGTGCAGTGTTGGATACAGAGGAGCTGGTGGAGGGGTTGGAAGTGCAGAGTTGGATACAGAGAGCTGGTGGAAGGGGTTGGAAGAGCAGCCTTGGATACAGAGGGGCTGATGGAAGGGGTTGGAAGTGCAGTGTTGGATACAGAGAGGCTGGTGGAAGGGGTTGGAAGTGCAGCCTTGGATTCAGAGGGGCTCGTGGAAGGGGTTGGAAGTGCAGCCTTGGATAAAGAGGGGCTGGTGGAAGAGGTTGGAAGAGCAGCCTTGGATACAGAGGGAATGGTAGAAGGGGTTGGAAGAGCAGCCTTGGATTCAGAGGGGCTGGTGGAAGAGATTGGAAGAGCAGCCTTGGATACAGAGGGGCTAATGGGAGAGGTTGGAAGAGCAGCCTTGGATACAGAGGGGCTGGTGGAAGGGGTTGGAAGTGCAGTGTTGGATACAGAGGGGCTGGTGGAAGAGGTTGGAAGAGCAGCCTTGAATACAGAGGGGCTGGTGGAAGGGGTTGGAAGAGCAGCCTTGGATATAGAGGGGCTGGTGGAAGGGGTTGGAAGTGCAGTGTTGGATACAGAGGGGCTGGTTGGAGGCGGTTGGAAGTGCAGCCTTGGATACAGAGGGGCTGGTGGAAGGGGTTGGAAGTGCAGAGTTGGACACAGAGGGGCTGGATGAAGAGGTTGGAAGAGCAGCCTTGGATACAGAGGGGCTGGTGGAAGAGGTTGGAAGTGCAGAGATGGATACAGAGGGGCTGGAGGAAGAGGTTGGAAGAGCAGCCTTGGATACAGAGGGGCTGGTGGAAGGGGGTAGAAGAGCAGCCTTGGATACAGAGGGGCTGGTGGAAGAGGTTGGAGGAGCAGCCTTGGATACAGAGGGACTGGTGGAAGAGGTTGGAAGAGCATCCTTGGATACATGGGGGCTGGTGGAAGGGGTTGGAAGAGCAGCCTTGGATACAGAGGGGCTGGTGGAAGGGGTTGGAAGAGCAGCCTTGGAAACAGAGGGGCTGGTGGAAGAGGTTGGAAGCGCAGCCTTGGATACAGAGGGGCTGGTGGAAGAGGTTGGAAGAGCAGCCTTGGATACAGATGGGCTGGTGGAAGAGGTTGGAAGCGCAGCTGTGGATACAGAAGGGCTGGTGGAAGAGGTTGGAAGTGCAGTGTTGGATACAGCGTGGCTGGTGGAAGGGGTTGGAAGAGCAGCCTTGGACACAGAGGGGCTGATGGAAGGGGTTAGAAGAGCAGCCTTGGATACAGAGGGGCTGGAGGAAGAGGTTGGAAGAGCAGCGTTGGATACAGAGGGGCTGATGGAAGGGGTTGGATGTGCAGTGTTGGATACAGAGGGGCTGGTGGAAGAAGTTGGAAGAGCAGCCTTGGATACATAGGGGCTGGGGGAAAAGGTTGGAAGAGCAGTGTTGGATACAGAGGGGCTGGAGGAAGGGGTTGGAAGAGCATCCTTGGATACAGAGGGGCTGGGGGAAGGGGTTGGAAAAACAGCCTTGGATACAGAGGAGCTGGTGGAAAGGGTTGGAAGAGCAGCCTTGGATACAGAGGGGCTGGTGGAAGGGGTTGGGAGAGCAGCCTTGGATACAGAGGGGTTAGTGAAAGAGGTTGGAAGAGCAGCCTTGGATACAGAGGGGCTGGTGGAAGGGGTTGGAAGTGCAGTGTTGGATACAGAGGGGCTGGAGGAAGAGGTTGGAAGAGCAGCCATGGATACAGAGGGGCTGGTGGAAGGGGTTGGAAGTGCAGCCTTGGATGCAGAGGGGTTGGTGGAAGGGGTTGGAAAAGCAGCCTTGGATACAGAGGGGCTGGTGGAAGAGGTTAGAAGAGCAGCCTTGGATACAGAGGGGCTGGTGGAAGGGGTTGGAAGTGCAGTGTTGGATACAGAGAGGCTGGTGGAAGAGGTTGGAAGAGCAGCCTTGAATACAGAGGGGCTGGTGGAAGAGGTTGGAAGAGCATCCTTGGATACAGGGGGGCTGGTGGAAGGGGTTGGAAGAGCAGCCTTGGATACAGAGGGGCTGCAGGAAGGGGTTGGAAGAGCAGCCTTGGATACAGAGGGGCTGATGGAAGGGGTTGGAAGAGCAGCCTTGGAAACAGAGTGGATGGTGGAAGAGGCTGGAAGCGCAGCCTTGGATACAGAGGGGCTGGTGGAAGAGGTTGGAAGAGCAGCCTTGGATACAGAGGGGTTGGTGGAAGAGGTTGGAAGCGCAGCTGTGGATACAGAAGGGCTGGTGGAAGAGGTTGGAAGTGCAGTGTTGGATACAGAGTGGCTGGTGAAAGGGGTTGGAAGAGCAGCCTTGGACACACAGCGGCTGATGGAAGGGGTTGGAGGAGCAGCCTTGGATACAGAGGGGCTCGTGGAAGAGGTTGGAAGCGCAGCCTTGGATACAGAGGGGCTGGTGGAAGAGCAGCCATGGATACAGAGGGGCTGGTGGAAGAGGTTGGAAGCATAGCTGTGGATACAGAGGGGCTGGTGGAAGAGGTTGGGAGTGCAATGTTGGATACAGACTGGCTGGTGGAAGGGGTTGGAAGTGCAGAGTTGGATACAGAGGGGCTGGTGGAAGGGGTTGGAAGAACAGCCTTGGATACAGAGGGGCTGGTGGAAGGGGTTGGAAGAACAGCCTTGGATACAAAGGGGCTGGTGGAAGGGGTTGGAAGTGCAGTGTTGGATACAGAGGGGCTGGAGGAAGAGGTTAGAAGAGCAGCCTTGGATACAGAGGGGTTGGTGGAAGGGGTTGGAAAAGCAGCCTTGGATACAGAGGGGCTGCTGGAAAAGGTTAGAAGAGCAGCCTTGGATACAGAGGGGCTGGTGGAAGGGGTTGGAATTGCAGTGTTGGATACAGACGGGCTGGTGGAAGAGGTTGGAAGAGCAGCCTTGAATACAGAGAGGCTGGTGGAAGGGGTTGGAAGAGCAGCCTTCGATACAGAGGGGCTGGTGGAAGGGGTTGGAAGTGCAGTGTTGGATACAGAGGGGCTGGTGGAAGGGGTTGGAAGTGCAGCCTTGGATACAGAGGGGCTGGTGGAAGGGGTTGGAAGTGCAGTGTTGGATACAGAGGGGCTGGTGGAAGGGGTTGGAAGAGCAGCCTTGGATACAGAGGGGCTGGTGGAAGGGGTTAGAAGAGCAGCCTTGGATACAGATTGGCTGGTGGAAGAGGTTGGAAGCGCAGCTGTGGATACAGAGGGGCTGGTGGAAGAGGTTGGGAGTGCAGTGTTGGATACAGAGTGGCTGGTGGAAGGGGTTGGAAGAGCAGCCTTGGATACAGAGGGGCTGATGGAAGGGGCTGGAAGAGCAGCTTTGGATACAGAGGGGCTTGTGGAAGGGGTTGGAAGTGCAGCCTTGGATACAGAGGGGCTGGTGGAAGGGGTTGGGAGTGCAGTGTTGGATACAGACTGTCTGGTGGAAGGGGTGGGAAGAGCAGCCTTGGATGCAGAGGGGCTGATGGAAGGGGTTGGAAGAGCAGCTTTGGATACAGAGGGGCTGGTGGAAGAGGTTGGAAGCGCAGCCTTGGATACAGAGGGGCTGGTGGAAGAGGTTGGAAGAGCAGCCTTGGATACAGAGGGGCTGGTGGAAGAGGTTGGAAGTGCAGTGTTGGATACAGAGGGGCTGGTGGAAGGGGTTGGAAGTGCAGAGTTGGATACAGAGGGGCTGGAGGAAGAGGTTGGAAGAGCAGCCTTGGATACAGTGGGGATGGTGGAAGGGGTTGGAAGAGCAGCCTTGGATACAGATGGGCTAGGGGAAGGGGTTGGAAGAGCAGCCTTGGATACAGAGGGGGTGGTGGAAGGGGTTGGAAGAGCAGCCTTGGATACAGAGGGGCTGGTGGAAGAGGTTGGAAGAGCAGCGTTGGATACAGAGGGACTGATGAAAGGGGTTGGAAGTGCAGTGTTGGATACAGAGGGGCTGTGGAAGAGGTTGGAAGAGCAGCCTTGGATACAGAGGGGCTGGTGGAAGAGGTTGGAAGAGCAGCGTTGGATACAGAGGGGCTGATGAAAGGGGTTGGAAGTGCAGTGTTGGATACAGAGGGGCTGTGGAAGAGGTTGGAAGGGCAGCCTTGGATACAGAGTGGCTGGTGGAAGAGGTTGGAAGAGCAGCTGTGGATACAGAGGGGCTGACAGAAGAGGTGGGATGAGCAGCAGTGGATACAGAGGGGCTGGTGGAAGGGGTTGGAAGTGCAGTGTTGGATACAGAGGGACTGGTGGAAGGGGTTGGAAGTGCAGCCTTGGATTCAGAGGGGCTGGTGGAAGGGGTTGGAAGTGTAGAGTTGGATACAGAGGGGCTGGAGGAAGAGGTTGGAAGAGCAGCCTTGGATACAGAGGGGCTGGTGGAAGGGGTTGGAAGAGCAGCCTTGGATACAGAGGGGCTGGTGGAAGAGGTTGGAAGCGCAGCTGGGGATACAGAGGGGCTGGTGGAAGAGGTTGGGAGTGCAGTGTTTGTTACAGAGTGGCTGGTGGAAGGGGTTGGAAGAGCAAGCTTGGATACAGAGGGGCTGATGGAAGGGGTTGGAAGATCAGCTTTGGATACAGAGGGGCTGGTGGAAGAGGTTGGAAGCGCAGCCTTGGATACAGAGAGGCTGGTGGAAGAGGTTGGAAGAGCAGCCTTGGATACAGAGGGGCTGGTGGAAGAGGTTGGAAGTGCAGTGTTGGATACAGAGTGGCTGGTGAAAGGGGTTGGAAGAGCAGCCTTGGATACAGAGGGGCTCGTGGAAGAGGTTGGAAGCGCAGCCTTGGATACAGAGGGGCTGGTGGAAGAGGGTGGAAGCGCAGCTGTGGATACAGAGGGGCTAATGGAAGGGGTTGGAAGTGCAGTGTTGGATAGAGAGTGGCTGGTGGAAGGGGTTGGAAGAGCAGACTTTGATACAGATGGTCTGGGGTAAGGGGTTGGAAGAGCAGCGTTGGATACAGAGGGGGTGGCGGAAGGGGTTAGAAGAGCACCCTTGGATACAGAGGGGCTGGAGGAAGAGGTTTGAAGAGCAGCGTTGGATACAGATGGGCTGATGGAAGGGGTTAGATGTGCAGTGTTGGATACAGAGAGGCTGGTGGAAGAGGTTGGAAGAGCAGCCTTGGATACATAGGGGCTGGGGGAAAAGGTTAGAAGAGCAGTGTTGGATACAGAGGGGCTGGAGGAAGGGGTTGGAAGAGCATCCTTGGATACAGAGGGGCTGGGGAAAGGGGTTGGAAAAGCAGCCTTGGATACAGAGGAGCTGGTGGAAAGGGTTGGAAGAGCAGCCTTGGATACAGAGGGGCTGGTGGAAGGGGTTGGGAGAGCAGCCTTGGATACAGAGGCATTAGTGGAAGAGGTTGGAAGAGCAGCCTTGGATACAGAGGGGCTGTTGGAAGAGGTTGGAAGAGCAGCCTTGGATACAGAGGGGCTGGTGGAAGGGGTTGGAAGTGCAGTGTTGGATACAGAGGGGCTGGAGGAAGAGGTTGGAAGAGCAGCCTTGGATACAGAGGGGTTGGTGGAAGGGGTTGGAAAAGCAGCCTTGGATACAGAGGGGCTGGTGGAAGAGGTTAGAAGAGCAGCCTTGGATACAGAGGGGCTGGTGGAAGGGGTTGGAATTGCAGTGTTGGATACAGAGGGGCTGGTGGAAGAGGTTAGAGGAGCAGCCTTGAATACAGAGGGGCTGGTGGAAGAGGTTGGAAGAGCAGCCTTGGATACAGAGGGGCTGGTGGAAGGGGTTGGAAGTGCAGTGTTGGATACAGAGGGGCTGGTGGAAGGGGTTGGAAGTGCAGCCTTGGATACAGAGGGGCTTGTGGAAGGGGTTGGAAGTGCAGAGTTGGATACAGAGGGGCTGGAAGAAGAGGTTGGAAGAGCAGCCTTGGATACAGAGGGGCTGGTGGAAGGGGTTGGAAGAACAGCCTTGGATACAAAGGGGCTTTTGGAAGAGGTTGGAAGCGCAGCTGTGGATACAGAGGGGCTGGTGGAAGAGGTTGGGAGTGCAGTGTTGGATAGAGAGGGGCTGGTGGAAGAGGTTGGAAGTGCAGAGTTGGATACAGAGGGGCTGGAAGAAGAGGTTGGAAGAGCAGCCTTGGATACAGAGGGGCTGGTGGAAGGGGTTGGAAGAACAGCCTTAGATACAAAGGGGCTGGTGGAAGAGGTTGGAAGCGCAGCTGCGGATACAGAGGGGCTGGTGGAAGAGGTTGGGAGTGCAGTGTTGGATACAGAGTGGCTGGTGGAAGGGGTTGGAAGAGCAGCCTTGGATACAGACGGGCTGATGGAAGGGGTTGGAAGAGCAGCTTTGGAAACGGAGGGGCTGGTGGAATAGGTTGGAAGCCCAGCCTTGGATACAGAGGGGCTGGTGGAAGAGGTTGGAAGAGCAGCCTTGGATACAGAGGGGCTGGTGGAAGAGGTTGGAAGTGCAGTGTTGGATACAGAGGGGCTGGTGGAAGGGGTTGGATGTGCAGAGTTGGATACAGAGGGGCTGGAGGAAGTGGTTGGAAGAGCATCCTTGGATACAGATGGGCTGGGGGAAGGGGTTGGAAAAGCAGCCTTGGATACAGAGGAGCTGGTGGAAAGGGTTGGAAGAGCAGCCTTGGATACAGAGGGGCTCGTGGAAGAGGTTGGAAGCGCAGCCTTGGATACAGAGGGGCTGGTGGAAGAGGGTGGAAGCGCAGCTGTGGATACAGAGGGGCTAACGGAAGGGGTTGGAAGTGCAGTGTTGGATAGAGAGTGGCTGGTGGAAGGGGTTGGAAGAGCAGACTTTGATACAGATGGTCTGGGGTAAGGGGTTGGAAGAGCAGCCTTGGATACAGAGGGGGTGGCGGAAGGGGTTAGAAGAGCACCCTTGGATACAGAGGGGCTGGAGGAAGAGGTTTGAAGAGCAGCGTTGGATACAGAGGGGCTGATGGAAGGGGTTAGATGTGCAGTGTTGGATACAGAGGGGCTGGTGGAAGAGGTTGGAAGAGCAGCCTTGGATACATAGGGGCTGGGGGAAAAGGTTAGAAGAGCAGTGTTGGATACAGAGGGGCTGGAGGAAGGGGTTGGAAGAGCATCCTTGGATACAGAGGGGCTGGGGAAAGGGGTTGGAAAAGCAGCCTTGGATACAGAGGAGCTGGTGGAAGGGTTGGAAGAGCAGCCTTGGATACAGAGGGGCTGGTGGAATGGGTTGGGAGAGCAGCCTTGGATACAGAGGCGTTAGTGGAAGAGGTTGGAAGAGCAGCCTTGGATACAGAGGGGCTGTTGGAAGAGGTTGGAAGAGCAGCCTTGGATACAGAGGGGCTGGTGGAAGGGGTTGGAAGTGCAGTGTTGGATACAGAGGGGCTGGAGGAAGACGTTGGAAGAGCAGCCTTGGATACAGAGGGGTTGGTGGAAGGGGTTGGAAAAGCACCCTTGGATACAGAGGGGCTGGTGGAAGAGGTTAGAACAGCAGCCTTGGATACAGAGGGGCTGGTGGAAGGGGTTGGAATTGCAGTGTTGGATACAGAGGGGCTGGTGGAAGAGGTTGGAGGAGCAGCCTTCAATACAGAGGGGCTGGTGGAAGAGGTTGGAAGAGCAGCCTTGGATACAGAGGGGCTGGTGGAAGGGGTTGGAAGTGCAGTGTTGGATACAGAGGGGCTGGTGGAAGGGGTTGGAAGTGCAGCCTTGGATACAGAGGGTCTTGTGGAAGGGGTTGGAAGTGCAGAGTTGGATACAGAGGGGCTGGAAGAAGAGGTTGGAAGAGCAGCCTTGGATACAGAGGGGCTGGTGGAAGGGGTTGGAAGAACAGCCTTGGATACAAAGGGGCTTTTGGAAGAGGTTGGAAGCGCAGCTGTGGATACAGAGGGGCTGGTGGAAGAGGTTGGGAGTGCAGTGTTGGATAGAGAGGGGCTGGTGGAAGAGGTTGGAAGTGCAGAGTTGGATACAGAGGGGCTGGAAGAAGAGGTTGGAAGAGCAGCCTTGGATACAGAGGGGCTGGTGGAAGGGGTTGGAAGAACAGCCTTGGATACAAAGGGGCTGGTGGAAGAGGTTGGAAGCGCAGCTGTGGATACAGAGGGGCTGGTGGAAGAGGTTGGGAGTGCAGTGTTGGATACAGAGTGGCTGGTGGAAGGGGTTGGAAGAGCAGCCTTGGATACAGAGGGGCTGATGGAATGGGTTGGAAGAGCAGCTTTGGATACAGAGGGGCTGGTGGAAGAGGTTGGAAGCGCAGCCTTGGAAACAGAGGGGCTGGTGGAAGAGGTTGGAAGAGCAGCCTTGGATACAGAGGGGCTGGTGGAAGAGGTTGGAAGTGTAGTGTTGGATACAGAGGGGCTGGTGGAAGGGGTTGGAAGTGCAGAGTTGGATACAGAGGGGCTGGAGGAAGAGGTTGGAAGAGCATCCTTGGATACAGATGGGCTGGGGGAAGGGGTTGGAAAAGCAGCCTTGGATACAGAGGAGCTGGAGGAAAGGGTTGGAAGAGCAGCCTTGGATACAGAGGGGCTGGTGGAAGGGGTTGGGAGAGCAGACTTGGATACAGAGGGGTTAGTGGAAGAGGTTGGAAGAGCAGCCTTAGATACAGAGGGGCTGGTGGAAGAGGTTGGAAGAGCAGCCTTGGATACAGAGGGGCTGGTGGAAGGGGTTGGAAGTGCAGTGTTGGATACAGAGGGGCTGGAGGAAGAGGTTAGAAGAGCAGCCTTGGATACAGAGGGGTTGGTGGAAGGGGTTGGAAAAGTAGCCTTGGATACAGAGGGGCTGGTGGAAGAGGTTAGAAGAGCAGCCTTGGATACAGAGGGGCTGGTGGAAGGGATTGGAGTTGCAGTGTTGGATACAGAGGGGCTGGTGGAAGAGGTTGGAAGGGCAGCCTTGAATACAGAGGGGCTGGTGGAAGGGGTTGGAAGAGCAGCCTTGGATACAGAGGGGCTAGTGGAAGGGGTTGGAAGTGCAGTGTTGGATACAGAGGGGCTGGTGGAAGGGGTTGGAAGTGCAGCCTTGGATACAGAGGGGCTGGTGGAAGGGGTTGGAAGTGCAGAGTTGGATACAGAGGGGCCGGAAGAAGAGGTTGGAAGAGCAGCCTTGGATACAGAGGGGCTGGTGGAAGGGGTTGGAAGAGCAGCCTTGGATGCAGAGGGGCTGGTGGAAGAGGTTGAAAGCGCAGCTGTGGATACAGAGGGGCTGGTGGAAGAGGTTGGGAGTGCAGTGTTGGATACAGAGTGGCTGGTGGAAGGGGTTGGAAGAGCAGCCTTGGATAAAGGGGGGCTGATGGAAGGGGTTGGAAGAGCAGCTTTGGATACAGAGGGGCTGGTGGAAGAGGTTGGAAGCGCAGCCTTGGATAAAGAGGGGCCGGTGGAAGAGGATGGAAGAGCAGCCTTGGATACAGAGGGGCTGGTGGAAGAGGTTGGAAGCACAGCTGTGGATACAGAGGGGCTGGTGGAAGAGGTTGGGAGTGCAGTGTTGGATACAGAGTGGCTGGTGGAAGGGTTTGGAAGAGCAGCCTTGGATGCAGAGGGGCTGATGGAAGGGGTTGGAAGAGCAGCTTTGGATACAGAGGGGCTGGTGGAAGAGGTTGGAAGCGCAGCCTTGGATACAGATGGGCTGGTGGAAGAGGTTGGAAGAGCAGCGTTGGATACAGAGGGGCTGGTGGAAGAGGTTGGATGTGCAGTGTTGGATACAGAGGGGCTGGTGGAAGGGGTTGGAAGTGCAGAGTTGGATACAGAGGGGCTGAAGGAAGAGGTTGGAAGAGCAGCCTTGGATACAGTGGGGATGGTGGAAGGGGTTGGAAGAGCAGCCTTGGATACAGATGGGCTAGGGGAAGGGGTTGGAAGAGCAGCCTTGGATACAGAGGGAGTGGTGGAAGGGGTTGGAAGAGCAGCCTTGGATACAGAGGGGCTGGTGGAAGAGGTTGGAAGAGCAGCGTTGGATACAGAGGGGCTGATGAAAGGGGTTGGAAGTGCAGTGTTGGATAAAGAGGGGCTGGTGGAAGAGGTTGGAAGAGCAGCCTTGGATACAGAGTGGCTGGTGGAAGGGGTTGGAAGAGCAGTCTTGGATACAGAGGGGGCTGGTGGAAGAGGTTGGAAGAGCAGCTGTGGATACAGAGGGGCTGACGGAAGAGGTTGGATGAGCAGCAGTGGATACAGAGGGGCTGGTGGAAGGGGTTGGAAGTGCAGTGTTGGATACAGAGGGACTGGTGGAAGGGGTTGGAAGTGCAGCCTTGGATACAGAGGGGCTGGTGGAAGGGGTTGGAAGTGCAGAGTTGGATACAGAAGGGCTGGAGGAAGAGGTTGGAAGAGCAGCCTTGGATACAGAGGGGCTGGTGGAAGGGGTTGGAAGAGCAGCCTTGGATACAGAGGGGCTGGTGGAAGAGGTTGGAGGCGCAGCTGGGGATACAGAGGGGCTGGTGGAAGAGGTTGGGAGTGCAGTGTTGGATACAGAGTGGCTGGTGGAAGGGGTTGGAAGAGCAAGCTTGGATACAGAGGGGCTGATGGAAGGGGTTGGAAGAGCAGCTTTGGATACAGAGCGGCTGGTGGAAGAGGTTGGAAGCATAGCTGTGGATACAGAGGGGCTGGTGGAAGAGGTTGGGAGTGCAGTGCTGGATACAGAGTGGCTGGTGGAAGGGGTTGGAAGTGCAGTGTTGGATACAGAGGGGCTGGTGGAAGGGGTTGGAAGTGCAGAGTTGGATACAGAGTGGCTGGTGGAAGGGGTTGGAAGAGCAGCCTTGGATACAGATGGGCTAGGGGAAGGGGTTGGAAGAGCAGCCTTGGATACAGAGGGGGTGGTGGAAGGGGATGGAAGAGCAGTCTTGGATACTGAGGTGCTGGTGGAAGAGGTTGGAAGCGCAGCTGGGGATACAGAGGGGCTGGTGGAAGAGGTTGGGAGTGCAGAGTTGGATACAGAGTGGCTGGTGGAAGGGGTGGGAAGAGCAAGCTTGGATACAGAGGGGCTGATGGAAGGGGTTGGAAGAGCAGCTTTGGATACAGAGGGGCTGGTGGAAGAGGTTGGAAGCGCAGCCTTGGATACAGAGGGGCTGGTGGAAGAGGTTGGAAGAGCAGCCTTGGATAAAGAGGGGCTGGTGGAAGGGGTTGGAAGCATAGCTGTGGATACAGAGGGGCTGGTGCAAGAGGTTGGGAGTGCAGTGTTGGATACAGAGTGGCTGGTGGAAGGGGTTGGAAGTGCAGTGTTGGATACAGAGGGGCTGGTGGAAGGGGTTGGAAGAGCAGCCTTGGATACAGATGGGCTAGGGGAAGGGGTTGGAAGAGCAGCCTTGGATACAGAGGGTGTGATGGAAGGGGATGGAAGAGCAGTCTTGGATACTGAGGTGCTGGTGGAAGAGGTTGGAAGTGCAGCTGGGGATACAGAGGGGCTGGTGGAAGAGGTTGGGAGTGCAGTGTTGGATACAGAGTGGCTGGTGGAAGGGGTTGGAAAAGCAAGCTTGGATACAGAGGGGCTGATGGAAGGGGTTGGAAGAGTAGCTTTGGATACAGAGGTGCTGGTGGAAGAGGTTGGAAGCGCAGCCTTGGATACAGAGGGGCTGGTGGAAAAGGTTGGAAGAGCAGCCTTGGATACAGAGGGGCTGGTGGAAGAGGTTGGAAGCATAGCTGTGGATACAGAGGGGCTGGTGGAAGAGGTTGGGAGTGCAGTGTTGGATACAGAGTGGCTGGAGGAAGGGGTTGGAAGTGCAGTGTTGGATACAGAGGGGCTGGTGGAAGGGGTTGTAAGTGCAGAGTTGTATACAGAGGGGCTGGAGGAAGAGGTTGGAAGAGCAGCCTTGGATACAGAGGGGCTGGTGGAAGGGGTTGGAAGAGCAGCCTTGGATACAGAGGGGCTGGTGGAAGAGGTTGGAAGTGCAGCTGTGGATACAGAGGGGCTGGTGGAAGGGGTTGGAAGTGCAGTGTTGGATACAGAGGGGCTGGAGGAAGAGGTTGGAAGAGCAGCTGTGGATGCAGAGGGGCTGGTGGAAGGGGTTGGAAGAGCAGCCTTGAATGGAGAGGGGTTGGTGGAAGGGGTTGGAAGAGAAGCCTTGGATACAGAGGGGCTGGTGGAAGAGGTTGGAAGAGCAGCGTTGGATACAGAGGGGCTGATGAAAGGGGTTGGAAGTGCAATGTTGGACACAGAGGGGCTGGTGGAAGAGGTTGGAAGAGCAGCCTTTGATACAGAGTGGCTGGTGGAAGGGGTTGGAAGAGCAGCCTTGGATACAGAGGTGGGTGGTGGAAGAGGTTGGAAGAGTAGCTGAGGATACAGAGGGGCTGGTGGAAGAGGTTGGGAGTGCAGTGTTGGATACAGAGTGGCTGGTGGAAGGGGTTGGAAGTGCAGTGTTGGATACAGAGGGGCTGGTGGAAGGGGTTGGAAGTGCAGAGCTGGATACAGAGTGGCTGGTGGAAGGGGTTGGAAGAGCAGCCTTGGATACAGATGGGCTAGGGGAAGGGGTTGGAAGAGCAGCCTTGGATACAGAGGGGGTGGTGGAAGGGGATGGAAGAGCAGTCTTGGATACTGAGGTGCTGGTGGAAGAGGTTGGAAGCGCAGCTGGGGATACAGAGGGGCTGGTGGAAGAGGTTGGGAGTGCAGTGTTGGATACAGAGTGGCTGGTGGAAGGGGTTGGAAGAGCAAGCTTGGATACAGAGGGGCTGATGGAAGGGGTTGGAAGAGTAGCTTTGGATACAGAGGTGCTGGTGGAAGAGGTTGGAAGCGCAGCCTTGGATACAGAGGGGCTGGTGGAAGAGGTTGGAAGAGCAGCCTTGGATACAGAGGGGCTGGTGGAAGAGGTTGGAAGCATAGCTGTGGATACAGAGGGGCTGGTGGAAGAGGTTGGGAGTGCAGTGTTGGATACAGAGTGGCTGGAGGAAGGGGTTGGAAGTGCAGTGTTGGATACAGAGGGGCTGGTGGAAGGGGTTGTAAGTGCAGAGTTGTATACAGAGGGGCTGGAGGAAGAGGTTGGAAGAGCAGCCTTGGATACAGAGGGGCTGGTGGAAGGGGTTGGAAGAGCAGCCTTGGATACAGAGGGGCTGGTGGAAGAGGTTGGAAGTGCAGCTGTGGATACAGAGGGGCTGGTGGAAGGGGTTGGAAGTGCAATGTTGGATACAGAGGGGCTGGAGGAAGAGGTTGGAAGAGCAGCTGTGGATACAGAGGGGCTGGTGGAAGGGGTTGGAAGAGCAGCCTTGAATGGAGAGGGGTTGGTGGAAGGGGTTGGAAGAGCAGCCTTGGATACAGAGGGGCTGGTGGAAGAGGTTGGAAGAGCAGCGTTGGATACAGAGGGGCTGATGAAAGGGGTTGGAAGTGCAGTGTTGGACACAGAGGGGCTGGTGGAAGAGGTTGGAAGAGCAGCCTTTGATACAGAGTGGCTGGTGAAGGGGTTGGAAGAGCAGCCTTGGATACAGAGGTGGGAGGTGGAAGAGGTTGGAAGAGTAGCTGAGGATACAGAGGGGCTGACGGAAGAGGTTGGATGAGCAGCAGTGGATACAGAGGGGCTGGTGGAAGGGTTGGAAGTGCAGAGTTGGATACAGAGGGGCTGGAGGAAGAGGTTGGAAGAGCAGCCTTGGATACAGAGGGGCTGGTGGAAGGGGTTGGAAGAGCAGCCTTGTATACAGAGGGGCTGGTGGAAGAGGTTGGAAGCGTTGCTGGGGATACAGAGGGGCTGGTGGAAGAGGTTGGGAGTGCAGTGTTGGATACAGAGTGGCTGGTGGAAGGGGTTGGAAGAGCAAGCTTGGATACAGAGGGGCATATGGAAGGGGTTGGAAGAGCAGCTTTGGATACAGAGGGGCTGGTGGAAGAGGTTGGAAGCGCAGCCTTGGATACAGAGAGGCTGGTGGAAGAGGTTGGAAGAGCAGCCTTGGATACAGAGGGGCTGGTGGAAGAGGTTGGAAGCATAGCTGTGGATACAGAGGGGCTGGTGGAAGAGGTTGGGAGTGCAGTGTTGGATACAGAGGGGCTGGTGGAAGAGGTTGGAAGTGCAGTATTGGATACAGAGGGGCTGGTGGAAGAGGTTGGAAGTGCAGCTGTGGATACAGAGGGGCTGGTGGAAGGGGTTGGAAGTGCAGTGTTGGATACAGAGGGGCTGGAGGAAGAGGTTGGAAGAGCAGCCGTGGATACAGAGGGGCTGGTGGAAGGGGTTGGAAGAGCAGCCTTGGATGGAGAGGGGTTGGTGGAAGGGGTTGGAAGAGCAGCCTTGGATACAGAGGGGCTGGTGGAAGAGGTTGGAAGAGCAGCGTTGGATACAGAGGGGCTGATGAAAGGGATTGGAAGTGCAGTGTTGGATACAGAGGGGCTGGTGGAAGAGGTTGGAAGAGCAGCCTTGGATACAGAGTGGCTGGTGGAAGAGGTTGGAAGCGTTGCTGGGGATACAGAGGGGCTGGTGGAAGAGGTTGGGAGTGCAGTGTTGGATACAGAGTGGCTGGTGGAAGGGGTTGGAAGAGCAAGCTTGGATACAGAGGGGCATATGGAAGGGGTTGGAAGAGCAGCTTTGGATACAGAGGGGCTGGTGGAAGAGGTTGGAAGCGCAGCCTTCGATACAGAGAGGCTGGTGGAAGAGGTTGGAAGAGCAGCCTTGGATACAGAGGGGCTGGTGGAAGAGGTTGGAAGCATAGCTGTGGATACAGCGGGGCTGGTGGAAGAGGTTGGGAGTGCAGTGTTGGATACAGAGGGGCTGGTGGAAGAGGTTGGAAGTGCAGTATTGGATACAGAGGGGCTGGTGGAAGAGGTTGGAAGTGCAGCTGTGGATACAGAGGGGCTGGTGGAAGGGGTTGGAAGTGCAGTGTTGGATACAGAGGGGCTGGAGGAAGAGGTTGGAAGAGCAGCCGTGGATACAGAGGGGCTGGTGGAAGGGGTTGGAAGAGCAGCCTTGGATGGAGAGGG
Source organism: Pleurodeles waltl (assembly GCF_031143425.1). Classification (NCBI taxonomy): domain Eukaryota; kingdom Metazoa; phylum Chordata; class Amphibia; order Caudata; family Salamandridae; genus Pleurodeles; species Pleurodeles waltl. Next base: position 1,057,283,121 of record NC_090443.1, read on the forward strand.
GTTGGTGGAAGGGGTTGGAAGAGCAGCCTTGGATACAGAGGGGCTGGTGGAAGAGGTTGGAAGAGCAGCGTTGGATACAGAGGGGCTGATGAAAGGGATTGGAAGTGCAGTGTTGGATACAGAGGGGCTGGTGGAAGAGGTTGGAAGAGCAGCCTTGGATACAGAGTGGCTGGTGGAAGGGGTTGGAAGAGCAGCCTTGGATACAGAGGGGGGTGGTGGAAGAGGTTGGAAGAGTAGCTGAGGATACAGAGGGGCTGACGGAAGAGGTTGGATGAGCAGCAGTGGATACAGAGGGGCTGGTGGAAGGGGTTGGAAGTGCAGAGTTGGATACAGAGGGGCTGGAGGAAGAGGTTGGAAGAGCAGCCTTGGATACAGAGGGGCTGGTGGAAGGGGTTGGAAGAGCAGCCTTGTATACAGAGGGGCTGGTGGAAGAGGTTGGAAGCGCAGCTGGGGATACAGAGGGGCTGGTGGAAGAGGTTGGGAGTGCAGTGTTGGATACAGAGTGGCTGGTGGAAGGGGTTGGAAGAGCAAGCTTGGATACAGAGGGGCTGATGGAAGGGGTTGGAAGAGCAGCTTTGGATACAGAGGGGCTGGTGGAAGAGGTTGGAAGCGCAGCCTTGGATACAGAGGGGCTGGTGGAAGAGCAGCCTTGGATACAGAGGGGCTGGTGGAAGAGGTTGGAAGCATAGCTGTGGATACAGAGGGGCTGGTGGAAGAGGTTGGGAGTGCAGTGTTGGATACAGAGGGGCTGGTGGAAGAGGTTGGAAGTGCAGTGTTGGATACAGAGGGGCTGGTGGAAGGGGTTGGAAGTGCAGAGTTGGATACAGAGGGGCTGGAGGAAGAGGTTGGAAGAGCAGCCTTGGATACAGAGGGACTGGTGGAAGGGGTTGGAAGAGCAGCCTTGGATACAGAGGGGCTGGTGGAAGAGGTTGGAAATGCAGCTGTGGATACAGAGGGGCTGGTGGAAGGGGTTGGAAGTGCAGTGTTGGATACAGAGTGGCTGGTGGAAGGGGTTGGACGAGCAGCCTTGGATACAGAGGGGCTAATGGAAGGGGTTGGAAGAGCAGCCTTGGATACAGAGGGGCTGGTGGAAGAGGTTGGAAGTGCAGCCTTGGATACAGAGGGGCTGGTGGAAGAGGTTGGAAGGGCAGCTGTGGATACAGAGGGGCTGATGGAAGGGGGTGGAAGTGCAGTTTTGGATACAGAGTGGCTGGTGGAAGGGGTTAGAAGAGCAGCCTTGGATACAGATGGGCTAGGGGAAGGGGTTGGAAGAGCAGCCTTGGATACAGAGGGGGTGGTGGAAGAGGTTGGAAGAGCAGCGTTGGATACAGAGAGGCTGATGGAAGGGGTTGGAAGAGCAGCCTTGGCTACAAAGTGGCTGGTGGAAGGGGTTGGAAGAGCAGCCTTGGATACAGAGGGGGCTGGTGGAAGAAGTTGGAAGAGCAGCTGTGGATATAGAGGGGCTGATGGAAGAGGTTGGAAGAGCAGCCGTGGATACAGAGGGGCTGGTGGAAGAGGTTGGAAGTGCAAAGTTGGATACAGAGGGACTTCCAGAGCACCATCCCACAGGGTTGGGCACAGATGGCACTCACCGCTGTCTCCTTGAAGTCCACCTCCCCCGCTGCCCACTTCTGATTGGGGATTTCATCGTCTTTCCAGTGGCTGCCCTGGTCTGAGAGCAGGAAGCGCATGACCTCAGCACGACCTAGAACGAGAGGTCAGAAAAGGTCAGTCGGAGCACAGCCTAGTAGGAGAGGTCACAGAAGCCCATTCAGCCAATAGTGGGGTCTGCACCCTTCACCCCCATCATGGAAGGAGTCTGCGACATCAAAAGGCAGTGCATGAAAGTGCTGGCACTGGAGCGGACATGTTGGGGATTGGTATGTGAGGCTTTGTAAGAAAAAGGGATCTCTAGTTGTCAGGAGTATGCACCCAGTCCAAGTAGGGACCACCACTCTAGTCAGGGAAAGTCACATACACACTAATAGATAACCTGTGCTCTCCTTCTGGGAGCTTGACAAAGAGTAGTCAGGCTAATCCAAAGAGACAATATGTAAGCTATTTGTGCAACACACACATACAGTAACACAATGAAAACACCGTAAAACTCCACACAGATTTAGAATCGTAGACAATTATATTCTGAATAAAACAGCACCAAAACAATAAAAATCTAATAAGTACCAGTCAAGATTTGAATTTTAGAAGAATAAAAGAGTTCTAGTGCCTAGAAACATATAGAGCTTTAGAGGTTGCTTAAGGTTGCGCCAGACTGGGACAAAATCAAGAGTTTAGCCCGCCCTTGATGGAGTGCATGCCAGATCCATGATCCACACAGGGCCTTCAGGCAAAGTACCTTAATCCTGGTTGCAGTCACTAGATGCGCCAAGTTTTCTCACACCGTGCTGGCAATGCGTTGGTTCTGAAGCCAAAGTGCCAGTGCTGCGATATGTCACTTCCGACGCCAATGCACCAGGTTTCTCCATGCAGTGAAGGGATGCATTGATCTTCGTTCAGGAGTGCCAACGATGCAGTGGTTTTTATGCAATGTTGATGCATTGGTTCCGAAGCTGATGCAGCGGTTTTCTCTATGCAGGTGAACTTCTCCCAGCAGTGACCTCAATGCTATGCTTCTGATGCAGCGACAATGCAATAGCGAAGCACTGCTTTGAATGTGATGAGATGGTCTCCTCCTGCAACAGCAGTGATACATCGGTTCTATGTCTTGCAGTAGGCAATGCGTTGATTCTCACTGCAGCAAGTATCTGGGTCCACTTTCAGTGAAAACGGCACAGGAGCACGAGTAGAGACTTTGATATCCCTAATTCTCAAGCAACAGGAGGCAAGCCAACAAGCCCTTGCAGATCACTTTGGGGGTGCAAGGCAGAGTCCAGCTCTTCCTAAGCAAGATCAAAGAGCACAAGGCAGCAGGACAGAGCAGCAGAAAAGCAGTCCTTCTAGGTCAGCAGTCCAGCAGAGTAACAGTCCTTGGTGCAGCACAGAGGTTCTTCTGACAAAGGTCAGTTGTAGATCTAGAAGTCTCTGATTTGGTGGGGTCACAGGCCCAGTACTTATACCTAAATGTGGCTTTGAAGTTTGTGTGACTTCAAAAAGTGCATTTTGAAGTGCACATGAATCCTTGCTTCCTCAGCCCTGGCTCCAGACTATCAGTAGGGGGTGATCAGCCCTTTGTCTGGGGACAGGCACTGTCTATTCAGGTGTAAGCGTCATCCCCTCCTGCCATTCCTGCCCAGGAAGCCCTCAGAATGCAGATGAATGCAGATGAGCACTCAGACACACCAAAACTTTCTGTGTTTGTGGCTGTCTAGACAGAATGCACAAAGTGTAGATGTCACCCACCCCAGACGTGTATTGGAGACAGGCTGCAACACATAGAGCTGTAGGAGCAGAAAAATGCCCACTTTCTAAAAGTGGAATTTCTAAAATAGTAATGCTAAATCCAACTTTACCAGTAAAGATGATTTATCCTTACTATCCCAATGATATGAAACATGAAATAGCTACTCCTTCTCAGTCAGGAATTGCAGCTTAAATTGTATTAAGGAATTCCCAATTGTAACCTATGAGAGGGGTAGACCTCACAGTAGTGAAAAACGACTTTGGGAGTTTTTCACTACCAGGACATGTAAAACGTAAAAGTACATGTCCTACCTTTAATTATATAGCATACTGCCCTATGGGCTACCTAGGGCCTACCTTAGGGTCAACATATGTAATAAAGGAGAGTTTAAGGTTTTTCAATGCCAAGTCAAAGTGGCAGACAAACCACACACACAGACTCTGCAGTGGCCGGCCTCAGATTTGTTTTAAGGCTACTTAAGTGGGTGGCACAATCAGCGTTGCAGGCCCAGTAGTAACATTTCATTTTTGAGCCATGGGTATATGGTATTCCCATTCAGAAGGGACTTACAAGTACATTGACTATGCCAGTTGTGTGTACACCAATGTTACCATGTGTAAGGAAGAAGTACATGCACTTTAGTACTGGTCAGCAGTGGTAAAGTGCTTGGGGCCATAAGGCCAGCAAAAAGAATATTCAAAAATATAAGGCAAGCAGACAAAATGTTTGGGGGAGGACTACCCTAGGGCTGACAGGTCGAACAGGCTTCCATGCCTGTTGTGTCACAGCCACAGTTAGTGAGCCTGGAAGGAAATATTACACTCCTTCTTAGGTACCTATGATGATGTGAGTGGTCATATCCAGAATTAGTGACTATGGTAGGTGTGATCATCGATTGAGTGTGGACCTGCAGGGGAGTGACAGAGTACTCTGGGAGACTCCAGCGAGGAGGAGTGATAGTTCTGGTAGAGTTTGAGTCACTCACAAGCAAGCTGCTTGCCATGAAGCTTCTCTCTCAGCCTGTCTGTACGAGACATGATACTAAAAAGAAGAGAGGGACTGGGAGGTTAATGGTCCAGTGTACGTTCTCCCTGAACGTGAACCTATAAATGAAATGAGTACACTGTTCCAGAGAAATCTGTCAATGAGGACGAAAAAAGTGTCAGTAATGTAGTAGGAGTGCCCTCAATCATCACAAGAAGATGCTAAGCATCATCATCGGGCTAACTCCTCGTCAGACCGGCACTGCAACATCTGACGGGCCACCACACAGATGGTGGTGGCACTAGACCGAAAGTTGGATCGCAGATCCAGTGGAGTCTGCAGTACCTCCTGACAAGGAAAGAAAAGGAGAGTGAAGTATATGTTAAAATTGGCTCTGAACACCCAGTATCTCAATTTAATTGCTCAAAGTGAGGGTCAGGCCAAGATTAAAAATAAATGAAGGAGTGATGTCCCCTGTACTCCGAAAAAGAGGAAAGGAGGAAATGTGTTCTATCCTAACACTAGAAGGTCGACATGTTTCGTGCCTGTACGGTCAGAAATTGATCCAATGGCGCTTCATCAGGACCGTAAATTGTAACTTCTCCTTGAAAAACAAAACAAAACGGTAAGTGCTAGAAGGTCACTTACAGTCCGTGGACTAGTAGTCACAGTCAGTAGATTGGTAGGTCGCCCTGTATAAAAGACAGAAACAAAAACAAAGACAAACAACAAGACATACATTGGTGTCTCGAAAAAAATGTAAACCATAGTGAACGTGGTAGACATAATACCCTGAAGAAATAGTCAGGTACATTAGACATGACATGGAAGGCTTACCATCCCATGTGGAGACAGGGCATCATAGGGACGCGTAAACCTCAGACCAAAGGAGAGTTCACTACATATGAAAGAATCGTAGTAAAATATATAGTCAAGAAATATAACAACAATTGGTATGTATGAACATATATACATAGCCGTTAGGTAACGTTCTCCAAAAAACATAACATTGTCTGAATAAATTCAAATGTCACTGTGTATGTAGGGGATTTTACATGTATAGGGTAGTTTTTAGATAAAAAGTATGGTCAACGAGGCTAAAGGAAATTCCTGGATTACTTTAAGGGAGGCAGAATTTTTGGAGACTATCCATCCCTGTAGTCCGTACTTCTACTGCCTCCCTAAAATCCATAAGGGTACCCTACCGCCCCCTGGTCGCCCTATTGTACCTGGCATTGGCTCGGTTTTGGAACCATTATCAACCTTTTGTGATTCATTTCTTCAACCATTAGTGAAGAGTTCCAGTACCTATCTTAAAGACACTAAGGATGTCCTGAACCTAATTGAGGTTATCAACTCTACAATCCAAGTTGAAGTTTTGATCACTTTAGATGTAGAGTCTTTATACACGAATATTCCACAGGCTGCTACCTTACAGGTCGTTGAGTCCGCCCTTCTCCAGCATCCATGGACTTCACCGACCCCTGTACATTTTGTGATGCATTGTGCTTCCCTGGCCATGACACAGAACTATTTCCAATTCGAAGATTCTTTGTACCATCAGATTCAAGGGACTTCGATGGGGAGCACTTTTGCTCCCAGTCGGGCGTGTCTATACATGTACCAGTTTGAAAAAATCTTTATCTTACAAGCATCGAATCCTTTCTTTGACAACATTAAATTATGGCGCCGATATATAGATGATATCCTCATCATTTGGCAAGGATCCCTTCAGACCGTTGACCTGTTTACCAGTTGGATCAATACACTAGATCCCTTCTTGAGATTTACAGCGCACGTTTCTAGCACACAAGTACCTTTTTTGGACTTAATGATCCAAATTGTGAATGGGAAACTAGTCACTGATACCTATCATAAAATCACTGATCGGAACAGTTTGCTTTTGTATGACAGTCATCATCCAAAGGCCCTACGTGATAACCTCCCATTCGGCCAGTTCTTGAGACTGCGTCGCAATTGTTCCACTGTCCAATCATTTGAAGTACAGGCACGTGATTTGAAAGATAAACTACAGCACCGACATTATCCCACTAAGATCATCAACCCGGCCTACAAGAGAGCCCGGCACAGCCATAGAGAATCTCTCTTAGCGTCTACCATGCGGGATGAACAAGTACGGTTGACATGTGTTTCGACTTACACTCCCATGTCAAACACTGTGAAAAAACTCATTAATAAAAGGTGGAACATTCTACTGAGTGGAGGGACGCAGATCACTAAACCTTTGTTTGCGTTCAAGAGATCTCCCAACATCAGAGATCTAATTATCCACACACGACGCACAAACAGGGTGACTCACAAGATCAGTCCACCCTATGGAATTTACCCCCGGTTTCCGGACACTATCCGTGTTGCTCCTGTAACGTCTGCCCTTTGACCAACGGGTGGACGCACTGGATCTAAAATATGTTGGAGTCTGGCGTTTGACTAAACACACTAACTGTAACACACAACACTGTATCTATTTGATTATGTGTCCCTGTAACTTACAATATGTAGGTATGACAACTAGACCCGTTAAGCAAAGAATTAACGCACATCGCAGCAATATCAGATGTTCCTGTATCACGACTAAATTGAGCTTGCATTTTCTGGAAGCTAAACATGGTCCCAACGATCTGTGGTGGACAGTCTTACAAGTACCCAGATACAATGACAATGACCCTAAATACCTGTTCAGGACCGATCAACGTTGGATTTTTAGACTTAAAATATCTAGCGAGGGCCTTAATGATGACATCCCTTGGTGGACCCTATCACCTTAGTTAACTTGACTTGCTTTATTAGGATCAGGGTTGTTTGATGTTGCAAAAGACATCCTTTTTGCACCTTCTGTCTAGATTTGTCACTACAGTCAAGATAGACCCTTGCTATTGCTATGTTACTGACTAACAACAAAGGGTTTTTTCACAACACTAGACCCTTTTTCCTTTCTACGTTGATTGACACAATCACAAACATCGCTATTTGTGCTTATTATTTACTTGTTCTGGATCAACTTTTTCTTGCTCTAAGATGGCCGCCGTTTTATATAGGCATTACTACCCCTTTTCGTTAGTCCGTTTTCAGTGTCTATTTTCTCCAGACACTGGTGTTCCTTGTTCTGGGCTAATTGCCCAGTACCGTTTTTAAATCTCATGGGTTCACGGAGCCTTTGTTGACAGGCACGCGACCTCGGGTAGGTGTACGCCGGACTCCGGGGAGACTACAAGTAAGTCCGGCCACTTAGACTCTTTTTGTTTGCGGGCAGTCAAAAGCCAGGAGCTCGTTTGACCTGACGGACCTTTTTTTAATTTTTGGCAGTCATCGAGTTACCCGCGAGTGCGCTACCGGTAATTACTGGTAAGCGCTCTCCAATTGAAACGCTAGCTAGCGACGTTTATTTACTTACGTGTATTTTTCTGACATGCGGTTTGGCCCCGCATGCCTTGATATTTGTTAGTCCTACGCAGAAATGATTATTTACGGCTACCTGAGTCTACATTTGCCACACTTTTAATTTTGACTCATGTATACTATGTGCATTCCTTGTTTTGACATACTATCTGATACTACGATCACCAGAGGGCTTGGACATGGTTCACTACCCTATACATGTATAATCCCCTACATACACAGTGACATTTGAATTTATTCAGACAATGTTATGTTTTTTGGAGAATGTTACCTAACGGCTATGTATATATGTTCATACATACCAATTGTTGTTATATTTCTTGACTATATATTTTACTGCGATTCTTTCATATGTAGTGAACTCTCCTTTGGTCTGAGGTTTACGCGTCCCTATGATGCCCTGTCTCCACATGGGATGGTAATCCTTCCATGTCATTTCTAATGTACCTGACTATTTCTTCGGGTTATTATGTCTACCACGTTCACTATGGTTTACATTTTTTCGAGACACCAATGTATGTCTTGTTGTTTGTCTTTGTTTTTGTTTCTGTCTTTTATACAGGGCGACCTACCAATCTACTGACTGTGACTACTAGTCCACGGACTGTAAGTGACCTTCTAGCACTTACCGTTTTGTTTTGTTTTTCAAGGAGAAGTTACAATTTACGGTCCTGATGAAGCGCCATTGGATCAATTTCTGACCGTACAGGCACGAAACATGTCGACCTTCTAATGTTAGGATAGAACACATTTCCTCCTTTCCTCTTTTTAGGAGTACAGGGGACATCACTCCTTCATTTATTTTTAATCTTGGCCTGACCCTCACTTTGAGCAATTAAATTGAGATACTGGGTGTTCAGAGCCAATTTTAACATATACTTCACTCTCCTTTTCTTTCCTTGTCAGTAGGTACTGCAGACTCCACTGGATCTGCGATACAACTTTCGGTCTAGTGCCACCACCATCTGTGTGGTGGCCCGTCAGATGTTGCAGTGCCGGTCTGACGAGGAGTTAGCCCGATGATGATGCTTAGCGTCTTATTGTGATGATTGAGGGCACTCCTACTACATTACTGACACTTTTTTCGTCCTCATTGACAGATTTCTCTGGAACAGTGTACTCATTTCATTTATAGGTTTACGAGACATGAAGCAGAGGAGACCTAAAGCAGCTACAAGAATCCGGCCTCAGGGGCTTCGGGAGGGTAATTCGGTTCAACCTGTGTGGGTGAGACAACGGGCTCTTACCTTACACTTCACCTGCAGCAGAGTAAATACTAATTTCCTAAAAGCACAACCCACACGAGGAGGGTCCTTAGGAGACCTAGACGTCTTGTCACAGACTCTGGCACCTCACTACTGACTGTTGCATCCTCCCTAGCTCGGGAGCATGCGCAAGAACATGCCATGGATGGAGCTCGTAGTGAACATCCTTATCCATCAGCATACAACATTTGACTGACTTCTCATCATCTCTTAACGATTAAAGACCACACCTTAACACCCCCCGAATGAATACGGCTGCCCGATTGATCTGCAATCAGACCCCCAGAACAGCCTCTACGCCGCTCTTATGATCCCTCCACTGGCTACCAATAAGGAAGAGAATTTATTTTAAAATCTGCTGCCTAACTTTCCAGGGAAAAGGCCCCAAATATTTTGTGCCAGAGGATCAAGCGCCATTTGGCCACTAGGGACTTGTGCTCTAGCAATCAAGAATTACTGTCAGTTTCACGCATATGGCCCCCAGATGTGGTGGTAGACTTTTTTCTTACCTGGCTCCCACCCTCTGGAACAGAATGCCCCTTTGCTGTTCGAATGTGCCCTTATTAAAGGATTTTTAGAAAGTTACTGAAAACAGCACTATTTTAGTTTCTGTATTTCTTACTACGAGGAGGACCTGCACCAAGACACCCCGGTTGGGGTGATTTGTGCGAAATATCAAGTTAACTTAATAATAACAATAATTGCGTAATCCCAACACTAAGGGGGTTATTCTAACTTTGGAGGAGTGTTAATCCGTCCCAAAAGTGACGGTAAAGTGACGGATATACCACCAGCCGTATTACGAGTTCCATAGGATATAATGGACTCGTAATACGGCTGGTGGGAAATCCGTCACTTTTCCGTCACTTTTGGGACGGATTAACACCTCCTCCAAAGTTAGAATAACCCCCTAAGTCCGCCCCAGGCCGCAGGGTCCTAGTGCTCACAGTCCTAAGACACTACACTGACTATCTGTAGCTCCCGGAGCAGGTGAGGAACACTTTCAGGTTACTGCCAGGGAAGGTGCAGATGTCCTCTGGCTTAGTGATGAGGAGAAAGATCTAAGGAGGTAGTTCATTAACCGCTGTGGCAGTGAGTGACCCCCGAGAGCCAGAATATTCCAAGTGTGTACCTTTCACAATCCACAAATCATTTCCCTGTCAATAAAGGTGCACACCCACATTCCAAGAGTGAAGAAGTAATTAAAAAGATCCGATGAGATTCAGCTCATGTCTGTTGACCTATCATACCCCCAAACCTTCATCCCTGTGTCAGACCATCACAGAGAAGTCCGGTAGACGACATTCCCATCTCTCTGGGACTCATGATCCTAATCACCTGTCACCTCCACCCCTCATGGAACTTGATTCATCCTAGCTGCCTCTCTTACAATCTTTTCCATCATTGGCCCAAACTGGAAAACTGTAAAAAACATCAGAACATTAGAAGCATCTCAAATACCTCAATAGTATAACATATCAGGCGTCTCTTAAAAAACATACAGTGCCAACATTAGCGAGGTCAACAGCTACAGGTCTTTCCCTTCTGGTTTAAAGAGCTATGAAACAAATCAGTTCAAGGACTACGTCACCCAAGATGACCAGCTGACCGCTGACACACCCAAGATGACCAACTCACCTCTGACATACCCAAGGTGACCAGCTGCTCACTGACACATCCAAGATGACCAGCTCACCGCTGACACACCCAAGGTGACCAGCTGACTGCCGACACACCCAAGATGACCAGCTGCCCACTGACACATCCAAGATGAAAAGCTCATCTCTGACACACCCAAGATGACCAGCTGACTGCTGACACACCCAAGATGACCAGCTGCCCACTGACACATCCAAGATGACCAGCTCACCTCTGACACACCCAAGATGACCAGCTGACTGCGGACACACCCAAGATGATCAGCTGCCCACTAACACATTCAAGATGACCAGCTCACCGCTGACACATCCAAGGTGACCAGCTGCCCACTGACACATCCAAGATGAAAAGGTCACCTCTGACACACCCAAAATGACCAGCTGACTGCTGACACACCCAAAGTGACCAGCTGCCCACTGACACATCCAAGATGACCAGCTGACTGCAGACACACCCAAGATGACCAGTTGACTGCGGACACACCCAAGAGGACCAGCTGCCCACTGACACATTCAAGATGACCAGCTGCCCACTGACACATCCAAGATGACCAGCTCACCTCTGACACACCCAAGGTGACCAGCTGCTCACTGACACATCCAAGACGACCAGCTCAGTGCTGACACACCCGAGATGATCAGCTGACCACTGGCACATACAAGATGACCAGCTCACCTGTGACACACCCAAAGTGACCAGCGGACAGCTGACACACCCAAGATCACCAGCTCACCGCTGATACACCCAAGATGACCAGTTGACTGCTCACACACCCAAGATGACCAATTCACTACTGACATACCCATGATAACCAGCTCAGTGCTGACACACCCAAGATGACCAGCTGACCGCTGACACACCCAAGATGACCAGCTCACCTCTGACACACCCAAGGTGACGAGTTTACCGCTGACACACTCAAGATGACGAGCTCTCTGCTGACACACCCAAGGGGACCAGTTGGATGCTGATACACCTAAGATGACCAATTCACTGTTGACAGACCCAAGATGACCAGCTCAGTGCTGACACACCCAAGATGGCCAGCTGCCCACTGACACATCCAAGATGACCAGCTCACCTCTGACACACCCAAGGTGACCAGCTGACCGCTAACACATCCAAGATGACCAGCTCACCGCTGATACACCCAAGATGACCAGCTGACTGCTGACATACCCAAGATGACCAATTCACTACTGACATACCCATGATGACCAGCTCAGTGCTGACACATACAAGATGTCCAGCTGACTGCTGACACACCCAAGGTGACCAGCTGACCGCTGGCACACCCAAGGTGAAAAGCTGACTTCTGGCACACCCATGATGACCAGCTCACCGCTCACACACCCAAGATGACCAGCTCACCGCTCACACACCCAAGGTGACCAGCTGACCGCTGGCACACCCAAGATGACCAGCTCACTGCTGGCACATTCAAGGTGACCAGCTCACCGCTGACATACCCAAGATGACCAGCTCAGGGCTGACACACCCGAGATGATCAGCTGACTACTGGCACACCCAAGGTGACCAGCTCACCACAGACACACTCAAGATGACCAGGTGACCGCTCACACACCCACAGTGGCCAGCTCACCACTCCACACCCAAGATGACCAGGTGACCGCTCACACACCCATGGTGGCCAGCTCACCACTCCACACCCAAGATGACCACATCACCGCTGACACACCCAAGGTGACCAGCTCACCACGGACACACCCAAGATGACCAGCTCACTGCTGACACACCCAAGGTGACCAGCTCACACCCAAGCTGTGTGATTAAACACCCATGATTACCAACTCACCGCTGACACACATAAGGTGACCAGATGACCACTGACACACCCAAGACGACCAGCCAACACACCCAAGATGACCAGCTCACCAGTGAAACACCCAGGATGACCAGCTCACTGGTGACACACTCAAGGTGACCAGCTCACCACTGCCAAACGCAAGATGACCAGCTAACCGCTGACACACCCAAGATGACCAGCTCACACACCCAAGATGACCACCTCACCAGTGAAACACCCAGGATGACCAGCTCTCTGGTGACACACTCAAAGTGACCAGCTCACCACTGCCACACGCAAGACCAGCTTACCGTTGACACACCCAAGATGATCAGCTCACCACTGACACACTCAGGATGACCAGCTCAGTGCTGACACAGCTTACTGCTGACACAAGCAAGATGACCAGCTCACCGTTGACACACCCAAGATGACCAGTTCACTGCTGACACACCCAAGGTGACCAGCTGATTGCTGACACACCCAAGATGACCAGCTCTCTGCTGACACACCCAAGATGACCAGCTCACCGCTGATACACCCAAGATGACCAGCTGACTGCTGACACACTCAAGATGACCAGCTGACCGTTGAAACACCCAAGATGACCAGCTCACCTCTGCCACATCCTAACCAGCTGACTGCTGGCACACCCAAAATGACTAGCTCACCGGTGACACACCCAAGATGACCAGCTGACCACTGACACACCCAAGGTGACCAGCTCACCACAAACCTACCCAAGGTGACCGGATGACCGCTGGCAAACCCAAATGACCAGCTCACTGCTGTCACACACAAGGTGACCAGCTCACTGCTGACATACCCAAGTTGACCAGTTCACCGCTGGCACACCCAAGATGACCAGCTCAGTGCTGACACACCCAAGATGACCAGCTCAGTGCTGACACACCCAAGATGATCAGCTCAGTGCTGACACACCCAAGGTGACCAGCTGACACACCCAAGGTGGCCAGCTCACCAGGGACACACCCAAGATGACCAGCTGACCACTCACACACCTGAGATGGCCAGCTCACCGCTCCACACCCAAGATGACCAGATCACCGCTGACACACCCAAGGTGACCAACTCACCATGGACACATCCAAGATTACCAGCTCACTTCTGACACGCCCAAGGTGACCAGCTCACACCCAAGATGTCCAGGTCACCGATTGCACACCCATGATGACCAACTCACTGCTGACACACCTAAGGTGACCAGATGACCACTGACACACCCAAGATGACCAGCTGACACACCCAAGATGACCAGATGACCAGCAAACACACTCAAGATGACCAGTTCACCAGTGAAACACCCATGATGACCAGCTCACCTCCGACACACTCAAGGTGACCAGCTCACCACTGCCAAGCTCAAGATGAACAGCTTACAGCTGACACACCCAAGATGACCAGCTCACTGCTGAATGCTGACACACTCAAGATGACCAGCTCACTGCTGACACACCCAAGGTGCCTGGCTCATTGCAGACAAACCCAAGATGGCCAGCTCACTACTGACACACCCAAGGTGACCAGATCCCTGCTGACACACACAAGGTGATTAGCTCAGAGCTGAGACACCCAAGTTGACCAACTCACCACTAACACACCCAAGTTGACCAGATCACCGATAACACATCTAAACATGGTGGACATGGGACGGCTGTGTTAGATCTTTCCTTGGCATCGTAATAAAACACCCACTGGCTACCAAAGAGCTCTTAAATAAGCTCCTCCATTACCAGGTGGACTGTAGTCTTCAAGCAAAAACTGAAAGTTCTCTTGCCCTGTCTCCCAATCACAGAGATAGACAACACCTGAAGCTTGATGTAAAAGGGTCAGAATTCCTGTTCATGTCCCCCAAGGCATCTTTCCTCCTGGTTGTATCCTGGTCCTCCTGTCTCTCCTCAGTAGGTACAAACCTAGTTGGACAGCTTGATATCAATAAGTTTCCTGCTTCAGAAATGTCAACCTTCCTTTCAAAAGTATGGCCAAAAAAGGACTATACCATGCCAGATCTCTAAAGGTCCCAAATCTGTCTCCTATGGATGGTGCTACGTCACCTATCCAAGCTCTGATCACTTCACGATATGAACAAGACACCTGGAGGAGTCCTGATCTCCTCTTCCTATCTCATCACTGGTTCTTGTAGGTTTGATCAATTTGTCCACCTTCATAGTAATTGGCTCTACTCCATCAAGTACAAGTCATGTCCCTCCCTGTGACCCCTTGTATCAATGCCAAGGGGTTCTAGGTGAAGGGATAAGGTCTCTACTTGATGGATCTTGGAGGAGGCAGATGGGATGCGGATCTCAAATAAGATCCCAAGGCTTTTCTTTGCTGTCACTGCAGGATGTGGAAGGTGTTTTACACACTGAGCTTCACACATCTTGTGACAAGCCTGGGACCAGAACAGGGCTGTTTTAGATGTTTCTTCATTTACTGAACCTGCCGCCAGGACCAACTGTAGAGCTACTTTAGGGGCTCTGTTTGAGGGTATTTCTTGTATGTGAATAGTTGTTGCTTTATTTGGTAGCATGGACTCAGTTTCAGTACAATGTATGTATTTCTTCATACTTTGGTTAATCAGTCAAAGACTGACCATCCACTAGATAACTGTGAATAACTGTGGGATAGGGAATGTCATAGAATCGCTCATCCCATCACTATCTCCCCGATCAAATGCTTCATCCCCGGTGACTTTTCAGCGCATACTGCTGATTAACACCGGAACAACAATATTTCTGAAATCCTTCTAATGATCTGATTTTTTTATTAAACTGAATATTGCTAGAAAAAAACTAAAACTGCCCTTCTTGGACTCACAGTGATACTTAAAATAAATCCAACGACTTGCCATTGTTAGATTTGTTATAACTATCACAGAAATGAAGTTATAGAACTTTGTTTTCTGTAATCCAAAATCCAGCCTTCTGGCAGCCTTTCTCTGATTGGCCAGTCAGGCTGAGCCACGCTGCCTTAATGAGGTGTGAAGTGGCCTGCACGGAGGCAATGGGACATCTGGTGGGTGGACATTTGCAAGCTGTACAGCAAAAGATCGGAAGGGGGATGGGGAGCCTAACGGGTCTTCAAAGAGTGAATGACAGTTAGGACAGGAACCAGCCTCACCACTATTTCCTGCCACCCCAGCCAGAAGGGCGCACCACTAATTAGATTAGTAGAAGGACTGGAGGGGGAGTGTTTAGGGAAATTAGGTCACACCAGTGGGGTGGCTTAGCCAGATCCCAGCCCCAAGGAGAAACTTTCTCCATCCTGGCTTTTGGAAGAATAGTGCTTCCTGGGTTTGGTTTTTACCACACTTCACAGGAAGTGGTCACCCCAGAGGGTGGCACCCTGCACCCGAGTGGTCAGGGGTGCCACCCTGCTTGCCAGCCCAGGAACGCTGAATAAATATGGGAGAGTTGCCCAGCAACTCAGATCACCACCGACTGAACTACAAGGAGAAGAAGGACTGTCCTGTTGAAACCCTGCTCTGCACCTCAAATGACTGCACTCTGCATGACTGCACCTGCTGCACGTACAGAAACTACAGCTCCAACAACTTTGCCTTGCATGCAGAAGTGAAGGAGTGGACTCCCTGAAAGTAACAGGTCAAAGAGCTTCACCTGCAACACCACTACCAAGAAGAACCCAGGTGACCACCTTCAACTGGACCTTTGAAAATTTGCCAGGTGCATTCTGGGAAACATAGCCCCAACATCTCAAGGACCACCTCAGAGCCTCTAGACCCCTGGATAGGTACTGTGGCCCACTGGAGACCCAAAGGAGGACTTTCGGAAGGAGATTTAGAACTTTGGGAAAGGTTGGAGAACTTTTGGGAAAAAAACTCCATAAGGTGACTGACCCGTTGACGAGAGTCAAGCTACAGATATCAAACCGCGACCTGGCCTGAAATTCAGGTTTGTCCCATAAAGCTCTGGAGATTTTCACCATTGATGAGACTTCCAGAAGTTGACCAGGATCCTGCGCTGAGCCAAGCTGATGATGTTGCATTAAACCCCGACCTGACGAGGAGCCTCGCCTGACGATGAGAGAAAGAGCTCCAGAAAAATGACTAAGTCCGAAGGTAAAATTTTGACAGAGGACTCCTGCCTGGTGTAGCCGAGTTGGGCTTCATCGCAATTGGCCTCAAATTGTGACTTATTCCCTTCAAGCATGACCTGATGTCCACAGTTGGCGCTATTGTTTTTTAGGTACTAGAGAGCACATTTTTTATTTATTATTTAAAAATTCATAGCTCCAGTTCCCTACAGTGGATTTCTGTCGTTTTGGTGTCATTTCAAAGATAAAAACATTTCCTATTTTTACAAATTGGTGTTGAATTTTATTTGGTGTTGTGTCTTGCTTATTTAATGTATTGATGTTTTTAAATGCTTTACACACTTGTCTCCTAAGTTAACATTGCTTGCTCATTGCAAGGATGAATTCACAGAGACCTTTACTGGACCTAACATTGTGATTGCAGCCTTATTACTTGTGGGTCGACCTACCAACCCCTACTACAACTCACTTTCCAACTCAGTCCCTGAGACTAAGGTCAGACCCTGACATTAAGGTCAGGCCCTGAGACTAGGGTGAGGGTGAGGCACTTAGACTAGAGTCACACCCTGAAACTAGGGTTAGGCACTGAGACTAGAGTCAGACCCTGAGATTAGGGTTAGGCATCGAGACTAGAGTCAGACCCTGAGACTAAAGTCAGGCACTGAGAATAAGGTCAGGCACTGAGACTAGGGTAATACCCTGAGACTAGAGTCACACCCTGAGACTAGGGTTAGGCACTGAGACTAGAGTCAGACCCTGAGATTAGGGTTAGGCATCAAGACTAGAGTCAGACCCTGAGACTAAAGTCAGGCACTGAGAATAAGGTCAGGCACTGAGACTAGGGTAAGGCCCTGAGACTAGAGTCACACCCTGAGACTAGGGTCAGACCCTGAGACTAGGGTGAGGGTGAGGCACTTAGACTAGAGTCAGACCCTGAGACTAGGGTCAGGCAGAGACACTAGCCTGAGACTAGAGTCATACCCTGAGACTAGAGTTGGACACTGAGACTAGTCTCAGACCCTGAGACTAGTGTCAGGCCCTGAGACTAAGGTCAGGCACCAAGACTAGAGTCAGATCCTGAGACTAGTGTCAGGCCCTGAGACTAAGGTCAGGCACTGAGACTAAGGTCAGACACTGAGACTAGTGTAATACCCTGAGACTAGAGTCACACTCTGAGACTAGGGTCAGGCACCGAGACTAGAGTCAGATCCTGGACTAGGGTCAGGCACTGAGACTAAAGTCAGACCCTGAGGCTTGGGTTAGGCACTGAGACTAGAGTCAGATCCTGAGATTAGGGTCAGGCACTGAGACTAGAGTCAGACCCTGAGACTAGGGTTAGGCATTGAGACTAGAGTCAGACCCTGAGACTAAAGTCAGGCACTGAGACTAGAGTCAGATTCTGAGACTAGGGTTAGGCCCTGAGACTAAGGTCAGGCACTGAGACTAGGGTAAGGCCCTGAGACTAGAGTCACACCCTGAGACTTGGGTCAGGCACTGAGATTAGGGTAAGGCTCTGAGACTAGTCACACTTTGAGACTAGGGTCAGGCACTGAGATTAGGGTAAGAATCTGAGACAGCAACCAGTCCCTGAGAGTTCATAGGTGAAAGACCTAGAAGTCCAAGCTCTGGAACTAAGGTCAGACACTGAGAGCTTACAGAGAAGTGAATAACAAGACACTGAGATAGACTAATACATGCTGCAGAAAGAGCACTTACCTCTCATTGGGAAGTAACTGATGACGTAGTTCCCCACTGCAGAGAGAAGAGAAATATACGATGTCATTAAAGTCATGGAGGTTCACCGAGCTCCACCAACATCTTGTGACAAGGCCCCAAGAGAGAGGCCGTCAAGTGAATGGGCACGTTCAGCCCTACGTATACACACTCCTCACACTCCACCTGCAGCTGGTGGATGAAGTTTACACACTCCTCACCCTCCACCTGCAGCTGTTGGATGAAGTGTACACAGCCTCACCCTCCACCTGCAGCTGGTGGATGAAGTTTACACACTCCTCATACTCCACCTGCAGCTCGTGGATGAAGTTTACACAGCGTCACCGTCCACCTGCAGCTGGTGGATGAAGATTACACAGACTCACACTCCACCTGCAGCTGTTGGATGAAGCTTGCACGGCCTCACACTCCAGCTGCAGCTGGTGGATGAAGCTTGCACAGCCTCACACTCCACCTGCAGCTGGTGGATGAGGTTTACACAGCCTCACACTCCACCTGCAGCTGGTGGATGAGGTTTACACAGCCCTCACACTCCACCTGGACCTGGTGGATGAAGTTTACACAGCCTTTACACTCCACCTGGAGTTAGTGGATGAAGTTTGCACAGCCTTCACACTCCACCTGGAGCTGGTGGATGAAGTTTACACAGCCCTCACTTTCTACTTGTAGTTGGTGGATGACATTTACACATGCCCTCACACTCCTCCTGCAACTGGTGGATGAAGTTTACACAGCCCTCACACTCCACCTACAACTGGTGGATGAAGTTTACACAGCCCTCACACTCCTCCTGCATCTGATTCATAAAATTTACACAGCCCTCACATTCTACCCGCAGCTGGTAAATGACGTTTACACAGCCCTCACACTCAACCTGCAACTGGTGGATGAAGTTTACACAGCCTCCACACTTCACCTGGAGCTGGTGGATGAAGTTTACACAGCCTTCACACTCCACCTGCAGCGGGTGGATAGTGTTTACACAGCCCTCACACTCCAACTACAGCGGGTGGATGAAGTTTACACAGTCCTCAAACTACACCTGCAGCTAGTGGGTAACGTTTACACAGCCCTCACTTTCTACTTGTAGTTGGTGGATGACATTTACACAATTTTCACACTCCAACTGCTGTTGGTGGATGAAGTTTACACAGACCTAATACTCCTCTGGCAACTTGTGGATAAACTCCAACTGCAGCTGATGCATAAAGTTTAGACAGTCCTCACTCCACCTGCAGCTGGTGGATGAAGTGTACCCAGGTCTCACACTCCACCTGCAGCTGATGGATGAAGTTTACACAGGCCTCACTCCACCTGCAGCTGATGAATGAAGTTTGTACAGCCCTCACACTCCACCTGCACCTGATAGATGAAGTTTACACAGCCCTCACTCCACCTGCAGCTGATGAATAAAGTTTGTACAGCCCTCACACTCCACCTGCAGCTGATGGATAAAGTTTGTACAGCCCTCACACTCCACCTGCACCTGATGGATAAAGTTTACACAGCCCTCATTTTGTAACTGTAGCTGGCAGGGCCGGACTGGCCGTAGCGTGCATCAGGCATTTCCCCAGGAGGCTGGAAGGGTGGGGCTGGGTTTGAAGCGGTGGCGTCTGGTTTTGTTACTGGGCGCTGTTTTGGACCAGTGCTGCAAACTCAGCCCCCAGTAACAAAAGCAGCAATGCTTCATACTCCTCCCTGCACCGCTCTGACTCAGGAACTGATCTGGCAAAATTGCCTGGGCTGCTTTGGGTTCCAAGTCCCACCCTGGTAGCTGATGAATGAAGTCTGCACCACCTCACATGCCACCTGCACCTGGCGAACGCAGCTTAAGAAGCTCTCACATTCACCCTCAGCTGGTGGGTGAATCTTGTGCAGCCCTCACACTCCACCTGCCCCTGGCGAACGCAGCTTAAGAAGCTCTCACATTCACCCTCAGCTGGTGGGTGAATCTTGTGCAGCCCTCACACTCCACCTGCCCCTGGCGAACGCAGCTTAAGAAGCTCTCACATTCACCCTCAGCTGGTGAGTGAATCTTGCGCAACCCTCACACTCTAAGGGGGTCATTCTGACCCCGGCGGTCATGGACCGCCGGGGCCAGGGTTGGCGGGAACACCGCCAACAGGCTGTCGGTGCCCCGCAGGGCATTCTGACCGCGGCGGTTTGGCCGCGGTCAGAAGTGGAAAACCGGCGGTCTCCCGCCGGTTTTCCGCTGCCCAACAGAATCCTCCATGGCGGCGCAGCTCGCTGCGCCGCCATGGGGATTCTGACACCCTATACCGCCATCCTGTTCCTGGCGGCTCTGCCGCCAGGAACAGGATGGCGGTATGGGGTGTCGTGGGGCCCCTGGGGGCCCCTGCAGTGCCCATGCCAATGGCATGGGCACTGCAGGGGCCCCCGTAAGAGGGCCCCACTTTGAATTTCACTGTCTGCATTGCAGACAGTGAAATTCGCGAAGGGTGCAACTGCACCCGTCGCACCTTCCCACTCCGCCGGCTCCATTAAGAGCCGGCGTCCTCGTGGGAAGGTTGTTTTCCACTGGGCTGGCGGGCGGCCTTTTGGCGGTCGCCCGCCAGCCCAGTGGAAAACCCAGAATCACTGCAGCGGTCTGACGACCGCGGTGCGGTGTTCTGGCGGGGGTACTTTGGCGGGCGGCCTCCGCCGCCCGCCAAGGTAAGAATCACCCCCTAAGTGCCCCTGGCGAATGCAGCTTAAGGACCTCTCACATTCACCCTAAGCTGGTGAGTGAATCTTGCGCAGACCTCACACTCCCCCTGCCGAACATAGCTTAAGAAGCTTTCACACTTCACCCTCAGCTGGTCGATGAATCTTGTGCAGCCCTCACACTCCACTCACCCCTGGTGAACGCAGCCTGAGAAGCTCTCACATTCACCCTCAGCTGGTGGGTGAATCTTGTTCAGCCCTCACACTCCAAGTGCCGCTGGCGAATGCAGCTTAAGAAGCTCTCACATTCACCCTCAGCTGGTGGGGGAATCTTGTGCAGCCCTCACACTCCACCTGCCCCTGTCAAACGCAGCTTAAGAAGCTTTCACATTCACCTTCAGCTGGTGGGTGAATCTTGTGCAGCCCTCACACTCCACCTGCCCCTGGCGAATGCATCTTAAGAAGCTTTCACACTTCACCCTCAGCTGGTCGATGAATCTTGTGCAGCCCTCACACTCCATTTGCCCCTGGCGAACTCAGCCTAAGACGCTCTCACATTACCCCTCAGCTGGTAGGTGAATCTTGCGCAGCCCTCACGCTACCCCTGCCCCTGGCGAACGCAGCTTAAGAAGCTTTCACACTTCACCCTCAGCTGGTCGATTAATCTTGTGCAGCCCTCACACTCCACTTGCCCCTGGTGAACGCAGCCTAATAAGCTCTCACATTCACCCTCAGCTGGTGGATGAATCTTGTGCAGCCCTCACACTCCAAGTGCTGCTGGCAAATGCAGCTTAAGAAGCTCTCACATTCACCCTCAGCTGGTGGGTGAATCATGTGCAGGCCTCACCCTACACCAGCCCCTGGCGAACGCAGCTTAAGAAGCTCTCACATTCACCCTCAACTGGTGGGTGAATCTTGTGCAGCCCTCACACTTCAAGTGCCCCTAGCGAACGCAGCTTAAGAAGCTCTCACATTCACCCTCAGCTGGTGGGTGAATCTTGTGCAGCCCCCACACTCCAAGTGCCCCTGGCGAATGCAGCTTAAGAAGCTCTCACATTCACCCTCAGCTGGTGGGTGAATCTTGTGCAGCCCTCACACTCCAAGTGCCCCTGGCGAATGCAGCTTAAGAAGCTCTCACATTCACCCTCAGCTGGTGGGTGAATCTTGTGCAGCCCTCACACTTCAAGTGCCCCTAGCGAACGCAGCTTAAGAAGCTCTCACATTACCCCTCAGCTGGTAGGTGAATCTTGCGCAGCCCCCACACTCCAAGTGCCCCTGGCGAATGCAGCTTAAGAAGCTCTCACATTCACCCTCAGCTGGTGGGTGAATCTTGTGCAGCACTCACACTCCACCTGCCCCTGTCAAACGCAGCTTAAGAAGCTCTCACATTCACCCTCAGCTGGTGGGTGAATCTTCTGCAGCCCTCACACTCCAAGTGCCCCTGGCGAATGCAGCTTAAGAAGCTCTCACATTCACCCTCAGCTGGTGGGTGAATCTTCTGCAGCCCTCACACTCCAAGTGCCCCTGGCGAATGCAGCTTAAGAAGCTCTCACATTCACCCTCAGCTGGTGGGTGAATCTTGTGCAGCACTCACACTCCACCTGCCCCTGTCAAACGCAGATGAAGAAGCTCTCACATTCATTCTCAGCTGATGGGTGAATCTTGTGCAGCCCTCACACTCCAAGTGCCCCTGGTGAACGCAGCTTAAGAAGCTCTCACATCCACCCTCAGCTGGTGGGTGAATCTTCTGCAGCACTCACACTCCACCTGCCCCTGGTGAATGCAGCTTAAGAAGCTCTCACATTCACCCTTCACCCTGGTGGGTGAATCTTGCGCAGCCCTCACACTCCACCCACAGTTATGGGGCGCAGAGGACCTTCATATCCATTGCTGAGACCCGACTCCTCAGAATGTCATCTTCTCTCCACCTGGTGTTTTGGCCGCGGGGCCTCCCCAGCCTCACTGCTCAGGCCTTCCCTCTCACCCTCCCCCACCAGGAAGTCATTTCCTGCCCACCTGGCTTTGGCACATGGAAGACTGTGACAAGGAGTACTTACTTGTGGTGTTGAAGGTTGATGCTGTGTGCCTCTCCAAGGTACTCCCTCTCTGAGCACTGACTGGTCCTACACAGTCCCTGCTCCGCCTCTTGGCAAAGCCTTCAGTGAGGGAGTTGTTCACCTTTACCTTGTACCTTTTCTAGTACAGGGTAGGTGGAAGGAGGGGGCAGGTCTTCTCTAATGATGGTCAAGGGCTGGGAGTCTCACTCCCTCCCAGGCACCTTCTCTCCTTCTCTCCTTCTCTTCTGCCCTCATTCCTGGGCCTCTTGTATTCATGCTCCCTGGGCCCCAGGTGAGTCAGGGTGAGGTGGGAGTGTTGTGTGTATTTTTGGGAGAGTTGGTTAAATGTCTGCACTTGTTGCTTAGGGATGTGCCAGGCACTACGCCCATGTTGAGAGTGGATTAAAACTGGTGTGTGATGCCAAACCACAGATGCTGGCATGGGCTGGTGTTCACCAAGAGAATACAAATGCAGGGTGTGGAGAGCTGCTGTACAATCCCTTTCTCGTCTTTATTTTCTGTTATTGGCAGTCTTTTCATGGTCTCTGTGACCTCACCCCAACTTGCCCTGCAGAAGAGAGGCGGGGTTACACCCCCTGCTCCCCCCGCTTGTAGCTGGACTGATATAACCTTGGTACATTCCGTGTATTCAGTTCGCTCCACAGGGTGAAAGCTGCCATATGGAGGTCCATGTATACTTGATGGAAGTCAGTTGTTTTTTAACAGTATTTCTGTGTTTTCAAGTTGGGTTTTATTTTTTAACAAATCTCAATATCTTTAAACCATCAGGGGCCAGATGTAGCAAGCTTTTTGCATGGCGCAAACAGCTTATTTCGCTGTTTGCGCCATGCAAAAGCCACATCGCGATGCTCATTCCCATTTTGCGAGTCGGTAACCTGGTTACCGATTCACAAAATGGGAATGCGACTAGCAAATAGGAAGGGGTGTTCCCCTTCCTATTTTCGATTCGCCTCGCGGTCCCAAAGCAATTTGCAGTTACCACCAGTGTCACACAGGTGGTAACCCATTCGCAAAAGGGAAGGGGTCCCCATGGGACCCCTTCCCCTTTGTGACTGGCCCTGAAACTTTTTTTTCAGAGCAGGCAGTGGTCCTATGGACCACTGCCTGCTCTGAAAAAATGAAACAAAAACGTTTCATTTTTTCGTTTGTATTGCAACTCATTTTCCTTTAAGGAAAAAGGGCTGCAATACAAAAACAAACTGCTTTATTCAAAAGCAGTCACAGACATGGTGGTCTGCTGTCTCCAGCAGGCCACCATCCCTGTGAGTGCTGCGAATCGCAAGGGGATCGCAAATTGCGACCCACCTCATTAATATTAATGAGGTTGGTCTTTGTGACCCCTTGCGATTCGCAGATGGTGTCAGGGACACCATCCTGGATCCGGGTTTGCGACTCGCAATTTGCGAGTCGCAAACCCAAAATTTCATACATCTGGCCCCAGGTTCCATAATAATTCCTGTAAGTGCTCTATAAGAGCAGAGTAATCATGGGGCAGTCATCACCTGAGCCTGATACCTCCAGAATCCCAGGAGAGAGAACTTGCAAGGACCTGAGGCCTCTATAATCATAGGACAGAGTAATGATTGGGGCCTTTATAATCATAATATAGAGTAACGATTGAGGTCTCCATAATCTTAAAACAGAGTAATGATTGTAGACCTCTATCATCTTGGACAGAGTAAATGTTTGAGGCATCTATAATCATAATATAGAGTAATGATGTAGGCCCCCATAATAATAGGACAGAGTACTGATTGAGGCCTCTATAATGAAAATATAGAGTAATGATTGAGGCCTCTATCATCATAGGACAGAGTAATGATTGAGGCCTCCATAATCATAGGACAGAGTAATGATTGAGGCCTCTATAATCATAATATAGAGTAATGATTGAGGCCCCTATCATCATAGGACAGAGTAATGATTGAGGCCTCTATCATCATAGGACAGAGTAATGATTGAGGCCTTCATAATCATAGGACAGAGTAATGATTGAGGCCTCTATAATCATAATATAAAGTAATGATTGAGGCCTCTATCATCATAGGACAGAGTAATGATTGAGGCCTCTATAATCATAATATAGAGTAATGATTGAGGCCTCCATAACCATATGACAGAGTAATGGTTGAGGCCTCCATAATCATAATATAGAGTAATGATTGAGGCCTCTATAATCATAATATAGAGTACTGATTGAGGCCTCCACAATCACAGGACAGAGTAATGATTGAGGCCTCTATCATCATAGGACAGAGCAATGGTTGAGGCCTCTAATCATAGGACAGAGTAATGATTGAGACCTCTATAATCATAATGTAGAGTACTGATTGAGGCCTCTATAATGAAAATATAGAGTAATGATTGAGGCCTCTATCATCATAGGACAGAGTAATGATTGAGGCCTCCATAATCATAGGACAGAGTAATGATTGAGGCCTCTATAATCATAATATAGAGTAATGATTGAGGCCCCTATCATCATAGGACAGAGTAATGATTGAGGCCTCTATCATTATAGGACAGAGCAATGATTGAGGCCTTCATAATCATAGGACAGAGTAATGATTGAGGCCTCTATAATCATAATATAAAGTAATGATTGAGGCCTCTATCATCATAGGACAGAGTAATGATTGAGGCCTCTATAATCATAATATAGAGTAATGATTGAGGCCTCCATAACCATATGACAGAGTAATGATTGAGGCCTCCATAATCATAATATAGAGTAATGATTGAGGCCTCTATAATCATACTATAGAGTAATGATTGAGGCCTCCATAATCATAGGACAGAGTAATGATTGAGGCCTCCATGATCATAATATAGAGTTATGATTGAGGCCTCCATAATCATAGGACAGAGTAATGTTTGAGGCATCTATAATCGTAATATAGAGTAATGATGTAGGCCCCCATAATAATAGGACAGAGTACTGATTGAGGCCTCTATAATGAAAATATAGAGTAATGATTGAGGCCTCCATAATCATAGGACACAGTAACGATTAAGGCCTCTATAATCATAATATAGAGTAATGTTTGAGGCCTCCATAATCACAGGACAGAGTAATGATTGAGGCCTCTATCATCATAGGACAGAGTAATGATTGAGGCCTCTATCATCATAGGACAGAGTAATGATTGAGGCCTCTATCATCATAGGACAGAGTAATGATTGAGGCCTCTAATCATGCGCCACCGGTGGCCAGATTTGTGGGAGAGTGTGGTGTCCATTTTGTGTGGATTTAGTTTTTGACTGTGCCTGTGCGACCACATAGCATCCACAGAAGTGTCCTTTGCATGACTGTGAGCATCCACAGCACTTTACATCATGTGCCTGCTCACATGTCCATCCCTCTCTTCTGAGCCACACACTGGGCAGGCACCACACCCCCTTGTTGTACAGCACAAGGGTGTAGGTGCAGACCCTCGACCACGGGACAGGCTCAGGACCCTTCCTGACCTTCCTCACACACTAGGCAGGTGCACACTCCACTGTGGAGGGTCTCAGGGGAAGCAAAATCACTGCCTAGTCTTTACCCAGGAAACCTCGCCTAGTAGAATCTGACCAGACAAGACTGGTGAGTGCGTGGGCGGGGCAGGTGGTACAAAGTGCAATTTAAGGAGTCAGGAGATGTGGGAACAACCTCATCCTGACTCCCCACTGAACTACAGGGGGGACCGGACGTTTGTGCACCTGCCCATCCTACAGGTTCTAGGGGTTGGGATGGGTGGTGGTCCCGTGGGCTGTTTGCCATTTTAGGACAGATTGCAGGGCGTTGGCGGTAGTTGGGGGGGTGAAGAGTCAGATGTGGGTGTATACACCCCTCCGGGGGGAGGAAGGGAGCCCATGAAAGAGGATGGTGTGCGGGATGCCTTGGACTTCACTGGTGGATGCTTGGGTGAAAGAAGTGAGAAAGGGTTTGGGAATGGAAGACGGTCATGGACTGAAAGCAAGAGTCAAACAAGATTGTGTGCCGGGGTGAAAACTGGAGGTGGGGGGAGAATGGTGGGGCAAAAAGGGGCTTACCTTTAAATATGTTTTGATATTATATTAACACTGCTAGTGTGCTTAATTATGTGAAACCCTGTCCTAATTAAATGGCTTTTTACACTTCATGGAGTGCGGTATATGAATATTTCACGAGTTGTACAGCACAAAGATTATGAATGACTGAAACAGCCTAAGGGCAGCCCCCGGCGTAAGGCCAGGCTTGGGAGCCTTCCTCTGGGCTTCACCACAGAGCAGGTGATGGGGCAATGCTAGGAAGCCCTGTTATTTAATAATTCCAAGAAAATATTAGCCTTAACTGTGCTTTGCATGAGACGTGCTACCAAGATGGCGGACGCAATGTGACCTCTGTCCAGCCTACATACACCCTGAGTTTTTATCACCAAAATAAGGAGTTTGGTCTCATTTCAAGGCACTTCTACAATCTTTCAAAAAATTTCCCTGCGAAAAAGTAGTCTTTTCCTTGTTTTCTCTGGAATGTGGACAGAGTTTTGTCCACTGCAGCTCCTGTCAGGTGACTGTGTTAGAGGAGGGCTAGCCTGAGGACAGGAGGTGGGCTTTACAACCTATTTGATTTTCTCAAAGTAGTTGCCTTTTTTATGCTTTGTAGTTCATAAAGGCTGTGCCTTTTCTTACTATAGCAAGCAACTTAGGGCTCTCTCTTTCATTAATACTTTCAGTCAGATGCCTTGTCTTAGAAGTGATACCCAAGGTTTGTACATTTCATTTTCAATTAGACAGTTGGATTTTCATAACAATTCTCAATTATTTGCAGCTCAGAAATGAAAGTTATGGTGCAAATGTCTAATAAAAGGAAGCAACTATGTCACCTCCACCTGCTAAGTCTGAAATGATTGAATCACAAGAAAAGTCCATTGCAAAAATTCTGTAATAACACTGATGCTATCTGCTCTGATATTAAACATATTCAGAATGACTTAGCCTGTTTAACAATTAAAGTATCTAATGGGGAGATTAAAATCTGTGATAATACAACTGCAGTTTATCACTAGGTGCCTCAAGCTGCACACATAAGGACTATGAAAAAGATTCTGTTGGATTTGGGAAATAGAAATCACCACTATAATGTTGGTATCTTTAAGATGCATGAGAATATTGAGGGTCTTAATTGCAGAACCTTCTTGGAAAATCTATTGCCATTTTGTATTGAAATTTAAATTCTCAGAGATGTTTGAAATAGATAAAGTTCATTGCATGCCCTCACATCGTAAACCTAACCAAACTAAAATGCAACAAGTCATATTTAAAGAGTTGCGTCATCACCACCCGATAATGACATGTAAAGCTGTCAGGGAAACTCTTTCCTTAATGGTAGAAAGTAATAAAATATAAATACATCAAGACTTTGCTAAAGAAACTTGTGTTATGTAAGCAATTTTCTGATCTCCATCCTCACCTTTGTGACGCAGGGGACAAATATGGACTTTTTGGTCCATCCATTGCAAGAATATGGAAAAACTACATATCTAAGACTTTCTCTTGATCTGTGGATCTGGTTACTTATTTGGGTCTCCGTGCTGCAATTGCAATAGATTCTTAAGCTTCTAGTCTTGCATGAGGTTTTTTCAGCCAGATCACCTCTGTAATCATGTTCTTTTCTTCAGTTTCAGCAGGAACCATGCAGTTCTGTCTTCATCTTGGATTGTACCTTCCCTGACTCATTTGATTAGAAGTGTTACAATCTCTAACAGGGCATATGAGAATTAAATATCTAACCTAAATTTTGATAGGCTAGAACATCAAATTTCCAAAGATGAAAAGATGTTTCTATTATCTTCAGACATTCAAGTCAAAACACAATTACAAAATGTAAGCTATGAATAGAATACTTTACTTAGTAAAAGAGCAGGTCTTTTTATTTGCAAGAAAAAAATCAATTTCCAATTCAGTGCAAATACATTTGTCCACAGTTTTGCTAATTACTTATGAATCAAAAAAGCTAAGAACCAAATACCTGCTATAAGAATTCCACATGGTCACTTACTTCTCTCTGCCATGGAAATAGCTGCACAATTTGAGAAAATGTATTCAAACCTTTATAGTAGACCTCACGACATACAAATACCATATCAGATAAATTCTTACTCAATTGCAACTTACCATCCTTATCAAACTCTGACAGAAGTATGCTTAGTGCTTGTTTTATTATGGTTTGCAATGCCCTAAGATTGTATATGCTATAAATGTCAATAAAAGCCCAGGCCCTGATGGTATTCCAGCAGAACTTTATAAACACATTTACGGACCAACTTTTTCATCTCCTTCTAGCAATGTTTCAGGAATTCACAAATAAAGCATCCGTGGAGGGAGCTTTTAAAGAAGCAACAATTATTGTTCTTCCTCAACCAGGTAAAGATCCTACATTAATCCGTAAATATTACTGCATCTCACTCATTATTCAAGACTATAAAATGATGCTAACATTCCAGCAACTAGACTTTCTCCAGTTATGAACCATATTTTCCTTCCTGATCTGCCTGGTTGCTGAAAGGTAGACTTTCCTTTCACATAGATTCCAATGGACCACTATTGTATCCCGAAAGAACTTTCAATGTAACATAGGCTTATTGGCTTAAGATGCGTAAAAGGCTTTTTAATTTCATTTATTTGGAATAAAAAGGCACCATAGTTAAATATAAAACTTTACCCCAGATTTTAGGAAATACAATTTTTCCTTTTTAACAGTGCACATTGTTTATTGGTTTTCTGATCCTGACCCCCACTTATAGGTTTCACTCGAGATAAATATTGTAACACTAATTCCTTTACAAGCTATTTTTACTATGGATCTCAAAAAAGCAAAGTTTTACTTTTGAATTCTCAGTACCACTAAAACTGCTAGAGTAAGTTAGACAACATTTACTAATCGAATTATATTGTCTAAAAAGGCAGCTTTATGGAATTATCTTATGATTAAGTTGAATTTTCTGATCTTTAGTGGGGAAAAATTGATCCACACTGATATACTTTATATTTCCGATATTTGCTGCCTGAATATGTATTAAATCTTTTTCCAATTTACAAAGTAAATTTCAAGTTACTGCTTTTGAATATCATAGAGATGTTATTTTGTGCAATGCGATTCTCAAAGCTTACAATAGTTGTATTCCAGATCGTCAATGCGCAGGAATGGATTTTTTTTTTTGATATGCATAAATTATTTGTTCATATTGGTTCTAAAACTTTTAAAAACTGAGGTATGCAAAATCTGTCAATTGATCAAAAATAAGTGAATTCTGTAATCCAAAAATAGATAACGATTCAATGTGAGTGTGGAAGAAATCTTGATCTGTAATATTTCACACTGACTTCCATCCTTTATATTTAAGATCAATTCTTTTATACTGAATAATTGTTATTGGACTCCTGTTAAGTTATGCAATCCATCACTAATTGATAAACCTGATTGCTGAATCTACAAAAGTGGACTTTGTTCTTAGAAACTTAAGCTGTTTGAGTGTCCACTAGTAAATGTTGGTCTGATGTATGGTGTAAAATCTCACAGTTTTTAATTTCATCCCATCATCTATGAAACTATTATCGCTATATCTTCAATTATTACATTTCCACTTTCGTGTGTGGATGCTAAATTACTTAATTTATCAATTTCTTCTGCTCTCAAATCTATTACTATGAACCGAAAATTTGCTCATGATATATCTTCGCCTTTCTGGTGGGACTGGATATTATATATAGGAAATGGAATTGAGTTCTCTGTTAATAAGACTAAGAAGCCACTTTCTCTACAAATCTGCATAACAAAACATATCATAACATAACATATCATAACACAACATAACATATCATATCATAACATAACATAACATATCATATCATAACATATCATAACATAACATAACATCATAACATATCATAACATAATATATCATAACATAACATAACATCATAACATATAACATAACATCATATCATAACATAACATAACATAACATATCATAACATAACGTAAGATATCATAACATATCATAACATATCATATCATAACATATCATAACATAACATCACATCATAACATATCATAACATAATATATCATAACATAACATAACATATCATATCATAACATAACATAACATAAGATATCATTCCATATATCATAACATAACATAACATCATAACATCATAACATATCATAACATAATATATCATAACATAACATAACATATCATATCATATCATAACATAACATCATATCATATCATAACATATCATATCATATCATATCATATCATATCATAAAATAACATAACATACGGTGATTTGTCCTAAAAATGTTACACTAACCTCTGATGTGTGGTACACTGGCAGGGCTAGTCATTGCCTCTCTTTGCTCAGGGACATGCTATAATCTCCTCCAATGAGAGCACGAGGCGCACAGATCCAGTTTCACTGATGCATTACACATCCTCAAATCCACCACGATTTCAGGTAAGGCACCTGGTCTTGAGAAACGTATGCAGTGCTGACTCTGGTCAAGGCAGAGCCCTCAAGAGACATTAGAAGGCGCCGGGCCAAAGATGCACCAGCCTCACCACCAAGCTTGCAAACTGTAAAAGAGGAGCTTTGCTTACATGTCACTTTTCACTTGTTTCTGTTTACTTCTGTTTGGCATTTCAGTGCATTGTGTGTGACACTTAGAGTGACATTTTACTGACAATAGAATAATGAATGATGTCCATGTAACCTTATACATTTTTTAAAAACTACTCCCTTTTTGGGCAAATCAGTGGTTTAAAATAAAGCAGATATATTAGGAAGAGGAGGGGTGAGCAGGAAGAAAACTCTGGTCTTTGGTGTGCGAAACTGGTTGAGAGAGGTAAGTATCCGCCTCAAGTAATAATCACAGTCCTTGTCATGTGAACCCTTAAAGTCACTAAATTACCTGAGCCCAAGCCCCTTACACCACCACAGGGCATAGACCTACTAAAGACCCAGCACCTCGCAGGAGGCACTTGGAGACTCGGAGTGGAAGGCAGAGGCCAACTGGAGGGTCCCTGCCCTGGGAGCAAGTTCACACCTCATTCACACCTATTGAAATACTGATTACTGGCGGGCAGAGTGGGAGAACAAAATGCAGAATTAGGGCCTTATTTACATCTTGGTGGTAAAGGTGCCGCCGTTGGTCTTCAGGCGGAAAAACCTTCTGCTGACTTCGCAGTCCGCCGCCTGATTTAGATGTTGGTGGTCCCATAGGCAATAGACCACCCGAGTCCTGCCGTCTCCACCAGGAATCGTCACCTGCATCAACAGCGCCATTAGAAATAGCGGCAGGACTCCAACCACTCTTCCTGCAGATTTGCAAATGCCTTAACGCCAAGCCAACTGTGGTGGTCAGACCTCCACATCTGAACTGGCAGACTGGGGGGAAAATGAGGTAAAACGTACGTTTTTTTCAGATTCCACTTCTGTTTTCGACTGGATACAAGTGGACAAGACCTTCCAACGCTGCTGCCACTGGACCCACATAGAAATCTCGTCCTCTTCCCCTCGACGCTGGACTTGAAGGTAGGAATCCTGCATTGGCAGTGTACATTGTGGGGTCACTGCACTTGAGATCAGGACCACTGCGGTCCTATACATTTGCAGTAATTTTTTTATAATTACGGTGACATGCATATGTTGGGAAGACAATAGTGTCAGACATGGATGGGGACACACTGGTACACGACACATATCGCACACATACACAACTGTCATTATGGTGTCAGTATTCATGCCAAATGAATGCTGGCAACACAATAACGTCACATTCACACTTGCCAACTATGTCCATGTGTGCACATTGCAAGGGAACCTGTACTTGTATTGTTGTGCTACCAGTTGTGTATGTGAGTCAGTGCATGTATGTTTGTGTGCAATTGGATTGGCTGGGTGAGGTGGAGGGAGGTGTAGTGGTTGTGGAAATGTGGTTGTGTCAGATTGTGTACCACTTGCATGTGGGTGTGCTGTTGTTGTGTATGTTTGCTTGCGTTGCTGTGTGTGACATTCAGGTGAGTGTGGTTGTTGTGTGGTGGTCATTGTCATGATGTGTGAAATTGTGATATTGTGTGTGTGTAGATAAGTGTGTACTTGTGTTGGTTGTCATGCTTGAGTTGTGTGTGGGTGTAGTGTCGTTGGTGTGTGTATGTTGTGTCATGGATTCATAGCACTGTGTGTTTTTGGCATGTACATGTTGTGTTGTGGTGGAATGGCAATGGATGATAGTGTGTGTGCAGGAGGACAGATACAGATAAGGTACTATGGCGGTCATTATGACAGCGGCGGGCGGTGGTAGCCGCCCGCCTGGCGGGAACCGCCAAATGGCTGCTACGCGGTCAGAAGACCACTGCAGCCATTCCGACCTTCCCGCTGGCCCAGCGGGAAGGTGGCCTGCAACACTGAAGCCGGCTCCGAATGGAGCCGGCGGTGTTGCAGGTGTGCGACGGGTGCAGTTGCACCCGTCGCGCTTTTCACTGTCTGCTAAGCAGACAGTGAAAAGCAGGCTGGGCCCTGTTAGGGGGCCCCTGCACTGCGCATGCCAGTGGCATGGGCAGTGCAGGGGCCCCCAGGGGCCCCTAGACACCCGTTACCGCCAGCCTCTTCCTGACGGTGACAACCGCCAGAAACAGGCTGGCGGTAAGGGGGTCAGAATCCCCATAGCGCCGCCATGGAGGATTCACCCAGCTGGGGTACATCCGGCGGGAAACCGCCGGACCCGGTTTTCTGACCGCGGCTTTACCGCCACTGTCAGAATGGGCAGGGAAGCACCGCCAGCCTGTTGGGGGTGCTTCCGTCATTCGCGGCCCTGGCGGTCTTGGACCGCCAGGGTCGGAATGACCCCCTATGTGTGTGTGTGTGACTTACCTCTATTTAGCAGCCACTGCTATTGTACAATGTCTATTGGGTCCTGGGAAGCCCTCCTTCCCTCACCAATTTGCCACCAGTACACCGCCTGTACAGCCGTAACATCTAAATACCTTCCCTCTTTCCCCAACTCCCCCACCATCTGTGGTCCTCTCCCTCTCATAAGGGACAGAACTGGTGCCATCAACCCATCAGCCTTGTAGGGAGCAACAAGCAGGTTCATCGGTGCAAAGACAACAATGGTCAAGGGGCAGAGGGCTACACAAAAGAACAAACTGCATAAATGTGTCTTCTGGAGAAGAGGTAACACCCAGGCCCAGCTCTCCCCGTGCTGCATCGCTCTTGCTTTCTCCCTATTTTTTGTGCACTTTCTCCTTGCTTTTTCCTTGTTCTCACTGCTTTCTCCTTGCTTTCTCCCTATTTTTTGTGCGCTTTCTCCTTGCTTTTTTCAAGTTCTCACTGCTTTCTCCTTGCTTTCGCCCTATTTTTTGTGCACTTTCTCCTTGCTTTCTCTCTATTTTTTGTGCACTTTCTCCTTGCTTTTTCCTCGTTCTCACTGCTTTCTCCTTGCTTTCTCCCTATTTTTTGTGCGCTTTCTCCTTGCTTTTTTCAATTTCTCACTGCTTTCTCCTTGCTTTCTCCCTATTTTTTGTGCGCTTTCTCCTTGCTTTTTTCAAGTTCTCACTGCTTTCTCCCTATTTTTTGTGCGCTTTCTACTTGTTTTTTTCAAGTTCTCACTGCTCTGACCTTGCTTTCTCCCTATTTTTTGTGCTCTTACCTTGTTCTCAATGCCTTCTCCTTGCTGTTTCCTCATTTTCACTGCTTTCTCCTTGCTTTCCCCCTGTTTTTTGTATGCCTTCTCTTTGGTTTTACCATGGAGTGCTCTGGGCGATCAAGGAATCCACATTGGCCATGGAAAAAAAGTAGACACAATGGCACTAGACACACTCCTACTCCGAGCGAACGTAGGGAATTCGCATCAAGAGTCTCTACAGTGGGAGGCACCACCAGCGACCAAGCTGAATCGATCCACTGCAAGAAGTGCAACATCTCAAGGAGACAACGCACCGCCTTTCTGTCAGGGAAGCAGACGCGGAATGGGAGATCCTGATGTAACAAAATAAGCATGGTGGGTTTTCCCAAAACATCAGAGGGCACAACAGTGAAACGCTTAGTAGAGAACTTTATACTATATACAATGGGCCCGATTCACAAAGGTAAACTTACACTTTTCTGTAAGTTTACTACTTTTCTGTATTCACAAAGGTAAACTTAGACCAAAATTCCAACTTTACTACTGTTCGGTTTTCACAAAGGTAAACTTAGACCAAAAGTCTAACATAAACCAAAAGTCTAAGGCCCATATTTATACTTTTTTAGCGCCGCATTTGCGTCATTTTTTAACGCAAAAACGTCGCAAACTTGCAAAATACCATTGTATTTTGTAAGTTTGCGCCGTTTTTGCGTCAAAAAGCGGCGCAAGTGCGGTGCAAAAAAAGTATAAATATGGGCCTAACTTTCCTCGTAGTAACTTACCTTTCTGAATATCGAAAAGTAGTGAAGTTAGACTTTTAGTCTAACTTTACCTTTATGAATCGGACTTTCAATTTTTTGCTCTCGGGCACCATTTCTGCAGGCTAGCGCCTAATCAGGCACCCTTGGACCATAGTACAAGGATGCCTACATTGTAAGCAGGATTGTTTTTGAGCAGGAAGGGGCACCTTCCTGCACAAAACTATTCTGGGAGGCGTAGTCCTCTTTCTATGTGTGCTGCAGAATGTAGCACAGATAGAAAGATGAACAAATGAGAAGAAATAGTGATATTTCTCCTCGTTGATCCTCCCATGGGTAGGCGTATGGTTTTGGGGCATCCCCAGATTTACAAGTTCTTGTAAATCTGGGGATGTGTCAGATCCATGGGATTTGTGTGGAAACACCCATGCAATGCCCATGGAATGGCTTCCTAGGGCGGAGTAATGCAACGCAGCCATTTGCGTTGCATTACTCCAGATCTATGAGGCCATTCAAACCCATGCAAAGTGGCCTTGTTTGGCTTCATAGAACTGACTTAGAACTTGCGTCACTCTTGAACCACCCAACACCGTGTAAATCTGCCTCTCAGGGTCTAGGGCCCTAGAGTTTCTCTGGAAAACACTTGGGTGACTTAGTTAACTGGCATAAATCTGTGCCATTCTAGGTTACCACATGGCCACCACCAACGAGATAGGAAATCCCCCTGAAGTGGGCCCACGTGTGCTTCCAATACCTGGACTTATTTGTGACAATAGACCCAATAGATATTCAAAAACATAAGCTGGGATGGATTATAAAGGGATACAGAAGGGAAATAGAGCACAGGAGGGTCTTCCTATTTCATGAATGGGTATTGCGACCATGTACAAAATGATGACATTACCCATTACCTCTGTGGTTTACAAAACACCTTGCACAAAGTCCTTGTTGACGTTTTATGTTTGGTGGGTGCAGTGACCCTCAGGATACTTTGACCAGTCTGACCAATACGAGGGTTGTATAGCACTCCACAATCTACAACCCTTTTTCCTGGGCGGTCCACTTTCAGGTGCCAAATGAGTGGCCGTTTGCCTCTCAGTAGGAACTGTCAGTGGCGGTGGACTGGAGGGCAACGAACCTCAGTGGTTACGTGTGTCCATTGTATAGCAAGAACCAGACAGATCTAGTGATTGAAATTTGGAAGAAAGCAACACAACATCTGGGTTGGGCAGGGAAACTGGCAATGGAAACAGAGCTCAGATGTACCACTAGAACTCAAGCACCAGGGATGACGAAGGAAGTGGGATCTGTTGGAAATTTCCAAACTGGGAGACGTTTGGGATGCAGACGGGATCCTGCCATTTGAGGAACCTCAGTGCCAGTCCGAATTAACAGAGGGCCAACTTTATCAATATATATACATATATAAAATATATATATATATATATATATATATATATATATATATATATGTATATATATATATAGAATTAAAGCATGCTCTCGTGAGAGACAGTGACAAATTACAGGAGGTGATAGAAGAAATGCTTCTGGAATATAGACCGTTGGCAGCTCCCTTACACAAAAATACAGTATCCCAGATCTATAGAAGACTTGTAGTGAATTGCCGGATCCACTTACCGGCACTGAAAGACAGATGGAAAAAGGATCTGGGTATCCTGGAGGAAGGGGTTGGGAGGAAACATGTCAATACCCACATGAGGTGGCTATCAGGGTGGGGTTCCGCCTAGTGCAGATTAAAATATTGCACCAGGCATACTTTACTAGGACTGGGCTATTCCACGTGGGAAAACTGACACCAACAAATGTTTGTGAGTCTGTGGTCAAACACAGACACTGCACCACATGTTGTGGTAATACCCTAAGGTGCAAATATTCTGGGCAAAATTGAGAAGTTTGATCTTGCATGTGACACAGATGGCAGTGGATCTCAGTTTTGCAGTGCTTAATTTGAGCCGGTGGTTTCCAGTGCTCGGCACCTGAACTTAATTGTCAACACCTGTACTTATAACAGTCTGCCACATGGTGGCGCTGTCAGTTTAATGTACAGATGAGCACAACAGCAGTTTGCTAATTCAATATATATTTTAAATGGCTAATTCCTGCCGTTCAAGCCATTCTTATAGCTTTGGGGCCCAGAATAGTCTGAATTGTCATCCTTGTAGGGGTGTGATGGTTAGTAGTTGTGTTGTTATTGTCGTTGGCAGCGCTGGCAGGGGCAGTGGATAGTGGAAGTTACAGTGGGCTCATGACGATGGCCCTGGCACTTACTTTTATTTAACAAATAAAGTGCTGAGTCTTGCCCTGATATCCCTGGGCATATGGGAAGAGCAAACCCTAGGAAAACACAAACGTGACCCTGGTTAAGGCCAAGCGAGACATCATTTATCAGTGTGGCAGCCCCACAGCTCTGAGATGGGAAGACCCAAATATGGATTGGTGCATGCGGTCAGAAGACCCAGTGTACACAGCCCAGAGTTGTTCAAGCAAAGCAGGGAACATCTGGGAGCCATAGAGGGACTTCTGGGAGCTACATTGAAACCATGGGCGACAAGAACCTGCTTACAGTGACATGATATTGGACTCATGGGGTCAGTGGGTGGGCTGCAGTCCAGGGGACAGGGTTTCTCAAGTATTTGAGCCACAGTGCTTGGCGATCCCATACTGGTTACACCCTGCCAATAATATTTAATTTTGTAAGTAGATGTTGAACTTTAATGCTCGGTCTATGTGGGTCTCTTTGTTTTCAGGTCTTTTCATGTAATTTTTGCATTATGTAAATTTCAATAAAGAAAATTATTTAACAAAAAAGAAAGTAACAAAGAGCTTTTAGGGCTTTTTCACTGTAATGCTTAACATTACATTTTTTCATGTCCTACTTTGAAATACCAGGCACCCTTCCTCATGGGAAGAAGGCTTACTTAGCGTGATTTACTAGAAAGGTTTAGGTCTGCAGTCATGGTTACATTGTCACTGTAGTGGGTGCTGCAGTCCACTGGTGATATTTAACTTACAGGCCCAGGATACCACGTGGGCCAGTATACTAGGGGCTTAAAGGTAAGTTAGGTATGCAAATCCGGAGTATACCAACTTTACCATGATGAATGAAGGAATATAAACACTTTACCGCTGATTAGCAGGGATAAAGTACACAGAGTTCTACAGCCAGCAAAAAAAAAGGTTCAGTAAAAAGGTAAAACAATCATGCTGGCCCTGCAGAAAGGGCACATTTCCAACATTTGATAACACATCAGTGGAAGAAACCATGCGCACTGTGTGCCTCCGGCCCCTGCAACAAGATAGAGAACAGGTCACACTGACAGTTGCCCCAAAACACAGCTGCTGCCATAGAAAGCTGGTGCTGCGTTTCTCACTGCTCAGAGCCCGGGAGTGTGATATGCGATGGCACGCAGGTGGATGCACAACCAGGAGTGACTGTGACAAAAGGGATGACACTGCTGCGGGTCCTGGAGCCCTGGTCGGCCTGGCCTCGCTGCTTCAGCGCCCTGATCTGAGACTACGGGCCCGACTTAGAGTTTAGAAGATGGGAATACTGCGTCACAAACGCGACAGATATCCCGTCCGCCATATTGTGATTTCCATAGGATACGGAAGTGCGGACGGGATATCCATCACATTTGTGACAGTGTGACCCATCCACCAACCTCTAAATCAAGCCCAATGATTGGCCCAGACTTGCTTTCTCTGGGGACTGTCGCTACTGCTCTGTGGTGGGACACCTCCCACCTCCCACCTTCCATCACTCACACACTCACAACGGACAGGATTGCACTCAGATTCTCTCAGCGACACACACTGTCTGCAGGGGCGTAGCTTCAGGGGGTGTTTGGGGTTTTGTTCCCCCCCTAATAAATGTACTTTCTGCTAAAAACAAGTTGGGTACAGGTGCTTTCAGTCGGGCATAATGAGGAGTCTATCGGATTTACCTCTGTCCCTCTCAGGTGCCCTCCTTGTCATATAATGCATGTTAGCTTTGTATGCCAGGGTCACTGTTGGAAAATCTGAAACTCACAGCCTCCCCAGTCTTACTGACCAAGCTGCACCCCTGACTGTCTGCACCCACTGTGCGTGGGCCTTGGATACGCAGCGTGCCACAGCTTGCCACAACATGCCACAGAATACCACAGCATGCCACAGAATACCACAGAATACCACAGCGTACCACAGCATGCCACATGCATACCACAGCGTGGCACAGCATGCCACAGTGTACCACAGTATACCACAGTGTACCACAGTGTACCACAGAATACCACAGTGTACCACAGCATACCACATCGTGCCACAGCATACCACATCGTGCCACAGCATACCACATCGTGCCACAGCATGTCACATTGCACAACAGTACACCACAAAGTGCAACAGCATACCACAGTGTACCACAGTGTACCACAGCATACCACGTCATCTTAATGGATTCTCTTATCCAGGCGGAGCAGCCACAGAACAATCCAATCGGTGTGAGCATTGATCCTCTTCCATGATTGGTTGGTTAACCCAGCCCCAGAAAGTGTCCATGCTGCAATCCCTCCATAGGTGAGATCAGTCGGCCAGTTGCAGCTGGCTAGGCAGTTCAAGGTAGAAAAAAGGCGCTTAGTTGATTGTGTGACAATCTCTGGCCCTTGCAGGGATGCGGAGACTTTACACAGTGCTAGTCTGACCCGAGATGTGTGACACTCGGTAGGGCTGGAGTTGTGTTTGCCTGTTCACCAAAACCGACAAGCTATTGAGTAATGTTGTTAAATAAAAAAAATGTAAATCACATTTTTCATTATTTATTGAGAGTGTAATTACATATTGATTGAGAAGGGCTTTACCGGTACATTAATGCGAATGTGTCGTTTGTTTGGGTCGTGATTAGAAGACCTAACAATAAACTTTAATTAAAAAAACATGAAACACTGGTGCACACATGTCCAAGCTTTGAAATTGTTGAACTCCGCACAGTTTGCACCAACATTGCAGGTCAGTCTCCCTTACACTGATCATTTTAGGCAGATTTGATAGAGGTGGGGGGGGCTGCCAAACCACCAATGGAATGGCCTCCGTGGTAAATGGCCAAGTACCGCTGCTCCGGGTGACGTGAAAGTGGTATCTTGGCATTTTTAGGCTTGAGCAGAACTCGCGCAGTTTGACTCCGCAGAATTCTGCAGAGTTACATAAAAACTCCACAAGTTTCTGTGGACTTCCGCGACCGGGTGGGATTCAGGTGACGTTGCGCTGCTCGTGCTGTTTTTTAGCGCCAGGAGCTTGTTCTTCTCTGTAAAATCAGCACGATTGGCACCACATGGCACGCCTGAGGGCGCTGCTTCTTTCTGCCACTCCAGCAGATCTTCCATTCAAGTGCCAACTTTCTCAACGCGAACAGGCACAACCTGGAGCAACCACCTGCTTTGAAGAGGTCTCGCAGGGAGGCGCTATAGCACCGAAAATCACTGTAGGGATGCAAATTCTCAGTCACCCAAGCAAACTTAACATTGGCGAGCCACCTGAGAGAACAAACTCCTCCACACAGTCGGCAGAGTTTTGACAGAACTACATTCTCGAAGCGAATCGCAGAGTGGGAAAACTCTGCAAACTTTGCCAGTGGAGTGGAAGTTTTCACCCATCTCTACTTATTTTGGCCCAGCCAATGGGGTAATCCAAGGAGTGTACTGCGGCCTAAACTGTCCATGACATTTCAGAGATCCATAACTCGCCCTCTGACCTGGAAGTGCACCCTGGATGCACCCGTTATCTGGACCTGGAGCTACTGTTCATGTCCTGAGTTGTTCACATGAAGCAGCGGGGGCAGCTTCACTTGTTTGTGGATTATAATATCAAAGAGACCTTTTTCCTGTCTTAGGCAGAACGCCGCCTACTGGCCGCAAACAAGTAAAGCTCTACTCAGAGGAAAACGCCTCTCTAGATTGTTCTTGTGCAGGAAGGTGTCCCTTCCTGCACAGAAACAATCCTGCCTGCAACAGAAGCACCCTTGCACCATAGTGCAAGGGTGCCTGCGACGGTGTTAGGCTCCAAATTGTGCGCCAGTGTAGGCGGAAAGGACACAAATGCTCCGTATTTCATAACTAATGTTAATTCCACTCGCACTGACGCACGGCAGCGCAACAAGACTACTTGCGGGTCTGCCTTACGCCAATTTCCCATGAAAATGGGTCT
The DNA here is from genome assembly GCF_031143425.1 of Pleurodeles waltl. NCBI lineage: Eukaryota > Metazoa > Chordata > Amphibia > Caudata > Salamandridae > Pleurodeles > Pleurodeles waltl. The sequence continues at coordinate 1,057,324,781 of NC_090443.1, forward strand.
GAAAATCTACTGCCTGCATTTCTGGAGCTGAAACTGCAAGACGAGAGATCGCTGCCAAGACCCGCCTTGCTGTTCAGCACGATCTCAGAGGTGGGGGCCACTGCCCGCAAACCCACACCCACTGACGGGGGTTCAGACTGCGCGACCGCCACCACCAGCTGTGCCCCCGCGAATAGTTAACATGCAGCCTGGAATGGAAGATAGAAAGACTGCCTCTTGAACTTGATAAAGATAAAACCGGTTTAGAGAGAGTTATGATTGCGTGTGAACTCTTTTCTTAAAAGACACATGGGCATATTTATTAAAAAATCATGCAGCGTCGCGCTGCGAGTCACCTTGCTGCACTGCATGATGGGAAAGGGCAGAAATGAACCATATTTGACACTATACGGTACATTTTCATCTTTTCCCAGTGGTGGCGCACAATGTGCTGCCATGCGCCAACGCAGGCACCTTCACCATGGTGCAAGGGTGTCTGCATTGCAGCAGGATTATTTTTGTGCAGGAAGGGAGACCTTCTGCACAATAACAATCCTCTGCGGCATTTTCCTCTTACGATGTATGCCGCAGAATGCACACATAGAAACATTATAATGCAGAACAGAGTGCAGCGCACATGGAAAGAGGAAGTAACGGGGAGCATGCCACAATATAATGCAGAACAGAACGCAGCACACATGGAAAGAGGAAGTAACGGGGAGCATGCCACATTATAATGCGGAACAGAGTGCAGTGCACATGGAAAGAGGAAGTAACGGGGAGCATGCCACAATATAATGCAGAACGCAGCGCACATGGAAAGAGGAAGTAACGGGGAGCATGACACAGTATAATGCAGAACAGAGTGCAGTGCACATGGAAAGAGGAAGTAACGGGGAGCATGCCACAGTATAATGCAGAACAGAGTGCAGTGCACATGGAAAGAGGAAGTAACGGGGAGCATGCCACAGTATAATGCAGAACAGAGTGAAGCGCACATGGAAAGAGGAAGTAACGGGGAGCATGCCACATTATAATGCAGAACAGAGTGCAGCGCACATGGAAAGAGGAAGTAACGGGAGCATGCCACATTATAATGCGGAACAGAGTGCAGCGCACATGGAAAGAGGAAGTAACGGGGAGCATGCCACAATATAATGCAGAACAGAACGCAGCACACATGGAAAGAGGAAGTAACGGGGAGCATGCCACAATATAATGCAGAACGCAGCGCACATGGAAAGAGGAAGTAACGGGGAGCATGCCACAGTATAATGCAGAACAGAGTGCAGTGCACATGGAAAGAGGAAGTAACGGGGAGCATGCCACAGTATAATGCAGAACAGAGTGCAGTGCACATGGAAAGAGGAAGTAACGGGGAGCATGCCACAGTATAATGCAGAACAGAGTGAAGCGCACATGGAAAGAGGAAGTAACGGGGAGCATGCCACATTATAATGCAGAACAGAGTGCAGCGCACATGGAAAGAGGAAGTAACGGGGAGCATGCCACATTATAAAGCAGAACAGAGTGCAGCACACATGGAAAGAGGAAGAAACGGGGAGCATGCCACAGTATAATGCAGAACAGAGTGAAGCGCACATGGACAGAGGAAGTAACGGGGAGCATGCCACATTATAATCCAGAACAGAGTGCAGCGCACATGGAAAGAGGAAGTAACGGGGAGCATGCCACATTATAAAGCAGAACAGAGTGCAGCACACATGGAAAGAGGAAGAAACGGGGAGCATGCCACAGTATAATGCAGAACAGAGTGAAGCGCACATGGACAGAGGAAGTAACGGGGAGCATGCCACAGTATAATGCAGAACAGAGTGAAGCGCACATGGAAAGAGGAAGCAACGGGGAGCATGCCACATTATAATGCAGAACAGAGTGCAGCGCACATGGAAAGAGGAAGTAACGGGGAGCATGCCACATTATAAAGCAGAAGAGAGTGAAGCGCACATGGAAAGAGGAAGTAACGGGGAGCATGCCACATTATAATGCAGAACAGAGTGAAGCGCACATGGAAAGAGGAAGTAACGGGGAGCATGCCACAGTATAATGCAGAACAGAGTGAAGCGCACATGGAAAGAGGAAGTAACGGGGAGCATGCCACATTATAATGCAGAACAGAACACAGCACACATGGAAAGAGGAAGTAACGGGGAGCATGCCACAATATAATGCAGAACGCAGCGCACATGGAAAGAGGAAGTAACGGGGAGCATGCCACAATATAATGCAGAACAGAGTGCAGCGCACAGAGCACGCCACAGTATAATGCAGAACAGAGTGCAGCACACATGGAAAGAGGAAGTAACGGGGAGCATGCCACATTATAATGAAGAACAGAACGCAGCGCACATGGAAAGAGGAAGTAACGAGGAGAAATAAAGATAATTCTCCTCATTACGCCTGCCCTGGGGAGGTGTCGCTTTTTAACGCATTCCCAGATCTACCAGTAATTGTACATCTGGCAATGCACCAAAATCCATGGGTGGATGCATGGGAACAGCCACGCTCCACCCACAGACCGCCTCCCTGTCGCAGAGTAACCAAGGCAGCGATTTGCTCTGTGTTGCATTATTCTAGATTTCTCAAGCCACGCAGGGCCACGTAAGCTGTCCTTGAGTGACTTGATAAATCTTATTTTTATGTTGCGTCGCCCGTGCGCCCCCATGCCTGGCCCAGGGACGTGCCAACACTTTGTAAATATGCCCCAGAGTGAGCCAACCTACAAGTTACCAAATGTGAAAGTTGCTTGTACCACCTAAATGTGAACTCAGCTGAGCGTCATTCCTACCTATAATTTCCCGTAGTTGGGGTGGACTATGTGGAAACTGAGGGCCACATTTAAAACTTTAGTGAGGGAAGGCAGCATATCAAGTGACCTTCCTGCACTGCCCTGCGTCACATTAGTATCCGATGTGGTGTATGTCTGCCTTCCCTCTGCACTCAGCGCCCACCACTCCCTCCCAGGGGGCCTGTGACTTCAGCATCGCTCCCTCCCGGGGGGCCCTGTGACTTCAGCATCATCCCTCCAAGGGGGCCCTGTGACTTCAGCATCGCTACTGCCCCAGGGGCCCTGTGACTTCAGCATTACTCCCTCCCTGGGGACCCTATGACTTCAGCATCGCTCCCTCGCTTGGGCCCCTATGACTTCCACATCCCTCATGGGGGCCACTGTGACTTCAGCATCCCTCCCGGGGGGTCCTGTGACCTCAACATCGCTCTCTCCCTGGGGCCCTGAGACTTCTCAGCATCGCTCCCTCCCAGGGGGTCCTAGGACTTCAGCATCGCTCCCTATGCTGGGGCCCTGTGACTTAAGCATCGCTCCCTCCCTGGGGGCCCTGTGACTTCAGCATCGCTCCCTCCCTGGGGGCCCTATGACTTCCACATCCCTCATGGGGGGCCCTGTGACTTCATCATCCCTCCCGGGGGGCCCTGTGACCTCAGCATCGCTCCCTCCCTGGGGCCCTGGGACTTCAGCAGCCCTCCCTCCCTGGGGGCCCCTGTGACTTCAGCATCGCTCCCTCCCTGGGGGCCCTATGACTTCTAAATCCCTCATGGGGGGCACGTGACTTCAGCATCCCTCCCAGGGGGCCCTGTGACCTCAGCAACGCTCCCTCTCTGGGGCCCTGGGACTTCTCAGCATCGCTTCCTCCCAGGGGGCCCTGTGACTTCAGCATTGCTCCCTCCTGGGGGGCCCTGTGACTTCAGCATCTCTCCCTCCCTGGGGGGCCCTGTGACTTCAGCATTGCTCCCTCCTGGGGGGCCCTGTGACTTCAGCATCTCTCCCTCCCTGGGGGCCCTATGACTTCCACATCCCTCATGGGGGGCCCTGTGACTTCATCATCCCTCCCAGGGGGGCCCTGTAACTTCAGCGTTGCTCCCTCCCTGGGGCCCTGGGAGTTCAGCATTGCTCCCTCCTGGGGGGGGGGGGAATCTGTGACTTCAGCATCACTCCCTCCTGGAGGGCCCTGTGACTTCAGCATTGCTCCCTCCTGGGGGGCCCTGTGACTTCAGCATCTCTCCCTCCCTGGGGGCCCTATGACTTCCACATCCCTCATGGGGGGCCCTGTGACTTCATCATCCCTCCCAGGGGGGCCCTGTAACTTCAGCATTGCTCCCTCCCTGGGGCCCTGGGAGTTCAGCATTGCTCCCTCCTGGGGGGGGGGGGGATCTGTGACTTCAGCATCACTCCCTCCTGGAGGGCCCTGTGACTTCAGCATTGCTCTCTCCCTGGGGCCCTGTGACTTCAGGGTCGCTCCCTCCCGGGGGGCCCTGTGACGTCTGCATTGCTCCCTCTCTGGGGCCCTATGACTTCCACATCCCTCATGGGGGGCCCTGTGACTTCAGCATTGCTCCCTCCCTAGTAGGGTGGGCCCAGGCCACCCCCTCCCCCCTCGTCAGGATCTGATGTGGTCTTTAAAGCCCTCAGGTGTGGAATAAAGTCTCTTGTCTCTTGGCCCCTGCAGGGAGCTAGGCTACGCCTGGAGCTGCCCACACTGCAGAGTGACTCACATTCAAAGGGACCCAGATAGTACCTATTTAGAAACAATAAATCGGTTCGCTCCCGCACTGGAGATTGCAGTTTTACAGCCGCTTTTCACAGTTTATCTTATCAGAAGGAGCAAGAGACCAAGGTTTAAAGTCGAGTGAGCACATATTATAAGAGATAAAGCGCCCCAGGTGTGAAGAGAGACTGTCTCAAGTCACCTTTAAACGCCCTTATGTGATGAAGTTCTAGCGCCTAGTTGCCTCCTTTGTCCACAGACCTGTGATGTGCACAGACCTCACAGTGCCAGGTGTACATGAAAGGATGTCGGTGGCCACAGGAGGCGGCTGGAGCGGTTCCTTCGGTGCCGGGTTGGGGCGGAGTCACTCTGACAAGGAAGGAGGCTGAACTGCTACCAGCAGCATGACCGGGCTGTTCTACCTGTTGTGGCATCCATCACATACCTGCCCGGCCTTCCACCCACCCCGCCCGAGGCCATTCACTCCCCCCCTTTCACTCCATTCAGACTCACACAAAGGCGGGGAGCAGGCGCGCCCCAGGGCTTTGTTACTGAGGAGTGCTGGGGGGAGACAGCATGGACCTCCCACCCAGGGACAGACCCGGGGCGGGCTCTAGAGACAAGGGATGCCACGGCAGAGGTTCACCCCACCTCCCACCCAGTCTACCCTCAGATGAGGACCCCCAGGCCCACCCAGTCTACCTTCAGATGAGGGTCCCCAGGCCCACCCAGTCTACCTTCAGATGAGGACCCCCAGGCCCACCCAGTCTACTGCTCACTGCAGGACCCCAGGCCCACCCAGTCTACCCTCAGATGAGGACCCCAGGCCCACTCAATCTACCATCAGATGTGGACCCCCAGGCCCACCCAGTCTACCTTCAGATGAGGACCCCCAGGCCCACCCAGTCTACCTTCAGATGAGGGTCCCCAGGCCCACCCAGTCTACTGCTCACTGCAGGACCCCAGGCCCACCCAGTCTACCCTCAGATGAGGACCCCAGGCCCACCCAGTCTACCTTCAGATGAGGGTCCCCAGGCCCACCCAGTCTACCTTCAGATGAGGACCCCCAGGCCCACCCAGTCTACTGCTCACTGCAGGACCCCAGGCCCACCCAGTCTACCCTCAGATGAGGACCCCAGGCCCACTCAATCTACCATCAGATGTGGACCCCCAGGCCCACCCAGTCTACCTTCAGATGAGGACCCCCAGGCCCACCCAGTCTACCTTCAGATGAGGGTCCCCAGGCCCACCCAGTCTACTGCTCACTGCAGGACCCCAGGCCCACCCAGTCTACCCTCAGATGAGGACCCCAGGCCCACCCAGTCTACCTTCAGATGAGGGTCCCCAGGCCCACCCAGTCTACTGCTCACTGCAGGACCCCAGGCCCACCCAGTCTACCCTCAGATGAGGACCCCAGGCCCACGCAATCTACCCTCAGATGTGGACCCCCAGGCCCACCCAGTCTACTGTTCACTGGAGCTAAGGACCCCCAGGCCCACCCAATCTACCCTTCACCGTTCACTGTGTAGGAGGCTGGCCCTCTATGTAGTGTGCAAAACTAGGCACACTGTGCAGGGGGTCCAGGCAACAAAACATTAGTTTCCAGAAGCAAAAACTAGGTCACCTAATGCTCTAATTTCTGAGGTAGCTTGGTCAAGCAGTTAGGCCAATCTTGGAGAAGTGCAAAACATTTGTTGTACTCACAGTATCAATCATGCAACCCACACACTCAAAGGAATAACTGAAGACCAATTTATAAAAATACTTCAGATTTTCACATACATTTTAAGATCAAGGTTGTTAAAATTGGTTAAGTACTTTTTAAGATATGATTTTCTGAACTTTTAATAAATGCAGTCTTTCTGTGCGTAATTACGCACCATAGGAATCAATAGGCAGTCACTTTAAAAATGCATATACAATCGCACTGTTGCTTTAACAAGTTCAGCTTTTGCAGGTTGGTCGAGGTCATCTGTGGGCGCTCTGAGCCAGTGGGAGAAGTTTGGGTGGCTTCCGGTTCCGGCGGGAGCAGCATTGAAGACCCTTGGAGCTGGTGCAGGGCCACTGAGGGGGCCACTTGGAAAAGGTCTGTTGTTGCAATGCCGTGGGGTCCTCTTGGGGTGTCAAGGTTGCTAGGGATGAGGGACCCTCGGGGCACAGATGGTTCTTCATTGCAGGGCGCTGGGCGGCTGGGTGCAGGGTGAGCTGCTGATCCAGGGGCTGTGCACAAAGGTGCCACTCGGGTCCAGGGGTAAGTTGCTTTCAGGGTCGCTTGCAGGACAACGGGGGACTCTGGTGGGAGGTCTGGGATCTTCCTAAAGTCCCTCAACCGGGGCTTCCTCCTGGTCTGGTCTCAGCTCTGGGGGAGCTGGTTTTATGGGAGTCCGAAGTCCACTGACTAGTACCCAGGGTATTAGGACGGTCCAGCAACTGAAGGGCGCAGTGCCACCAAACGTTGCACAGTTGCAGGGTTTGTCCGTGTGGTTGTCTTTGTATTGTCGAGTCTGGCTGCAACTTCTGCTTCGGGAGTGGTCGGCCGGTCAGTGAAGTGACCCTCACTGGGTTGTTGCTTTCTTTGTGTTGCAGGGTGGTACCTCCACTCTGGAGGGAGATCTTGGGCTACTGGCGAAGCCTGGAGGTCCGCAGGGTTTTCAAGTTCAGTCCAGTGGTCAGCTCCTTCGCAGGGGCATTTGCCATGACCTAGGTGCAGCAGGCAGGGTTTGGTGCCTTTTCTCTCCGCAGCAGGTCCTCGGTCTTCATACTTTGCTCTTCTTGGTGCTGCCTTCTCATTGTCCTTTCAAATCTAGTTTCCTGGTCTAGGGGTGCCCAATAAATACTGAATTTAGGGGGAACCTGGTAGTGTCCAATGGGACACTTACCTTTGGGTGGCTACACCCACCATAGTGACCACTTCGTGTGGGAAGGGTCACTGCCCTAAACCTAATTGGTTATTTTCCTTCCATCTAGGATGGAGGAAAATTAATTAGGGGGTCCACCTCGCAGGCAACACCTCAGGGGTGGTCCATGCCAGGTGAGCCCATCCCTACATTTTGTGAGGTTTCCCACCTTTGTTCCCACCAAAAGAGGGGTTTACAAAGAGGGAGGCCATTGCTGCCAGCAGGAGGCTTGGGGGTCGAGTTCTGAGGGCCGTAAGCTCTTTGCCAGGACAGTGCACACTCCTGAGGGAGGGGGTGTTAGCTCCTCCACCCAGGAAGGGCATTGTCTTACAAACCAGAGAGGCAGGGCTCTCCCCCCAAGGATTGTACATTGGTTGTCTGGAAGAGGCATGCTGGCTGGAACCAGTCAGCAATCATGCCCGGATAGTTAGCTTTTGCAGGGGGCACCTCCAAGGTAACCCCTGGGTACATTTAGGGATACATCCAATACTGACACCAGTTTAGATACCAAACAACCCAGGGTTTAGAGTGGCTATCATATAGTTGGGAAACTCGTGTGTTGACCAGTGTCCAGCAAATGTATTAAAATGGCTGCTCTGTTCGCTCACTATGTCCCAAGTTTGGCAAGGACACAGTGGGGCATATTGCTCAAGCACCTATGCCCTCACATATAATATGGGGCACACTGCCTTAGGACTGTAAAGCCTGTCAGAGGGGTGACTTACCCATAACATATGCATTGTAGGGCAGACAGGGCACAGAGGGAGTGTGCCATGTCATGTATTTTAGGTTTGCACCAGGACACTCAACCTGCAATGGCAGTGCTGGGTGAAGCTGGATGCAGGGCCATAGAGGGTGGCACAATCAGTGCTGCTGCCCTCAGGGGCTTGTCGCTAGTACCCGTCCCTGGGTACACAGGTGCCTCTTTACTAGGGACTTATAGTGGTAGCTAAGGGTGTATCTAATTGTGCCAATTGATCATAACAGTTTTAGGGAAAGAGCTCTGGCCCAGGGAACCTTGTTAGCAGGGGCCCTGGGCACTACAATTCCTAGAACACATCAACATCAGGCAAAAAGTGGGGGGATAACCATGCAAAAAAAGTCCCTCTCACATACTGCAGCTAAAGCCCCCCAGGTCCACCCAGTCTACTGTTCACTGCAGCTAAGGACCCCCTGCCCACCAGTCTACCGTTCACTGCAGCTAAGGACCCCCTGCCCACCAGTCTATCATTCACTGCAGCTAAGGACCCCTTGCTAACCAGTCTACCGTTCACTGCAGCTGAGGACCCCCTGCCCACCAGTCTACCGTTCACTGCAGCTAAGGACCCCCTGCCCACCAGTCTTCTGTTAACTGCATCTAAGGACCCCCTGCCCACCAGTCTACCGTTCACTGCAGCTAAGGACCCGCCGCCCACCAGTCTACCGTTCACTGCAGCTAAGGGCCCCTTGCTAACCAGTCTACCATTCACTGCAGCTAAGGACCCCCTGCCCACCAGTCTACCGTTCACTGCAGCTAAGGACCCCCTGCCCACCAGTCTACCGTTCACTGCAGCTAAGGACCCCCTGCCCACCAGTCTACCGTTCACTGCAGCTAAGGACCCCCTGCCCACCAGTCTACTGTTCACTGCAGCTAAGGACCCCTTGCTAACCAGTCTACTGTTCATTGCTGGTAGGAGGTTACTAAGATTTCCATACTTAACAATTGAAATCACTAATGTCATTGACGTTTCTCCTCAATTTTACGTCTGATCTTAAGAGAAGAGAGGCGAGACAGGATTTGAGTGGAAAGCAGCAGAAAAATAAGCAGGAAAAAAGGGACAGAACATGGGTAGAAGGAGAAGGAGCCATAATACATGAAGAAGGGACCCCAGGAGGGCAGAAACCTGTCTGAGGGGTTGGCAGCAGCAGCAGCTGCAGTGAAACCCCTGAAAAGGCAGTTTGGCAGTACCAGGGTCTGTGCTACACACCACTGGGATCATGGGATTGTGCCAACTATGCCAGGATGGCATAGAGGGGGCAATTCCATGATCATAGACATGTTACATGGCCATATTCTGAGTTACCATTGTGAAGCTACATATAGGTAGTGACCTATATGTAGTGCACGCGTGTAATGGTGTCCCCGCACTCACAAAGTCCGGGGAATTTGCCCTGAACAATGTGGGAGCACCTTGGCTAGTGCCAGGGTGCCCTCACACTAAGTAACTTTGCACCTAACCTTTACCAGGTAAAGGTTAGACATATAGGTGACTTATAAATTACTTAAGTGCAGTGGTAAATGGCTGTGAAATAATGTGGACGTTATTTCACTGAGGCTGCAGTGGCAGGCCTGTGTAAGAATTGTCAGAGCTCCCTATGGGTGGCAAAAGAAATGCTGCAGCCCATAGGGATCTCCTGGAACCCCAATACCCTGGGTACCTCAGTACCATATACTAGGGAATTATAAGGGTGTTCCAGTAAGCCAATGTAAATTGGTAAAATTGGTCACTAGCCTGTTAGTGACAATTTGAAAGAAATGAGAGAGCATAACCACTGAGGTTCTGGATAGCAGAGCCTCAGTGAGACAGTTAGTCATAACACAGGTAACACAGTCAGGCACACTTATGAGCACTGGGGCCCTGGCTGGCAGGGTCCCAGTGACACATACAACTAAAACAACATATATACAGTGAAAAATGGGGGTAACATGCCAGGCAAGATGGTACTTTCCTACACTGACTACCCAGGTCCAATCCAAAGACTGTGGGCCTCATTACGACCCTGGTAGTCATGATACCACCAGGGCCGTGATGGAGGTCGTACCGCCGCCAAAGCAGCGGTCGGGTCTCCACATTACGACCGTGGCAGAAAGACCACGCTCGGACCGCCGACACTGCTAGGTTGCCACCAGCCTGGCGGTCTCGGCAGTCTCAATCCGCCAGGGGATTACGAGTACCCTTTCCGACAGCCTTTGCATCGCTGTAGCCCTGCCATGCCCCATCGGGGCCCCTGCACTGCCCATTCACTTGGCATGGGCAGTGTAGGGGTCCGAATGGACAGCCCGTAGCTCTTTCCACTGGCCTAATTATAGGCAGGGGAAAGCACAATGGGTGCTGCTGTGCCCGCCACACCGCCACATTGCCGCCGCTGTTTCCTCCTGCCAGCCCTGCGGTGAACTCGAAATAGGGCCGGCGGTGTTCTGGCCGCACTGGCGGTCAGGTGGTGGTAGGAGTTTGGTGGGCGGGCGGCCTCTGCCACCCGCCAAACTCGTAATGGGGGCCTGTGTCTTGGATTTGCTGGACCTCAGCCACATTTTGCCACCTTCACACCCAAGGTTACCTTCAGCAACCTTTCTCACTCTGATGGCATCAATGGTTTGGTGCTATTTTAGGTTTCCTCCTTCTTATTTCATTTTTATTTTTAAATCAATGCAAAAAGAAATCTTGTGGTAGCCTCCAAGTTCCACACATCACATACTCAGAAGACTGAAAATGGATTAAGATCTGGATAAAACTGAAAAGCTCTTGGAGTGGAATTATCAGCTAAAGGATCCATAAACCATGTGCACTCATGGAAAGAAAGCAAGGCCTTGGTGGAAAGGCTGCAGGCTAAAGGGGCATAAACTAGGTGTAGGCATCCAGGTCTGATGAAGGAAGAAGAGAGGTGGACATGGGACAAACCAGCCGGTAGCAGCCTGAAGAACTGGGGTTTTAGTGACCTCTGGACTCAGAGAAATCAGACCCCATGTGTAGAGGCAGAAAATTCCAGAGGGATGAGCCTTGCACGCGAAAGGCCAAGCCTCTGAATTTCTACTAACAAGTCGGAGGGATGGACAGCAAGTTAAGAATGAAAGACATTAGACATCAGGTCATTTGGAGCCTGGTCATGTAAAACTTGGTGCACAAACCAGATGATTTGAAATTGCCTTTTTAGGGGACCATTGGAGGGCCTTCACACCCACATGATGTGGTCATTTTGTTTCAGGGTGGGGAGTCCAGTGTGGTATCAATTCCAAAAGTGATAGTGAGAAAACAGCTGATGAAGAGCTGGGAAATATTTCTTTTAACACCGAAACATGTAAACGCCCCGACTATGAAAGGAAGAAAACAGTCTCTTTTTCTTGCCTTGCTCAGTACCCCCTCAATCAATCAATCTAACAGGATTTATAGAGCGCGGCTAATCACCCACAAGGATATCCAAGGGGCTCATAAATATGCCTCCAGTGCTTAAGTTGAGCCGGTGTTTGCAGGAGGGGCCCACCAGTACTCGTTTTTTTAGGGACCTGCACTTATTTGACTTTGACTCAGAGCAAGAGAGCAGAATAAACCCCAAGGAGGGCAGAAATGCTGAAAACATGGGACAAAGAGAGAAAACAGGAACCTATAAAGTGAGAGAGAGTGGCAGGGAGTGCCTGGGGCAGACGGAAGAGGCATCAGGTGGAATCAAGACCAGGCAGCCCCGGGATTCAGCACCCCGACATTCAGTAATGCAGACCATGGGCTCCTGAGGAAGACTGGGCCCCGGAACGTATGCTTTTACAAATTAAGCACTGAGGCAATAAGAGGGTTGACCTCGCCTGCTCGGGATCCCTGAGCGAGAATGACGCAGCAGAACAAGCTCTCCAGGGGTGAGTCCCTGGGCTGGACCCACAGGAAGACACGCCTGACACCCCTGGCGGTCAGTGGATGCTGAGGAGGGCAGGCTGCAGGAAGGCTGGCTGTGGGGACTGTGCAGGATTGCTGCCTCCCCTGCAGGTGAAGAGCCGGAGGAGAGTACCAGTGATAACAGGACCCGCATTGTTTGGAAGTTCTGCCATCAAAGTAACTTTGGTAACTGTTTCTCATCAGCAGCTGGTGGTGGGAGGGCAATAATTCATATTAAACGCCCTAAACTTGAACTCTGGCAGCTGGTTGGGGGTCTTCATTTTTCCTACATGGGACACATACATTCATACCAACGTCGAAGAGGTTGGCACATGTGTGCCTGTCAAGTGCCTAGTTACTTAGGCACTAGGCACTAGATAGCGCCTTCTGCTCAAGCGAACAACCAGAACATCAGCATGAACAGTGCGCCTCCGAGTGACAGCTGTAGGATGATTCAGGATTGTGATGTGTACATCACTTAGGAGAGGATGGGGTCAGACCTCACATACCCACCCCCTCCTCCACCTATGGTTTCCCTCGGTGAGGTGGGCACTCGCTCCATTGACCCGCCAGTAACCTATCTGTGCCTCGTGCCTTGACTGCAAATGTTCTGTGAGACGGAAGCGTGTACTCGTCTGTCCTGCTGGACCTGTTCTGCGAGGAGTGCAGATTGCAGTCACTGCCTTCTGTGACAGACCGAAGCTTGCTTTGCTACCGCTGTGTTGTACCTGTTCAATAAGGAATCAAAGGTTCATCTGTTTCTGCCTGAGATGTACATGCCCTAAAATAAAGAAGCTTGCACTGCTGCTGCTCTACCAATCCTCTGAAAGAGAGAAGCTTGCACTGCTGCTGCTCTACTGTGAGAAAGTAGCCTCTTTCTAGCCTTGTTACCCCCACTTTTGGCCTGTTTGTGAGGGTATGTCAGGGTGTTTTCACTGTCTCACTGGGATCCTGCCAGCCAGGGCCCAGTGCTCATAGTGAAAACCCTATGTTTTCAGTATGTTTGTTATGTGTCACTGGGACCCTGCTAGTCAGGACCCCAGTGCTCATAAGTTTGTGACCTATATGTATGTGTTCCCTGTGTGGTGCCTAACTGTCTCACTGAGGCTCTGCTAACCAGAACCTCAGTGGTTATGCTCTCTCTTTACAAATTGTCACTAACAGGCTAGTGACCAATCTCACCAATTCACATTGGCATACTGGAACACCCTTATAATTCCCTAGTATATGGTACTGAGGTACCCAGGGTATTGGGGTTCCAGGAGATCCCTATGGGCTGCAGCATTTCTTTTGCCACCCATAGGGAGCTCTGACAATTCTTACACAGGCCTGCCACTGCAGCCTGAGTGAAATAACGTCCACATTATTTCACAGCCATTTACCACTGCACTTAAGTAACTTATAAGTCACCTATATGTCTATCCTTTACCTGGTAAAGGTTAGGTGCAAAGTTACTTAGTGTGTGGGCACCCTGGCACTAGCCAAGGTGCCCCCACAGTGTTCAGGGCAAATTCCCCGGACTTTGTGAGTGCGGGGACACCATTACACGTGTGCACTACACATAGGTCACTACCTATGTGTAGCTTCACAATGGTAACTCCGAATATGGCCATGTAACATGTCTATGATCATGGAATTGCCCCCTCTATGCCATCCTGGCATAGTTGGCACAATCCCATGATCCCAGTGGTCTGTAGCACAGACCCTGGTACTGCCAAACAGCCTTTTCAGGGGTTTCACTGCAGCTGCTGCTGCTGCCAACCCCTCAGACAGGTTTCTGCCCTCCTGGGGTCCAGCCAGGCCTGGCCCAGGATGGCAGAACAAAGGACTTCCTCAGAGAGAGGGTGTTACACCCTCTCCCTTTGGAAAATGGTGTTAAGGCAGGGGAGGAGTAGCCTCCAACATCACTACCAAGGGTCAAGGACCTGGAGAGAAACACTTGGGGGTTGGGACTCGCTTCAGCTGAAACCAACAACAGGGTCCAAGGCCTCAGGAGCTTGTTATCTCCATGTAGCTCACACAGGAGGCCAGACACCTAGCCCCTTGGAGTCACTTCTGGTGGTCCTGGGTTGAAAGAGATGGTCTAGTTATCCTTCAAGCAGCATGGCAGTCCTCTGGCTGCAGGATGGTCTTTCTGAGGTCCTCCACAGGTCCAGGAGTGTACGCAATAGTTGTTCTGAGGGTCCAGTATTTATTCCTGATGCCAGCCTTTGTGTGTGGGGGAAGACCCTCTCTTACCGCCACAACTCACCTGGTTCTGGAAAGTTCTTCCCTTCCCCTGTCAAGACTTCAAGAAGTCTCGGGTGACAAAAAAACTAGTGTCTGGTTTCTTTGAGTGTGTGCTGGAGGCAAGCCCCTTTGAAGTGCAAGAGAGGTAGAGCACAGCTCCGCCCCCAGCCATCTTGACAGAATGGTACATCCTGCCAATTCCTAGTCCCCTTTGGGTCACTCCCTAGGAGGAACACACAAACTCTAACAGCAAAGCTATTCACACTCATGTTGCCCAGGACACTGGCACAAGGCATAAATAGTTAGGACTAGAAACTTGAAATGTTCTAGAAGTGGCATTTTCAAAACTGAGATTTAAAATATGACCTAACCATTAAAGGAGATTGTAAAGTTCATTTGAATCTAAACATGACATCTCTATCTGCTCCCAGACCAGTGTTAGCACTTATTAAATACAATGAGCTGAGGATCAAGAAGCCTGTTCGTGTTTAGAAGTCCTAGTTTTTCTTCTCCAGACAAAGTAAAAAATCTCATGAATCGTGGTGGCAGAAAATTTGGCGTGAGTGGCGAAAGTGAACCCAGTGTTGTGTGGAGAACAGCATCATTGACAAGCTCCCCAAAGATCAAAGATCAAAGTCAGTGCCAGTGAAATTCAAAGATTAAGTACTAAAGGTTCTGGTGGGTTATTCCCTCACCTTGTGTACAGCTATGCATCTCCTGGTTGCATTTGCTATGCAGAGTTTCAAAATGAACCCTAGTTGTGTTGAATTCGCCTGGTTAGCTAGCAATCCATTACAATGTGTTGTTACTTCAATGTTTATTTTTGTATGCCACATTTTGCGTTACTTTAAATTCTGTTAAATTATCCTTTTGTTTCTATGTACTGTATTTGTTTTGCGTTATAAAGGAAGGAGGGTGTGTTGGGTAGAATTGTGTCATGTTATGTGAAGTATTCTATCAGGATACAGTTACATGAAAACTCTGCAAGATCCCGCAGAGTTCTGCTCGTGCTGATTTCTAGTGCTGGGAGCCCGTTCCACATAAACAATGAGTGCAAACAGCACCACGAGGTGCACCAGAAGGCACTGCTGCTCTTGTTGACTTTGATGCTGTTTTAGTAGATTTTCTACTTGAGCTGTAGCTTTCTCACTGTACCTGCCTGTGACCACTCAAGGTGAGAAAATCTCACAGGGTGCCGTCCTAGTGCCAAAAAATCACATGCCCATCCTTGCTTGCACTTGCTTACCGCTGGCGAGCCGCAGGTGAGAAAAAACAGTCACGTGGTGATAGGTGAAATTTTTCCAGATTTGCAAATTACATGTGTAAGGAAGAGTGAATAAAATCCCACCAACTCCACCGGCGGAACGGAATTTATCATCCCCTCCTACTAAGCTCTGAGCGAATAGAGCTGAATCTTCACTCAAGGGAAAGTGGTCCATACCACTGTGCATGCCTGTACTCTGCGAAACATCACACATCATGTGTTGCGCTTACCTATTTGGTAATGTATTCTTCATCACTGCAAGGGTCTACAGGGTGCATTCCTGCTCTCTGTAAGCTCTGACGTACAATCTGCAGCCGAGCGCCCAAGCAGGCACCCTTGTGCTACGGTGCAAGGGTACCTACATTGCAGGCAGGATTATTTTTGTGCAGGAAGGTAAGCCTTCCTGCACAAAAACAATCCTCTGAGGCTGTTTCCTCTTTCTAAGTGTACTGCAGAACGAATAAAAAGAAATAATGAAATTTCTCCTTGTTGAGCCTCCCCTGGGAAGGTCCAGCATTTTGACGCATTCCCAGTCGTGGCAAATCTGAAAAGTGCCAATTCCCATGGGTGGATGCGTGGGAAGAACCACGCACCACCTATGGAGTGCCTTTCCAGACTGAGCAACTGAAGGCAGTGGCTTGCATCTCTCTAGATTTACCAAGCAACACAGGGTCACACAAGGTGGCCTTGCCCTGCTAGGTAAATCTGACTTTAGTATTGCGTTACACTTGCAACGTCATGCGTGACACAAGGGCAATGCAATGCTCTGATTAATCTGGCCCCTGGTGCATAGCTCTTCCATACAAATGAGAGAGCATGTTTACAAACATGAAGAGTAAAAATAGAATCTAGTACATTCAAAAAGCTGTGAGATTACTGTTGCAGGAAGATATTTAGAACCAGTTTAATACAAGTCAGTTTTTTAAAAGGAAAAAAAGGGTAGTTGCTGAAGATGTGCAGCAAAAAGCAGACAGGTTCAAATCGCTCTATAATTATCCAACATGTTGGAATAAATATCTCCTTTCGGGTTATCAATGTACAGCCAGAAACACAGAGCGGAAGAAAGAAAAGCCACGTTTCACTTTCCTGAGCTGCCCTGACTTGCTCTGGCAGCAGGCATTGTGAGCTACGAACTCACCTGTAATAAATTATTACAGCTGAGCTCTGACATAATTTCTTTGTAATTGGCGACCGACTGGGTGTGTGACAAGTCACCAATTGCAACGAAATTAGAAACTGGCTTTTATACAGGGGTGGCAGAATCCATGTATTATACTAATAAAACCTGGCATGCAGCTTGGGTTCTGTAAATCACATTGTAAATAAAAAATGTCTTATAACTGTGATTTGAGGTAAGTGAGCTGCTGTACAGGTGACATGTCACTCCCCGGGGGACTTTTACTCCCACTGAAGCAGCCACCTGGCCACAAGACAGAGGCCTCTTGTGATGCGATTGATAAAAAAAGCCTGTTGCCTCCTCTGTTCATTAACACCCATTGGATAGCCAGTCCGTGAAGCCCCCACCAGAGAGGTGGTGGGCTGAGCGCGTGTTACAGCTTTTTGCCCGGGTCAATGAACGTTCCACTTCACATCCTCCTCCCAGGTAGTGAGGGGCATATTTATCGTACGTTTGTGCAGCGCAACGCAGCAAGCCACCTCGCTGCTAAGCGTGAAGAAAGGGCAGGAATGCGCCGTGTTTAACATCAGTGCATTCCTGTCATTGCCTTGCGCTGAAGCACTTTTGGCAACCTAGCACCAACGCAGGCACCCTCGCACCATAATGCAAGAGTAACTGGTGTAGGAAAGTACCATCTTTCTTGGCATTTTACCTCCATTTTTACCTGTATGTCAGTAGGTTTTGCCTGTCTCACTGGGATCCTGCTGGTCAGGACCCCAGGGCTCATAGTTTATGGCCTAATGTGTGTGTCTGTGTAGTGCCTAACTGTGTCACTGAGGCTCTGGTAACCAGAACCTCAGTGCTCATGCTCGCTCTGCTTTTAAATTTGTCATTGTAGACTAGTGACTTCATTTACCAATTTCAATTGGCACACTGGAGCACCCTTATAATTCCCTAGTATATGGTACTGAGGTACCCAGGGCATTGAGGTTCCAGGAGATCCATATGGGCTGCAACATTTCTTTTGCCACCCATAGGGAGCTCAGACAAACCCTTACACAGGACTGCCATTTCAGCCTGCGTGAAATAGTGCACACGCTATTTCACAGCCATTTTCACTGCACTTAAGTATCTTATAAGTCACCTATATGTCTAAGCTTCACTTGCTGAAGGTTAGGTGCAAATTTATTAAGTGTGAGGCACCCTTGCACTAGCAAAGGTGCCCCCACATAGTTCAAGGCCATTTCACCAGACTATGTGAGTGTGGGGACACCATTAAAGCATGCACTACATATAGGTCAATACCTATATGTAGCTTCACAATGGTAACTCCGAACATGGCAATGTAGCATGTCTAAGATCATGGAATTGTCCCCCAATTCCAAATCTGGTATTGGGGAGCCAATTCCATGCATCCTGGGGGGCTCCACCATTGACCCCCAGTACTGCCAAACCAGCTCTCTGAGGCTTGCACTGCAGCTACAGCTGCTGCCACCTCACATACAGGGTTCTGCCTTCCTGGGGTCTGGGCAGCCCAGTCCCGGGAAGGCAGAACAAAGCATTTCCTCTGAGAGCAGGGTGTTCCACCCTCTCCCTTTGGAAATAGGTGTTATAGGCTGGGGAGGGGTAGCCTCCCCCAGCCTCTGAAAATGCTTTGAAGGGCCAGTCTACACCGGCTGAGGGACCCCTTGTCCCCTGCTCTGGTGTGAAACTGGACAAAGGAAAGGGGAGTGACCACTCCCCTGTCCATCACCACCCTAGGGGTGGTACGCAGAGCTCCTCCAGTGTGTCCCAGACTTCAGCCATCTTGCTTTGCAAGGTGTGGGGGCACTCTGGGGGCCTCTGAGTGGCCAGTGGCAGTAGGTGGTGTCAGAGACCCCTCCCGATAGGTAGCCAATTCCCCTCTCAGGGCTATTTAGGGTCTCTCCTGTGGGTTCTCTCCAGATTCTGCTTGCAAGTTTAGTTCAGGAATACTCTGCAACAACTTCAGCACTCTCTGACCTCGGATCAAGCGCAGCCTGCTCCAAGAAACTCTGTAACTGCAACAAAGTATCTACCAGAGATACATTTCTTCAGCAACCTCAGCTCCAAGTGAGCAACGGCGACAGTTTCCACGGTGTGCAAGCTCTGAGGACTCCCTGTCTTCATCCTGCACCAGAAGGACCAAAGAAATCTCCTGTGGGGTGATGGAGTCACTACCCTTCTCCTGCAGGCACCTTCCAAGATGATGACCGGTACCCTTGGACTCCTCTTAGGTGACAAGCGTGCTCCTAAGGACATAGAGGGTGGACAACATTGACATAGACTGACCTGAGGTCCTGCTGACGCAATTTGGAGGAGGTAAGACCTTGCCTTCCCAGGGAGCAATGGTACCCCTGTGTACTATGTCTTCTTCACCTCCTAAGACCTCTGTGCACTATTTGCTAAATTCCTTCATGCACAGACCGGCCCAGGTCCCCAGCTCTCCATCCTGCGACGCTCAACTCGGTGAGTTGTTCTCCTGTGGCAAGGGATCTTCCTTTGTTGTGCTGCATCAACCCCATTTTGCACCTCCTTTGTCCCCGTGTCCTGGGACCTCCGGGGGTGCTGACTATTATCCTGAGGGCTCTCTAAAGTGCTGAGAGCCCCCTCTTCCTCCTCACACAGAGTTGAGGCCCCCAGGTCCCTCCTGGGTGTGTCCAGTGCCATTTTGATGCAAAACCCACTTTTGTCGTAGCCAAGGCTTTTTGGCGACTTCCAACATGAAATCATGTCTGCAACGATTTTCATGTCGTGGGACATCTTTTGCATCATGCAGGAACCCGCTGGCATCTTCCTAGGGTGCATTTCTGCAGTCTTCTACTAACCGGGGACTCTTCTTTTGCACCCTCTTCTGGGTTGGCAGGGGCTCCTGTCCTTCCTGGAACTCCTTTCGACTTCTGGACTTGGTCCCCTTCCTTTGCAGGTCTTCAGGTCCAATAATCCAGCAGCTGTTCTTAGCAGACTTGGTTGGCTGCTGCAAAATCCCAATCACGAGGTGTAGTGTGTCCTAAGGAAACTTGTGGTGCTTTACTCCTGCTTTTCTGGGCTCTGGGGTGGGGTTATTTACTTAACTGTACTGTATTCTTACTCTCCCAGTGATTCTGCA
The DNA here is from genome assembly GCF_031143425.1 of Pleurodeles waltl. Lineage (NCBI taxonomy): Eukaryota > Metazoa > Chordata > Amphibia > Caudata > Salamandridae > Pleurodeles > Pleurodeles waltl. The sequence continues at coordinate 1,057,344,539 of NC_090443.1, forward strand.
CACACTACACTTGTCTAGGGGGAATTTGTGATTCGCATTCCACTTTCTTAGTATATAGTTTGTGTTGCGCCTAGACCTATTTTCTCCCATTGCATTCTATAGCATTTCCTATTCCTTGCATTGTTTCATGACTATTTACTTGTTTAATTTTGGTGTCTAGTGTATATCTTGTGTATAATACTTACCTCCAGAAGGAGTATTGTCGCTAAGATATTTTTGGTACTGAGTGACCCAAATAAATACCTTTATTTTAGGTAACACTGAGTATTGTCTTTACTTGTGTATAAGTACTGTGTAACTACAAGTGGTATTATAGGAGCTTTGCATGTCTCCTAGTTCAGCCTAAGCTGCTCTGCTATAGCTACCTCTATCAGCCTAAGCTGCTAGAACACTACTATATTTCACTAATAAGGGATAACTGGACCTGGTATAAGGTGTAAGTACCCAAGGTACCCATACACACCAGGCCAGTCTCCTACACCTGGGTTGTAAACAAGATAATCTTTTTGCAGGAAGGGGCACCTTCCTGCACAAGACAACCTTAACACATGGAAAGAGGAAAAAACAAGGAGAAATAAAGATACTTCTCCTCTGTACGCCTTAGCTGGGGAGGCGTTGCATTCTGATGCATTCCCAGGTCTACCAAGATTTATAATTCGGGGAATGCTCTTATTCAACTAAGCCTCTCTTCCTAGCATTCATTCATCTGCGCTGATCAACGGGGAAGCTATGGTTCTCAACCCATTGTTGTTGTGCAGCTTCAAACATGCTGCTTGTCTGCCCTGAACATGCTTTATTTCAGTTTTAGGTCTTGCCTACGAGACACACCAAGCTACGTGGTTCTGAAAGATCGACTGCGCACTCAGAGTAGGCGTACAGCCCGATGTTAATTACCATTGGTTGGCACTATTGTCAGTCTCATTTACTTGTCTCTTATTTGATGATTTTCCATGCTCTTTGTCTGTTTGTCCCTATATTGGAGCATCACTTCTTTCTGAGCCTTTTGATTGGATTCCACTTCCACTGCTCACATTTAGGGAACCACATTTCTCATGTTCATTCAGCACTCCAAGAGAGTGTATGTGTTTTGAGGTCTTTCCTTCGAGTGCTGCTCCCACCGCCCTAGATAAACACTGTGTTGTTCCTCCGCTATTCCAACAGGGATATTTTTGTGGGGTATTGCTGAAGTGCAGACTTCAACGGTTGGTTTTGTTTTACCTCCTGCATTCCACATATTGCATGTAGGAGGCTGGACTGGCTTGTAGTGAGTACCAAGGGGTACTTACACCTTGCACCAGGCCCAGGTATCCCTTATTAGTGTATAAGGTGTCTAGCAGCTTAGGCTGATAGATAATGGTAGCTTAGCAGAGCAGCTTAGGCTGAACTAGGAGACGAGTGAAGCTCCTACAGTACCACTAGTGTCACTTGCACAATATCATAAGAAAACACAATACACAGATATACTAAAAATAAAGGTACTTTTTTTTTATGACAATATGGCAAAGTATCTCAGTGAGTACCCTCAGTAGGGGGATAGCAAATATACACAAGATATATGTACACAATACCAAAAATATGCAGTATAGTCTTAGAAAATAGTGCAAACAATGTATAGTTACAATAGAATGCAATGGGGACACATAGGGATAGGGGCAACACAAACCATATACTCCAAAAGTGGAATGCAAACCACGAATGGACCCCAAACCTATGTGACCTTGTAGAGGGTCGCTGGGACTATTAGAAAATAGTAAGGGTTAGAAAAATAGCCCACCCCAAGACCCTGAAAAGTGAGTGCAAAGTGCACTAAAGTTCCCCAAAGGACATAGAAGTCGTGATAGGGGAATTCTGCAGGAAAGACACAAACCAGCAATGCAACAACGATGGATTTCCAGTCGAGGGTACCTGTGGAACAAGGGGACCAAGTCCAAAAGTCACAAGCAAGTCGGAGATGGGCAGATGCCAAGGAAATGCCAGCTGTGGATGCAAAGAAGCTGCTACTGAACAGTAGAAGCTGAGGATTCTGCAGGAACGACAAAGGCTAGAGACTTCCCCTGTGGAGGATGGATCCCCCACGCCGTGGAGAGTCGTGCAGAAGTGTTTTCCTGCTGAAAGACCGCCAACAACCCTTGCTAGCTGCAAATCTGCTGTGGCCCAGGAGGGACCAGGATGTCGCCAATTGCGTCTGGGGACAGATGGGGCATCGAGCAAGACAAGGAGCCCTCTCAGAAGCAGGCAGCACCCGCAAAAGTGCCAGAACAGGCACTACAAAGAAGAGTGAAACGGTGCTCACCTGAAGTTGCACAAAGGAGTCCAACGTCGCCGGAGACCAACTTAGAAAGTCGTGCAATGCAGGTTAGAGTGCCATGGACCCAGGCTTGGCTGTGCACAAAGGATTTCTGCCGGAAGTGCACAGAGGCCGGAGTAGCTGCAAAAGTCGCGGGTCCCAGCAATGCAGTCTGGCGTGGGGAGGCAAGGACTTACCTCCACCAAACTTGGACTGACGAGTCACTGGACTGTGTGAGTCACTTGGACACAGTTGCTGGATTCAAGGGACCTCGCTTGTCGTGCTGAGAGGAGACCAGGGGACCGGTGATGCAGTTTTTTGGTGCCTGCGGTTGCAGGGGGAAGATTCCGTCGACCCACGGGAGATTTCTTCGGAGCTTCTAGTGCAGAGAGGAGGCAGACTACCCCCACAGCATGCACCACCAGGAAAACAGTCGAGAAGGCGGCAGGATCAGCGTTACAGAGTTGCAGTAGTCGTCTTTGCTACTTTGTTGCAGTTTTGCAGGCTTCCAGCACGGTCAGCAGTCGATTCCTTGGCAGAAGGTGAAGAGAGAGATGCAGAGGAACTCTGATGAGCTCTTGCATTCGTTATCTAAGGAATTCCCCAAAGCAGAGACCCTAAATAGCCAGAAAAGAGGGTTTGGCTACTTAGGAGAGAGGATAGGCTAGCAACACCTGAAGGAGCCTATCAGAAGGAGTCTCTGACGTCACCTGCTGGCCCTGGCCACTCAGAGCAGTCCAGTGTGCCAGCAGCACCTCTGTTTCCAAGATGGCAGAGGTCTGGAGCACACTGGAGAAGCTCTGGGCACCTCCCAGGGGAGGTGCAGGTCAGGGGAGTGGTCACTCCCCTTTCCTTTGTCCATTTTCGCGCCAGAGCAGGGCTGAGGGGTCCCTGAACCGGTGTAGACTGGCTTATGCAGAAATGGGCACCATGTGTGCCCATGAAAGCATTTCCAGAGGCTGGGGGAGGCTACTCCTCCCCTGCCTTCACACCATTTTCCAAAGGGAGAGGGTGTAACACCCTCTCTCAGAGGAAGTCCTTTGTTCTGCCATCCTGGGACAAGCCTGGCTGGACCCCAGGAGGGCAGAAACCTGTCTGAGGGGTTGGCAGCAGCAGCAGCTGCAGTGAAACCCCTGAAAAGGCAGTTTGGCAGTACCAGGGTCTGTGCTACAGACCACTGGGATCATGGGATTGTGCCAACTATGCCAGGATGGCATAGAGGGGGCAATTCCATGATCATAGACATGTTACATGGCCATATTCGGAGTTACCATTGTGAAGCTACACATAGGTAGTGACCTATGTGTAGTGCACGCGTGTAATGGTGTCCCCGCACTCACAAAGTCCGGGGAATTTGCCCTGGACAATGTGGGGGCACCTTGGCTAGTGCCAGGGTGCCCTCACACTAAGTAACTTTGCACCTAACCTTTACTAGGTAAAGGTTAGACATATAGGTGACTTATAAGTTACTTAAGTGCAGTGTAAAATGGCTGTGAAATAACGTGGACGTTATTTCACTCAGGCTGCAGTGGCAGGCCTGTGTAAGAATTGTCAGAGCTCCCTATGGGTGGCAAAAGAAATGCTGCAGCCCATAGGGATCTCCTGGAACCCCAATACCCTGGGTACCTCAGTACCATATACTAGGGAATTATAATGGTGTTCCAGTATGCCAATGTGAATTGGTAAAATTGGTCACTAGCCTGTTAGTGACAATTTTGAAAGAAATGAGAGAGCATAACCACTGAGGTTCTGGTTAGCAGAGCCTCAGTGAGACAGTTAGTCTTAACACAGGTAACACATTCAGGCACACTTATGAGCACTGGGGCCCTGGCTGGCAGGGTCCCAGTGAGACATACAACTACAACAACATATATACAGTGAAAAATGGGGGTAACATGCCAGGCAAGATGGTACTTTCCTACATTGCATAAAAACACAAGCTTTGGCACACAAAGGCTTTTATGGAGCAGGGGGAAGGACCATCTTTAGAATTCACTCAGCTGAAGTCCAGGGCAGAAGGTGTACTTAACATGACACTTCTCTTGGAGGCCCATAAATCTGCTCTCTTGGTTATTACAGATGAACCAATGGTTGAACTGTCTTTTGGCAAGCGTTTCCCTTTACATTCTGACTCTTCCTGTTTAGTTATATGGGAGAAACGTTTTGAAAAAATAAACCATAACATTTAAAAAGAATAAAAACAATGAATCCAAGGTACAGTTTTGAGGTACCATAAGACGTGTTTTCTTTCCCTCCAGCATTTGAAAATATATTTTAAACAATACTGTTGTAATATAGTTATTGTAATATAGTTACATGTATTATAAAACTATATTAGGAAATTATAATGTGAGGTAGTTGGCATTTAAAACAGTAGTGGAATGTAGAAATCATACGTAATGTAGATCTTAGAATTGGTATGCTCTGCTCCCCTGTGTGGGAGATGGAACATGGAACATTCGGACAGTTGGAGACTGGAGGGTGGAATATAATGCTGAGTTGTTGAGAGGAGCTCTGAGGTGAAGGGGAACAAGAAGGCTGTGTGAAGGGCGGAGCAGTGGAGATGAAAATAAAGTATGGAACTTAAAGATAAGTACCGAGTATTGGACTTTATAATACTGGCGACGAGTTAGTGCGTAAGGGGGCACTCTCATCTCCACCCCTTATCAGACTCTCTTTCATGTAATAGGTATTGCTGTACTTAATGACTATACTTCAACAGATTTAATTGACAATATAAATTGTATAGTCAAATTAAAGTAAAGCTAAATGGAAAGGAGAGATACAGGACAGTTCTGAGCCTGCCCTTCATTGAACAGTTCCCTTGTGTCCATACGCTTTATGTGAGTGGAAGGAATTGGAAGTTGGAATCTACCACGCGCTCAACTAAGAAGTTTTGGAAAATTAAGCAATTCCGCTGTGTGTGTTTCATAGAAGTGCAGTGCCGTTCAAAGAATCAACCACGCGTTTAATAAATCAGATGGGGAAAATGTAAGCAATTCTGCTGCACATGTTTCATAAAAGTGCAGTTCCGTTGAAGGATTAGCCCCTGCTGTGCTTTGGTCACTTAGACCGTTCAGGATTACACACTTAACATGTTTTTCACCTGTCAAGATAAACGCTGACAGGCACAGCTCACCGGTGACACGCTGCCTCCTACTTCTGGCCTGTCAGGAATCACGCTGACAGGCACAGCTGGGTTCAGGAACCGTATATTCCTAACGCGTTCTTCGCCTGTCAGGATTCATGCTAACAGGCACAGCTTACTTTGATCGCATTGCCGTGGTTTACTTCGTAACAACAACAGGCGCGATCTTTTGCGGATCGGCAATTGAATTAAACGTTTCCATCGCCTGTCAAAACTCACGCTGACAGGCACAGCAATATTCAATACTTTAATTAGTATTTCAAAGCGCCTGTCGGAGTTAACGCTGACAGGCACAGCTCACACTAACCGAATCGATCCACGCAGCAGATAAGCAACATTCAGAAAATAACTTTGAGCGAAATATTTAAAACAAAAATATACGAACAAAACAATATAAATCATCACAATTAAATAAGAAAATCTTACCGTGACGTAAGAATACAGCTTGTATCTGCTGGGTAATGCAACCTGTTCAGCATTAAGATCGTTTCTCTAATGGTATGCAATGCATGCTGGGATTGAATTGGTGCTAATGGCTTTTCTCTAATTCTCTCTGCTTCCTTGTTCACTTATGATAAATAGAAGCTGAAATTAGTAAGATAGTTTTACATATTGTGAATTGATTAGCATAATATAGAAATTGTAATTGCATTTCTTTCAGAGAAGTTAATTTATTTAAAACTTTAAAGGTAACAATGGCTGCTGCAGGAATGTCTCAACCAATTCCTTTCTTGAATGAAATGGGGGAACCAAATGTTCAGTGGAAGGATTGGTTTAAAATTTTTGAGTCATATCTAATAGCAATTGGGGGGGATAAATTCAACCCCATCAGGAAGCAACATATCTTACTACATAATTTAGGGACACACGGTAGAAAAATATATGAATCCCTTCCAGATCCTAATGTTCCTGAGGGTCAAGTTCAGGATGAGTATGTTATTACATATTTAAAACTGGAGAAACAATTTGGAGACAGGATTAATGTTGTACTTGAACGACATAAATTCTTTTCTCGCTGTCAAGGTAGACAAGAAAGTGTAACTAATTATATAGCTGCACTAAGAGGATTATGTACCTTGTGTGAATTTGGGGACCTTAATGACTCTCTCATTAGAGACCAATTAGTTTGCTGCACAAATAATGTTGAAATACAAGAGAAACTCTTACAAAGACAACCTGACTTACAAGAAGCGATAGAAATAGCAAAATCTATAGAACATACCGAAATATGACTACAAGAGATTAGATCCCCACCGGCTGAGGATCATGTGAATGAAATTACAAATGATGCAAGGGAGGACAAAATTCTCAAAATTAAAAGCAATGAGAAACAGCTCCAGAAGTATGGGAATACAAGAGCTAACTTAACATGTTTCCGTTGCGGGAGTAGCAATTATCTGGCTAATTCTACCTCTTGCCAAGCCAAGTCAGCAATTTGTAGAAAATGCAATAAAAGAGGCCATTTCGCGAGGGTGTGCAAGGACACTACCAAATTATTCGACAGCAAGAAATCAGAATACATTTTCCAGATGGTTAAGAAGATAGTGCTGCAAGTAAATTCAGATAGTAATAGTGCTGACCAATATCCAGTATGTACCATAGCTATTAATGACAGGATGACAAGAGTGTATGCTGACTCGTGCTCACCGTTCACGATTATAAATACCTCTGATTTAAGTAAGATAGAAAGTGGTAACAGCATTGAGTTATTAAACCCGGATATTAGTCCTAAAGGATACAATAGGGATCCCATTCATTTAAAAGGTATGTTTAGAGGCATCATTTCGTTCAAAGGTCGGTCCACAGTTGGGAAGATTTACGTTGTAGAAGAAGGGTCCAGTTTGCTGGGATGGCAGCACCAAAAGGAACTAGGAATAAAGCTAGACCCAAACAACCCAGAGCAAGTACTATGCTTTGATAACTCTAGCTCAAGTGAACCCTTTATCCAAGAATTCCCGGAACTTTTTTGTGAAAAACTAGGCCTACTAAAAAACTTCCAACACAAAATCAAACTCAAACCCAGGTCCAGGCCTGTAATACACAAGACCAGACCCATACCGCACTTGCTAAAAAATGCTGTCAAGAAAGAATTGGATTGATTAGAAACTCTAGGGATAATACAATCCATTGAGTGTTCAGAGTGGTTGGCCCCCATTGTTATTGCCAAGAAAAGTAATTGCAATGATATCAGGATATGTGTTAATTTGAGGGATTTGAATAAGAATATCTGGGTCGAAAGATGCCCTCTCCCTAGGATACACACAATTTTAAGCACTATGGGGGAAGCAGCATTTATTTCGGTACTAGATCTTTCTAGTGCCTATCACCAAGTTGAATTGCATCCTGAATCCAAGTGGCTCACAGCATTCACCACTCCATTTGGCTCCTTTATGTTTAATAGAATGCCTTTTGGGCTTGCATCAGCGGCAGCTGTTTTTAAAAAAATTATGCAAAGCATCTTAGATGATCTTCCGAAAACTCTATGTTTTCAGGATGATGTTCTTATTTACGGTACCACGGAAGAAGAACACAACAAAAATCTAAGAGTTGTCCTTGAAAAATTGAGAACAGCAGGACTCACTTTAAAGAAAGAAAAATGTTGTTTGGGAGTGAATTCAGTAGAATATTTAGGACACAGTATTTCTAAAGACAGCTTCAAACCCAAAATCTCCCTTGTGGACGCTGTGAAGAAAGCCGAAGCCCCTAAAAACAAGGATGAGTTGAGATCATTCCTTGACCTTGCTGAATTTATGTCAAAGTATGGAAAAAAAAAATCATCCATTTCATTCGAGCTTAGAGAATTACTAAAATACCACGTACCCTATGTTTGGACCGATTGCCATGATCGTGCATATAAGCAAATTAAACTAGCCATAGTGGAAGCTCCCTCTCTCTGTAACTTCAACCATAATAGGAAAACTATTCTTACAACTGACGCCAGCAAATTAGGTTTAGGTGCTACCTTATCTCAAATCATAGATGGCAAAGAAAGAATAGTGGCTTTTGCATCTAGGGCCTTAAGCCAAGCAGAGACCAACTATTCGGTCATTGAAAGAGAGGCCTTGGAGTGTTACTGGGCCATTAAACATTTAAAAATGTTCCTGTGGGGCACACAATTCATTTTGCGTACTGATCATAAACCACTAGTATATGTATTCTCCACCAAAGGATTCAAAAATAGCACACCAAGAATTGCTAGATGGATTTGGGGCCTAGAAAACTTTTGTTTCAATGTTGATTACCTTTCTGGCAATAAAAATTCTGCAGCAGACGTTCTCTCTAGGGTTCCAATGGACATCAAGGAAGATGTTGAAATTAATGAATTTCCCATTTTATTAAATGACTTACCTTTAATTAGTAGTGATGAATGGAAAACAGCATATCAACAGGATGGTGCTTTATCCCTTTTGAAAGTGAAAGCCAAAGAGGGATGGCCATTAGTGAGAAAAGATCTTGAGGACAGCATCAAAGATTTTTGGGAAGTAAGATTAGGAATTAATGAGAAGAACAATTTTGTGCTCAGAAATGATAAAATTATACCTCCTCAGAGTCTTAGACTTAAAATTATTAAACTCGCTCATGAAGGCCATTTAGGGAGAAGTCTCACCAAAGCCAGAGTCGGAGAAAGTTTTTGGTTCCCTAACATGGACTCCATGATTGAAAATGAAGTCAAAGAATGTTCCATCTGTGCATTAAGCGACAAAACGAAAGTAATCCGTAAAACTCCAATCTCCCCTATTCAAATTCCAAATAAACCATGGGTGAAGTTAGCGTTAGATATCATTGGCCCTCTCAACTAGTCAGGACTTTCAAAAAAATTTGCAATTGTATTAATTGATTACCAGTCCCATTGGATTTCCACTAAATTTGTGAACCAAATTACTACTGATTCTGTTATTAACTTTCTCCAAGACATTTTTGATGTAGAAGGAATTCCGGAAACTCTCATTATGGACAATGGGGTGCAGTTAACATCTGTGATGATGAAACAATCCCTTGACTCAGTAGGTATAAAACATCTAACCATTGCAATATATTGCCCCCGAGCTAATGGGTTGGCAGAACGGGCCAACCGCATGATTAAGGATTGTATTCAATTAGCCTTTATCAACCATGTGAATGTGGAAAATGCTATTAGGGACAAGCTGTGGGCCTATCATACCACTCCGAATTCGATCACAAAAATATCTCCCTTCTCGGCATTACGAGGTAGAAAACCATGCACGGGGTAAAAGAACAACACTGGAAGGTGGGTGATCAAGCATATGTAAAGAAACCGTTGGGGCATTCAAGGGCTCACGTGAAAGAAACCGAGTTCATAGGTCCCTTCTACATCACTATGGTAAAAAAAAATTGTGGTATTAGATAATGGCCAATGTTGGAGCATGGACAGAATTGCAAGACATCTAACACCTAACACTGATGAAATCCCAAGTGAGAACTCCAGAGAGAGAAAGATATCGCAGAACGCGACTCAGAATGAATTGCGAAGAACATTAAATGGCTCCGGCATGTAGGTAACCCCCCTTGGTATTCCCTTTGGAGTGAGTGTGACTACAAGGGAAACCCCCCCCCCCCGGCACTAGCCAGACCAGAGGCAGATTGCCCCTTACCCTGGGGCCTACCCCACCGTGAACTACCCGTTCAGGTAGGCCATATAAATTTTTCCCTTTTTGAGCACCCCACTTACTGCGTGTGCTCCGACCCTGACGAATGCCCCTGACCTACCAGCACTGAGTGAGGGCAGAAACATGTTGGTCATCCACTTTTTCTTTTAGACTCCAAGAGACATTACTCTCCAACGAGCCTTTCCCCTTTAGTTTTAGGTTTACCAGCATGCACCTTCATTAAAATTAGCAGAAGCTATTGGCGACATGCTTGGCAATTTTAGTATTCACCCCTTCTGGATCAATGTAACTATCCAGCCAGTTTAATTTCAGCACTCCCTTGGGTTCTTTTAAGCATGAGGTTGAGTCCGCCCAAGTAGTATCATCTTACTTGGGTGGGGCTAGGTGGTCATATGATGAAGCAAGACACTATTATGTGTGTGAGAACACCTAGTCCGTAAGGGAAATCCCCCATCCCCCTGTAGGCAACACAGCACCCCTTAGCTTGGACATTTTTCCAGCAATGACTTCCCGACCTGAGGATCTACAGTGACCTTACCAACACCACTGAAAAAAGACTGACCTAGTCTGACCTTCAGTTCCTACTATCCCACACCATTAGTGATGATAGAACATTAAATGACCGTCTTTCTAGACCTCCGTTTTGGCACAAGGACTATATGGTCATTAAATGATAACTATGATGCATGGCTTCTCGTTTCATAAATCTTTTTGAGTACAGCAAGTATAGCAAAATTGTATTCAATTTAAGCATATATATAAGATAACATGTATCAATAGTATTATAAAGGGGAAGATGTGTTGTAATTTAGTTATTGTAATATAACATGTATTATAAAACTATATTAGGAAATTATAATGTAAGGTAGTTGGCATTTAAAACAGTAGTGGAATGTAGAAATCATATGTAATGTAGATCTTAGAATTGGTATGCTCTGCTCCCCTGTGTGGGAGATGGAACATTCGGACAGTTGGAGACTGGAGGGTGGAATAGAATGCTGAGTTGTTGAGAGGAGCTCTGAGGTGAAGGGGAACAAGAAGGCTGTATGAAGGGCGGCGCTGTGGAAATGAAAATAAAGTCTGGAACTTAAAGATAAGTACCAAGTATTGGACTTTATAATAAATACGTTATAGACAATCATTGGCAAAGCCAGCAGCTGAGCACTCACATTATAAAGGTGAGACCTATTAGATTGTCAGTATGTGGTCCCTTCATTAACTTTCCAGTTTCTGACCACAGAGACAGTGCTCTGTACATATTTGCCTAAATAGCACAGGGGTTCTCCCTGAAAGTAGCACCACCTGTTGGAGACGGTGAGTACTGCTTTCCACCGTGTAGTAGTGTTCCTTTGATTCTCCCTGTGTGTGTGTGGCGGGGTCTGTGACCAGTGTAACATATATGGTGGTACTATGAACATGTTAAACATGTGTACGCACATGCTCTGTCCCAGGTCTGCCACCGCTGGTGTGGGTTACAAGGCAGCTTCACCTGCAGAGCAGCCCATCTACAAGGTCTTTGGGTGGATTAACTGTAGCACCTAGAGGGCCTTCTGGGATCAGAAGATGCTCCTCTCAGGAAGTTTGAACAGCTCTCCTGTGTGAGAGAGTGGATTATAAGTTCGGGAGGTTGTGAGATCTCACCAAGTAATGACGTAACTATTCTGCATCAGGTCCAGTCAGGTTTCTTTAAATCAAATATTGGCTCAGACCTGGGTAGGTGTTGCACAGAACATTCAGGCTTAACTCAAAGGAAAAGAAGTGTAAAGCATTTATCAGTACCACGACAGTCAAAAAGTAAGAAACACAACACAAAAGGCCCCACTCCAAATTATCAAAGTAGTATAGCATTTTTATCTTTAAATATATAGACTCCAACATGACAAAAATCTGAAACCGGAGTTATGAATTTCGAAAATTTTCATAAATCAATCCTTTTCACTCCACAAGTTTTACATCATTTGAATGGTTTATTTTTAACGCTTTGGCATTCAGGCATTAGGGGATTTATAAACATGGTACCAGGGCACTATTCATTACCTCCCTATTTCACTTAGCTGCAAGTTCATCGATTTCCTTAAACATTTTTTTTTTTACCTTGCATCCATCGTAGTACTGTTGTCACTTCAACTAACATTAAACTGGATGCCAAGTGGTGTGAAGATTGTCTTTATTTCTTAGCTTGTTTAGGGACACTGACACTTCTGGGTTCAAGCATGCGCTGTTGGCCGGTGGACAACTTCCGGCTGCTTCAGGCGCTTTTGGCGTCACTTGCAAAGTACCTCAATCTTAGTGCGCACTTTGGCACCTTGCTCGCGAGGTTGTAGGACCGTCTCTTCACATTCTACGTAATGTTCTTCACGTTACGACACCAGCTGTTGAGTGTTTACGGAAGCTTGTGTTACTGATTTTGTTTATGGGCGGCACAAGTATTTCGGCTACATCAGCCTAGAGTTGTGGAGAACTTGCAAGCCTGGTGATGGCTTTTGGACAGACATGTGTTTCTGACGTGATTATGCATAATAAATAATAAGTGACAAAATGCTAAATAGTACACAATATGGTGATGGTTCTTTGTGGAGCATTTATTCGTATTCTGGTGAAAACTGGGTTTAGCTGTACTTGAAGGCGAGCCTTTAACCATCTTCTTGAAAGCATGCTAATCCTGTCAGTACACACACTCTTGGTGAAACCCATTTTTTGTTTCCCCTTGCACAGCACTTGTGCTGTGTTTGCAGAGTCTTTTGAATTAAAAAAAAAAATCTTAAAAGGGGCTTAGAACCCGCCCCTTCCCTACCTGGACTCGCTATTCGATTGTTCCAATGTCACTCTAATTTACATGTTTCTGATTGTCCAGCACAGAGTCTGCTTTCACTTCCTGCTCTGGTTTGCCGTCCATGCTGTATGGAGCCTGGACCAAGTACAGCTTCTGGTCACTGGAGACTGGCTACTAGCCAGTGTCCTTCCACTGGCTACTCACTGTCTAGGTACTTTTTGTCTATGTGTCTAAGGACTCAGCTTGCACCTGGAAGCACAAATGAATCTCCCTTGGAGTGAATAAGTCACTCCCCTGCATCTGCAGGCACCTCAAGACAACATTGACTGGCTGGTGGGGTCTGCTGTCCAAGAGACATCGAAAGGCTCTGCATCACAGTTGGTGGGTTGTTGGCCTCCTCTGGGTCCTGCTTGTCTTTTAATCAGCTTGGGAGACTGTGGGCCCCTGGTCCTGCCACTGGAGTGGAACCCCTGTGCACCGTGACTGTTGCTCGTGCCAAGGCTTGTTGACTCTTCGTCCAGTAGATCTTTAGGCACCAAGAAGCCCCGGACTGCAGCACTCTGCAACTCGAAAATCTACTCCTGTCATGCAACTCTTGTAATATGGGACTTCTGTTTGTTGTGCTGTTGAGGCCTCCTTGTGTGTCCCTGTGCCATCACCTGTGGGTCACTCATGGGTGTTCCAAAGACATCTGCTGGCCTTCCAGTAAGCTGAGGGCCAGCCCTGACTCCTCTTCAAGGGGATAGTCCTCTGAACCTGGCTGGTCCCCAAAACTTTGCAAATACATCTTCAGCTCCTGCTTGCATTTGTCAGTACTTGTTGGTGGCCTTTCTAGTTAGTGACCCTCCTGTAATCTAGTGACTATCGAGGGATAGCTCATAGGTGACTCCTGGGATCTTCTGCATCTCCTGGGCCACGCAGCTGGACTTTTTCCTTCACCGACTTGCAGAACCTTCACCTCTAGGAGGATGGGCATTGCCACCTGCACCACCTGGGCACCTCCAAGGGTGCTGGTCTCTGTCCTCTTCCTTTTCAGATCCTCCACATCCAGAATCAATCCCTGGGTTCCACGGGCCTGGTCTCTGGGTCACAACAACAGCAGGACAATCCGAGGCTTCCACTGACTTCAGTGAGGGTCCCTTCTACCCTCTGCATCCCGGTCCCTGGTGTAGGCACTCCTGTCTTCTGGGTATCCTGGGGTGGGGGCAGCCTCAAACCTTCCACTTGTCTGCTGGTTTCCTCTGGGTCCACTGTGAAGGGCCATGAAACCCACAAACTCCAACCACTACTTCCATAGCCAATGGGATGACTGGGTAGATAACCCTTCTGCACCTGGTCTCTGGGAACACCTGCTATACTGACCTCTGGTGTTTTCATCTTTCCCCAGCTCCTAGCTGACTACCACACTTACCTTGGTTGGGTTCACTATTTCGCATTCCACCTACTTAGTATAGGGTTTGCCCCCTATCCTCCATAGGGCCCTTTGCATGTTGTGCTATTTCTGCTGGTTATTTTGTGTTTATATTGTGTGTAGATTTCTCCGAAGGGAGATATACCACTGCTAGTCTAGTAGTAGAGCTGAAATAAAATATCCTTTATTTTTGCAACACTTGTGTGGTTCTTTCTTGTGACTATGCTATTGTCTGACTACTGTGGTGTTGCAAGTGCTTTACATACCTCCTGGATAAGCTTCAGCTGCTCGCCTCAGCTACCCCTAGAGAGCTTCTGCTATCTGGACACCTATTAGCTATCACTAAGGGTTGCCTGGACTCAGTATCGGGTGCCACACCATAGGTGTACACCATAAAATGAGCCAGTCTCCTACACTGACCACTTGTGAAAATTAGAAACGTAATGCCAAATCAAGAAGCAACTGGTGTCAGTGAGTTTCTCCGGTGCAAGACTATTACCACAAGGCCTGCGCACCATTACACTGGCAATGAGGAGGTGATCTATATCTCGAGCTGCATGAAATTTCCGGCAGCGCTCCTGACTTAGGAGGGAGTCCTTTCTGCTCGGTGGTGCTGCACACTTCCTGGCCGCAGACATGGTGTTCCTGCCCACCATGGCCTTGCTCCATACCTGAACTGGTGCAGCATCGGGAATACCCTGTGATGCGGAAGACCCCTGGCAGTGAAGCCTCACTTCCCACCCGCAGAGGAGAGTGTACGAGAGACGTGCATTTCCCTCGTTCCTCTAGTGCTGACTGTAGGGGAAATGTGCCCATGGTTGGGTCAGAAGGATTCCATTGCTACAAAGTTTTCCGTTTCTTAAGTGTGACATTTCCATGTGTGTAGTGCTCTTGTAGGTGACATTTCAAGCCTTATGTGTGACACTTTGAGTGGCACTTTATTGTGAGTGAATTAAGACAGTTGCATCCATGTCAAGAGATCATTTTTTGAAGTGACACCCTTTTGGCATATGTGACGGTCCTTAATGGGTGAACTGAACCAAGAGCCCTTTACAAGAGAATCAGAGCAACCTTTATTTAGCAGGAGTAAGTGAGATGGTTTGCTCAGAATCACACAATGTTGAGCCGAGTCTGGGATTTATGTCGTCTTCTGCGGTCCTAAAGTAGACAGTTCTGGTACCTAGGCCACATATGGCCCCCATCTTATCCTTCTTATCCCTGTGCAGTTCTCCAAGTAGGCCCCTCTAGACCGACCAAATTTCTGGCATATATTTAGAAGCTTTGCGGCTGGAGATCCACATCTGTTTGATACCATGGTCTGACCAGGGGTGCTTCTATGCATTAATTAGGCGGGTGTGTGGTTTTGTGAGCTTCTGTGATAGTGGGATAGTTATCGTAATATATTGAGAATCCTATACCTCCTGTTGTACACCAGCGCCACCTTGTGGCCTTTGATAAACAGTACTCAGAGCTTAGCTTTGATGCGTCTCGACACAGTAAGGAACTGGAACTACACAGTTTCATCGCACTTCAGAACACAGTTCTTTTGTATGACAATCTCAGGCATTGCAGTAATGCAGGAAAATTACGGAAAATGTGTTACTCTAACACAAGATGCGTAGCACTTTGCAGGGCTCAGGGCTGAAGGACCGGCAGGGCCACCTATTGCCTAAAAAGGTTACCGCTCATAGCCTGGAAGGCATAACATTTCAACCACCTTCTCAGGACATTTCTGAGGACATACTGGCAAATGCCACAACGCACAACAGGTTGTACAGCTGTCGACCTCTTGCTGAAGCTCCCCGCATTAGACAGCCTACCGGCCAGCCATTGGTGCCAGCCTCCTTCCTTGGACACCGAGGCAGTGCAGGAAAAATGCAGAGCTAACAACAAAGCCAGCACAGACAGACGGGCCATGGCCCGATGCTCAGAGTTGGAGACGTAGTCTTCATTAAGGACAGGCAACAAAATCCAGTCACTATTTGAGAGAGAACACTGGTGCGTCACTGAGATTCAAGGGACCATGGTCACCATAGCCAGACAGGGTAAAAAGTGACTCGGAATGTACCCTGGTTCAGGAAGGCGAGAGCTGCGGAGAGCCCAGAGCCACACAGCTCACCGGAACAGGAGGAAGGGTAAAGAGGTGGTGAAATTATTGATGCCTTGCCACCAGGAGCGGATATCCCAGACCTATGCAACCTGAAGCCATGTAATGAGCCTTCCTCTTAGACAAGTAGTATTGAACATGCCCAGAGTGGAATCAACTGAGAACAAGGGCTGCACCAAAGGGACAGATCCAAAGGAACAGTGGCCTTACAGCCTGCAACCATCCCCTGAACCTAGCCGGGTCCTACAAGACTACGCTACCACTCAAGCCCCACTCCCTCCCCAGCTGCACAGGCAGTTGCCAGAGGCCCTCCCGCCATTCTCCATCAACTACAGGATACCAAGAGACCAGATCGGTTGTAGTGGAAGAAATCTAGAGGAAGTAAGTGCTACAACTCGAAGTGGTGCCAAACTCGCAAACCGACTTGAGGATGGGTGTGGAGTGCCACTTGGCCTCTACATGGCTTGTAGCCACATCACCGCAGGCGCAAGGTTTGGCTGAAGGGGTAAATAAATAGGCTGTGGATCTTTTGTGGCCACTCCCCAATACTACTTCAGTGTGTGCGGTGTCAGTGAGCACCCTTACACCCAGGAGAGCCCACACTATATCATCTAAAACAAACAGCACAACTTGTCTTTTATAAAAGGTTTAATATGGTGACATCACATAGCAGTGAGTGGTGCATGCTGGGAATGTGGTCACTCCCAATGTACCCGTCCTGATTGGTCCTTCAGAGGTGCTCTGTGATCAGAGGGACGGGATTGGATGGCAGCAGCCCGGCTCCACCTTATGGACCTCTCACTCATCGAGGTTGACCTTGACTGGACGCTTCTTGTACTCCTCTGTCTTCAGATAGGCTGCGATTTGTGGGCGGGCACACATGCGCTGAACGTAGGCTTCGAGGAGCGGGAGGGACTGCAGGCAGCACTGGTCGAGCTCCAAATGGTCCAGGAGGAGGCTCAGGAGGGTGTAATCAGCAAAGGAGATCTGAGGAAGAAAGGAAGGTCAGACATAACTGTGAGAGGAGGAATCAGTTACACTGAGCACAGGGAGCCGGAACCCAGCACTGAGAGCTCAGTTACACATAGGAATCTAGCACTGAGAGGTCAGTTACACACAGGAATCTAGCACTGAGAGGTCAGTTACACATAGGAATCTAGCACTGAGAGGTCAGTTACACATAGGAATCTACAACTGAGAGGTCAGTTACAAACAGGAATCTAGCACTGAGAGCTCAATCACACACAGGAATCTAGCACTGAGAGGTCAGTTACACATAGGAATCAGGCACTGAGAGGTCAGTTACGCATAGGAATCTAGCACTGAGAGATCAGTTACACACAGGAATCTAGCACTGAGAGGTCAGTTATACATAGGAATCTGGCACTGAGAGGTCAGTTACACACAGGAATCTGGCACTGAGAGGTCAATTACACACAGGAATCTAGCACTGGCGGGTCAGTTAAACATAGGAATCTAGCACTGAGCGGTCAGTTACACATATGAATCTTGCACTGGCAGGTCAATTACACATAGGAATCTGGCACTGAGAGGTCAGTTACACATAGGAATCAGGCACTGAGAGGTCAGTTACGCATAGGAATCTAGCACTGAGAGATCAGTTACACACAGGAATCTAGCACTGAGAGGTCAGTTATACATAGGAATCTGGCACTGAGAGGTCACTTACGCAGAGGAATCTACAACTGAGAGGTCAGTTACACACAGGAATCTAGCACTGAGAGGTCAGTTACACATAGGAATCTACAACTGAGAGGTCAGTTACAAACAGGAATCTAGCACTGAGAGCTCAATCACACACAGGAATCTAGCACTGAGAGGTCAGTTACACATAGGAATCAGGCACTGAGAGGTCAGTTACGCATAGGAATCTAGCACTGAGAGATCAGTTACACACAGGAATCTAGCACTGAGAGGTCAGTTACGCAGAGGAATCTACAACTGAGAGGTCAGTTACACACAGGAATCTAGCACTGAGAGGTCAGTTACACACAGGAATCTGGCACTGAGAGGTCAGTTACACATAGGAATCTACAACTGAGAGGTCAGTTACAAACAGGAATCTAGCACTGAGAGCTCAATCACACACAGGAATCTAGCACTGAGAGGTCAGTTACACATAGGAATCAGGCACTGAGAGGTCAGTTACGCATAGGAATCTAGCACTGAGAGATCAGTTACACACAGGAATCTAGCACTGAGAGGTCAGTTATACATAGGAATCTGGCACTGAGAGGTCAGTTACACACAGGAATCTGGCACTGAGAGGTCAATTACACACAGGAATCTAGCACTGGCGGGTCAGTTAAACATAGGAATCTAGCACTGAGCGGTCAGTTACACATATGAATCTTGCACTGGCAGGTCAATTACACATAGGAATCTGGCACTGAGAGGTCAGTTACACATAGGAATCAGGCACTGAGAGGTCAGTTACGCATAGGAATCTAGCACTGAGAGATCAGTTACACACAGGAATCTAGCACTGAGAGGTCAGTTATACATAGGAATCTGGCACTGAGAGGTCACTTACGCAGAGGAATCTACAACTGAGAGGTCAGTTACACACAGGAATCTAGCACTGAGAGGTCAGTTACACATAGGAATCTACAACTGAGAGGTCAGTTACAAACAGGAATCTAGCACTGAGAGCTCAATCACACACAGGAATCTAGCACTGAGAGGTCAGTTACACATAGGAATCAGGCACTGAGAGGTCAGTTACGCATAGGAATCTAGCACTGAGAGATCAGTTACACACAGGAATCTAGCACTGAGAGGTCAGTTACGCAGAGGAATCTACAACTGAGAGGTCAGTTACACACAGGAATCTAGCACTGAGAGGTCAGTTACACACAGGAATCTGGCACTGAGAGGTCAGTTACACATAGGAATCTACAACTGAGAGGTCAGTTACAAACAGGAATCTAGCACTGAGAGCTCAATCACACACAGGAATCTAGCACTGAGAGGTCAGTTACACATAGGAATCAGGCACTGAGAGGTCAGTTACGCATAGGAATCTAGCACTGAGAGATCAGTTACACACAGGAATCTAGCACTGAGAGGTCAGTTATACATAGGAATCTGGCACTGAGAGGTCAGTTACACACAGGAATCTGGCACTGAGAGGTCAATTACACACAGGAATCTAGCACTGGCGGGTCAGTTAAACATAGGAATCTAGCACTGAGCGGTCAGTTACACATATGAATCTTGCACTGGCAGGTCAATTACACATAGGAATCTGGCACTGAGAGGTCAGTTACACATAGGAATCAGGCACTGAGAGGTCAGTTACGCATAGGAATCTAGCACTGAGAGATCAGTTACACACAGGAATCTAGCACTGAGAGGTCAGTTATACATAGGAATCTGGCACTGAGAGGTCACTTACGCAGAGGAATCTAGCACTGAGAGCTCAATTACACAAAGGAATCTATCACTGGAAGGTCAGTTACACATAGGATTCAAGCACTGAGAGGTCAGTTACACATCGGAATCTAGCAGTGAGAGGTCAGTTACACATATGAATCTTGCACTGGCAGGTCACTTACACATAGGAATCTAGCACTGATGGGTCAGTTACACATAGGAATCTAGCACTGAGAGGTCAGTTAAACATAGGAATCTGGCACTGAGAGGTCAGTTACACATAGGAATCTAGCACTGAGAGGTCATTTACGCATAGGAATCTAGCACTGAGAGATCAGTTACACACAGGAATCTAGCACTGAGAGGTCAGTTACACATAGGAATCTAGCACTGAGAGGTCAATTACACATAGGAATCTGGCACTGAGCTCAGTTACACATAGGAATCGAGCACTCAGAGGTCAGCTACAAACAGGAATCTAGCACTCAGAGCCCAATTACACATAGGGATCTAGCACTGACAGGTAAGTTACACATAGGAATCTAGCACTGAGAGGTAAATTACACACAGGAATCTAGCACTGAGAGCTCAGTTACACATAGGAATCCAGCACTGAGAGGTCAGTTACACACAGGAATCTAGCACTCAGAGGTCAGTTACACACAGGAATCTAGCACTGACAGGTCAGTTACACATAGGAATCTAGCACTGAGAGGTCAGTTAAACATAGGAATCTGGCACTCAGAGGTCAGTTCCACTTAGGAATCTAGCACTGACAGGTCAGTTACACACAGGAATCTGACACTGAGACGTCACTTACACATAGGAATCTGGCACTGTGAGGTCAGTTACACATAGGAATCTAGCACTCAGAGGTCAGTTACACACAGGAATCTGGCACTGAGAGGTCAGTTAAACACAGGAATCTGACACTGAGAGGTCAGTTACACATACGAATCTAGCACTGAGAGGTCAGTTACAGATAGCAGTCTGTCACTGAGAGCTCTGTTACATATAGCAATCTGTCACTGAGAGCTCTCTTACACATAGGAATCTAGCACTGACGGGTCAGTTACACATAGGATTCAAGCACTGAGAGGTCAGTTACACATAGGAATCTAGTACTGGCAGGTCAGTCACACACAGGAATCTATCCCTGAGAGGTCAGTTACACACAGGAATCTAGCACTGAGAGGTCAGTTACACATAGGAATCTGGCACTGAGAGGTCAGTTACACATAGGAATCAAGCACTGAGAGGTCAGTTACGCATAGGAATCTGTCACTTAGAGGTCAGTTACGCATAGGAATCTGTCACTTAGAGGTCAGTTACACATAGGAATCTAGCACTGAGAGGTCAGTTACACACAGGAATCTAGCACTGAGAGGTCAGTTACACACAGGAATCTAGCACTCAGAGGTCAATTACACATAGGGATCTGGCACTGAGAGCTCAGTTACACATAGGAATCTAGCACTCAGAGTTCAGTTACACACAGGAATCTAGAACTCAGAGCCCAATTACAGATAGGAATCTAGCACTGAGAGGTAAGTTACACACAGGAATCTAACACTGAGAGGTATATTACACACAGGAATCTAGCACTGAGAGCTCAGTTACACATAGGAATCCGGCACGGAAAGGTCAGTTACACACAGGAATCTAGCACGCAGAGGTCAGTTACACACAGGAATCTAGCACTGACAGGTCAGTTACACATAGGAATCTAGCACTGAGAGGTCAGTTAAACATAGGAATCTGGCACTGAGAGGTCAGTTACACTTAGGAATCTAGCACTGACAGGTCAGTTACACATAGGAATCTGGCACTGAGAGCTCAGTTACAAATAGGAATTTGGCACTGAGAGGTCAGTTACACATAGGAATCTGGCACTGAGAGCTCTGTTACATACAGGAATCTAGCACTGATGGGTCAGTTACACACAGGAATCTAGCACTGAGAGGTAAGTTACACACAGGAGTCTAGCACGGAGAGGTCAGTTACACATAGGAATCTGGGACTGATAGGTAAGTTACACACAGGAATCTAGCACTGAGAGGTCAGTTACACCTAGGCATCTAGCACTGAGAGGTCAGTTACACACAGGAATCTAGCACTCAGAGGTCAGTTACACATAGGAATCTGAAACTGAGAGCCCTGTTACAGATAGGAATCTAGCACTGAGAGGTCAATTACACATAGGAATCTGGCACTGAGCTCAGTTACACATAGGAATCGAGCACTTAGAGGTCAGCTACAAACAGGAATCTAGCACTCAGAGCCCAATTACACATAGGGATCTAGCACAAACAGGTAAGTTACACATAGGAATCTAGCACTGAGAGGTAAATTACACACAGGAATCTAGCACTGAGAGCTCAGTTACACATAGGAATCCAGCACTGAGAGGTCAGTTACACACAGGAATCTAGCACTCAGAGGTCAGTTACACACAGGAATCTAGCACTGACAGGTCAGTTACACATAGGAATCTAGCACTGAGAGGTCAGTTAAACATAGGAATCTGGCACTCAGAGGTCAGTTCCACTTAGGAATCTAGCACTGACAGGTCAGTTACACACAGGAATCTGACACTGAGACGTCACTTACACATAGGAATCTGGCACTGTGAGGTCAGTTACACATAGGAATCTAGCACTCAGAGGTCAGTTACACACAGGAATCTGGCACTGAGAGGTCAGTTAAACACAGGAATCTGACACTGAGAGGTCAGTTACACATACGAATCTAGCACTGAGAGGTCAGTTACAGATAGCAGTCTGTCACTGAGAGCTCTGTTACATATAGCAATCTGTCACTGAGAGCTCTCTTACACATAGGAATCTAGCACTGACGGGTCAGTTACACATAGGATTCAAGCACTGAGAGGTCAGTTACACATAGGAATCTAGTACTGGCAGGTCAGTCACACACAGGAATCTATCCCTGAGAGGTCAGTTACACACAGGAATCTAGCACTGAGAGGTCAATTACACATAGGAATCTGGCACTGAGAGGTCAGTTACACATAGGAATCAAGCACTGAGAGGTCAGTTACGCATAGGAATCTGTCACTTAGAGGTCAGTTACGCATAGGAATCTGTCACTTAGAGGTCAGTTACACATAGGAATCTAGCACTGAGAGGTCAGTTAAACACAGGAATCTAGCACTGAGAGGTCAGTTACACACAGGAATCTAGCACTCAGAGGTCAATTACACATAGGGATCTGGCACTGAGAGCTCAGTTACACATAGGAATCTAGCACTCAGAGTTCAGTTACACACAGGAATCTAGAACTCAGAGCCCAATTACAGATAGGAATCTAGCACTGAGAGGTAAGTTACACACAGGAATCTAACACTGAGAGGTATATTACACACAGGAATCTAGCACTGAGAGCTCAGTTACACATAGGAATCGGGCACTGAAAGGTCAGTTACACACAGGAATCTAGCACGCAGAGGTCAGTTACACACAGGAATCTAGCACTGACAGGTCAGTTACACATAGGAATCTAGCACTGAGAGGTCAGTTAAACATAGGAATCTGGCACTGAGAGGTCAGTTACACTTAGGAATCTAGCACTGACAGGTCAGTTACACATAGGAATCTGGCACTGAGAGCTCAGTTACAAATAGGAATTTGGCACTGAGAGGTCAGTTACACATAGGAATCTGGCACTGAGAGCTCTGTTACATACAGGAATCTAGCACTGATGGGTCAGTTACACACAGGAATCTAGCACTGAGAGGTAAGTTACACACAGGAGTCTAGCACGGAGAGGTCAGTTACACATAGGAATCTGGGACTGATAGGTAAGTTACACACAGGAATCTAGCACTGAGAGGTCAGTTACACATAGGAATCTAGCACTGAGAGGTCAGTTACACACAGGAATCTAGCACTCAGAGGTCAGTTACACATAGGAATCTGAAACTGAGAGCCCTGTTACAGATAGGAATCTAGCACTGACGGGTCAGCTAAACATAGGAATCTGGCACTGAGAGGTCAGTTACACATAGGAATCTAGCACTGACGGGTCAGTTGTAGGAAAGTACCATCTTGCCTGGCATGTTACCCCCATTTTTCACTCTATATATGTTGTTTTAGTTGTATGTGTCACTGGGACCCTGGTAACCCAGGGCCCCAGTGCTCATAAGTGTGCCTGAATGTGTTACCTGTGTAGTGACTAACTGTCTCACTGAGGCTCTGCTAATCAGAACCTCAGTGGTTATGCTCTCTCATTTCTTTCCAAATTGTCACTAACAGGCTAGTGACCATTTTTACCAATTTACATTGGCTTACTGGAACACCCTTATAATTCCCTAGTACATGGTACTGAGGTACCCAGGGTATTGGGGTTCCAGGAGATTCCTATGGGCTGCAGCATTTCTTTTGCCACCCATAGGGAGCTCTGACAATTCTTACACAGGCCTGCCACTGCAGCCTGAGTGAAATAACGTCCACGTTATTTCACAGCCATTTTACACTGCACTTAAGTAACTTATAAGTCACCTATATGTCTAACCTTTACCTGGTAAAGGTTAGGTGCAAAGTTACTTAGTGTGAGGGCACCCTGGCACTAGCCAAGGTGCCCCCACATTGTTCAGAGCCAATTCCCTGAACTTTGTGAGTGCGGGGACACCATTACACACGTGCACTACATATAGGTCACTACCTATATGTAGCTTCACCATGGTAACTCCGAATATGGCCATGTAACATGTCTATGATCATGGAATTGCCCCCTCTATGCCATCCTGGCATAGTTGGCACAATCCCATGATCCCAGTGGTCTGTAGCACAGACCCTGGTACTGCCAAACTGCCCTTCCTGGGGTTTCACTGCAGCTGCTGCTGCTGCCAACCCCTCAGACAGGCATCTGCCCTCCTGGGGTCCAGCCAGGCCTGGCCCAGGATGGCAGAACAAAGAACTTCCTCTGAGAGAGGGTGTGACACCCTCTCCCTTTGGAAAATGGTGTGAAGGCAGGGGAGGAGTAGCCTCCCCCAGCCTCTGGAAATGCTTTGTTGGGCACAGATGTGCCCAATTCTGCATAAGCCAGTCTACACCGGTTCAGGGGACCCCTTAGCCCTGCTCTGGCGCGAAACTGGACAAAGGAAAGGGGAGTGACCACTCCCCTGACCTGCACCTCCCCTGGGAGGTGTCCAGAGCTCCTCCAGTGTGCTCCAGACCTCTGCCATCTTGGAAACAGAGGTGCTGCTGGCACACTGGACTGCTCTGAGTGGCCAGTGCCACCAGGTGATGTCAGAGACTCCTTCTGATAGGCTCCTTCAGGTGTTAGTAGCCTATCCTCTCTCCTAAGTAGCCAAACCCTCTTTTCTGGCTATTTAGGGTCTCTGTCTCTGGGGAAACTTCAGATAACGAATGCAAGAGCTCAGCCGAGTTCCTCTGCATCTCTCTCTTCACCTTCTGATAAGGAATCGACTGCTGACCGCGCTGGAAGCCTGCAAAACTGCAACAAAGTAGCTAAGACGACTACTGCAACTCTGTAACGCTGATCCTGCCGCCTTCTCGACTGTTTTCCTGTTTGTGCATGCTGTGGGGGTAGTCTGCCTCCTCTCTGCACCAGAAGCTCCGAAGAAATCTCCCGTGGGTCGACGGAATCTTCCCCCTGCAACCGCAGGCACCAAAAAGCTGCATTACCGGTCCCTTGGGTCTCCTCTCAGCACGACGAGCGAGGTCCCTCGAATCCAGCGACTCTGTCCAAGTGACCCCCACAGTCCAGTGACTCTTCAGTCCCAGTTTGGTGGAGGTAAGTCCTTGCCTCACCTCGCTGGGCTGCATTGCTGGGTTCCGCGACTTTTGCAGCTACTCCGGCCCCTGTGCACTTCCGGCGGAAATCCTTTGTGCACAGCCAAGCCTGGGTCCACGGCACTCTAACCTGCATTGCACGACTTTCTAAGTTGGTCTCCGGCGACGTGGGACTCCTTTGTGCAACTTCGGCGAGCACTGTTTCACGCATTCTTGTAGTGCCTGTTTCTGGCACTTCTCCGGGTGCTACCTGCTTCAGAGAGGGCTCCTTGTCTTGCTCGACGTCACCTCTCTCTGCTGGTCCAATTTGCGACCTCCTGGTCCCTCCTGGGCCTCAGCAGCGTCCAAAAACGCTAACCGCACGATTTGCAGCTAGCAAGGCTTGTTGGCGTTCTTTCGGCGGGAAAACACTTCTGCACGACTCTTCACGGCGAGAGGGATCCGTCCACCAAAGGGGAAGTCTCTAGCCCTTTTCGTTCCTGCAGAAACCGCAGCTTCTTCTGTCCAGTAGAAGCTTCTTTGCACCCGCAGCTGGCATTTCCTGGGCATCTGCCCATCTCCGACTTGCTTGTGACTTTTGGACTTGGTCCCCTTGTTCCACAGGTACCCTAGATTGGAAATCCACAGTTGTTGCATTGTTGGTTTGTGTCTTTCCTGCATTATTCCTCTAACACGACTTCTTTGTCCTTAGGGGAACTTTAGTGCACTTTGCACTCACTTTTCAGGGTCTTGGGGAGCGTTATTTTTCTAACTCTCACTATTTTCTAATAGTCCCAGCGACCCTCTACAAGGTCACATAGGTTTGGGGTCCATTCGTGGTTCGCATTCCACTTTTGGAGTATATGGTTTGTGTTGCCCCTATCCCTATGTTTCCCCATTGCATCCTATTGTAACTATACATTGTTTGCACTGTTTTCTAAGACTATACTGCATATTTTTGCTATTGTGTATATATATCTTGTGTATATTTCCTATCCTCTCACTGAGGGTACACTCTGAGATACTTTGGCATATTGTCATAAAAATAAAGTACCTTTATTTTTAGTATAACTGTGTATTGTGTTTTCTTATGATATTGTGCATATGACACTAAGTGGTACTGTAGTAGCTTCACACGTCTCCTAGTTCAGCCTAAGCTGCTCTGCTAAGCTACCATTATCTATCAGCCTAAGCTGCTAGACACCCTATACACTAATAAGGGATAACTGGGCCTGGTGCAAGGTGCAAGTACCCCTTGGTACTCACTACAAGCCAGTCCAGCCTCCTACATTGGTTGTGCAGTGGTGGGATAAGTGCTTTGAGACTACTTACCACTCTTGTCATTGTACTTTTCATAAGAGAAAAATATACAAAACAAGGTCAGTGTATATACACATAGCCAAAAAGTTTTGCATTTCCTCTTTTCACTCTTTTCTAAGTGCTGAAAAGTACTTCTAACTTTCTAAAAAGTTCTAAAAAGTATAAAAAGTGTTTTTCTCTGTCTTTCTAAAAGCTCTGACAAACTTTTTATCTTTTACTATCACTTTAACTCTCTCTAAAAAATGTCTGGCACAGGCCAAAAGGTTGAGCTGTCCAAACTTGCATATGATCACCTTAGCTGGAAAGGAGCAAGGAGTCTCTGCATAGAGAGAGGTTTGAGTGTAGGGAAGAATCCTTCCTTAGAACTGTTAATTAACATGCTTAGAGTACAGGATAAGGCCATAAGTGCCCAATCTGTGGAAAAAGTAGCTAATGGTTCTCAATCTGATCCAGGGACTCCCCCAGGAAAAGATTCAGGAAAGAAACTTCTCAGCCTGCCCATTACTAGACAGTCTAGCATAGTTGGTAATGATGAGGAGCCACACCATATAAATAGTGTTGTCTCACATCATAGCAAAAGCATTTATTCTCACCATACTGGTAGTGATGTTTCTGTTAACCAAGCTGTTAGGGTGGCTTCTGTAAGGGACAGGTCTCCTTCTGTCCATTCTCACCATACTTCTGTGTCAAGGCATGTCCCTCCCACCCACCCTGATGACAGATTGTTAGAAAGGGAGCTCAATAGATTGAGAGTGGAACAAACCAGACTGAAGCTCAAGAAGCAACAGCTGGATTTGGATAGACAGACTTTAGAAGTAGAGAAGGAGAGACAGAAGTTGGGTTTAGAAACCCATGGTGGCAGCAGCAGTATTCCCCATAGTCATCCTGCAAAAGAGCATGATTCCAGGAATCTGCACAAGATAGTTCCCCCTTATAAGGAGGGGGATGACATTAACAAGTGGTTTGCTGCACTTGAGAGGGCCTGGGTTGTACAGGATGTCCCTCAAAGGCAGTGGGCTGCTATCCTATGGCTATCATTTAGTGGAAAAGGTAGGGATAGGCTCCTTCCTGTGAAAGAAAATGATGCTAATAATTTCCAAGTTCTTAAGAATGCACTCCTGGATGGTTATGGCTTAACCACTGAACAGTACAGGATAAAGTTCAGAGAGACCAAAAAGGAGTCTTCACAAGACTGGGTTGATTTCATTGACCATTCAGTGAAGGACTTGGAGGGGTGGTTACATGGCAGTAAGGTTACTGACTTTGAAAGCCTGTATAACTTGATCCTGAGAGAGCATATTCTTAATAATTGTGTGTCTGATTTGTTGCACCAGTACTTGGTGGACTCTGATCTGACCTCTCCCCAAGAATTGGGAAAGAAGGCAGACAAATGGGTCAGAACAAGAGTGAACAGAAAAGTTCATACAGGGGGTGACAAAGATGGCAACAAAAAGAAGGATGGTAAGTCTTCTGACAAGGGTGGGGAAAAATCTAAAAATGAGTCTTCATCAGGCCCACAAAAACACTCTGGTGGGGGTGGTGGGCCCAAATCCTCTTTTAATCAGAACAAGGAAAAGAAACCATGGTGCTATTTATGTAAAATAAAAGGCCATTGGACAACAGATCCCAGTTGTCCAAAGAAAGGCACCAATCCTCCTACCACTACAACCCCTACTGCTACACCTAGTGTCCCTACTAATAGCAGTGGTGGTGGGAGCAAACCTACTAATAGCCAATCCAAGGGAGTAGCTGGGCTCACTTTTGGTAACTTAGTTGGGGTTGGCCTTGTTAGGGAGGCCACAGAGGCTGTGTTAGTCTCTGAGGGGGCTATTGATTTAGCCACCTTAGTTGCTTGTCCCCTTAATATGGATAAGTACAAGCAGCTACCCCTAATAAATGGTGTTGAGGTTCAGGCCTACAGGGACACTGGTGCCAGTGTGACTATGGTCATAGAGAAACTGGTCCACCCTGAACAACACCTACTTGGTCACCAGTACCAAGTAACCGATGCTCACAACAACACACTTAGCCACCCCATGGCTGTTGTTAATCTCAACTGGCGGGGGGTTACTGGTCCAAAGAAAGTTGTGGTAGCCACAGATTTACCTGTAGACTGTCTACTAGGAAATGATTTGGAGACATCAGCTTGGTCAGATGTGGAGTTGGAGGCCCATGCAGCAATGCTGGGCATCCCAGGGCATAGTTTTGCTTTGACAAGGGCTCAGGCCAAAAAGCAAAAAGGACAGGGAAGCTTGGATCCTGGAAGAATGGACCAAGTGCTCCCTAAAGCTAGGGCTAGTAGAAGCAAACCACTTCCTACTATCCCTCCCTCTACAGTGGATTCTACTTCTGAGGAAGAAGAATTCCCTCCCTGTGCAGAACCTACACCAGAGGAGCTGGAAGCAGACACTGCTGAGCTTTTGGGTGAAGGGGGGCCTGCCAGAGAGGAGCTGAGTGTGGCACAGCAAACCTGTCCCACATTGGAGGGTCTCAGACAGCAAGCTGTCAAACAGGCTAATGGGGATGTCAGTGACTCTCACAGAGTTTACTGGGAGGACAACCTCTTGTACACTGAGCATAGGGATCCTAAACCTGGAGCTGCCAGGAGATTAGTGATTCCTCAGGAGTACAGAAAGTTCCTCCTAACACTGGCACATGACATTCCCTTAGCTGGGCATCTAGGACAAATGAAAACTTGGGACAGGCTTGTTCCCCTGTTTCATTGGCCTAGAATGTCTGAGGACACAAAGGAATTTTGTAAGTCCTGTGAAACCTGTCAAGCCAGTGGCAAGACAGGTGGCACCCCAAAGGCACCCCTTATTCCACTGCCTGTGGTTGGGGTTCCCTTTGAAAGGGTAGGGGTTGACATAGTTGGCCCCCTTGACCCTCCTACTGCTTCAGGCAATAGGTTTATCTTAGTGGTAGTGGACCATGCCACAAGATATCCTGAAGCAATTCCTTTAAGGACCACTACAGCACCTGCAGTGGCAAAGGCCCTCCTGGGAATATTTTCCAGGGTGGGCTTCCCAAAGGAAGTAGTATCAGACAGAGGAAGCAATTTCATGTCTGCATACTTAAAGGCCATGTGGAAGGAGTGTGGTGTAACGTACAAGTTCACAACACCCTATCATCCACAAACAAAT
Organism: Pleurodeles waltl; assembly: GCF_031143425.1. Taxonomy (NCBI): domain Eukaryota; kingdom Metazoa; phylum Chordata; class Amphibia; order Caudata; family Salamandridae; genus Pleurodeles; species Pleurodeles waltl. The sequence continues at coordinate 1,057,374,505 of NC_090443.1, forward strand.
GGACTGGTGGAGAGATTTAATAAAACTCTCAAAGGCATGATTATGGGTCTCCCTGAAAAACTCCGCAGGAGATGGGATATCCTTTTACCATGCCTCCTTTTTGCCTACAGGGAGGTACCCCAGAAAGGAGTGGGCTTCAGCCCCTTTGAACTGCTTTTTGGACACCCTGTTAGGGGTCCACTCACACTTGTAAAGGAGGGTTGGGAACAACCTTTAAAAGCTCCTAAGCAGGATATTGTGGATTATGTACTTGGCCTCAGATCAAGGAAGGCTGAGTACATGAAAAAGGCCAGTAAAAACCTTCAGGCTAGCCAAGAGCTCCAGAAGCAATGGCATGATCAGAAGGCTGTTTTGGTTCAGTACCAACCAGGGCAGAAAGTGTGGGTCTTGGAGCCTGTGGCCCCAAGAGCACTCCAAGATAAATGGAGTGGTCCCCACACAATTGTTGAAAAGAAGGGAGAAGTCACCTATTTAGTTGACTTAGGCACTGCCAGAAGTCCCCTTAGGGTGCTCCATGTCAACCGCCTGAAACCCTACTATGACAGGGCTGATCTCACCCTGCTCATGGCAACAGATGAGGGACAGGAAGAAGACAGTGATCCTCTACCTGATCTCTTCTCTTCCACAGATCAAGATGCTCTTGTGGAAGGTGTAGTTTTGGCTGATTGTCTTACTGCTGAGCAGAAAGATAATTGCATAAATCTCCTAGATCAATTCTCTGAACTCTTCTCTACTGTGCCAGGTACCACTTCTTGGTGTGAGCACACTATAGATACTGGAGACAGTTTACCTGTCAAAAGTAAGATCTATAGGCAGCCTGACCATGTCAGGGACTGCATAAAGCAAGAGGTCCAGAAAATGTTAGAACTAGGAGTAGTTGAGCACTCTGACAGTCCATGGGCTTCTCCTGTGGTACTGGTACCAAAACCCCATTCCAAAGATGGAAAGAAGGAAATGCGGTTTTGTGTAGACTATAGAGGTCTCAACTTGGTAACCAAAACTGATGCTCACCCTATACCCAGGGCAGATGAGCTCATATATACACTGGCATCTGCCAAGTATCTAAGCACTTTTGATTTGACTGCAGGGTATTGGCAGATCAAATTATCAGAAGATGCTAAACCTAAGACTGCATTTTCTACCATTGGAGGACATTACCAGTTTACTGTAATGCCTTTTGGTTTGAAAAATGCACCTGCCACTTTTCAGAGGTTGGTGAACACAGTCCTGCAAGGGCTGGAAGCTTTCAGTGCAGCATATTTGGACGATATAGCTGTCTTTAGCTCCAGGTGGGATGATCACCTGGTCCACCTATGGAAAGTTTTGGAGGCCCTGCAAAAGGCAGGCCTCACTATCAAGGCTTCAAAGTGCCAGATAGGGCAGGGTAAGGTGGTTTATCTGGGACACCTTGTTGGTGGGGAACAGATTGCACCACTTCAGGGGAAAATCCAAACAATTATTGATTGGGTTCCCCCTACCACTCAGACTCAGGTGAGAGCCTTCCTAGGCCTCACTGGGTATTACAGGAGGTTCATTAAGAACTATGGCTCCATTGCAGCCCCTCTTAATGACCTCACATCCAAGAAAATGCCTAAAAAGGTATTATGGACAGCAAACTGTCAGAAAGCTTTTGAGGAGCTGAAGCAGGCCATGTGCTCTGCACCTGTCCTGAAAAGCCCTTGTTACTCTAAAAAATTCTATGTCCAAACTGATGCATCTGAATTAGGAGTAGGGGCAGTCCTATCACAACTTAATTCTGAGGGCCAGGATCAACCTGTTGCTTTTATTAGTAGGAGGTTGACCCCTAGAGAAAAGCGTTGGTCTGCCATTGAGAGGGAGGCCTTTGCTGTGGTCTGGGCTCTGAAGAAGTTGAGGCCATACCTGTTTGGCACTCACTTCATTGTTCAGACAGACCACAAACCTCTACTTTGGCTAAAACAAATGAAAGGTGAAAATCCTAAATTGTTGAGGTGGTCCATATCCCTACAGGGAATGGACTATACAGTGGAACATAGACCTGGGAGTAGCCACTCCAATGCAGATGGACTCTCCAGATATTTCCACTTAGACAATGAAGACTCATCAGGTCATGGCTAGTCTTATTGTCCTTCGTTTGGGGGGGGGTTGTGTATGAAAGTACCATCTTGCCTGGCATGTTACCCCCATTTTTCACTGTATATATGTTGTTTTAGTTGTATGTGTCACTGGGACCCTGGTAACCCAGGGCCCCAGTGCTCATAAGTGTGCCTGAATGTGTTACCTGTGTAGTGACTAACTGTCTCACTGAGGCTCTGCTAATCAGAACCTCAGTGGTTATGCTCTCTCATTTCTTTCCAAATTGTCACTAACAGGCTAGTGACCATTTTTACCAATTTACATTGGCTTACTGGAACACCCTTATAATTCCCTAGTATATGGTACTGAGGTACCCAGGGTATTGGGGTTCCAGAAGATCCCTATGGGCTGCAGCATTTCTTTTGCCACCCATAGGGAGCTCTGACAATTCTTACACAGGCCTGCCACTGCAGCCTGAGTGAAATAACGTCCACGTTATTTCACAGCCATTTTACACTGCACTTAAGTAACTTATAAGTCACCTATATGTCTAACCTTTACCTGGTAAAGGTTAGGTGCAAAGTTACTTAGTGTGAGGGCACCCTGGCACTAGCCAAGGTGCCCCCACATTGTTCAGAGCCAATTCCCTGAACTTTGTGAGTGCGGGGACACCATTACACGCGTGCACTACATATAGGTCACTACCTATATGTAGCTTCACCATGGTAACTCCGAATATGGCCATGTAACATGTCTTTGATCATGGAATTGCCCCCTCTATGCCATCCTGGCATAGTTGGCACAATCCCATGATCCCAGTGGTCTGTAGCACAGACCCTGGTACTGCCAAACTGCCCTTCCTGGGGTTTCACTGCAGCTGCTGCTGCTGCCAACCCCTCAGACAGGCATCTGCCCTCCTGGGGTCCAGCCAGGCCTGGCCCAGGATGGCAGAACAAAGAACTTCCTCTGAGAGAGGGTGTGACACCCTCTCCCTTTGGAAAATGGTGTGAAGGCAGGGGAGGAGTAGCCTCCCCCAGCCTCTGGAAATGCTTTGTTGGGCACAGATGTGCCCAATTCTGCATAAGCCAGTCTACACCGGTTCAGGGGACCCCTTAGCCCTGCTCTGGCGCGAAACTGGACAAAGGAAAGGGGAGTGACCACTCCCCTGACCTGCACCTCCCCTGGGAGGTGTCCAGAGCTCCTCCAGTGTGCTCCAGACCTCTGCCATCTTGGAAACAGAGGTGCTGCTGGCACACTGGACTGCTCTGAGTGGCCAGTGCCACCAGGTGACGTCAGAGACTCCTGCTGATAGGCTCCTTCAGGTGTTAGTAGCCTATCTTCTCTCCTAAGTAGCCAAACCCTCTTTTCTGGCTATTTAGGGTCTCTGTCTCTGGGGAAACTTCAGATAACGAATGCAAGAGCTCATCCGAGTTCCTCTGCATCTCCCTCTTCACCTTCTGATAAGGAATCGACTGCTGACCGCGCTGGAAGCCTGCAAAACTGCAACAAAGTAGCTAAGACGACTACTGCAACTCTGTAACGCTGATCCTGCCGCCTTTTCGACTGTTTTCCTGTTTGTGCATGCTGTGGGGGTAGTCTGCCTCCTCTCTGCACCAGAAGCTCCGAAGAAATCTCCTGTGGGTCGACGGAATCTTCCCCCTGCAACCGCAGGCACCAAAAAGCTGCATTACCGGTCCCTTGGGTCTCCTCTCAGCACGACGAGTGAGGTCCCTCGAATCCAGCGACTCTGTCCAAGTGACCCCCACAGTCCAGTGACTCTTCAGTCCAAGTTTGGTGGAGGTAAGTCCTTGTCTCACCTCGCTGGGCTGCATTGCTGGGAACCGCGACTTTTGCAGCTACTCCGGCCCCTGTGCACTTCCGGCGGCAATCCTTTGTGCACAGCCAAGCCTGGGTCCACGGCACTCTAACCTGCATAGCACGACTTTCTAAGTTGGTCTCCGGTGACGTGGGACTCCTTTGTGCAACTTCGGCGAGTACCGTTTCATGCATCCTCGTAGTGCCTGTTTCTGGCACTTCTCCGGGTGCTACCTGCTTCAGAGAGGGCTCCTTGTCTTGCTCGACGTCACCTCTCTCTGCTGGTCCAATTTGCGACCTCCTGGTCCCTCCTGGGCCTCAACAGCGTCCAAAAACGCTAACCGCACGATTTGCAGCTAGCAAGGCTTGTTGGCGTTCTTTCGGCGGGAAAACACTTCTGCACGACTCTCCACAGTGAGAGGGATCCGTCCACCAAAGGGAAAGTCTCTAGCCCTTTTCGTTCCTGCAGAAACCGCAGCTTCTTCTGTCCAGTAGAAGCTTCTTTGCACCCGCAGCTGGCATTTCCTGGGCATCTGCCCATCTCCGACTTGCTTGTGACTTTTGGACTTGGTCCCCTTGTTCCACAGGTACCCTAGATTGGAAATCCACAGTTGTTGCATTGTTGGTTTGTGTCTTTCCTGCATTATTCCTCTAACACGACTTCTTTGTCCTTAGGGGAACTTTAGTGCACTTTGCACTCACTTTTCAGGGTCTTGGGGAGGGTTATTTTTCTAACTCTCACTATTTTCTAATAGTCCCAGCGACCCTCTACAAGGTCACATAGGTTTGGGGTCCATTCGTGGTTCGCATTCCACTTTTGGAGTATATGGTTTGTGTTGCCCCTATCCCTATGTTTCCCCATTGCATCCTATTGTAACTATACATTGTTTGCACTGTTTTCTAAGACTATACTGCATATTTTTGCTATTGTGTATATATATCTTGTGTATATTGTCTATCCTCTCACTGAGGGTACACTCTGAGATACTTTGGCATATTGTCATAAAAATAAAGTACCTTTATTTTTAGTATAACTGTGTATTGTGTTTTCTTATGATATTGTGCATATGACACTAAGTGGTACTGTTGTAGCTTCACACGTCTCCTAGTTCAGCCTAAGCTGCTCTGCTAAGCTACCATTATCTATCAGCCTAAGCTGCTAGACACCCTATACACTAATGAGGGATAACTGGGCCTGGTGCAAGGTGCAAGTACCCCTTGGTACTCACTACAAGCCAGTCCAGCCTCCTACATCAGTTAAACATAGGAATCTGGCAGTGAGAGGTCAGTTATACATAGGAATCTAGCACTGAGAGGTAAGTTGCACACAGAAATCTAGCACTGAGAGGTCGGTTACACACAGGAATCGCACTGAGAGGTTGGTTACACACAGGAATCTAGCACTGAGAGGTCAGTTACACCTAGGAATATAGCACTGAGAGGTCAGTTACACACAGGGGTCTAGCACTGAGAGGTCAGTTACACATAGGAATCTATCACTGAGAGGTAAGTTACACACAGGAATGTGGCAGTGAGAGGTCAGTTACACATAGGAATCTAACACTGAGAGGTCAGTTACACATAGGAATCTGACACTGAGAGCCCTGTTACATATAGGAATCTAGCACTGACGGGTCAGTTAAACATAGGAATCTGGTGTAGGAGGCTGGACTGGCTTGTAGTGAGTACCAAGGGGTACTTGCACCTTGCACCAGGCCCAGTTATCCCTTATTAGTGTATAGGGTGTCTAGCAGCTTAGGCTGATAGATAATGGTAGCTTAGCAGAGCAGCTTAGGCTGAACTAGGAGACGTGTGAAGCTACTACAGTACCACTTAGTGTCATATGCACAATATCATAAGAAAACACAATACACAGTTATACTAAAAATAAAGGTACTTTATTTTTATGACAATATGCCAAAGTATCTTAGAGTGTACCCTCAGTGAGAGGATAGGAAATATACACAAGATATATATACACAATAGCAAAAATATGCAGTATAGTCTTAGAAAACAGTGCAAACAATGTATAGTTACAATAGGATGCAATGGGGAAACATAGGGATAGGGGCAACACAAACCATATACTCCAAAAGTGGAATGCGAACCACGAATGGACCCCAAACCTATGTGACCTTGTAGAGGGTCGCTGGGACTATTAGAAAATAGTGAGAGTTAGAAAAATAACCCTCCCCAAGACCCTGAAAAGTGAGTGCAAAGTGCACTAAAGTTCCCCTAAGGACAAAGAAGTCGTGTTAGAGGAATAATGCAGGAAAGACACAAACCAGCAATGCAACAACTGTGGATTTCCAATCTAGGGTACCTGTGGAACAAGGGGACCAAGTCCAAAAGTCACAAGCAAGTCGGAGATGGGCAGATGCCCAGGAAATGCCAGCTGCGGGTGCAAAGAAGCTTCTACTGGACAGAAGAAGCTGCGGTTTCTGCAGGAACGAAAAGGGCTAGAGACTTTCCCTTTGGTGGACGGATCCCTCTCACTGTGGAGAGTCGTGCAGAAGTGTTTTCCCGCCGAAAGAACGCCAACAAGCCTTGCTAGCTGCAAATCGTGCGGTTAGCGTTTTTGGACGCTGTTGAGGCCCAGGAGGGACCAGGAGGTCGCAAATTGGACCAGCAGAGAGAGGTGACGTCGAGCAAGACAAGGAGCCCTCTCTGAAGCAGGTAGCACCCGGAGAAGTGCCAGAAACAGGCACTACGAGGATGCATGAAACGGTACTCGCCGAAGTTGCACAAAGGAGTCCCACGTCACCGGAGACCAACTTAGAAAGTCGTGCAATGCAGGTTAGAGTGCCGTGGACCCAGGCTTGGCTGTGCACAAAGGATTTCCGCCAGAAGTGCACAGGGGCCGGAGTAGCTGCAAAAGTCGCGGTTCCCAGCAATGCAGCCCAGCGAGGTGAGGCAAGGACTTACCTCCACCAAACTTGGACTGAAGAGTCACTGGACTGTGGGGGTCACTTGGACAGAGTCGCTGGATTCGAGGGACCTCGCTCGTCGTGCTGAGAGGAGACCCAAGGGACCGGTAATGCAGCTTTTTGGTGCCTGCGGTTGCAGGGGGAAGATTCCGTCGACCCACAGGAGATTTCTTCGGAGCTTCTGGTGCAGAGAGGAGGCAGACTACCCCCACAGCATGCACAAACAGGAAAACAGTAGAAAAGGCGGCAGGATCAGCGTTACAGAGTTGCAGTAGTCGTCTTAGCTACTTTGTTGCAGGTTTGCAGGCTTCCAGCGCGGTCAGCAGTCGATTCCTTATCAGAAGGTGAAGAGAGAGATGCAGAGGAACTCGGCTGAGCTCTTGCATTCGTTATCTGAAGTTTCCCCAGAGACAGAGACCCTAAATAGCCAGAAAAGAGGGTTTGGCTACTTAGGAGAGAGGATAGGCTACTAACACCTGAAGGAGCCTATCAGAAGGAGTCTCTGACGTCACCTGGTGGCACTGGCCACTCAGAGCAGTCCAGTGTGCCAGCAGCACCTCTGTTTCCAAGATGGCAGAGGTCTGGAGCACACTGGAGGAGCTCTGGACACCTCCCAGGGGAGGTGCAGGTCAGGGGAGTGGTCACTCCCCTTTCCTTTGTCCAGTTTCGCGCCAGAGCAGGGCTAAGGGGTCCCCTGAACCGGTGTAGACTGGCTTATGCAGAATTGGGCACATCTGTGCCCAACAAAGCATTTCCAGAGGCTCCCCTGCCTTCACACCATTTTCCAAAGGGAGAGGGTGTAACACCCTCTCTCAGAGGAAGTCCTTTGTTCTGCCATCCTGGGCCAGGCGTGGCTGGACCCCAGGAGGGCAGATGCCTGTCTGAGGGGTTGGCAGCAGCAGCAGCTGCAGTGAAACCCCAGGAAGGGCAGTTTGGCAGTACCAGGGTCTGTGCTACAGACCACTGGGATCATGGGATTGTGCCAACTATGCCAGGATGGTATAGAGGGGGCAATTCCATGATCATAGACATGTTACATGGCCATATTCGGAGTTACCATTGTGAAGCTACATATAGGTAGTGACCTATATGTAGTGCACGCGTGTAATGGTGTCCCCGCACTCACAAAGTTCAGGGAATTGGCTCTGAACAATGTGGGGGCACCTTGGCTAGTGCCAGGGTGCCCTCACACTAAGTAACTTTGCACCTAACCTTTACCAGGTAAAGGTTAGACATATAGGTGACTTATAAGTTACTTAAGTGCAGTGTAAAATGGCTGTGAAGTAACGTGGACGTTATTTCACTCAGGCTGCAGTGGCAGGCCTGTGTAAGAATTGTCAGAGCTCCCTATGGGTGGCAAAAGAAATGCTGCAGCCCATAGGGATCTCCTGGAACCCCAATACCCTGGGTACCTCAGTACCATATACTAGGGAATTATAAGGGTGTTCCAGTAAGCCAATGTAAATTGGTAAAAATGGTCACTAGCCTGTTAGTGACAATTTGGAAAGAAATGAGAGAGCATAACCACTGAGGTTCTGATTAGCAGAGCCTCAGTGAGACAGTTAGTCACTACACAGGTAACACATTCAGGCACACTTATGAGCACTGGGGCCCTGGGTTACCAGGGTCCCAGTGACACATACAACTAAAACAACATATATACAGTGAAAGATGGGGGTAACATGCCAGGCAAGATGGTACTTTCCTACACAACCCCCCCCCCAAACGAAGGACAATAAGACTAGCCATGACCTGATGAGTCTTCATTGTCTAAGTGGAAATATCTGGAGAGTCCATCTGCATTGGAGTGGCTACTCCCAGGTCTATGTTCCACTGTATAGTCCATTCCCTGTAGGGATATGGACCACCTCAACAATTTAGGATTTTCACCTTTCATTTGTTTTAGCCAAAGTAGAGGTTTGTGGTCTGTCTGAACAATGAAGTGAGTGCCAAACAGGTATGGCCTCAACTTCTTCAGAGCCCAGACCACAGCAAAGGCCTCCCTCTCAATGGCAGACCAACGCTTTTCTCTAGGGGTCAACCTCCTACTAATAAAAGCAACAGGTTGATCCTGGCCCTCAGAATTAAGTTGTGATAGGACTGCCCCTACTCCTAATTCAGATGCATCAGTTTGGACATAGAATTTTTTAGAGTAACAAGGGCTTTTCAGGACAGGTGCAGAGCACATGGCCTGCTTCAGCTCCTCAAAAGCTTTCTGACAGTTTGCTGTCCATAATACCTTTTTAGGCATTTTCTTGGATGTGAGGTCATTAAGAGGGGCTGCAATGGAGCCATAGTTCTTAATGAACCTCCTGTAATACCCAGTGAGGCCTAGGAAGGCTCTCACCTGAGTCTGAGTGGTAGGGGGAACCCAATCAATAATTGTTTGGATTTTCCCCTGAAGTGGTGCAATCTGTTCCCCACCAACAAGGTGTCCCAGATAAACCACCTTACCCTGCCCTATCTGGCACTTTGAAGCCTTGATAGTGAGGCCTGCCTTTTGCAGGGCCTCCAAAACTTTCCATAGGTGGACCAGGTGATCATCCCACCTGGAGCTAAAGACAGCTATATCGTCCAAATATGCTGCACTGAAAGCTTCCAGCCCTTGCAGGACTGTGTTCACCAACCTCTGAAAAGTGGCAGGTGCATTTTTCAAACCAAAAGGCATTACAGTAAACTGGTAATGTCCTCCAATGGTAGAAAATGCAGTCTTAGGTTTAGCATCTTCTGATAATTTGATCTGCCAATACCCTGCAGTCAAATCAAAAGTGCTTAGATACTTGGCAGATGCCAGTGTATCTATGAGCTCATCTGCCCTGGGTATAGGGTGAGCATCAGTTTTGGTTACCAAGTTGAGACCTCTATAGTCTACACAAAACCGCATTTCCTTCTTTCCATCTTTGGAATGGGGTTTTGGTACCAGTACCACAGGAGAAGCCCATGGACTGTCAGAGTGCTCAACCACTCCTAGTTCTAATATTTTCTGGACCTCTTGCTTTATGCAGTCCCTGACATGGTCAGGCTGCCTATAGATCTTACTTTTGACAGGTAAACTGTCTCCAGTATCTATAGTGTGCTCACACCAAGAAGTGGTACCTGGCACAGTAGAGAAGAGTTCAGAGAATTGATCTAGGAGATTTATGCAATTGTCTTTCTGCTCAGTAGTAAGACAATCAGCCAAAACTACACCTTCCACAAGAGCATCTTGTTCTGTGGAAGAGAAGAGATCAGGTAGAGGATCACTGTCTTCTTCCTGTCCCTCATCAGTTGCCATGAGCAGGGTGAGATCAGCCCTGTCATAGTAGGGTTTAAGGCGGTTGACATGGAGCACCCTAAGGGGACTCCTGGCAGTGCCTAAGTCAACTAAATAGGTGACTTCTCCCTTCTTTTCAACAATTGTGTGGGGTCCACTCCATTTATCTTAGAGTGCTCTTGGGGCCACAGGCTCCAAGACCCACACTTTCTGCCCTGGTTGGTACTGAACCAAAACAGCCTTCTGATCATGCCATTGCTTCTGGAGCTCTTGGCTGGCCTGAAGGTTTTTACTGGCCTTTTTCATGTACTCAGCCATCCTTGATCTGAGGCCAAGTACATAATCCACAATATCCTGCTTAGGAGCTTTTAAAGGTTGTTCCCAACCCTCCTTTACAAGTGTGAGTGGACCCCTAACAGGGTGTCCAAAAAGAAGTTCAAAGGGGCTGAAGCCCACTCCTTTCTGGGGTACCTCCCTGTAGGCAAAAAGGAGGCATGGTAGAAGGATATCCCATCTCCTGCGGAGTTTTTCAGGGAGACCCATAATCATGCCTTTGAGAGTTTTATTAAATCTCTCCACCAGTCCATTTGTTTGTGGATGATAGGGTGTTGTGAACTTGTAAGTTACACCACACTCCTTCCACATGGCCTTTAAGTATGCAGACATGAAATTGCTTCCTCTGTCTGATACTACTTCCTTTGGGAAGCCCACCCTAGAAAATATTCCTAGGAGGGCCTTTGCCACTGCAGGTGCTGTAGTGGTCCTTAAAGGAATTGCTTCAGGATATCTTGTGGCATGGTCCACTACCACCAAGATAAATCTATTGCCTGAAGCAGTAGGAGGGTCAAGGGGGCCAACTATGTCAACCCCTACCCTTTCAAAGGGAACCCCAACCACAGGCAGTGGAATAAGGGGTGCCTTTGGGGTGCCACCTGTCTTGCCACTGGCTTGACAGGTTTCACAGGACTTACAAAATTCCTTTGTGTCCTCAGACATCCTAGGCCAATGAAACAATGGAACCAGTCTGTCCCAAGTTTTCATTTGCCCCAGGTGCCCAGCTAGGGGAATGTCATGTGCCAGGGTTAGGAGGAACTTTCTGTACTCCTGAGGAATCACTAATCTCCTGGCAGCTCCAGGTTTAGGATCCCTATGCTCAGTGTACAAGAGGTTGTCCTCCCAGTAAACTCTGTGAGAGTCACTGACATCCCCATTAGCCTGTTTGACAGCTTGCTGTCTGAGACCCTCTAATGTGGGACAGGTTTGCTGTGCCACACTCAGCTCCTCTCTGGCAGGCCCCCCTTCACCCAAAAGCTCAGCAGTGTCTGCTTCCAGCTCCTCTGGTGTAGGTTCTGCACAGGGAGGGAATTCTTCTTCCTCAGAAGTAGAATCCACTGTAGAGGGAGGGATAGTAGGAAGTGGTTTGCTTCTACTAGCCCTAGCTTTAGGGAGCACTTGGTCCATTGTTCCAGGATCTAAGCTTCCCTGTCCTTTTTGCTTTTTGGCCTGAGCCCTTGTCAAAGCAAAAATATGCCCTGGGATGCCCAGCATTGCTGCATGGGCCTCCAACTCCACATCTGACCAAGCTGATGTCTCCAAATCATTCCCTAATAGACAGTCTACAGGTAAATCTGAAGCTACCACAACTTTCTTTGGACCAGTAACCCCCCCCCCCAGTTGAGATTAACAACAGCCATGGGGTGGCTAAGTGTGTTGTTGTGAGCATCGGTTACTTGGTACTGGTGACCAAGTAGGTGTTGTTCAGGGTGGACCAGTTTCTCTATGACCATAGTCACACTGGCACCAGTTTCCCTGTAGGCCTGAACCTCAACACCATTTATTAGGGGTAGCTGCTTGTACTTATCCATATTAAGGGGACAAGCAACTAAGGTGGCTAAATCAATAGCCCCCTCAGAGACTAACACAGCCTCTGTGGCCTCCCTAACAAGGCCAACCCCAACTAAGTTACCAATAGTGAGCCCAGCTACTCCCTTGGATTGGCTATTAGTAGGTTTGCTCCCACCACCACTGCTATTAGTAGGGACACTAGGTGTAGCAGTAGGGGTTGTAGTGGTAGGAGGCTTGGTGCCTTTCTTTGGACAACTGGGATCTGTTGTCCAATGGCCTTTTATTTTACATAAATAGCACCATGGTTTCTTTTCCTTGTTCTGATTAAAAGAGGATTTGGGCCCACCACCCTCACCAGAGTGTTTTTGTGGGCCTGATGAAGACTCATTTTTAGATTTGTCCCCACCCTTGTCAGAAGACGTACCATCCTTCTTTTTGTTGCCATCTTTGTCACCCCCTGTATGAACTTTTCTGTTCACCCTTGTTCTGACCCATTTGTCTGCCTTCTTTCCCAATTCTTGGGGAGAGGTCAGATCAGAGTCCACCAAGTACTGGTGCAACAAATCAGACACACAATTATTAAGAATATGCTCTCTCAGGATCAAGTTATACAGGCTGTCATAATCAGTAACCTTACTGCCATGTAACCACCCCTCCAAGGCCTTCACTGAATGGTCAATGAAATCAACCCAGTCTTGCGAAGACTCCTTTTTGGTCTCTCTGAACTTTATCCTGTACTGTTCAGTGGTTAAGTCATAACCATCCAGGAGTGCATTCTTAAGAACTTGGAAATTATTAGCATCATTTTCTTTCACAGTAAGGAGCCTATCCCTACCTTTTCCCCTAAATGATAGCCATAGGATAGCAGCCCACTGCCTTTGAGGGACATCTTGTACAACACAGGCCCTCTCAAGTGCAGCAAACCACTTGTTAATGTCATCCCCCTCCTTATAAGGGGGAACTATCTTGTGCAGATTCCTGGAATCATGCTCTTTTGCAGGATGACTATGGGGAATACTGCTGCTGCCACCATGGGTTTCTAAACCCAGTTTCTGTCTCTCCTTCTCTACTTCTAAAGTCTGTCTATCCAAATCCAGCTGTTGCTTCTTGAGCTTCAGTCTGGTTTGTTCCACTCTCAATCTATTGAGCTCCCTTTCTAACAATCTGTCATCAGGGTGGGTGGGAGGGACATGCCTTGAAACAGAAGTATGGTGAGAATGGACAGAAGGAGACATGTCCCTTACAGAAGCCACCCTAACAGCTTGGCTAACAGAAACATCACTACCAGTATGGTGAGAATAAATGCTTTTGCTATGATGTGAGACAACACTATTTATATGGTGTGGCTCATCATCATTACCAATTATGCTAGATTGTCTAGTAATGGGCAGGCTAGGAAGTTTCTTTCCTGAATCTTTTCCTGGGGGAGTCCCTGGATCTGATTGAGAACCATTAGCTACTTTTTCCACAGATTGGGCACTTATGGCCTTATCCTGTACTCTAAGCATGTTAATTAACAGTTCTAAGGAAGGATTCTTCCCTACACTCAAACCTCTCTCTATGCAGAGACTCCTTGCTCCTTTCCAGCTAAGGTGATCATATGCAAGTTTGGACAGATCAACATTTTGGCCTGTGCCAGACATTTTTAGAGAGAGTTAAAGTGATAGTAAAAGATAAAAAGTTTGTCAGAGCTTTTAGAAAGACAGAGAAAAAAACTTTTTAAACTTTTTAGAAAGCTAGAAGTACTTTTCAGCACTTAGAAAAGAGTGAAAAGAGGAAATGCAAAACTTTTTGGCTATGTGTATATACACTGACCTTGTTTTGTATATTTTTCTCTTATGAAAAGTACAATGACAAGAGTGGTAAGTAGTCTCAAGCACTTATCCCACCACTGCACAACCAATGTAGGAGGCTGGACTGGCTTGTAGTGAGTACCAAGGGGTACTTGCACCTTGCACCAGGCCCAGTTATCCCTTATTAGTGTATAGGGTGTCTAGCAGCTTAGGCTGATAGATAATGGTAGCTTAGCAGAGCAGCTTAGGCTGAACTAGGAGACGTGTGAAGCTACTACAGTACCACTTAGTGTCATATGCACAATATCATAAGAAAACACAATACACAGTTATACTAAAAATAAAGGTACTTTATTTTTATGACAATATGCCAAAGTATCTTAGAGTGTACCCTCAGTGAGAGGATAGGAAATATACACAAGATATATATACACAATAGCAAAAATATGCAGTATAGTCTTAGAAAACAGTGCAAACAATGTATAGTTACAATAGGATGCAATGGGGAAACATAGGGATAGGGGCAACACAAACCATATACTCCAAAAGTGGAATGCGAACCACGAATGGACCCCAAACCTATGTGACCTTGTAGAGGGTCGCTGGGACTATTAGAAAATAGTGAGAGTTAGAAAAATAACCCTCCCCAAGACCCTGAAAAGTGAGTGCAAAGTGCACTAAAGTTCCCCTAAGGACAAAGAAGTCGTGTTAGAGGAATAATGCAGGAAAGACACAAACCAGCAATGCAACAACTGTGGATTTCCAATCTAGGGTACCTGTGGAACAAGGGGACCAAGTCCAAAAGTCACAAGCAAGTCGGAGATGGGCAGATGCCCAGGAAATGCCAGCTGCGGGTGCAAAGAAGCTTCTACTGGACAGAAGAAGCTGCGGTTTCTGCAGGAACAAATAGGGCTAGAGACTTCCCCTTTGGTGGACGGATCCCTCTCGCCGTGGAGAGTCGTGCAGAAGTGTTTTCCCGCCGAAAGAACGCCAACAAGCCTTGCTAGCTGCAAATCGTGCGGTTAGCGTTTTTGGATGCTGCTGAGGCCCAGGAGGGACCAGGAGGTCGCAAATTGGACCAGCCGAGAGAGGGGACGTCGAGCAAGACAAGGAGCCCTCTCTGAAGCAGGTAGCACCCGGAGAAGTGCCAGAAACAGGCACTACGAGGATGCGTGAAACGGTGCTCGCCGAAGTTGCACAAAGGAGTCCCACGTCGCCGGAGACCAACTTAGAAAGTCGTGCAATGCAGGTTAGAGTGCCGTGGACCCAGGCTTGGCTGTGCACAAAGGATTTCCGCCGGAAGTGCACAGGGGCCGGAGTAGCTGCAAAAGTCGTGGTTCCCAGCAATGCAGCCCAGCGAGGTGAGGCAAGGACTTACCTCCACCAAACTTGGACTGAAGAGTCACTGGACTGTGGGGGTCACTTGGACAGAGTCGCTGGATTCGAGGGACCTCGCTCGTCGTGCTGAGAGGAGACCCAAGGGACCGGTAATGCAGCTTTTTGGTGCCTGCGGTTGCAGGGGGAAGATTCCGTCGACCCACGGGAGATTTCTTCGGAGCTTCTGGTGCAGAGAGGAGGCAGACTACCCCCACAGCATGCACAAGCAGGAAAACAGTCGAGAAGGCGACAGGATCAGCGTTACAGAGTTGCAGTAGTCGTCTTTGCTACTATGTTGCAGGTTTGCAGGCTTCCAGCGCGGTCAGCAGTCGATTCCTTATCAGAAGGTGAAGAGAGAGATGCAGAGGAACTCGGCTGAGCTCATGCATTCGTTATCTAAAGTTTCCCCAGAGGCAGAGACCCTAAATAGCCAGAAAAGAGGGTTTGGCTACCTAGGAGAGAGGATAGGCTACTAACACCTGAAGGAGCCTATCAGAAGGAGTCTCTGACGTCACCTGGTGGCACTGGCCACTCAGAGCAGTCCAGTGTGCCAGCAGCACCTCTGTTTCCAAGATGGCAGAGGTCTGGAGCACACTGGAGGAGCTCTGGACACCTCCCAGGGGAGGTGCAGGTCAGGGGAGTGGTCACTCCCCTTTCCTTTGTCCAGTTTCGCGCCAGAGCAGGGCTAAGGGGTCCCCTGAACCGGTGTAGACTGGCTTATGCAGAATTGGGCACATCTGTGCCCAACAAAGCATTTCCAGAGGCTCCCCTGCCTTCACACCATTTTCCAAAGGGAGAGGGTGTAACACCCTCTCTCAGAGGAAGTCCTTTGTTCTGCCATCCTGGGCCAGGCCTGGCTGGACCCCAGGAGGGCAGATGCCTGTCTGAGGGGTTGGCAGCAGCAGCAGCTGCAGTGAAACCCCAGGAAGGGCAGTTTGGCAGTACCAGGGTCTGTGCTACAGACCACTGGGATCATGGGATTGTGCCAACTATGCCAGGATGGTATAGAGGGGGCAATTCCATGATCATAGACATGTTACATGGCCATATTCGGAGTTACCATTGTGAAGCTACATATAGGTAGTGACCTATATGTAGTGCACGCGTGTAATGGTGTCCCCGCACTCACAAAGTTCAGGGAATTGGCTCTGAAGAATGTGGGGGCACCTTGGCTAGTGCCAGGGTGCCCTCACACTAAGTAACTTTGCACCTAACCTTTACCAGGTAAAGGTTAGACATATAGGTGACTTCTAAGTTACTTAAGTGCAGTGTAAAATGGCTGTGAAATAACGTGGACGTTATTTCACTCAGGCTGCAGTGGCAGGGCTGTGTAAGAATTGTCAGAGCTCCCTATGGGTGGCAAAAGAAATGCTGCAGCCCATAGGGATCTCCTGGAACCCCAATACCCTGGGTACCTCAGTACCATATACTAGGGAATTATAAGGGTGTTCCAGTAAGCCAATGTAAATTGGTAAAAATGGTCACTAGCCTGTTAGTGACAATTTGGAAAGAAATGAGAGAGCATAACCACTGAGGTTCTGATTAGCAGAGCCTCAGTGAGACAGTTAGTCACTACACAGGTAACACATTCA
Source organism: Pleurodeles waltl (assembly GCF_031143425.1). Lineage (NCBI taxonomy): Eukaryota > Metazoa > Chordata > Amphibia > Caudata > Salamandridae > Pleurodeles > Pleurodeles waltl. Next base: position 1,057,391,162 of record NC_090443.1, read on the forward strand.
GGCACACTTATGAGCACTGGGGCCCTGGGTTACCAGGGTCCCAGTGACACATACAACTAAAACAACATATATACAGTGAAAGATGGGGGTAACATGCCAGGCAAGATGGTACTTTCCTACATCTGGCACTTAGAGGTCAGTTATACATAGGAATCTAGCACTGAGAGGTCAGTTACACATAGGAATCTAGCACTGAGAGGTCAGTTACACATAGGAATCTAGCACTGAGAGGTCAATTACACATAGGAATCTGGCACTGAGAGGTCAGTTACCCATAGGAATCTGGCACTGAGAGGTCAGTTATACATAGGAATCTGGCACTGAGAGGTCGGTTACACACAGGAATCTAGCACTGCGAGGTCGGTTACACACAGGAATCTAGCACTGAGAGGTCAGTTACACATAGGAATCTAGCACTGAAAGGTCAGTTACACATAGGAATCTAGCACTGAGATGTCAGTTACACACAGGATTCGTTCACTGAAAGGTCAGTTACACATAGGACTCTAGCACTGACACATGAGTTACACACAGGAATCTAGCACTGAGAGGTCAGTTACACATAGGAATGTAGCAGTGAGAGGTCAGTTACACATAGGAATCTAGCAGTTAGAGGTCAGTTATGCATAGGAATCTAGCACTGACAGGTCAGTTACACATAGGAATCTAGCACTGACAGGTCAGTTACACATAGGAATCTAGTACCGTCAGGTCAGTTAGACATAGTAATCTAGCACTGGCAGATCAATTACATATAGGAATCTATAACTGAGAGGTCAGTTACACATGGGACTCTAGCACTGAGAGGAAATTTACACAATTACACAAAGGAATCTAGCATGGAGAGGACAATTACATCTAGGAATCTACAATCCAGCCTTGAGGGGACAGTTACCTACAGCAAGGGGAGGTTGATTCTTTCACTGAGAGGACAACTGCAGACAGCACAGGGAACATGAATCTAGCATTGAGAGGTCAATTACACAGCACAGGGAGGACAGTTACACAAAGCACCAGGAAAACGAATCCAGCACTCAGAGGACAATTACAGACGTCATTGAGAGCAGGAATGCTGCGCACAGGGCACAATCCCACACAGCAGAAGCAGAGGGGACATTTACACAGAGCGCCAGGAAGGCACAATTACATGCAACATAGGGAGGGGGATCAAGCATTGGCAAAACATTTCCATACAGTCCAGTGATAGGAGCACTCACTGAGACCATAAGAGCTCTTACTAGGTCGACAGCAGCACTCACCGCTGACAGGGGTGGGAACTGAAGATTTAAGAGTGATTGTTAAAGAAAGAGGAGTGCTCAGGCACAGGACAAGAGCAGATAGAGATGCCTAGTGAAGAGACAGGACTGCTAAAAGGGAGACAGGGTAGTTAGTTATTGGTTGAGTACTTATCGGTGCTTAATTTATACAAAATAAAAATAGGTGCCAGGGCCCTTGTCAGGAGGCTCCTGCGGCTTGCGCCACCCATTGCCCTGGCAGCACTAACAAAGGATAACACTAGCACAAGTGGGACCATCACACGCCTACAAGTGAGACAAGTCAGAATATTCCAGGTCCCCACAGCTATAAGGATGGCTTGAGCAGCAGGTATTAGTCATTTTGAATGAAATAAACAACTGTTCTTGTGCTTATCTCTAAACTAGACAAACAGCGCCACCATGTGGCAGACTGTCATTATGACCGGTGTTGACAAGTAAGTGCTGATGCCGAGCACCAAAGCCACTGGCTCAAATTAAGCACTGATACTTAGTGATGAGTGGATTGTAGCAGGGAAGATAGACAGTATAATGAGGTATGCGTGTGTTCATTGGGATCAAAGGGTTTAATTTGGAACTAATACTGCTTAGAGAGTGGGATCAGAGCACTGAGAGCAATTACAGAGGAACGACATGTGGAAGCATGAAGGAGCATGCTTTGCGAGTGCGTTGTACAGCACTGATTGTGGAGATGTGTAGGCACATAGGTGGTCATTCTGACCTCGGCGGTAAAAGGCGCCTACCGCCGGTCAGAAATCCTCCATAATTCCGCCGCGGTCGCGGTAACCCGCCACGGTCATTCTGACCCGCAGCAGCCAAACCTCCGAAAATCCGACAGCCACAACAGACCGCCAGACCAGCGGTCGGCGGAAAAGTGGAGGTGACAAAACCTCCACCGTCACGCCAACATAAATACGCCCATGCCATTACGACCCACGAATCCACGCGGCGGTCTTTCAAACGCGGTTTTCCATTGGCGGTACACACCGCCGCGGTCAGAATACACACAAACGAACAAAACTCAGCCACATTGGCCGATTTGAATTCCACACACCTGATACACATACACATACCACTCCCACACACACAATACAACATAAAACACACACCCACATCACCCACAAACCCCTTCGACCAAAATCCAAAAAGAAGCACTGAGAGACACAGCAGCGATCACAGAACACCATCACACAGAGGCACACTACACCATCACCCACACAATATCCACACACAAAACAACACACACCACCACACTCAACACACTTAACTACACATACTCCACCCCACACATCATACACACCACTCCATGGCACCCCAAAGACACCCCCGCTTCTCAGACGAAGAACTCAGGGTCATGGTGGAGGAAATCGTTCGGGTAGAGCCCCAGCTCTTCGGCACACAGATCCAATACACCAGCATTGCCCGGAGGACGGAGCTATGGCAGAGGATTGTCGACAGGGTCAACGCTGTGGGACAGCACCCCAGAAATCGGGAAGACATCAGGAAGCGATGGAACGACCTACGGGGGAAGGTGCGTTCCATGGTATCCAGGCACAACATCGCCGTGCAGAAGACTGGCGGAGAACCCCCACCTCAACCCCCACAATTTACAACATGGGAGGAGGAAGTCTTGAACATCCTGCATCCTGACGGCCTGGCAGGAGTCGGCGGAGGAATGGATTCTGGTAAGTTGAAGCTTCAATACTGCTTTCCCCCCACCTGCATGCCAAATCATACCCCAACCCTCACCGCCATCCTCGAACCCCACCCTCACCCCCACCCCCATCCTCACCCCCACCCTCACCCCCACCACCATCCTCACCCCCACCACCATCCTCACCCCCACCCCCAGCACACCTATTCCCTGCCAATGTCTCACCATCACAACCCACACATCCCAAAACCTAGGCCTGCATGCGTCCACTAAGCATGGACACCCATCACCAAAGCATGCCCAATGCATATACACATCCCCCCCACAAGCCACCCTCACCAAAGCCCCCACACACGAATGCCAGCACTTGGGGACACGGGAACCCACAGATACACCCATATGGCACACATTGAAACTATAACCATACCTCTATACCCCTGCAGGACCCGACCGCCAACACACCGCCACGGAGGGCCCAGAATTCTCCACACCCCCCACCCAAGAGGCCGTCAGCGATGACAGCAGCTCTGTCGACCTGGACACTGATGACCAGCCCGGACCATCGGGGACCTCTGGACAGTCGGTTCCCCTCACACAGGCACAGGCCACTACAGACCCAAACCCCTCTGGGAACACCAGCACAGCTCCCACCCAGCGGGCCCATGCCTCTGTCTCCAGGGCGCGTCAATCTGCGGTGTGTCTACCACTACAGGGCACCCAGGATAACCCACCACCCCAACAACAACAGGGACCTGGGGGCAGTGGTAGTGGGCACACCGGCCAGGGGGCAGAGGCCCAGGGAAACAGGGCAACTCGGAGGGCAGCTGTGCGACAGGGGGGGGACGGGCCCAGGGAACCCACTCTCCACGAGGCCCTCACCACCATCATGGGAGCATACAACCGCTCCCAGGAGACGATGGCGACGGTACTGGCCAGGTTCCAGGAGATCCAGGTACTGCAGGAGGAACACTATCGGGGGTACAGGGAGGACATCAGAGCCCTCACCTCCACCCTGGTTACCATGGTAGGGCTGCTGCAGGAACTCATCAACACCAGGACGGACACTCAACAACAACAAAGGGCCCCTGCCACTAGCCTGGACCAAGAACAGCCAACCACCTCCGCCGGCGCTAGTGGACAGGAGGCCCCCGCACAACAGCAGCCCACCAGACCCCCACCTCCTGCAGGAGAAGAACCACCCCGCAAGAGGGCCCTGAGATCTCGCAAGAAGACAGAGTAGGATGTCAAGACCCCCGCCAGCAAAGGATACCACCTGATGTCATCCCACTGTCCCACATTGTCACCCTGTCCATCCTTGAACTGCCCATGCTCCATCTCTCCACAGGCCTATGGACAATGCACCTGTGTGACTGTTACTCTGGACTCTGCCATGGACATTCCTTCACCATAGCCCCCACCCACTTGAAACCACCCATCCCATTTTGAGCACTGAAATAAACACCTATTTTGCACAAAACTATCTGGAGTCTGGCTGTGAATTCAAAATATTGTAATTGACATGACAGTGCAAATATGTCCTTGTACATAGTGAAGTCAACAAACAGCTGCCACAAAGCTGTAGTCCATGGGGAAACGAAGCACAGGACTCGTAGTGGGGACCCCAGATCTGAAATAGGGAGGGAAAAGCCACAACTCAGTCATCATACACTGGGGCAAATAGACAGGCAGCAGAGATGCAGGAGAGTAGTTTACATTAACAAAATTATGTTTGAATTGTTACCTGTGTCCTATTGGAAGTACTGTGCAATGATTCTGTCCCTGTTGTCTGTTTCATCCCCGTCGTCTTCCTCCTCTTCACTCTCCACAGGTTCCACAGCTGCCACAACACCACCATCTGGACCATCCTCCTGCAGGAAAGGCACCTGGCGGCGCAAAGCCAGGTTGTGAAGCATGCAGCAGGCCACGATGATGTGACACACCTTCTTAGGTGAGTACATTAGGGATCCACCTGTCATATGCAGGCACCGAAACCTGGCCTTTAGGAGGCCGAAGGTGCGTTCGATCACCCTCCTAGTACGCCCATGGGCCTCATTGTACCGTTCCTCTGCCCTGGTCCGGGGATTCCTTACTGGGGTCAGTAGCCACGACAGGTTGGGGTACCCAGAGTCCCCCAATAGCCATACACGGTGTCTCTCTAGCTGTTCCATCACGTAAGGGATGCTGCTATTCCTTAGGATGTAGGCGCAATGCACTGACCCAGGGAATTTGGCATTTACATGCGAGATGTACTGGTCAGCCAAACACACCACCTGGATGTTCATGGAATGGTAACTTTTTCTGTTCCTGTACACCTGCTCCCTGTCTCTTGGGGGAACCAAAGCCACATGGGTCCCATCAATGGCACCAATGACGTTGGGAATATGTCCAAGGGCATAGAAATCACCCTTCACTGCAGCCAATTCGCCCACCTCAGGGAAAAGGATGTAGCTCCTCATGTATTTCATCAGGGCCGACAACACTCTGGATAACACCTTCGAAAACATGGGCTGAGACATCCCAGAAGCAATTCCCACTGTTGTCTGAAATGACCCACTTGCCAAGAAGTGGAGTACTGACAGGACCTGCACCAGAGGGGGAATCCCTGTGGGTTGGCGGATGGGGGACATCAGGTCGGGCTCCAGCTGGCCACACAGTTCATGTATAGTGGCACGGTCAAGCCGGTAGGTCAGGATAATGTGGCGTGCTTCCATTGTCGACAGGTCCACCAGCGGCCTGTACACGGGAGGATTCATCCGTCTCCTCGCCAAACCCAGCGGACGGTGCCTAGGAAGGACAACATGGAGCACACAGTCAAGCAACCCACAGGTACGTACTCACAGCTTGCACAGTAAACGATTCTCTATGCAGTGAATGGCGTGTCTGAGTGGCTATGCAAGGCCTAGGCCTGTGTGACGCAGTTGAAATTGAGCCATGTGGACCCTCGAAATGGCGGCTGCCTGACCTGTGAAGTGTGACAATGGGATGTGAGGTCAATGCGCTGGCGTGGCACACCGTGGCGGTAGGCGGTCGAAGACCGCGGCGCAAAGCCGCATTGGTTAACATTGAAGCCTATGGGTTTCAGGAGCCAATGGCGAAGGGCGCCGGCGGTGGCGGTACGCACCGCCGCGGTACGCACCGCCGCGGACGTGACCGCCATTTTCTATCTACTTATTCACTTGCGACTTGAACTTTCACAGGAGAGGACCTATACTGCAAGTGTTGCTGTGACCTCGGTCTGGAAGGGACAATGGCTCCTGCGCCTGGGGAAAGGGCCCCTGCCTTCACTGGAGAAGAGTTGGAGAAACTTGTGGATGGGGTCCTCCCCCAGTATGCGCTACTCTACGGTCCTCCAGACCAACAAGTGAGTTTAATTCTATATGGATTTGGGGCCGCTGGCTGGCTTGGGGGCCTGGCGGGGGGCCTGGCGGGGATGGGGGGCATGTTGGGCCTGGCGGGGGGCCTGGCGGGGATGGGGGGCATGTTGGGCCTGGCGGGGGGCATGGCGGGGGGCCTGGCGGGGATGGGGGGCATGTTGGGCCTGGCAGGGGGCATGGCGGGGGGCCTGGCGGGGATGGGGGGCATGTTGGGCCTGGCGGGGGGCATGGCGGGAGGCCTGGCGGGGATGGGGGGCATGTTGGGCCTGGCGGGGGGCCTGGCGGGGATGGGGGGCATGTTGGGCCTGGCGGGGGGCATGGCGGGGGGCCTGGCGGGGATGGGGGGCATGTTGGGCCTGGCGGGGGGCCTGGCGGGGATGGGGGGCATGTTGGGCCTGGCGGGGGGCATGGCGGGGGGCCTGGCGGGGATGGGGGGCATGTTGGGCCTGGCAGGGGGCATGGCGGGGGGCCTGGCGGGGATGGGGGGCATGTTGGGCCTGGCGGGGGCATGGCAGGGGGCCTGGCGGGGATGGGGGGCATGTTGGGCCTGGCGGGGGCCTGGCGGGGATGGGGGGCATGTTGGGCCTGGCGGGGGGCCTGGCGGGGGGCCTGGCGGGGATGGGGGGCGTTGGGCCACTGGCAACGATAATGCAGACAAACTTGAACGTGGTATTTCTCCCTCCCTGTACGTGTCACATAGGTCCGCGCCCATGAGAAGATCGGGATTTGGCGTGCCATCGCCAAGGAAGTCGGGACCCTGGGGGTCCACCATCGACGGGGCACCCACTGCCGCAAGAGGTGGGAGGACATCCGCCGCGGGACCAAGAAGACCGCCGAGTCTCTGCTGGGGATGGCCTCCCAACGTAGGCGGGGTGCCTGCCGTCAACTGACCCCCCTGATGTTCCGGATCCTGGCGGTGGCCTACCCTGATTTGGATGGGCGCGTGAGGGCAGCACAGCAGACACAAGGGGGTGAGTACAAGCATAATCTACTCTGTTGTCGCGCAGTGGAGGTGTCTGGGTGGGGGAGGAGGGCTGTGGGTCCCCCTAGGCCAGGGCGATATCTGTAGGCTGGGCACCCCCGTAAGCCCCTGTGTCCCCAGCCACCACCCTCAGTAGTGTGCCAGTACAGCCATCCCTGGGCCGTGTCATCCATGGGTGCAGTTGTCAACTCTAGGCGTGTAGGGCATGTTCCACGGAATGCGTAGGGGACCCCAAGTGCGCAACTTAGTGCAGGGGGCATCTGTGTCTGTCATGTCCGCTAACTGTACCGGTGATCCATGTACTCAAAATCTCTTTATTTCTCTCTCCCCCCCCCTTTTTGTTTGTCTTTCTGTGCTTGTGTGCATCAGCATCATCAGGCGGAGGAGAAGTGGCATCGGGGCAGGAGGGAGCTGCATCTCACATGGCCCAGGAGGGCCATGCCACAGAGTCTGACTGGACCACTGAGACGGAGGGCGAGGGGAGCTCCACAACGGGGACGACTGGACCCTGCAGCGACACGGACACGTCCTCGGAAGGGAGCTCCCTTGCGGGGGTGGCACCATCCGTGCCCCCCGCCATTACAGGTACAGCTGCCACCCAGCGCACCATCTCCGCCCTCCCAGCAGCCCCTCAGCGTCCGCCCCGTGCCCGACCTGCCAGGAAGCCAGGCATCTCCTTCGCCCCAGGCACCTCAGGCCCTGCCCCTGTTACCCCCGCTGCCCTCAGTGAGGAGGTCATTGACCTCCTCCGAACGCTCATTGTTGGGCAGACTACCCTTTTGAATGCCATCCAGGGGGTGGAGAGGGAGGTTCATCGCAGCAATGCGTACCTGGAGGGCATTCATTCGGGTCAGGCTGCCCATCAGCGATCGTTCCAGGCTCTGGCCTCAGCACTGACGGCAGCCATTGTCCCTGTCTCCTGCCTCCCTCTACTAACTCCCTCCTCCCAGTCTCCTGTTCCTCTGCCTGTCCCACCCACACCATCAGACCAGCCTGCACACACCTCAACACCCAAGAGCAGCTCATCCAAACATAAGCACCACAGATCACGCAGACATTCACACAAGCAACATTCCGATGCAGACATGCCAACAGTCACTACCACCTCTGTGACCCCCACCTCCTCGTCTCCCTCCTCCCTCCCTGTGACGTCTACACTCACACCTTCATTCACCTCACCATCAGCCAGTGTTACCATCACCAGCACACCCTCCAGTACAGTCCGCACACGTGCAGTCACCACCCCCACTGCCATTTACACGTCCCCTGTGTCCTCTCCCACTGTGTCTGTCACCCCCTCTTCCACACCACACAAACGCAGCCACCCACCCACCCAACAGCCATCCACCTCACGACAGCCTCCCGCTCCTGCACCTGCACCCAAAGACAGCAAACTTGTCTCGCCTACAACCACATCCTCTCCCTCCACTCCCATACCCACTGTACCTACCACTATCCATTGTCCCAGGAAAATCTATCTCTCTACTGCTACCTTCTTTCCTGACCCTGAGCCCCCCCCCCTCCTTCTCGTCGGGGTAAGAAGAGCACCTCAGCCACCACCAGCCCTGCAGCCCCCTTGACAAGGGTGCAGGGGTATTGGAGCCCACCAGCCCGCAGGTCTGGATCTTCGCCCAGCAGCAAGGGGACAGCCAGCCCACCCCCTGGGAAGAGGAGCAGAAGGCGGAAGGGGCGCCGCAGGAGCCCGGGTTCTATATCCCCCCAGGACACTAGCCAGCCACCGTCAACAGCCACAGCTCCAAAGGGAGGAAAGGGCCACAGACTCCTGACTAAGGAGGGCAAGGGCAGCAAGGCGGAGAAGTCAGGCAGCAGGCCTGCTGCCCATGGAGGACCCGTCACAGCTGCCCAGGAGGAGCCCGCAACCCCCATAGCCGCTGCCCAGGGAGGAACCGGCACAGCTGCCCCGGGAGAGCCCACCACCCCCATAGCCGCTGCCCAGGGAGGACCCAGCCCAGCTGGCCAGGAGGGCCCCACCACCCACAGCCCAGGTGGGCATTGAAGGAGCACCATCCCCGCTGCCCAGGAGGGCACCACCAGGCAATGAGCAGTTGGCCATAGAATGGCCGCCGTCTCCAGCACCGCTCCGCTGGGGACCGCCGTCTCAAGAACCGCTGAACTGGGCCCCGCCGTCTCCAGCACCGCTCCGCTGGGGACCGCCATCTCAAGAACCGCTGAACTGGGCCCTTCAAGGCAAGAACCGCTGAACTGGGCCCTTCAAGGCAAGAGCCGCTGAACTGGGCCCCGCCGTCTCCAGCACCGCTCCGCTGGGGACCGCCGTCTCAAGAACCGCTGAACTGGGCCCCGCCGTCTCCAGCACCGCTCTGCTGGGGACCGCCTTCTCAAGAACCGCTGAACTGGGCCCTTCAAGGCAAGAACCGCTGAACTGGGCCCTTCAAGGCAAGAACCGCTGAACTGGGCCCTTCCAGGCAAGAACCGCTGAACTGGGCCCCACCGTCTCCAGCACCGCTCCGCTGGGGACCGCCGTCTCAAGAACCGCTGAACTGGGCCCTTCAAGGCAAGAACCGCTGAACTGGGCCCTTCAAGGCAGGAACCGCTGAACTGGGCCCTTCCAGGCAAGAACCGCTGAACTGGGCCCCGCCGTCTCCAGCACCGCTCCGCTGGGGACCGCCGTCTCAAGAACCGCTGAACTGGGCCCCGCCGTCTCCAGCACCGCTCCGCTGGGGACCGCCGTCTCAAGAACCGCTGAACTGGGCCCTTCAAGGCAAGAACCGCTGAACTGGGCCCTTCAAGGCAAGAACCGCTGAACTGGGCCCCGCCGTCTCCAGCACCGCTCCGCTGGGGACCGCCGTCTCAAGAACCGCTGAACTGGGCCCTTCAAGGCAAGAACCGCTGAACTGGGCCCTTCAAGGCAAGAACCGCTGAACTGGGCCCTTCAAGGCAAGAACCGCTGAACTGGGCCCTTCAAGGCAAGAACCGCTGAACTGGGCCCTTCCAGGCAAGAACCGCTGAACTGGGCCCCGCCGTCTCCAGCACCGCTCCGCTGGGGACCGCCGTCTCAAGAACCGCTGAACTGGGCCCTTCAAGGCAAGAACCGCTGAACTGGGCCCTTCAAGGCAGGAACCGCTGAACTGGGCCCTTCCAGGCAAGAACCGCTGAACTGGGCCCGCCGTCTCCAGCACCGCTCCGCTGGGGACCGCCGTCTCAAGAACCGCTGAACTGGGCCCTTCCAGGCAAGAACCGATGGCCCTTTGGCAGACGTGGCAGGGCAAGATCTGTCTCGGGCAGGGCTGCAGGATGTCCTCTGGCCAACATGCCTCCTCCAGTGGCAGTGGAGTCTGTTATGGACTGTTTGGACTGTGGCTTTGCACTCCCCAGGATGGCCCAGTGGGCAGGCCAACCACTGTATGGACTGTATGGACTGTGGCTTTGCACTCCCCAGGATGGCCCAGTGGGCAGGCCACCCACTGTATGGACTGTATGGACTGTGGCTTTGCTCTCCCCAGGATGGCCCAGTGGGCAGGCCACCCACTGTATGGACTGTATGGACTGTGGCTTTGCACTCCCCAGGATGGCCCAGTGGGCAGGCCACCCACTGTATGGACTGTATGGACTGTGGCTTTGCTCTCCCAGGATGGCCCAGTGGGCAGGCCACCCACTGTATGGACTGTATGGACTGTGGCTTTGCTCTCCCTAGGATGGCCCAGTGGGCAGGCCACCCACTGTATGGACTGTATGGACTGTGGCTTTGCTCTCCCCAGGATGGCCCAGTGGGCAGGCCACCCACTGTATGGACTGTATGGACTGTGGCTTTGCTCTCCCCAGGATGGCCCAGTGGGCAGGCCACCCACTGTATGGACTGTATGGACTGTGGCTTTGCTCTCCCCAGGATGGCCCAGTGGGCAGGCCACCCACTGTATGGACTGTATGGGCTGTGGCTTTGCTCTCCCCAGGATGGGCCAGTGGTCATGGAGTCCCCTCGTGGATCTGGCGTCGTGTACTCAAGTGGCTGAGGTGCCCCCCCTTCCCTTCCCCCTGAGGTGCCTGTCCTTTTTTGTTTCTGATGCCCCTGCAGTGTTCTCTCCGTGGAGTTCTTGTCGTGGGACTGGGCCTTGCCCCTTTGCTCAGGACCCCTGTGGTCCACGGACAGTGGTTGGACTACATATAGTAGATGTATATATTTTGTACATAGTTTATTTATTTATTTGGATTACTGCTGTCTATTTTTCAATATATCTGCCCGTTTAAGATCTCTTCTTTTGGTCTTTGCATTATTTCGGAGGGGGGGGTTTGTGGGTTGTGACAGTGATCTGTGGGAATGCATTGATGTGTGTGTTGTAGTGGGTGTGGGTGGGTGGGTGTGTGCCGGTAATCTTTTCCCTCCCCTGTGTCGTAGGTGCAGTACTCACCGATGTCTTCCGCGCCGCCGGGCGTGCTCCTGGTACAGGAGCAGGTATAGGAGTGCGGGGATGACCTGTAACTCGGGTTCCATACTGCCGGAATCTCGCGTGGAGTATGTGGAGGTGAGCGTTTTCCCGTTCGTAGTCTGTTTCCGCCGTGTTTTTATCGGCGGTGCTCCCGCCCCGGAAAAGGTGGCGGATTGGTGGGTCGTGATAGGGTGGGCGGTACATTGTCTGCCGCCTGGCTGTTGGCGGGGACCGCCGCGCTGTTTGTTTGTTCCGCCGTGGCGGGCGGAGTGTTAATGCGGCGGGCTGTGTTGGCGGTTCCCGCCAGGGTCAGAATTGCATATTTTGGACCGCCGGCCTGTTGGCGGGTTGGCCGCCGCTTTATCACCGACCGCCAGGGTCAGAATGAGGGCCATAGGCTGTGGAGGATGGAGTCTGGGTGGCAAGGACTGCTGGGGGTGCAGAAGAACTGGTGGTGGGGATGGTGTAGGTCGTGGATGCAGAGACGTGGTACAGGGCTGCAGGGGATGGTGCAGATCATGACAGGAGATGCTGTACGAGCACAGACAGTGGGAGATGGAGTACATTGACTGTAGGATAAGGTTCAGGAGCGCTGGCTGTGGGGGTGGTGTAGGCCACTGATGCAGAGACGTGATATGAGCACGGGCTGTGGTGGATGGACTGTCAGGGATGGTGCAGGAGCACGGGCTGTGGTGGATGGACTGTCAGGGATGGTGCAGGAGCACTGGCTGTGGGGATGGTGTATGCCACTGATGCAGAGACGTGGTATGAGCACGGGCTGTGGTGGATGGACTGTTAGGGATGGTGCAGGAGTGCTGGCTGTGGGGATGGTGTAGGTCACTGATGCTGAGACGTGATATGAGCACAGGGTGTTGCGGATGGACTGCAGGAGGCATTAACTGTTGGGGTGGTGCAGGAGCGCTGGCTGTGGGGGTGGTGTAGGTCACTGATGTAGAGACGTGGTATGAGCACGGGCTGTGGTGGATGGACTGTTGGGGATGGTGCAGGAGCACTGGCTGTGGGGGTGGTGTAGGTCACTGATGTAGCAAAGTGGTATGAGTACGGGTTGTTGCGGAGGGACTGTCAGGATGGTGCAGGAGCACTGGCTGTGGGGATGGTGTAGGTCACTGATGCAGAGACGTGGCATGAGCATGGGCTGTGGCGGAGGGACTGTTGGTATGGTGCAGGAGCGCTGGCTGTGGGGATGTTGTAGGTCACTGATGCTGAGACGTGGTATGAGCACGGATGGACTGTTGGGGATGGTGCAGGAGCGCTGGCTGTGGGACGGTATAGGTCACTGATGCTGAGACGTAGTATGAGCACGGGCTGTGGCAGATAGACTGCAGGAGGCATTAACTGTTGGGGATGGTGCAGGAGCGCTGGCTGTGGGGATGGTGTAGGTCACTGATGCTGAGACGTGGTATGAGCACGGATGGACTGTCGGGGATGGTGCAGGAGCGCTGGCTGTGGGGATGTTGTAGGTCACTGATGCTGAGACATGGTATGAGCACAGATGGACTGTCGGGATGGTGCAGGAGTGCTGGCTGTGGGATGGTATAGGTCACTGATGCTGAGACTTGGTATGAGCACAGGCTGTGGCGGATAGACTGCAGGAGGCATTAACTGTCGGGGATGGTGCAGGAGCGCTGGCTGTGGGGATGGTGTAGGTCACTGATGCTGAGACGTGGTATGAGCATGGATGGACTGTCGGGGATGGTGCAGGAGCGCTGGCTGTGGGGATGGTGTAGGGCACTGATGCTGAGACATGGTATGAGCACAGATGGACTGTCGGGATGGTGCAGGAGTGCTGGCTGTGGGATGGTATAGGTCACTGATGCTGAGACTTGGTATGAGCACAGGCTGTGGCGGATAGACTGCAGGAGGCATTAACTGTCGGGGATGGTGCAGGAGCACTGGCTGTAGGGATGGTGTATGTGGTATATTGGTTGTAATGGTGATCACGCGATCACCATGGGGATAGAATGTGGGGAAGGAGGAACGGGGAGAAACAACGGTTGTGCAGAGGAGACGTTGGCTGGGGCTATATAACATTAAACCTGTTTACTTTATAAGCTACGTATTCTCGTTGTGATTTAACATCTATATCACAACATCACATTGGCGACGAGGATGGGATGTTCATCGCCTCAACACCGATACATTGGAGAGCAGATGGTACTCACGGAGGTGTCCCAGGAAACGCGTGCTGATCTTCAATGATTTTTTTTTTTCTGATAGCCGCGTCGCGTCCGGACGCCTGCAACTGCTCTGATCCGGTGTTAGAGACTACAGAGAGAGCTGCAAGGAGTGAGCAGTTTGTTGCGTCTTCCAAGCGGGTAAAGGACGACTCCGTATCTGCCTTCAAACCGGTGTTATGTGGAGCATCGGTGTGGTGCATCGGAAGTAGTGACTAACGCTTCCGTTTAGGAGGCGTGTCCTAGGAAGTTGTTTACCTACAGCTTAAAGGGATATTCAATTCAAGATTTTAAAGGGGAAGTTCCAGTAAGAAAAATCTTTGGTGTTTGACTTCTGCATTCCTGTTTCTATGGTGAAGGTATTTAAAAATATGGTGTTACACACTGTTTACCACTACCAGAAGTATTTTGTGCAAATCATACGGTGACAGGCACACCTTTAACGCTGTGACAATTCTTTAAGCCAGTCGTGTATTGGAAAATAATAACACAGAGAGGAAGAGCAGGAGAGGATTTAATACTGTGACAGGCAGACATGTGACAGGCGCACACCTGTGGGTTTAAAACATCGTGACAGACACGCAATAGAGGAGTTGGGAAGGACATCTGTTGTGTTGTTCGTTGGCTTCTAGTATTTAAGTAAAGTAGGAAGAAAAGTAATTTGTAGTTAAGTAATGCAGAATGTGACACCCCCACCGTTTTTTTTAAGTAGTTCTGGAGATCCATTATATCCATGGACCAAATGGAAGAAAATGTTTGTTCATTATGCTAGAGTGTGTGGACCGACATTGAGTGCTGAAAGGAAACATGCATTGTTGATGTACTGTCTGGAGGGTGAAGGACAAGAGGTACTAGAGAATTTGCCAGATTTAAGTATTGAAGAAGCTATGAATGAATATGAGTTGTGTATTATGAAGCTAGACAAGCATCATTTACCAAGAGTGAGTACAATAATAGAGAGATATTATTTTGGGAAAAGGGAACAAGGGAAAGATGAGTCGGTGGAGGAATTTATAACCAGTTTGAGGAAACTGGCAGAGTTGTGTAAATTTGGAATGTTGGTGGATGAAAGAATCAGAGACCAATTTGTGTTAAAGTGCAGCAGTGACAAAATTAGGGAAGAGCTGTGGCTAAAATATGAACCACCATTGGAAGAAGTTATTATTGTGGCAAAAAGGGGGGAACACATGTTGAAGTGTGTTATTGTCAACACCAGGGCAGTGCGCGCTCTACGGGCGACTAGAATGCAAAAACCCAGCACTCTCAAGATAACGTAATTTATGCATTGTGCTGATATGTTGTTGTTTAACCTTTTGAATTGCAGAGTTCAATCCTGAAGACTTATCTTTAAGGTGCTTATAAATACTGTTCATTTGCAATGTATTGCTGCAGGCTTTCAGAGTGTGTCAGGGTGTGGTCCCTTTCCAGGGCCTTCTAGAAGTTTTACCTGCAGCATGCCTGGGTGTGGTTGAGGGCTGGGCCAAGACTCTATAAAAGAGAGCCAGCCCAGCTCCACGTGCTCACTATTCAGACGTCCCGGTGCAGAGCAGCAGCAACTTCCTCAGCTCCTGTTCTGGTGGCCTATTTTGATCTTCCAGGCCTCTGCCCTTCATTCTTCATTGGTGATCCTTGTTCAGGGCGGTAAGACGGAGGTTAGGCTGGGCCCCCGACTCCGTTATCGAGGACGCTCGAATTCTTGGGCCTAATTCTTGCATGATTAACAAATTACTCTTGTGCGTGTGAATGTGCGCTTGGGCGTTTTGTGGCATTTGCATGCTGTTACTTGAATCGGCAAGACGCGCAATTCTTTCTCCGTGGTTAATTCATGATAATCATTGTGCGCTACCATTTCTTGACAATTACATGGTGGCCTTCGAATCGGCAAGACGCGCAATTCGTTTTTCCTGTGATTTAACCCTTGATTTTCATTGTACGCTACCATTCCTTGACAGTTACATGATGGCCTTAAATTCAGGAAGACGCGCAATTCGTTTTCTTGTGCTTAACCCTTGATATTCATTGCACGCTACCATTTCATGGCAGTTACATGGTGGCATTCGAATCGTCAAGACGCGCAATTCTTTCCTCGTGCTTAATTCATGTTATTCATTGTGCGCTACCATTCCTTGGCAGTTACATGGTGGCATTCGAATCGGCAAGACGCGCGATTCTTTCCTCGTGCTTAATTCATGTTATTCATTGTGCGCTACCATTCCTTGGCAGTTACATGGTGGCATTTGAATCGTCAAGAAGCGCGATTCTTTCCTCGTGCTTAACTCATGTTATTCATTGTGCGCTATCATTCCTTGGCAGTTACATGGTGGCATTCGACGCGCGATTCTTTCCTCGTGCTTAATTCATGTTGTTCATTGTGCGCTACCATTCTAAGGAATTTACTTGGTAGTACTCGAGTTGACAAGTCATGTGATTTATTCCTGAATCTATGTTGTGTTATTCATTGTGCACAATCCTTCTATGGCGTTTACTACCTATGTGAAAATCTGTAATGTGCGCAATTCAGGTTCCAACATTTTGAGAGAACAAAAAAGGTCAGAGTTTTAGATGTAATGTTCTGTGTTCCTAGTATATATTCTCAAAAAGGATTCATATGATGGTTCAGAACTTATTCAGATTGTTTTCCTGATTCTCATGCAAAAGAAAGTACTTGAATTTGAAAGTTTCATTTAACCTCTCTTGATTCCCTCACAGGTATCCAGTCATCTTGAAGCCTAGTCATTTTAAGTCTAATTCTTAGGTTGTTCATATTTTCAGAATGACGATGCTTAGAGTCATAGCCTAGTATTGATTTAATGAGATGTTATTTTGATGTTGTGTGTTTTAACCTTTTGCTTCCTACAGGTCTCCTTCCCAGCTGTTCCCTTCCTAATCCCCTTTTCCCCACTTGGACTCTCTTAGACTCTGTGACAAAACTAATCAGAGTATTGGAGCTGTCTTGTGGTGGAACTGTTGGGAACGTGCACAGACCCCGAGGATCTGGTGACTCTGACAGTTATGGAGTTGAGTGGAAACAAGGTTATAAGTGGAGAAAGTGCAAAGGTGGAAGAAGTGGTATAGGAAGTAAAGAACAAGGAGAGCGGAGGAGAGAAAAAGAGAGAGGAAGTGGTGAAATTCAAAGGAGAGTGCTTTGAATGAGGTAAGAGTGGCCACAAGGTAAATGCGAGCATTTGTCCAGCATTGAATGTAGTTTGCAATGGGTGTGGGAGAAAAGGACACTTCTACAAATGCTGCTATAATAAAAAGAAGAAGAATTATAATGGTAATATGGTGAAAGAAGTTAAAGAAGTATCTCAGGAAGTGGTCTTTCAAGTAAAAGCATAGGTGAACTGTGGGGAACACCCCAGCGAGGTGGTGAGAATAGATGGTGTTGAGATGATGATGCGATTTGATTCATGTTCGCATTTTACTATAATTTCTAAGAAAAGTTTTGACATGTTTACAATAAAAGATAAGAAGTTGAGGAAAATGGATGTGTATCCTGGCGGTTACGGTGGACAACCTATAAAGATGTTAGGGTATTTTGAAGGTCATCTCGAGCTGAAAGGTAGACATCTTTTGGGGAAAATTTATGTGTCCAACCAGGGTGACAATCTTTTATGTTGGACGCATCAAAAACTGTTAGGTGTTATACTAAATCCGAATGCACAACCACAAGTGCAGGTGCAGACGGTGATGAGAGTGAGTTAGTACGTGAATTTCCTAAGGTGTTTTCAGAAAAGTTGGGATGTCTAAAGGGCTATAAGCATAAAATTAGACTGAAGAAAGATGCCATTCCTGTGGTAGTGAGAATGAGGAAGATTCCTTTGGCCTTACAAGAGCCAGTAGTAACCAAACTCAAAAAATTACAGGATTTAGGTATAATTGAGGAAGTGGAGGCAACTGAATGGTTGGCTTCTATAGTGGTGGCAAGGAAGAGTGATGGAGAAATTAGATTATGTGTGGACCTTAGAGCTTTAAACAGAGAGGTTGTAGTAGACAAATTCCCTCTTTCAAATATTGAAGAAATAGTGTCCATGATTGGTGGAGCAAAGTACTTTTCCACTTTAGATTCAACATCAGCATACCACCAGGTGGGGTTGGAAGAGTGTTCACAAGAATTGACTGCATTTATTACACCTTTCGGTGCCTTTAAATTCAAAAGGATGGCTTTTGGGCTGGTGTCTGTGTAGGAAAGTACCATCTTGCCTGGCATGTTACCCCCATTTTTTCACTGTATATATGTTGTTTTAGTTGTATGTGTCACTGGGACCCTGCCAGCCAGGGCCCCAGTGCTCTCATAAGTGTGCCTGAATGTGTTACCTGTGTTATGACTAACTGTCTCACTGAGGCTCTGCTATCCAGAACCTCAGTGGTTATGCTCTCTCATTTCTTTCCAAATTGTCACTAACAGGCTAGTGACCAATTTCACCAATTCACATTGGCATACTGGAACACCCTTATAATTCCCTAGTATATGGTACTGAGGTACCCAGGGTATTGGGGTTCCAGGAGATCCCTATGGGCTGCAGCATTTCTTTTGCCACCCATATGGAGCTCTGACAATTCTTACACAGGCCTGCCACTGCAGCCTGAGTGAAATAACGTCCACGTTATTTCACAGCCATTTACTACTGCACTTAAGTAACTTATAAGTCACCTATATGTCTAACTTTTACCTGGTAAAGGTTAGGTGCAAAGTTACTTAGTGTGTGGGCACCCTGGCACTAGCCAAGGTACCCCCACATTGTTCAGGGCAAATTCCCCGGACTTTGTGAGTGCGGGGACACCATTGCACGCGTGCACTACACATAGGTAACTACCTATGTGTAGCTTCACAATGGTAACTCCGAATATGGCCATGTAACATGTCTATGATCATGGAATTGCCCCCTCTATGCCATCCTGGCATAGTTGGCACAATCCCATGATCCCACTGGTCTGTAGCACAGACCCTGGTACTGCCAAACTGCCTTTTCAGGGGTTTCACTGCAGCTGCTGCCAACCCCTCAGACAGGTTTCTGCCCTCCAAGGGTCCAGCCAGGCTTGGCCAAGGAAGGCAGAACAAAGGACTTCCTCAGAGAGAGGGTGTTACACCCTCTCCCTTTGGAAAAAGGTGTTAAGGCAGGGGAGGAGTAGCCTCCCCCAGCCTCTGGAAATGCTTTTATGGGCACAGATGGTGCCCATTTCTGCATAAGCCAGTCTACACCGGTTCAGTGACCCCTCAGCCCTGCTCTGGCGCAAAACTGGACAAAGGAAAGGGGAGTGACCACTCCCCTGACCTGCACCTCCCCTGGGAGGTGCCCAGAGCTCCTCCAGTGTGCTCCAGACCTCTGCCATCTTGGAAACAGAACTGCTGCTGGCACACTGGACTGCTCTGAGTGGCCAGTGCCAGCAGGTGACGCCAGAGACTCCTTCTGATAGGCTCCTTTAGGTGTTGCTAGCCTATCCTCTCTCCTAAGTAGCCAAACCCTCTTTTCTGGCTATTTAGGGTCTCTGCTTTGGGGAATTCCTTAGATAACGAATGCAAGAGCTCATCAGAGTTCCTCTGCATCTCTCTCTTCACCTTCTGCCAAGGAATCGACTGCTGACCTCAGTGGAAGCGTGCAAAACTGCAACAAAGTAGCAAAGACGACTACTGCAACTCCGTAACGCTGATCCTGCCGCCTTCTCGACTGTTTTCCTGGTGGTGCATGCTGTGGGGGTGGTCTGCCTCCTATCTGCACTAGAAGCTCTGAAGAAATCTCCTGTGGGTCGACGGAATCTTCCCCCTGCAACCGCAGGCACCAAAGAACTGCATTACCGGTCCTCTGGGTCTCCTCTCAGCACGACGAGCAAGGGTCCTTGAATCCGGCAACTCTGTCCAAGTGACTCCCACAGTCCAGTGACTCTTCAGTCCAAGTTTGGTGGAGGTAAGTCCTTGCCCCCCCACGCCAGACTGCATTGCTGGGAACCGCGTCTTTTGCAGCTACTCCGGCCTCTGTGCACTTCCGGCGGAAATCCTTTGTGCACAGCCAAGCCTGGGTCCACGGCACTCTAACCTGCATTGCACGACTTTCTAAGTTGTCCTCCGGCGGCGTGGGACTCCTTTGTGCAACTTCGGGTGAGCACCGTTTCACTCCTCTTTGTAGTGCCTGTTCTGGCACTTCTGCGGGTGCTGCCTGCTTCTGAGAGGGCTCCTTGTCCTGCTGGGCGCCCCCTCTGTCCCTAGACGCAATTGGCGACATCCTGGTCCCTCCTGGGCCACAACAGCATCCAAAAACCCAAACTGCACGATTTGCAGCTAGCAAGGCTTGTTGGCGGTCTTTCGGCGGGAAAACACTTCTGCACGACTCCTCACGACGTCGGACGTCAATCCTCCAAAGGGAAAGTTCCTAGCCCTTGTCGTTCCTGCAGAATCCTCAGCTTCTACTGTCCAGTAGCAGCTTCTTTGCACCCACAGCTGGCATTTCCTGGGCATCTGCCCATCTCCAACTTACTTGTGACTTTTGGACTTGGTCCCCTTGTTCCACAGGTACCCTCAACTGGAAATCCATCGTTGTTTCATTGCTGGTTTGTGTCTTTCCTGCAGAATTCCCTTATCACGACTTCTGTGCTCTTGGGGGAACTTTAGTGCACTTTGCACTCACTTTTCAGGGTCTTGGGGTGGGCTATTTTTCTAACCATCACTGTTTTCTTACAGTCCCAGCGACCCTCTACAAGGTCACATAGGTTTGGGGTCCATTCGTGGTTCGCATTTCACTTTTGGAGTATATGGTTTGTGTTGCCCCTACCCCTATGTGTCCCCATTGCATCCTATTGTAACTATACATTGTTTGCACTGTTTTCTAAGACTATACTGCATATTTTTGGTATTGTGTACATATATCTTGTGTATATTTGCTATCCTCATACTGAGGGTACTCACTGAGATACTTTGGCATATTGTCATAAAAATAAAGTACCTTTATTTTTAGTATATCTGTGTATTGTGTTTTCTTATGATATTGTGCAAGTGACACTAGTGGTACTGTAGGAGCTTCAATCGTCTCCTAGTTCAGCCTAAGCTGCTCTGCTAAGCTACCATTATCTATCAGCCTAAGCTGCTAGACACCCTATACACTAATAAGGGATACCTGGGCCTGGTGCAAGGTGTAAGTACCCCTTGGTACTCACTACAAGCCAGTCCAGCCTCCTACATTGGTTGTGCAGCGGTGGGATAAGTGCTTTGTAACTACTTACCACTTTTGTCATTGTACTTTTCATAAGAGAAAAATATACAAAACAAGTTCAGTGTATGTACACCTAACCAAAAACTTTTGCATTTCCTCTTTTCACTTCTTTTCTAAGTGTTGAAAAGTACCTCTAAACCTTCTAAAAGTTCTTAAAAAGTTTTTTTCTGTCTTTCCAAAAGTTCTGAAAAACTTTTTCTTCACTTTTTATATCACTTATACTCTTTCTAAAAATGTCTGGCACAGGCCAAACTGTTGATCTGTCCAAACTTGCTTATGATAACCTTAGCTGGAAAGAAGCAAGGAGTCTCTGCATAGACAGAGGTTTAAGTGTAAGGAAGAATCCTTCTAGAGAACTGTGGGTTAACATGCTTAAAGAACAAGATAAGGCAAGAGGTGCCCCATCTGTTGAAAAAGTAGCTAATGGTTCCCAATCTGATCCAGGGACTCCCCTAGAAAAAGATTCAGGGAAGAAACTTCCTAGCCTTCCCAATACTAGACAACCTAGCATAGTTGGTACTGATGTAGAGTCACACCATACTGATAGTGTGGTCTCACATCATAGCAAAAGTATTTCTTCACATCATAGTAGAAGTGATGTTTCTGTTAACCAAGCTGTTAGGATGCCTTCTGTTAGGGCCAGGTCTCCTTCTGTACATTCTCATCATACTTCTGTTTCTAGGCATGTCCCTCCCACCCACCCTGATGACAGAGTGTTAGAAAGGGAGCTCAATAGATTGAGAGTGGAGGAATCCAGGCTGAAGCTCAAGAAGCAACAGCTGGATTTAGATAGGCTGTCCTTAGAAATTGAAAGAGAAAGACAGAAAATTGGGTATGAAACCCATGGTGGCAGCAGCAGTATTCCCCATAGTCATCCTGCAAGAGAGCATGATTCTAGGAATTTGCATAAGATAGTTCCCCCTTATAAGGAGGGGGATGACATTAACAAGTGGTTTGCTGCACTTGAGAGGGCCTGTGTTGTACAGGATGTCCCTCAAAGGCAGTGGGCTGCTATCCTATGGCTATCATTTAGTGGAAAGGGTAGGGATAGGCTCCTTACTGTGAAAGAAAGTGATGCCAATAATTTTACAGTTCTTAAGAATGCACTCCTGGATGGTTATGGCTTAACCACTGAACAGTACAGGATGAAGTTCAGAGAGACCAAAAAGGAGTCTTCACAAGACTGGGTAGACTTTGTTGACCATTCAGTGAAGGCCTTGGAGGGGTGGTTACATGGCAGTAAAGTGACTGACTATGAAAGCCTCTATAACATAATCCTGAGAGAGCATATACTTAATAATTGTGTGTCTGATTTGTTGCACCAGTATCTAGTGGACTCAGATCTGACCTCTCCCCAAGAATTGGGAAAGAAGGCAGACAAATGGGTCAGAACAAGAGTGAACAGAAAAGTTCATACAGGTGGTGACATGGATGGCAAGAAGAAAGATGGTGAAAAATCTCAAGATAAGCATGGGGATAAGGGTAAAACCAAAGATCCCACTTCAAATCTTAAACACTCTTCAGATGGTGGGGATAAAGCAAATTCTTCCTCTTCTTCTCAACCTACACAATTTAGGATGAAGTTCAAAGAGACCAAAAAGGAGTCTTCACAAGACTGGGTAGACTTTGTTGACCATTCAGTGAAGGCCTTGGAGGGGTGGTTACATGGCAGTAAAGTGACTGACTATGAAAGCCTCTATAACATAATCCTGAGAGAGCATATACTTAATAATTGTGTGTCTGATTTGTTGCACCAGTATCTAGTGGACTCAGATCTGACCTCTCCCCAAGAATTGGGAAAGAAGGCAGACAAATGGGTCAGAACAAGAGTGAACAGAAACGTTCATACAGGTGGTGACAAGGATGGCAAGAAGAAAGATGGTGAAAAATCTCAAGATAAGCATGGGGATAAGGGTAAAACCAAAGATCCCACTTCAAATCTTAAACACTCTTCAGAGGGTGGGGATAAAGCAAATTCTTCCTCTTCTTCTCAACCTACACAATTTAGGATGAAGTTCAAAGAGACCAAAAAGGAGTCTTCACAAGACTGGGTAGACTTTGTTGACCATTCAGTGAAGGCCTTGGAGGGGTGGTTACATGGCAGTAAAGTGACTGACTATGAAAGCCTCTATAACATAATCCTGAGAGAGCATATACTTAATAATTGTGTGTCTGATTTGTTGCACCAGTATCTAGTGGACTCAGATCTGACCTCTCCCCAAGAATTGGGAAAGAAGGCAGACAAATGGTTCAGAACAAGAGTGAACAGAAACGTTCATACAGGTGGTGACAAGGATGGCAAGAAGAAAGATGGTGAAAAATCTCAAGATAAGCATGGGGATAAGGGTAAAACCAAAGATCCCACTTCAAATCTTAAACACTCTTCAGAGGGTGGGGATAAAGCAAATTCTTCCTCTTCTTCTCAACCTACACAATTTAAAAAGCCTTGGTGCTTTGTGTGTAAAAACAGAGGCCATAGGCCAGGGGATAAGTCGTGTCCAGGTAAACCCCCTGAGCCTACCACCACTAATACATCAAGCTCTAGTGCCCCTAGCAGTAGTGGTACTAGTGGTGGGACTGCTGGCAACAGTCAAACTAAGGGTGTAGTTGGGTTCACTTATGGGTCCATAATAGAAACTGGGGTAGTTAGTCCCAAGACAGTTTCTGTCACACCTAGTGGCATTGGCCTTGCCACACTGGCTGCTTGTCCCCTTACAATGGATAAGTACAGGCAGACAGTTTCAATAAATGGTGTTGAGGCCGTGGCCTACAGGGACACAGGTGCCAGTATCACTTTGGTGACTGAAAACCTAGTGCATCCTGAACAACACATCATTGGACAACAGTATAAGATTTTTGATGTCCATAACTCCACTAAGTTTCTTCCCTTAGCTATAATTCAGTTTAGTTGGGGTGGAGTTACTGGCCCTAAGCAGGTGGTGGTATCACCTAGCTTACCTGTAGACTGTCTCTTAAGTAATCACCTAGAGGCCTCCGGTTGGGCTGATGTAGAGTTTTATGCCCATGCAGCCATGCTGGGCATCCCTGAGGAATTGTTCCCTCTCATTTCTACTGAAATGAAAAAGCAAAGGAGAGAAGGCCTGAAAACTCAGGATCTCTCTCCATCAACAGGTAAAAAGGGTATCACAGTATCCCCTAACCACCCTACCATTCAGGATACCATTCCTGTGGTGGGAGAAACCTCTCCTGGGGTGGCACCTGTTCCAAGGGAATCATCAGCTGGCAAAGCTGGACTCCCTGAGGTAGAAGTACCTCTCTGTGGGATAACTAACATTGGTGAGAAAAAGAGCACCATTTTAGTTAACATGGAGCATCCCTCCAACCCTCCCAGAGAAACTTTAGTGCAGAAACCCTGCACTGCCTCACAACACTTAGGACAGCTTCCCTGCCCTAGTGTGTACCTCATAGGACAGCATCCCTGCCCTGCTCCAACTCAAGAGAAACAGCATCCCTGTTCTCTCTTCCAGCCATATGGACAAAGTTTTTGCCCAGCTATGGCTTTTCTGAGACAGCATCCCTGTCTGGCATTTCCATCACTACAAATAGGTTCAGTGGACAATTCCCACTGCTCTAAACTAAAACTTACTGATAGAAACTCTGAAAATACATCTTCACATTGTTGCTTAGCTAAAAAACTTCAAACAGGGTTGTTTACATCCCCACAGGGAAGTAACCATATAGTGGATGATAAAGGGAGTAACCAGTCTATTGCAGAGCTACTCTCTACTTATCACCACTTAGACAATAAAGTCTCAAATGGCCAAGGTTAGTCTTATTGTCCTTCATTTGGGGGGGGGGGGGGGTTGTGTGAGAAAGTAGCCTCTTTCTAGCCTTGTTACCCCCACTTTTGGCCTGTTTGTGAGTGTATGTCAGGGTGTTTTCACTGTCTCACTGGGATCCTGCTAGCCAGGGCCCAGTGCTCATAGTGAAAACCCCATGTTTTCAGTATGTTTGTTATGTGTCACTGGGACCCTGCTAGTCAGGACCCCAGTGCTCATAAGTTTGTGGCATATATGTATGTGTTCCCTGTGTGGTGCCTAACTGTCTCACTGAGGCTCTGCTAACCAGAACCTCAGTGGTTATGCTCTCTCATTTCTTTCCAAATTGTCACTAACAGGCTTGTGACCAATTTTACCAATTCACATTGGCATACTGGAACACCCTTATAATTCCCTAGTATATGGTACTGAGGTACCCAGGGTATTGGGGTTCCAGGAGATCCCTAGGGGCTGCAACATTTCTTTTGCCACCCAAAGGGAGCTCTGACAATTCTTACACAGGCCTGCCACTGCAGCCTGAGTGAAATAATGCACACATTATTTCACAGCCATTTTCACTGCACTTAAGTAACTTATAAGTCACCTATATGTCTAACCTTTACTTAGTAAAGGCTGGGTGCTAAGTTACTTAGTGTGTGGGCACCCTGGCACTAGCCAAGGTGCCCCCACATGGTTCAGGGCAAATTCCCCGGACTTTGTGAGTGCGGGGACACCATTACACGCGTGCACTACACATAGGTCACTACCTATGTGTAGCTTCACAATGGTAACTCCGAATATGGCCATGTACCATGTCTAAGATCATAGAATTGCCCCATCTATGCCATCCTGGCATTGTTGGCACAATCCCATGATCCCACGGGTCTGTAGCACAGACCCTGGTACTGCCAAACTGCCTTTTCAGGGGTTTCACTGCAGCTGCTGCTGCTGCCAACCCCTCAGACAGGTTTCTGCCCTCCTGGGCTCCAGCCAGGCTTGGCCCAGGATGGCAGAACAAAGGACTTCCTCAGAGAGAGGGTGTTACACCCTCTCCCTTTGGAAAAAGGTGTGAAGGCAGGGGAGGAGTAGCCTCCCCCAGCCTCTGGAAATGCTTTCATGGGCACAGATGGTGCCAATTTCTGCATAAGCCAGTCTAAACCGGTTCAGGGACCCCTCAGCCCTGCTCTGGCGCAAAACTGGACAAAGGAAAGGGGAGTGACCACTCCCCTGACCTGCACCTCCCCTGGGAGGTGCCCAGAGCTCCTCCAGTGTGCTCCAGACCTCTGCCATCTTGGAAACAGAGGTGCTGCTGGCACACTGGACTGCTCTGAGTGGCCAGTGCCAGCAGGTGACGCCAGAGACTCCTTCTGATAGGCTCCTTTAGGTGTTGCTAGCCTATCCTCTCTCCTAAGTAGCCAAACCCTCTTTTCTGGCTATTTAGGGTCTCTGCTTTGGGGAATTCCTTAGATAACGAATGCAAGAGCTCATCAGAGTTCCTCTGGATCTCTCTCTTCACCTTCTGCCAAGGAATCGACTGCTGACCTCGCTGGAAGCCTGCAAAACTGCAACAAAGTAGCAAAGACGACTACTGCAACTCTGTAATGCTGATCCTGCCGCCTTCTCGACTGTTTTCCTGGTGGTGCATGCTGTGGGGGTAGTCTGCCTCCTCTCTGCGCTAGAAGCGCCGAAGAAATCTCCCGTGGGTCGACGGAATCGTCCCCCTGCAACCGCAGGCACCAAAGAACTGCATCACCAGTACCCTGGGTCTCCTCTCAGCACGACGAGCGAGGTCCCTTGAATCCAGCAACTCTGTCCAAGTGACTCCCACAGTCCAGTGACTCTTCAGTCCAAGTTTGATGGAGGTAAGTCCTTGACTCTCCACGCCAGACTGCATTGCTTGGAACCGCGACTTTTGCAGCTACTCCAGCCTCTGTGCACTTCCGGCGGAAATCCTTTGTGCACAGCCAAGCCTGGGTCCACGGCACTCTAACCTGCATTGCACGACCTCCTAAGTTGTCCTCCGGCGGCGTGGGACTCCTTTGTGCAATTTCGGGTGAGCACCATTTCACTCCTCTTCGTAGTGCCTGTTCTGGCACTTCTGCGGGTGCTGCCTGCTTCTGAGAGGGCTCTTTGTCTTGCTCAACACCCCCTCTGTCCCCAGACGCAATTGGCGACATCCTGGTCCCTTCTGGGCTACAGCAGCATCCAAAAACTCTAACTGCACAATTTGCAGCTAGCAAGGCTTGTTGGCAGTCTTTCGGCGGGAAAACACTTCTGCACGACTCTTCACGATGTGGGACGTCCATCCTCCAAAGGGGAAGTTCCTAGCCCTGGTCGTTCCTGCAGAATCCTCAGCTTCTACTGTCCAGTAGCAGCTTCTTTGCACCCACAGCTGGCATTTCCTGGGCATCTGCCCATCTCCGACTTGCTTGTGACTTTTGGACTTGGTCCCCTTGTTCCACAGGTACCCTCGTTTGGAAATCCATCGTTGTTGCATTGCTGGTTTGTGTCTTTCCTGCAGAATTCCCCCTATCACGACTTCTGTGCTCTTTGGGGAACCTTAGTGCACTTTGCACTCACTTTTCAGGGTCTTGGGGTGGGCTATTTTTCTAACCATCACTGTTTTCTTACAGTCCCAGCGACCCTCTACAAGGTCACATAGGTTTGGGGTCCATTTGTGGTTCGCATTCCACTTTTGGAGTATATGGTTTGTGTTGCCCCTATGTGAGAAAGTAGCCTCTTTCTAGCCTTGTTACCCCCACTTTTGGCCTGTTTGTGAGTGTATGCCAGGGTGTTTTCACTGTCTCACTGGGATCCTGCTAGCCAGGGCCCAGTGCTCACAGTGAAAACCCTATGTATTCAGTATGTTTGTTATGTGTCACTGGGACCCTGCTAGTCAGGACCCCAGTGCTCATATGTTTGTGGCCT
This sequence comes from Pleurodeles waltl, assembly GCF_031143425.1. Taxonomy (NCBI): domain Eukaryota; kingdom Metazoa; phylum Chordata; class Amphibia; order Caudata; family Salamandridae; genus Pleurodeles; species Pleurodeles waltl. The sequence continues at coordinate 1,057,418,956 of NC_090443.1, forward strand.
ATATGTATGTGTTCCCTGTGTGGTGCCTAACTGTCTCACTGAGGCTCTGCTATCCAGAACCTCAGTGGTTATGCTCTCTCATTTCTTTCAAATTGTCACTAACAGGCTAGTGACCAATTTTACCAATTTACATTGGCTTACTGGAACACCCTTATAATTCCCTAGTATATGGTACTGAGGTACCCAGGGTATTGGGGTTCCAGGAGATCCCTATGGGCTGCAGCATTTCTTTTGCCACCCATAGGGAGCTCTGACAATTCTTACACAGGCCTGCCACTGCAGCCTGAGTGAAATAACGTCCACGTTATTTCACAGCCATTTTACACTGCACTTAAGTAACTTATAAGTCACCTATATGTCTAACCTTTACCTGGTAAAGGTTAGGTGCAAAGTTACTTAGTGTGAGGGCACCCTGGCACTAGCCAAGGTGCCCCCACATTGTTCAGAGCCAATTCCCTGAACTTTGTGAGTGCGGGGACACCATTACATGCGTGCACTACATATAGGTCACTACCTATATGTAGCTTCACCATGGTAACTCCGAATATGGCCATGTAACATGTCTATGATCATGGAATTGCCCCCTCTATGCCATCCTGGCATAGTAGGCACAATCCCATGATCCCAGTGGTCTGTAGCACAGACCCTGGTACTGCCAAACTGCCCTTCCTGGGGTTTCACTGCAGCTGCTGCTGCTGCCAACCCCTCAGACAGGCATCTGCCCTCCTGGGGTCCAGCCAGGCCTGGCCCAGGATGGCAGAACAAAGGACTTCCTCTGAGAGAGGGTGTTACACCCTCTCCCTTTGGAAAATGGTGTGAAGGCAGGGGAGGAGTAGCCTCCCCCAGCCTCTGGAAATGCTTTGTTGGGCACAGAGGTGCCCAATTCTGCATAAGCCAGTCTACACCGGTTCAGGGGACCCCTTAGCCCTGCTCTGGCGCGAAACTGGACAAAGGAAAGGGGAGTGACCACTCCCCTGACCTGCACCTCCCCTGGGAGGTGTCCAGAGCTCCTCCAGTGTGCTCCAGACCTCTGCCATCTTGGAAACAGAGGTGCTGCTGGCACACTGGACTGCTCTGAGTGGCCAGTGCCACCAGGTGACGTCAGAGACTCCTTCTGATAGGCTCCTTCAGGTGTTAGTAGCCTATTCTCTCTCCTAGGTAGCCAAACCCTCTTTTCTGGCTATTTAGGGTCTCTGTCTCTGGGGAAACTTTAGATAACGAATGCAAGAGCTCATCCGAGTTCCTCTGCATCTCTCTCTTCACCTTCTGCCAAGGAATCGACTGCTGACCGCGCTGGAAGTCTGCAAACCTGCAACATAGTAGCAAAGACGACTACTGCAACTCTGTAACGCTGATCCTGCCGCCTTCTCGACTGTTTTCCTGCTTGTGCATGCTGTGGGGGTAGTCTGCCTCCTCTCTGCACCAGAAGCTCCGAAGAAATCTCCCGTGGGTCGACGGAATCTTCCCCCTGCAACCGCAGGCACCAAAAAGCTGCATTAGCGGTCCCTTGGGTCTCCTCTCAGCACGACGAGCGAGGTCCCTCGAATCCAGCGACTCTGTCCAAGTGACCCCCACAGTCCAGTGACTCTTCAGTCCAAGTTTGGTGGAGGTAAGTCCTTGCCTCACCTCGCTGGGCTGCATTGCTGGGAACCGCGACTTTTGCAGCTACTCCGGCCCCTGTGCACTTCCGGCGGAAATCCTTTGTGCACAGCCAAGCCTTGTTCCACGGCACTCTAACCTGCATTGCACGACTTTCTAAGTTGGTCTCCGGCGACGTGGGACTCCTTTGTGCAACTTTGGCGAGCACCGTTTCACGCATCCTCGTAGTGCCTGTTTCTGGCACTTCTCCGGGTGCTACCTGCTGCTGAGAGGACTCCTTGTCTTCCTCGACGTCCCCTCTCTCTCCTGGTCCAATTTGCGACCTCCTGGTCCCTCCAGGGCCACAGCAGCGTCCAAAAACGCTAACCGCACGATTTGCAGCTAGCAAGGCTTGTTGGCGTTCTTTCGGCGGGAAAACACTTCTGCACGACTCTCCACGGCGAGCGGGATCCGTCCACCAAAGGGGAAGTCTCTAGCCCTTTTCGTTCCTGCAGAAACCTCAGCTTCTTCTGTCCAGTAGAAGCTTCTTTGCACCCGCAGCTGGCATTTCCTGGGCATTTGCCCATCTCCGACTTGCTTGTGACTTTTGGACTTGGTCCCCTTGTTCCACAGGTACCCTAGATTGGAAATCCACAGTTGTTGCATTGTTGGTTTGTGTCTTTCCTGCATTATTCCTCTAACACGACTTCTTTGTCCTTAGGGGAACTTTAGTGCACTTTGCACTCACTTTTCAGGGTCTTGGGGAGGGTTATTTTTCTAACTCTCACTATTTTCTAATAGTCCCAGCGACCCTCTACAAGGTCACATAGGTTTGGGGTCCATTCGTGGTTCGCATTCCACTTTTGGAGTATATGGTTTGTGTTGCCCCTATCCCTATGTTTCCCCATTGCATCCTATTGTAACTATACATTGTTTGCACTGTTTTCTAAGACTATACTGCATATTTTTGCTATTGTGTATATATATCTTGTGTATATTTCCTATCCTCTCACTGAGGGTACACTCTGAGATACTTTGGCATATTGTCATAAAAATAAAGTACCTTTATTTTTAGTATAACTGTGTATTGTGTTTTCTTATGATATTGTGCATATGACACTAAGTGGTACTGTAGTAGCTTCACACGTCTCCTAGTTCAGCCTAAGCTGCTCTGCTAAGCTACCATTATCTATCAGCCTAAGCTGCTAGACACCCTATACACTAATAAGGGATAACTGGGCCTGGTGCAAGGTGCAAGTACCCCTTGGTACTCACTACAAGCCAGTCCAGCCTCCTACACCCTATCCCTATGTGTCCCCATTGCATCCTATTGTAACTATACATTGTTTGCACTGTTTTCTAAGACTATACTGCATATTTTTGGTATTGTGTACATATATCTTGTGTATATTTGCTATCCTCATACTGAGGGTACTCACTGAGATACTTTGGCATATTGTCATAAAAATAAAGTACCTTTATTTTTAGTATATCTGTGTATTGTGTTTTCTTATGATATTGTGCAAGTGACACTAGTGGTACTGTAGGAGCTTCACTCGTCTCCTAGTTCAGCCTAAGCTGCTCTGCTAAGCTACCATTATCTATCAGCCTAAGCTGCTAGACACCCTATACACTAATAAGGGATGCCTGGTGCAAGGTGTAAGTACCCCTTGGTACTCACCACAAGCCAGTCCAGCCTCCTACAAGGTGGCAGTGGATAATCACATATTGTTGAGAGGTACAAGGTTGGTTCCACCAAAAGTGTTAAGGAAAAGGATCATGAACCAAGCACATGAAGGCCATCTTGTGATAGTCAAGACAAAAGAGAATTTAAGAGCACATTTTTTTGTGGCCAGGGATGGATTTGGAGGTGCAGCGTTTAGTTAGAGAGTGTGTACAATATGTGCGCAGTGACAAAATACTTAAAACTCGTAATGTGTCCTTGTGTTATAGGAAGTTACCGTGCAAACCCTGGGATGAAATGGCAATCAACATTGTTGGTCCTTTGCCAGGTGAACATCCAACTCCATATTTGATTGTATTACTGGACCTGTATTCCAGATGGGTGGAAGTTAAGAATGTATGTGACATTTCCTCTTTCAGTGTGATGAGTTTTCTGGAAGAAATTTTTAGGAAAGAAGGTTTTCCTAAATCATTGTTATCAGACAATGGTCCACAATTTTGTTTGACAGCATTTGAGAACTTGATGAGTGGTTATGGCATAGCTCATAAAAAGTCAGCAGTGTACCATCCAGAGACTAATGGTGCAGTAGAAAGATTTAACAAGTATATAAAAGAGAGTATTCAACTTGCAAAGGTAAATAATTTGAATTGGCGGAAAGAACTCTTGAAGAGAATCACAGCTTGTCATTTTTCACCGCATTTGACCACTGGTAAATCTCCTTTTGAACTTTTTAAGAAAAGGAAATCCATTACCAATTTGTGTCCAGGATGGATGGATTGTATGAAAAGTGGCTTTAATCTAGTCAACACTGACTGGAGGAGAAGAGAAGAAAGACTTATGTGTAAAAGAAAACAAGAATTTGATGAAAGGAAGAAGGTGTGTAAAATGAACATAGCAGTGGGTGATGTGGTGAAGGTAAAATCACCTGTTGGATGTGTTGACTGGTCAAAATTCACTAGACCCCTAGAAGTGATCAAGTTATTTAAGAATGCTGTCAAAACCTCTGATGGAAGGATTTGGAACATGAACAGAGTGGTTCAGCTAAAAATCTTTGGGGAGAAGAGTGTGATCAATCCAGAAGATGATAATAATTTCAGAAGCAATTCATGGTCAAGAACAGGATGTGACAGCGGTGATTGTGTTAGTAAAACTCTTGATGGAACACGGAGAAGTAGTAGGAGGAAAATTAGTCCAGAACATTTCAAAGACTATGGGCCTGATTACAATTGTGGAGGATGGTGTTAATCCGTCCCAAATGTGACGGATATCCTGCCCACTGTATTACGAGTTCCATAGGATATAATGGACTCGTAATACGGTAGGTGGTATATCCGTCACATTTGGGACGGATTAACACACTCCTCCAAAGCTGTAATCAGGCCCTATGTTCTCAATTGATAAGTGGTTGGGAAATTGTGGTGTGATACAATAGTATTATTTCTATGTTTCATAGAGAATAGTTTTACGCTTATGATTCAATGTTGTAGTTAATTAGCACATATTATATAGCAGGTGGATAGCTTCATTTTTGTAACGTTTGTTTCATATGGTTGAGAGTGTGTTTGTTGCATAAGAGTCTCTCCATTTTTTGTGTAGGTGAGGTTATGGGGAAAGTAAGTACTTGTGTTTATCCATGGGGATAGAATGCGGGGAAGAAGGAACGCGGAGAAACAACAGTTGTGTGGAGGAGACGATGGCTGGGGCAATATAACATTAAACCTGTTTACTTTATAAGCTACGTATTCTCGTTGTGATTTAACATCTATATCACAACATCACAGTGTAGGTCACTGGTGCTGAGACGTGGTATGAGCACGGATGGAATGTCGGGATGGTGCAGGAGCACTGGCTGTGGGATGGTATAGGTCACTGATGCTGAGACGTGGTATGAGCACAGGCTGTGGCGGATAGACTGAAGGAGGCATTAACTGTCAGGGATGGTACAGGAGCGCTGGCTGTGGGGATGGTGTAGGTCACTGATGCTGAGACGTGGTATGAGCACGGATGGACTGTTGGGGATGGTGCAGGAGCGCTGGCTGTGGGGATGGTGTAGGTCACTGATGCTGAGATGTGGTATGAGCACGGATGGACTGTCGGGGATGGTGCAGGAGCGCTGACTGCGGTGATGGAGTAGGTCACTGATGCTGAGACGTGGTATGAGCACAGATGGACTGCCGGGATCGTGCAGGATCGCTGGCTGTGGGATGGTGAAGGTCACTGTTGCAGAGACGTGGTATGAGCACGGGCTGTGGAAGATGGACTGCAGGAGGCATTAACTGTTGGGATGGTGCAGGAGCGCTGGCTGTGTTGATGGTGTAGGTCACTGATGCAAAGACGTGGTATGAGCACAGGCTGTGACAGATGGACTGTCGGGGATGGTGCAGGAGCGCTGGCTGTGGGGATGGTGTAGGTCACTGATGTAGAGATGTGGTATGAGCACGGGCTGTTGCGGAGGGACTGTCAGGATGGTGCAGGAGTGCTAGCTGTGGGGATGGTGTAGGTCACTGATGTAGAGACGTGGTATGAGCACGGGCTGTGGTGGAGGGACTGTTGGGATGGTGCAGGTGCGCTGGCTGTGGGGATGGTGTAGGTCACTGATGTAGAGATGTGGTATGAGCATGGGCTGTTGTGGAGGGACTGTCGGGATGGTGCAGGAGCGCTGGCTGTGGGATGGTGTAGGTCACTGATGCAGAGACGTGGTATGAGCACGGGCTGTGGTGGAGGGACTGTTGGGATGGTGCAGGTGCGCTGGCTGTGGGGATGGTGTAGGTCACGGATGTAGAGATGTGGTATGAGCATGGGCTGTTGTGGAGGGACTGTCAGGATGGTGCAGGAGCGCTGGCTGTGGGATGGTGTAGGTCACTGATGTAGAGACGTGGTATGAGCACGGGCTGTGGTAGAGGGACTGTTGGGATGGTGCAGGAGCACTGGCTGTGGGGATGGTGTAGGTCACTGATGCAGAGACATGGTATGAGCACGGATGGACTGTCGGGGATGGTGCAGGAGCGCTGGCTGAGGAGGTGGTGTAGGTCACTGATGCAGAGAGGTACTATGAGCCTGGGCTGTTGCGGAGGGACTGTCGGGATGGTGCAGGAGCACTGGCTGTGGGGATGGTGTAGGTCATTGATGTAGAGATGTGGTATGAGCATGGGCTGTTGTGGAGAGACTGTCAGGATGGTGCAGGAGCGCTGGCTGTGGGATGGTGTAGGTCACTGATGCAGAGATGTGGTATGAGCACGGGCTGTGGTGGAGGGACTGTTGGGATGGTGCAGGTGCGCTGGCTGTGGGGATGGTGTAGGTCACTGATGTAGAGATGTGGTATGAGCATGGGCTGTTGTGGAGGGATGTAGGAGGCTGGACTGGCTTGTAGTGAGTACCAAGGGGTACTTGCACCTTGCACCAGGCCCAGTTATCCCTTATTAGTGTATAGGGTGTCTAGCAGCTTAGGCTGATAGATAATGGTAGCTTAGCAAAGCAGCTCAGGCTGAACTAGGAGACGTGTGAAGCTACTACAGTACCACTTAGTGTCATATGCACAATATCATAAGAAAACACAATACACAGTTATACTAAAAATAAAGGTACTTTATTTTTATGACAATATGCCAAAGTATCTTAGAGTGTACCCTCAGTGAGAGGATAGGAAATATACACAAGATATATATACACAATAGCAAAAATATGCAGTATAGTCTTAGAAAACAGTGCAAACAATGTATAGTTACAATAGGATGCAATGGGGAAACATAGGGATAGGGGCAACACAAACCATATACTCCAAAAGTGGAATGTGAACCACGAATGGACCCCAAACCTATGTGACCTTGTAGAGGGTCGCTGGGACTATTAGAAAATAGTGAGAGTTAGAAAAATAACCCTCCCCAAGACCCTGAAAAGTGAGTGCAAAGTGCACCAAAGTTCCCCTAAGGACAAAATAGTCGTGTTAGAGGGAGAATGCAAGGAAAACACAAATCAGCAATGCAACAACGATGGATTCCTGTCTGAAGGTACCTGTGGAACAAGGGGACCAAGTCCAAAAGTCACAAGCAGCTCGGAGATGGGCAGATGCCCAAGAAATGCCAGCGGTTGGTGCAAAGAAGCTCTTTCTAGGCTGAAGAACTGTGAATACTGCAGGAACGACAAGGGCTAGAGACTTCCCCTTTGGAGGATGGATCCCCCACGCCTTGGAGAGTCGTGCAGAAGTGTTTTCCCGCCGGATGGACGCCAACAAGCCTTGCTACACGCAAATCGTGCGTTTGGCGTTTTTGGACGCTGCTGGGGCCCAGGAGGGACCAGAAGGTCGCAAATTGGACCTGCAGAGAGAGGGGACGTCGAGCAAGACAAAGAGCCCTCACTGAAGCAGGTAGCACCCGGAGAAGTGCCAGAAACAGGCACTACGAGGATGCGTGAAACGGTGCTCGCCGAAGTTGCACAAAGGAGTCCCACGTCGCCGGAGACCAACTTAGAAAGTCGTGCAATGCAGGTTAGAGTGCCGTGGACCCAGGCTTGGCTGTGCACACAGGATTTCCGCCGGAAGTGCACAGGGGCCGGAGAAGCTTGCAAAGTCGCGGTTCCCAGCAATGCAGCCCAGCGAGGTGAGGCAAGGACTTACCTCCACCAAACTTGGGCTGAAGAGTCACTGGACTGTGGGGGTCACTTGGACGGTGTCGCTGGATTCGAGGGACCTCGCTCGTCGTGCTGAGAGGAGACCCAAGGGACCGGAGATGCAGCTTTTTGGTGCCTGCGGTTGCAGGGGGAAGATTCCGTCGACCCACGGGAGATTTCTTCGGAGCTTCTGGTGCAGAGAGGAGGCAGACTACCCCCACAGCATGCACAAGCAGGAAAACAGTCGAGAAGGCGGCAGGATCAGCGTTACAGAGTTGCAGTAGTCGTCTTTGCTACTATGTTGCAGGTTTGCAGGCTTCCAGCGCGGTCAGCGGTCGATTCCTTATCAGAAGGTGAAGAGGGAGATGCAGAGGAACTCGGCTGAGCTCATGCATTCGTTATCTCAAGTTTCCCCAGAGACAGAGACCCTAAATAGCCAGAAAAGAGGGTTTGGCTACCTAGGAGAGAGGAAAGGCTACTAACACCTGAAGGAGCCTATCACAAGGAGTCTCTGACGTCACCTGGTGGCACTGGCCACTCAGAGCAGTCCAGTGTGCCAGCAGCACCTCTGTTTCCAAGATGGCAGAGGTCTGGAGCACACTGGAGGAGCTCTGGACACCTCCCAGGGGAGGTGCAGGTCAGGGGAGTGGTCACTCCCCTTTCCTTTGTCCAGTTTCGCGCCAGAGCAGGGGCTAAGGGGTCCCTGAACCGGTGTAGACTGGCTTATGCAGAATTGGGCACCTCTGTGCCCAACAAAGCATTTCCAGAGGCTGGGGGAGGCTACTCCTCCCCTGCCTTCACACCATTTTCCAAAGGGAGAGGGTGTCACACCCTCTCTCAGAGGAAGTTCTTTGTTCTGCCATCCTGGGCCAGGCCTGGCTGGACCCCAGGAGGGCAGCTGCCTGTCTGAGGGGTTGGCAGCAGCAGCAGCTGCAGAGAAACCCCAGGAAGGGCAGTCTGGCAGTACCAGGGTCTGTGCTACAGACCACTGGGATCATGGAGTTGTCCCAACAATGCCAGGATGGCATAGAGGGGGCAATTCCATGATCATAGACATGTTACATGGCCATATTCGGAGTTACCATGGTGAAGCTACATATAGGTAGTGACCTATATGTAGTGCACGCGTGTAATGGTGTCCCCGCACTCACAAAGTTCAGTGAATTGGCTCTGAACAATGTGGGGGCACCTTGGCTAGTGCCAGGGTGCCCTCACACTAAGTAACTTTGCACCTAACCTTTACCAGGTAAAGGTTAGACATATAGGTGACTTATAAGTTACTTAAGTGCAGTGTAAAATGGCTGTGAAATAACGTGGACGTTATTTCACTCAGGCTGCAGTGGCAGGCCTGTGTAAGAATTGTCAGAGCTCCCTATGGGTGGCAAAAGAAATGCTGCAGCCCATAGGGATCTCCTGGAACCCCAATACCCTGGGTACCTCAGTACCATATACTAGGGGATTATAAGGGTGTTCCAGTAAGCCAATGTAAATTGGTAAAAATGGTCACTAGCCTGTCAGTGACAATTTGGAAAGAAATGAGAGAGCATAACCACTGAGGTTCTGATTAGCAGAGCCTCAGTGAGACAGTTAGTCACTACACAGGTAACACATACAGGCACACTTATGAGCACTGGGGCCCTGGGTTACCAGGGTCCCAGTGACACATACAACTAAAACAACATATATACAGTGAAAAATGGGGGTAACATGCCAGGTAAGATGGTACTTTCCTACACAACCCCCCCCCAAACGAAGGACAATAAGACTAGCCATTACCTGATGAGTCTTCATTGTCTAAGTGGAAATATCTGGAGAGTCCATCTGCATTGGAGTGGCTACTCCCAGGTCTATGTTCCACTGTATAGTCCATTCCCTGTAGGGATATGGACCACCTCAACAATTTAGGATTTTCACCTTTCATTTGTTTTAGCCAAAGTAGAGGTTTGTGGTCTGTCTGAACAATGAAGTGAGTGCCAAACAGGTATGGCCTCAACTTCTTCAGAGCCCAGACCACAGCAAAGGCCTCCCTCTCAATGGCAGACCAACGCTTTTCTCTAGGGGTCAACCTTCTACTAATAAAAGCAACAGGTTGATCCTGGCCCTCAGAATTAAGTTGTGATAGGACTGCCCCTACTCCTAATTCAGATGCATCAGTCTGGACATAGAATTTTTTAGAGTAACAAGGGCTTTTCAGGACAGGTGCAGAGCACATGGCCTGCTTCAGCTCCTCAAAAGCTTTCTGACAGTTTGCTGTCCATAATACCTTTTTAGGCATTTTCTTGGATGTGAGGTCATTAAGAGGGGCTGCAATGGAGCCATAGTTCTTAATGAACCTCCTGTAATACCCAGTGAGGCCTAGGAAGGCTCTCACCTGAGTCTGAGTGGTAGGGGGAATCCAATCAATAATAGTTTGGATTTTCCCCTGAAGTGGTGCAATCTGTTCCCCACCAACAAGGTGTCCCAGATAAACCACTTTACCCTGCCCTATCTGGCACTTTGAAGCCTTGATAGTGAGGCCTGCCTTTTGCAGGGCCTCCAAAACTTTCCAAAGGTGGACCAGGTGATCATCCCAGCTGGAGCTAAAGACAGCTATATCATCCAAATATGCTGCACTGAAAGCTTCCAGCCCTTGCAGGACTGTGTTCACCAACCTCTGAAAAGTGGCAGGTGCATTTTTCAAACCAAAAGGCATTACAGTAAACTGGTAATGTCCTCCAATGGTAGAAAATGCAGTCTTAGGTTTAGCATCTTCTGACATTTTGATCTGCCAATACCCTGCAGTCAAATCAAAAGTGCTTAGATACTTGGCAGATGCCAGTGTATCTATTAGCTCATCTGCCCTGGGTATAGGGTGAGCATCTGTTTTGGTTACCAAGTTGAGACCTCTATAGTCTACACAAAACCTCATTTCCTTCTTTCCATCTTTAGAATTGGGTTTTGGTACCAGTACCACAGGAGAAGCCCATGGACTGTCAGAGTGCTCAACCACTCCTAGTTCCAACATCTTCTGAACTTCTTGCTTTATGCAGTCCCTGACATGGTCAGGCTGCCTATAGATCTTACTTTTGACAGGTAAACTGTCTCCAGTATCTATAGTGTGCTCACACCAAGAAGTGGTGCCTGGCACAATGGAGAAGAGTTCTGAAAATTGTCCTAGGAGATTTATGCAATTATCTTTCTGCTCAGCAGTAAGACAATCAGCCAAAACTACCCCTTCCACAAGAGCATCTTGTTCTGTGGAAGAGAAGAGATCAGGTAGAGGATCACTGTCTTCTTCCTGTCCCTCATCTGTTGCCATGAGCAGGGTGAGATCAGCCCTGTCATAGTAGGGTTTCAGGCGGTTGACATGGAGCACCCTAAGGGGACTCCTGGCAGTGCCTAAGTCAACCAAGTAGGTGACTTCACCCTTCTTTTCAACAATTGTGTGTGGACCACTCCATTTATCTTGGAGTGCTCTTGGGGCCACAGGCTCCAAGACCCACACTTTCTGCCCTGGTTGGTACTGAACCAAAACAGCCTTCTGATCATGCCATTGCTTCTGGAGCTCTTGGCTGGCCTGAAGGTTTTTACTGGCCTTTTTCATGTACTCAGCCATCCTTGATCTGAGGCCAAGTACATAGTCCACAATATCCTGCTTAGGAGCTTTTAAAGGTTGTTCCCAACCCTCCTTTACAAGTGTGAGTGGACCCCTAACAGGGTGTCCAAAAAGAAGTTCAAAGGGGCTGAAGCCCACTCCTTTCTGGGGTACCTCCCTGTAGGCAAAAAGGAGGCATGGTAGAAGGATATCCCATCTCCTGCGGAGTTTTTCAGGGAGTCCCATAATCATGCCTTTGAGAGTTTTATTAAATCTCTCCACCAGTCCATTTGTTTGTGGATGATAGGGTGTTGTGAACTTGTAAGTTACACCACACTCCTTCCACATGGCCTTTAAGTATGCAGACATGAAATTGCTTCCTCTGTCTGATACTACTTCCTTTGGGAAGCCCACCCTGGAAAATATTCCCAGGAGGGCCTTTGCCACTGCAGGAGCTGTAGTGGTCCTTAAAGGAATAGCTTCAGGATATCTTGTGGCATGGTCCACTACCACCAAGATAAACCTATTGCCTGAAGCAGTAGGAGGGTCAAGGGGGCCAACTATGTCAACCCCTACCCTTTCAAAGGGAACCCCAACCACAGGCAGTGGGATAAGGGGTGCCTTTGGAGTGCCACCTGTCTTGCCACTGGCTTGACAGGTTTCACAGGACTTACAAAAATCTTTTGTGTCCTCAGACATCCTAGGCCAATGAAACAGTGGTACCAATCTGTCCCAAGTTTTCATTTGACCCAGGTGTCCAGCTAAGGGAATGTCATGTGCCAGTGTTAGGAGGAACTTTCTGTACTCCTGAGGAATCACTAATCTCCTGGCAGCTCCAGGTTTAGGATCCCTTTGCTCAGTGTACAAGAGGTTGTCCTCCCAGTAAACTCTGTGTGAGTCACTGACATCCCCATTAGCCTGTTTGACAGCTTGCTGTCTGAGACCCTCTAATGTGGGACAGGTTTGCTGTGCCACACTCAGCTCCTCTCTGGCAGGCCCCCCTTCACCCAAAAGCTCAGCAGTGTCTGCTTCCAGCTCCTCTGGTGTAGGTTCTGCACAGGGAGGGAATTCTTCTTCCTCAGAAGTAGAATCCACTGTAGAGGGAGGGATAGTAGGAAGTGGTTTGCTTCTACTAGCCCTAGCTTTAGGGAGCACTTGGTCCATTGTTCCAGGATCCAAGCTTCCCTGTCCTTTTTGCTTTTTGGCCTGAGCCCTTGTCAAAGCAAAAATATGCCCTGGGATGCCCAGCATTGCTGCATGGGCCTCCAACTCCACATCTGACCAAGCTGATGTCTCCAAATCGTTCCCTAATAGACAGTCTACAGGTAAATCTGAAGCTACCACAACTTTCTTTGGACCAGATACCCCCCCCCAGTTGAGATTTACAACAGCCATGGGGTGGCTTTGTGTTATGTTGTGAGCATCGGTTACTTGGTACTGGTGTCCAAGTATGTGTTGTTCAGGGTGCACCAGTTTCTCAATCACCATTGTGACACTGGCACCTGTGTCCCTGTAGGCCTGGACCTCAACACCATTTATTAGGGTTAGTTGCTTGTACTTCTCCAAGTTATGGGGGCAAGCAACCAAAGTGGCTAAGTCAATAGCCCCTTCAGAGACTAAAGTAGCCTCTGTGGTCTCCCTAATCAGACCAACCCCAACTAAATTACCAAAAGTGAGCCCAGCTACTCCCTTGGATTGGCTATTAGTAGGTTTGCTCCCACCACCACTGCTATTAGTAGGGACACTAGGTGTAGCAGTAGGGGTTGTAGTGGTAGGAGCTGTGGTGCCTTTCTTTGGACAACTGGGATCTGTTGTCCAATGGCCTTTTATCTTACATAAATAGCACCATGGTTTCCTTTCCTTGTTCTGATTAGAGGAAGGTTTGGGCCCACCACCCCCACCAGAGTGTTTTTGTGGGCCTGATGAAGACTCATTTTTAGATTTGTCCCCACCCTTGTCAGAAGACTTACCATCCTTCTTTTTGTTGCCATCTTTGTCACCCCCTGTATGAACTTTTCTGTTCACTCTTGTTCTGACCCATTTGTCTGCCTTCTTTCCCAATTCTTGGGGAGAGGTCAGATCAGAGTCCACCAAGTACTGGTGCAACAAATCAGACACACAATTATTAAGAATATGCTCTCTCAGGATTAAGTTATACAGGCTGTCATAATCAGTAACTTTACTGCCATGTAACCACCCCTCCAAGGCCTTCACTGCCTGGTCAAGATGGTACTTTCCTACAAGGGACTGTCAGGATGGTGCAGGAGCGCTGGCTGTGGGATGGTGTAGGTCACTGATGCAGAGACATGGTATGAGCACGGGCTGTGGTGGAGGGACTGTTGGGATGGTGCAGGAGCGCTGGCTGTGGGATGGTGTAGGTCACTGATGCATAGATGTGGTATGAGCATGGGCTGTGGTGGATGGACTGCAGGAGGCATTAACTGTCGGGGATGGTGCAGGAGCGCTGGCTGTGGGATGGTGTAGGTCACTGATGCAGAGATGTGGTATGAGCACGGTCTTTGGTGGATGGACTGTCGGGATGGTGCAGGAGCGCTGGCTGTGCGATGGTGTAGGTCACTGATGTAGAGATGTGGTATGAGCAGGGGCTGTTGCGGAGAGAGTGTCAGGATGGCACAGGAGCACTGGCTGTGGGATGGTGTAGGTCACTGATGTAGAGACGTGGTATGAGCACAGGCTGTGGCGGATGGACTGTCGGGGATGGTGCAGGAGCGCTGGCTGTGGGATGGTGTAGGTCACTGATGCAGAGACGTGGTATGACCATGGGCTGTGGTGGAGGGACTGCTGGGATGGTGCAGGAGCGTTGGCTGTGGGGATGGTGTAGGTCACTGATTCTGAGACGTGGTATGAGCATGGGCTGTGGTGGATGGACTGTCGGGGATGGTGCAGGAGCGCTGGCTGTGGGATGGTGTAGGTTACTGATGCAGAGATGTGGGATGAGCACGGGCTGTGGCGGATGGACTGTCGGGGATGGTGTAGGTCACCGATGCAGAGAAGTGGTATGAGCACGGGCTGTGGCGGATGGACTGTTGGAGATGGTGCAGGAGCGCTGGCTGTGGGGATGGTGTAGGTCACTGATGCTGAGACGTGGTATGAACACAGATGGACTATTGGGGATGGTGCAGGAGCGCTGGCTGTGGGGATGGTGTAGGTCACTGATGTAGAGAAGTGGTATGAGCACGGGCTGTGGTGGATGGACTGTCAGGGATGGTGCAGGAGTGCTGGCTGTGGGATGGTGTAGGTCACTGATGCAGAGACATGGTATGAGCACGGATGGACTGTCGGGGATGGTGCAGGAGCGCTGGCTGAGGAGGTGGTGTAGGTCACTGATGCAGAGAGGTACTATGAGCCTGGGCTGTTGCGGAGGGACTGTCGGGATGGTGCAGGAGCACTGGCTGTGGGGATGGTGTAGGTCATTGATGTAGAGATGTGGTATGAGCATGGGCTGTTGTGGAGAGACTGTCAGGATGGTGCAGGAGCGCTGGCTGTGGGATGGTGTAGGTCACTGATGCAGAGATGTGGTATGAGCACGGGCTGTGGTGGAGGGACTGTTGGGATGGTGCAGGTGCGCTGGCTGTGGGGATGGTGTAGGTCACTGATGTAGAGATGTGGTATGAGCATGGGCTGTTGTGGAGGGACTGTCAGGATGGTGCATGAGCGCTGGCTGTGGGATGGTGTAGGTCACTGATGCAGAGACATGGTATGAGCACGGGCTGTGGTGGAGGGACTGTTGGGATGGTGCAGGAGCGCTGGCTGTGGGATGGTGTAGGTCACTGATGCATAGATGTGGTATGAGCATGGGCTGTGGTGGATGGACTGCAGGAGGCATTAACTGTCGGGGATGGTGCAGGAGCGCTGGCTGTGGGATGGTGTAGGTCACTGATGCAGAGATGTGGTATGAGCACGGGCTTTGGTGGATGGACTGTCGGGATGGTGCAGGAGCGCTGGCTGTGCGATGGTGTAGGTCACTGATGTAGAGATGTGGTATGAGCAGGGGCTGTTGCGGAGAGAGTGTCAGGATGGCACAGGAGCACTGGCTGTGGGATGGTGTAGGTCACTGATGTAGAGACGTGGTATGAGCACAGGCTGTGGCGGATGGACTGTCGGGGATGGTGCAGGAGCGCTGGCTGTGGGATGGTGTAGGTCACTGATGCAGAGACGTGGTATGACCATGGGCTGTGGTGGAGGGACTGCTGGGATGGTGCAGGAGCGTTGGCTGTGGGGATGGTGTAGGTCACTGATTCTGAGACGTGGTATGAGCATGGGCTGTGGTGGATGGACTGTCGGGGATGGTGCAGGAGCGCTGGCTGTGGGATGGTGTAGGTTACTGATGCAGAGATGTGGGATGAGCACGGGCTGTGGCGGATGGACTGTCGGGGATGGTGTAGGTCACCGATGCAGAGAAGTGGTATGAGCACGGGCTGTGGCGGATGGACTGTTGGAGATGGTGCAGGAGCGCTGGCTGTGGGGATGGTGTAGGTCACTGATGCTGAGACGTGGTATGAACACAGATGGACTATTGGGGATGGTGCAGGAGCGCTGGCTGTGGGGATGGTGTAGGTCACTGATGTAGAGAAGTGGTATGAGCACGGGCTGTGGTGGATGGACTGTCAGGGATGGTGCAGGAGTGCTGGCTGTGGGATGGTGTAGGTCACTGATGCAGAGACGTGGTATGAGCACAGGCTGTGGCGGATGGACTGCAGGAGGCATTAACTGTCAGGGATGGTGCAGGAGCGCTGGCTGTGGGATGGTGTAGGTCATTGATGCAGAGATGTGGTATGAGCACGGGTTGTGGCGGATGGACTGTCGGGGATGGTGCAGGAGCGCTGGCTGTGGGGATGGTGTAGGTCACTGATGCTGAGACGTGGTATGAGCACGGGCTGTGGTGGATGGACTGTCAGGGATGGTGCAGGAGCGCTGTCTGTGGAATGGTGTAGGTCACTAATGCAGAGACGTGTTATGAGCACAGGCTGTGGCGGATGGACTGCAGGAGGCATTAACTGTCGGGATGGTGCTGGAGCACTGGCTGTGCGGATGGTGTAGGTCATGGCTGTGGAGCCCGGGCTGTGTAGGAACAGTATATGGAGTGCACTGATGGTGGAGGGTGGTGCAGCAGCATTGGCTGTGGTACATAGACTGAGATTCTATAAGGGTGCTGGCGGGTGGCCTATGACTTGTGTTCGTGGCGTATGGCAGGGCACCGCTGGCTGGACATGATGCTGTAAGAGCGCTGGATGTGGTGTTTGGTTCAGCGGTGCTGGCAGTATGGATGGGGAAGCAGAGCTAGGTATGCAGGGGTTTATGTCAGAAAATTGTATACAGAATTATAATGTGACATTCACATTGTGTCCTTAATATTATTTACAAAACTAGTTTCCCATTAGGTGTAGACTTTCTGTTATGAGCCCCAATATGGAGATATTTCTGTAGAGGTTACTTAGGACAGGATAGTTGTGGTGATACTCTGACTGTGGTATTCTGTTACCCAACCCTTGGGGTAGTTGCTCGACTTACCTTCGGTCCCACAATGAATCCAGCACCTGTGTTGTTCTTGGACAGGAGGCTTTCAAATGGTTTGAGTAGGTTGGGCAGGTTTTTGCAGTAGTCTTCCCTTCCTTCCTCCTGTGGAGAGAATGTAGAGGGGATGTCACTGTCATACCCTCAGGTGATTAGAAGCTGCTCTGGTGAGCTGAGCCCTCCACTGTTGTACCCGCCAGTCAGAAGCAGCAGGCCCCAGGTATGGAAGATCTCTGGGTACCATCACCCCTGGACCAACGAACAGACAGTTCAATCAGATGAAGTAGAGAACTAGATGTTAATCAGAAGGGGAACAACACTGTCATGGTACAGGGCCACATGGGGACACCAATATAAGGTGTTCCATTTTGTTTTGATTTTCTGGAGGTTTTATAGATAAGACAAGGTATGACAGCCATTTGAAAGCAAAGGAGCTACTATATCACACAAAAGTCATCTGAAGATGTAAAAGCTGAACAGTGTAATTTATCCTTTTTTGCATAAATGTAGTCTGAGTAATCGAGAGTAAGTGTTATGTACATAGTATATGAAAAATATCAAGGGTAGATTTCTTAAATAAGTGAAAGATATATGTTTTTGGAATGCGATATTCTGCAATTGCCCACTTGGGTTAAGGTGATTTATATTAGAATTGGTAAAGAATTGATGGATAATGCTAAAATGAATTGAAAAATGAAAAATAGTTTGCAAACGATGTGAAATAGAGAGTATGATGTTTAATAAATTTAATAAATGTAATACGTTTGAATAGGGAATAGCAGACCGTTGAAAATACAATAATATTTGATATATTTGGAAATATTTGAAATATTTGAAATCATTTGAAATCATTTGAAATCTGTCTTGAGTCAAATTGATAATGATTAACAATGAATACAAACATAAAATGAATATAATTATTTGAGATATATTGAGAATGCAGATTATATGAAATAAGTGTTGATTTAAGAAACACACAATATAGATTTTGGTAAAAAGACTGTTCAACCATAGGATAAAACATGTTTAAAGATGGCTGCTGTATTAGCAAGAAGGTTTCTGACGATCATCATCACTGTTATTGAAATGGTGATGGGAATACAGTATATAGAAATGGAAACATGGATTCAGGTTACTCATGAACAAGGGAGCTTCGACTCCTGAAACGCGTTGGGTGATTTTTGTTTTGCCAAATTAAATTAATTTTGAAAGGTGACATCGAGTGACCGAGAAGTTTTTTCTGTTAATGGAAGAAACACAAGGACTAATATATATATATATATATATATATATATATATATATATATATATATATATATATATATATATATATATATATATATATATATATATATATATATATATATATATATATATGTATGATGCATTAAACCCAGATCTTTGACAGGGGGTGAATGTTTGAGTTGCTCAGCACGTTCAATCCATCATCTGTTCTTTCTGCATTTGTTTCAGGGGACACCAGGCAAAGATGACCCACCATAAAGAAGGAGGACCCTGAGGCACTCCATGCAGACATGACCCACTCTGCTGTTCAGTAGGAGGACCCACTGGGACTCCATGCAGAGATGATCCACTCCGATATGCAGCAGGTGGACATCATGAAGAGATGGTCCACCCTACACAAAGATGACCCTTGAGGAGCACCATGCAGACATTATCCATTCGGTGTACAGCAGAAGGATCCCACGGAACACAATGAAGAGATGACTCATCGTAATATACAGTTTTAGGACCCTATGAGACACTAGGAAGACAAGT
This sequence comes from Pleurodeles waltl, assembly GCF_031143425.1. Classification (NCBI taxonomy): domain Eukaryota; kingdom Metazoa; phylum Chordata; class Amphibia; order Caudata; family Salamandridae; genus Pleurodeles; species Pleurodeles waltl. The sequence goes on from NC_090443.1 coordinate 1,057,437,711, forward strand.
CTTCCTTACCCCTTATGTCTTACTGAAGGTAGGTTGCAATGAAGCCCTCTGGCAAGTAACTGTGCCCAATGCTAGAAACACAGCACGGGGACTGGGTGCCTTCCGTGGCTCTGCGTATTGGGGGGATTGGCAACCTGTGACAATTTGGGTGCTTCCAATGCTCAGCACTGGAGTTTGTTGAATATGATCAAAAATCCCCAGGCATTCTTTAAAAAAAACAGAGGCTGAAGTAACATCATAGTTAAGTATTATAATAAGATTTTACCTTACATTGAAAAAACTCAGAAATTCACAGAAAAAAGCTAAGATTAAAATGACATTGTAATTAGGTATGGTAATAAGTTCTTCGCTTCCTTTTAAAAAATGTAGAAATTAATTGAAAAGAACAAAGGTTAAATTTACGTTAACAGCTAGGTGTTGAAATAACACAACTAATGTTTAAAAAAACAAAAAAACTACCAATATTCACCAGTTATTTTACCAAGATAACTATAACTTGCACCCCTGCTGCACACTGCTTATGATCTCACATATTACACCAGAAGTTACATCACTGGTGACATGGGGCCAGATTTATCAATATGCAATTTTGCATTTCCTAAATGGTGACTTCATAGAAATCACTATTTAGGAAATGCAAAATTACATGTATTAATTACCGATTTCCTAATAGCACTTTTTTCAAAGTAGGAATCGCCATTAGGAAATCCCATTGCATTTGTTCCAATGGGCTGGTTTTGCATTTCCCAATTAGCAATGTCCTATTTGGGGGAAATACAAAACCATGGATGGCTATGGGAATTGGCCCCCCTTGATGCACCCCAAAAATAGAGGTGCACATGTAGAGCACACATTTGCCCTAGGGGCATTTGTGTGCTCTAGTGCACTTTAAAAAAAGCATTTTGGGTGTTTTTTTAAAACTGCACATGGTCACTATCAACTTGGAGCCGATGGTAATTGCATTTCCTACATGCCCATTTTGCAATTAATAGATGCTTTGTATATGTGCTTTGGAAATCGCAAATAGGAAATTCTTATTTGCGATTTCCTACGTGGTATTCGCAAAATGTGATTTCTGCTGGGTAGAAATTGCAATTTGTGATTCCCTAAAGGACTTTGTACATCTTATAAGCCCATTTTGCATTTCTTAGCGGCCCAAAATAGCAATTCGGACCGTTAAGAAATGTTAAATGGCTTTGTACATCTAGCCCATGTTAACTGAAATCATTGATGACATCACTGGTGACATCTCCAAATATCTTTGATTACGTCATTAGTGATATCATCCAATGTATGTGACAGTTTGCTCTGCCCTTATCTAACTGGAAGGTAGTCAGGTAGATTCACCTACACCCCATTTTACATCACTTTTGTAGCGCTAATGGGCGTTACCCTTCACAACATGCAGTGCTTGAAGCATATCTGTGAAACCACCCACATTTAGCAGATGTTATATTCTACTGTGAGAAAGGACCTTGAGGGACACTAGGGCTAGTGCCACTCTGGTGGCCCAGCATCTGGTCCACTCAGATCAGTACTGGTACGAAAAACTTATCCTGTCACCAATGCTGACAATGTCACAAAGATCCACCTGATGGCTATGTTACCTTTTGACTAGGGGGGATTAGTTGGACAGAAAGAAGTGTCTGTGTCCTCATCCATCCCTGTAGACTGCTTGAAAATGATTTGGAGCAATATCCCTGGGCTGAAGTGGAACTGAGGACTCATGCATCAATGCTTGGGCTCCCAGAATGGGGTTGTGTCAAGACAAGGGCACAGAGCAAACTCCAGAGAGAAAAAGAGGAGTTGGATCCTGAAAGATTGGACCAACCCTCCAAGAGAAAAGGCAAGAAGACTAGGGGCACCAGCTTCTGAACAGGTGACAGGTCAGAACCCCGCTTCTCAGGACGAGGACTTGTAATCCCCAGAGGGAACTGAGCCTGCAGAGCTTGGGCCTTATCACTCAGAGCTCCTAGGACTGGGGGACCCTGCAGGGAGGATCTGTGCCAGGGACGAAGCACATGTCCCTCTCTTGAAGGCCTGAGGCAGCAAGCTGCACAGGAAGAAAAGGGCAGTGTCAGTTTTACTCACAGGGTCTATTTGGAGGATGGACTCCTGTTTACTGAGGCCAGCAAACTCAAGCTTGGTGCAACCAGGAGAGTGGTAGTGCCCCAGCAATCCAGAGAGTATCTCCTCTCTCTAGCCCATGACATTCCCGTAGCTGGGCATCTGGGCCAGAACAAATCCTGGAGCAGGATAGTGAATCACTTTTACTGGCCTGGGATGTCCCAAAATGTGTAGGACGTTTGCCAGTCCTGTGTCACCTGTCAGGCCAGTGGCAAGGCAGGAGGACAACTGAAGGCCCCCTTAATCCCACTACCTGTGGTTGGGGTTCCCTTTGAAAGGGTAGGGGTGGACATTGTTGGATCCCTTGACCCTCAAACAAGCTCAGGAAATAGATACATCCTAGTGGTAGTGGATCATGCCACTAGATATCCTGAAACTATCCCTCTTAGGAACATCACTGCCCCTCCAATGGCCAAGGACCTCCTAGCTATTTTCACAAGAGTAGGTTTTACTAAAGAAGTAGTATCAGAAAGGGGTTCCAACTTCATGTCTGCATACTTAAAACACATGTGGCCGGAATGTGGTGTGACTTATAAGTGCACTACCTCACACCATCTACAACCCAATGGACTGGTTGAAAGGTTTAACCAGGCATTGAAAGTCATGACTGGAGTACTCCCTGAAAAACTCAGAAGCAGATGGGATGTCTTATTTCATGTCTGCTTTTTGCCTACATGGTATTGCCACAAAAGGGAGTAAGGTTTTTCCCCGCTGAACTTTTGTTTGGGCATCCTGTTAGGGGACTACTAAGTCTTGTAAGGGAAAGCTGGGAGAGGCCCTTCAAAGAGCCTAAACAGGGCATAGTAAAATATATGCTTGGCCTACGTTCCAGGATGACTGAGTACATGGAAAAAGCCAGTAAAAACCGTCAGACCAGCCAGCAGCTTCAAAAGCACTGGTAGGACCAGAAAGTTGCTATGGTGTAATTCCGACCACAGCAGAAAGTTTGGGTTTTGGAATCAGTGTCTCCTAGGGCTCTCCAGGATAAGTGGTCTGGGCCTTACCCCATACTTGAAAAGAAACGGGAGGTCACCTATTTGGTTGACCTTGGCAGTTGCAAAAATCCCCAAAAGATAATTCATATCAACCCCCTCAACCCCTATTTTAACAGAGCTGATGTGACCATGCTCATGGTCACAGATGAAGGACAGGAAGAAGAGAGTGAACCTCTCCCTGATCTCCTCTCCAGCAACCCACAAGATGGTTCTGTGGATGGGGTAGCCTTGTCAGACACACTCACAGGACAACAGCAGACTGATTACAGGAAAGTGCTCAACCAGTATGCTGGGCTTTTCTCTCCGACCCGTGAGAAGACAAACCGGTATACCCATGATGTGGACACTGGTGACAGCCTGCCTTTCAAAAACAAAATTTACAGACAGTCTAACCATGTCAGAGATAGCATAGAAGCTGAAGTCAATATATCATTTTGGATTTGGGTGTCATTGAACCCTCAGGTGTAGGAGGCTGGCCATCTATGTAGTGTGCAAAGCAAGGCACACTGTGCAGGTGGTCCAGGCAACCACACGTTGGTTTACAGAGGTAAAACCTAGATCACTTAATGCTCTAATTTTTATGGTAGCTTGGTCGAGCAGTTAGGCCAATCTTGAGAAGTGCAAAGCATTTGTTCTACTCACATCATCAATCTTGCAACTCACACATTCAAAGGAATAACTCAAGACCAATTTATAAAACATACTTCAGATTTTTATATAATTTTTAAGACCAAGATTATCAAAATTGGTTAGGTACTTTTGGAGATATGGATTTTTGAACTTCAATAAAAATAGTGTTTTTGTGCGTAATTACGCACCATGGGAATCAATGGAAAGTCACCTTTAAAAATACATATAAAATAACACAGTTGATTTACCAAGTTCTTCTTTTGAAGGTTGGTCGAGGTCGTCAGTGATCACAATGTGCCAGCTGGAGAAGTTTGGGTGGCTCCCGGTTCCAGCAGGAGCAGCGGGGAAAAGTCTCTGGAGCTGGTGCAGGGCCACTCCAGGAGACCACTTGGAAAAGGTCTGTGCAGGTAAGTTTAGAGGTGGTTCCTGGGGGCCCCCTTGGAGTATTGAGATTGCAAGGAGTGACATACCTTTAGGGCACAGCAGGTTCTTTGTTGCAGGGCACAGGGTGGCCGGGTGCAGAGCGAATTGGTGAGCCAGGAGCTGTGTGCAAAGATGCCCTTCGGATCTGGAGGTAAAAGACTTCAAGGGTCATTTGCAGGACAGCGGGGACACTCTGGTGGGACATCCAGGATGTCCCTGAAGTCACTTGACTGGGGCTTCCTCCTGGTCCTTTTTCAGTCGTGGGCGGGCTGGTTTTCTTGGTGTCCGATGTCAGCTGACCAGTACCCAGGGTATTAGTACAGTTCAGCCACTGGAGGGCGCACTGCCACCAAATGTGGCACACTTTCAGGGTTTGTCATGGTGGTTGTTGGTGTATTGTCAGATCCAGCTCCATCTTCCGGTTCGGGAGTTAGTAGCCAGTCAGTGAAGTGACCCTCACTGGGTTGCTGGTTTCTTTGTTGCAGAGTGGTACCTCCACTCTGGAGGGAGTTCCTGGGCAACTGAGAAAGGCTAGAGGTCCTCTGGGGTTCTTGAGGTCAGTCTAGTTGTCCAGCAGATCCTCAGCGGCGATTGTCAGGTCCTGGGTGCAACAAGCAGGGTTTGGCGACTTTTCTTTGGGAAGCAGGTCCACAGTTCTCGTGCCTTTGATCTTCTTTGTGCTGGTCTTCTTTGTTTCCTTTGAATCTGATTATCTGGTCTAGGGGTGCCCACTAAATACATGAATCTAGTGGGCATTTTAGAGGGAACCTGGTAGTGTCCAATAGGACACTATAGTGACCACTTCCTGTGGTAAGGGTCACTTCCCCATTCCTAATTGGCTATTTCCTTTCCATCTAAGATGGAGGGAAATGAAATGGAGTGTCCACCTCGCAGGCAACACCTTAGGGGTGGTGCATGCCAGGTGGGGCCACTCCCCCACTCTCTGTGTGGTTTCCCGCCTTTGCTCCCACCAAAAGTAGGGGTTTGCAAAGGGCTGCCATTTTGCTGCTAGCAGCAGGCCTGGGGGTCAAGTTTCAGAGGTGGTAAGCCCTTTGAAGCTCGCCACCAGGGCAGTGCACATTCCTGAGAGAGGGGGTGTTAGCACCTCCACACAGGACGTGCATTGTTATACAAACCAGAGAGACAGTGCTCTGCCCCGAGGTTTGCAGATTGGGTGTCTGGAGGTGGCAGGCTGGATAGAACCAGTTAGCAACCGTGCCAGGGTAGTTAGCTTTTGTAGAGGGCACCTTTAAGGTGACCCCTGGGTATCTTTTATAATAAATCCAACACTGACACCAGTGTGGATTTATCATTCTGAGTTGTTAGATACCAAACAGCCCAGGGTCCAGATTGGCCATCATGTTGCTGTGAAACCCGTACTGACCAGTGTCCAGCACATGTATTTTAGAATGGCTGCTCTGTTCACTCACTATGTCCCAGGTTTGGCAAGGACCCAGTAGGGGCATATTGCTCATGCAGCTATGCCCTCACATACAGTATGGTGCACCCTGCCTTAGGGCTGTAAGGCCTGCCAGAGAGGTGTCTTACCCATAGTAAATACAGTGTATGATGGACAGGGCGCACTGGCAGTGTGCCATGTCGAGTTTGTGTTTTAGGTTTGCAGCAGGACACTCAACCTGCAATCGCAGTGCTTAGTGCATCTGGATGCGTGGCCCTAGATGGTGGCATAATCAGTGCTGCTGCCCTCAGTGGCATACTCATAGAACCCCATGTACCTAAGTACCCTTTTACAAGGGACTTATACTGGTAGCTCAGGGTGTGTCCAATTGTGCCAATACATCACAACAGTTTTAGGGAAAGATCTCTGGCCCAGAGAGCCTGGTTAGCACGGTCCCTGGGCACTACAATTTCTAGGCTACATCATACATCAGGAAGAAAGTGGGGACTAACTATGTCAAAAAGAGACCTTTTCTCACAGGGTGGACTAACTGGTGTACCATGATGTGGACACTAGTGACAGCTTACCTGTCAAGAACAAATCTACAGGCAGCCAGATCATGTTGGAGCGAGCATCCAAGCAGAGGTAAAAAAAGATGCTGGATTTGGGTGTCATTGAACTCTCTGAAAGTACCTGGGCTAGCCCATTAGTTTTAATCCCCAAGCCTCACTCCAAGGGAGAGAAAAAAGAAAAGAGGTTTTGTGAGGACTACAGGGGCCTCAATTCAGTTTCAAAAAGAGATGCACACCTAATTCCAAGAGCTGATGACCTCATAGACAGATTAGGAACAGCCAGGTACCTGAACACCTCTGATCTTACATTTGGGTACTGGCAGATTGGACTGACCCCTGGACCGAAACACAGATCAGCATTTTCCACTCCAAGCAGGCATTCTCAGTTCACTGTTATGCCCTTTGGACTGAAGAATGCCCCTACTACCTTCCAGAGGTTGGAGAACCAAGTACTGGCTGTTATGGAATCCTATGATGCAGCATATTTAGATGATATTGCTATCTACAGCTCTACCTGGAAGGATCACCGGATCCACCTTGGAAAGGTCCCTGAAGCCCTGCAGAAGTCAGGCCTCACTATCAAGGCCAGTAAGTTCCAGACAGAGCCCACGATCCAGACAATTCTGGCTTGGGGGGCTCTAGCTACCCAGATCCAAGTCAGGGAATTCCTTGGCTTGACTGCATACTATAGGAGGTTTGTGAAGGATTATGGCACCATAGTGCCCCCCTCACAGAACATACCTCCAAGAAAATGCCCAAAAACATCAACTGGACAGTCAGTTGTCAAAAGGCCTTTGACACTCTGAAGGATGCAATGTGCTCTGCCCCAGTCCTAAATTAACTTGGGATAGGAGCAGTCTTAGCCCAGACCTGTGATGAGGGACATCCTGTTGCTTTTATAAGCAGAAGACTACTCCCTAGGGAACAAAAATGGAGTGCCATAGAGAGGGAAGTCTTTGCTGTGGTCTGGGCCTTGAAGAAGCTGTGGCCTTTTCTTTAGTTCTCACTTCTTAGTTCAAACAGACCACAGGCCTCTCAGGTGGCTTCAACAGATGAAAGGTGAGAACCCCAAACTGCTTAGGTTGTCCATATGTCTACAGGGGATGGACTTTAAAGTGGAACACAGACCTGGGACTGCCCATGCCAGTGCAGATGGCCTTTCCAGGTTCTTCCACGTAGAGGATAAAGACTCACCAGGGGAAGGGTAGCTTCATCCCTTCTCATTTGGAGGGTGTAGTGTGAGAAAGGGCCTCTTTTTGCATGGTTAGACCTCCACATTGTGCCTGGAAAATGATGTGGTTTCAAAGTTGTAAGTGCCCTGGACCCCTGCTAAAAAGGTTCCCAGGGCCAGATCTCGTTCCCAAAAACTGTACTATGTTTGTCACTTCGGCCACCTTTGTAAGTCCCTAGTAAATGGTTCACCTGCTACCCCGGGCATGGGCACTGAGGAGGGCCCCCCAGAGCTGCAGCGCCAACTGTGCTACTCTGAGAGGTCCCAAAACCAGCCTCATGCAGACTGCCATTGCGAGTGCATTACAAGGTGTATTTAAAAGTTGCAAATTCAACATGCCACTCACAAGAGTGCCCTGTCCACTAACACTGGATACACTATGGGTAAGTCACCCCTCTGGTAGGCCTAACAGCCGTAAGTCAGGGTGCACCATAATGCATGTGAGGGCATATGTTTGCATGAACAACTCTGCCCCTGCTGTGTCTTTACAAAACCTTATGGCATGGTAAGTGTACAGGGAAACCATAGCAAATACATGTGTTGGACACTGGTCATTACGAGTTCCCCAGCTACATGATGGCCTCCCTAAATCCTGGGTTGTTTTGTATCAAACAACTCAGAGTAATAAATCCTCACTGGTACCAGTGTTGAATTTATTATAAAATATACCCAGGAGCCACCCTGGAGGTGCCCCTACAAAATCTAACTATCCCTGGCATGGTTTCTGGCCAGTCCTAACCAGCCTGCCACCACCAGACAGGATTCTGGATCCCTGGGGAGAGAGCCTCTGCTTTCTGGGACCAAAAAACAAAGCCCTTCCTGGGCAGAGGTGTTACACCTTATTCCCCAGGAATGTACACCTCCCAGCCAGTGAGCTTTAAAGGGTTTGCCATCTTTGGAACTTCACCCCCAGCAATGCTACTAGCAGCAAATGGACACCTCCATTTCAAACCCCCACATTTGCCAAAAGAAACGTTGAGAAACTGAACAAAGGATAACAGGACTGACTACCCTCAGGCTGCACCACCCCCAAGGTGTAGCAGGCGAGGTGATCACTCCATTTGCAGTCAGCAACTGTGAGAAAGTAGCCTCTTTCTAGCCTTGTTACCCCCACTTTTGGCCTGTTTGTGAGTGTATGTCAGGGTGTTTTCACTGTCTCACTGGTATCCTGCTTGCCAGGGCCCAGTGCTCATAGTGAAAACCCTATGTTTTCAGTATGTTTGTTATGTGTCACTGGGACCCTGCTAGCCAGGACCCCAGTGCTCATAAGTTTGTGGCCTATATGTATGTGTTCCCTGTGTGATGCCTAACTGTCTCACTGAGGCCCTGCTATCCAGAACCTCAGTGGTTATGCTCTCTCATTTCTTTTAAATTGTCACTAACAGGCTAGTGACCAATTTTACCAATTTACATTGGCTTACTGGAACACCCTTATAATTCCCTAGTATATGGTACTGAGGTACCCAGGGTATTGGGGTTCCAGGAGATCCCTATGGGCTGCAGCATTTCTTTTGCCACCCATAGGGAGCTCTGACAATTCTTACACAGGTCTGCCACTGCAGCCTGAGTGAAATAACGTCCACGTTATTTCACAGCCATTTTACACTGCACTTAAGTAACTTATAAGTCACCTATATGTCTAACCTTTACCTGGTAAAGGTTAGGTGCAACGTTACTTAGTGTGAGGGCACCCTGGCACTAGCCAAGGTGCCCCCACATTGTTCAGGGCAAATTCCCCGGACTTTGTGAGTGCGGGGACACCATTACACGTGTGCACTACATATAGGTCACTACCTATATGTAGCTTCACAATGGTAACTCCGAATATGGCCATGTAACATGTCTATGATCATGGAATTTCCCCCTCTATGCCATCCTGGCATAGTTGGCACAATCCCATGATCCCAGTGGTCTGTAGCACAGACCCTGGTACTGCCAAACTGCCTTTCCTGGGGTTTCACTGCAGCTGCTGCTGCTGCCAACCCCTCAGACAGGTTTCTGCCCTCCTGGGGTCCAGCCAGGCTTGGCCCAGGATGGCAGAACAAAGGACTTCCTCTGAGAGAGGGTGTTACACCCTCTCCCTTTGGAAAATGGTGTGAAGGCAGGGGAGGAGTAGCCACCCCCAGCCTCTGGAAATGCTTTCATGGGCACACATGGTGCCCATTTCTGCATAAGCCAGTCTACACCGGTTCAGGGACCCCTTAGCCCTGCTCTGGCGCGAAACTGGACAAAGGAAAGGGGAGTGACCACTCCCCTGAGAGGTGTCCAGAGCTCCTCCAGTGTGCTCCAGACCTCTGCCATCTTGGAAACAGAGGTGCTACTGGCACACTGGACTGCTCTGAGTGGCCAGTGCCACCAGGTGACGTCAGAGAATCCTTCTGATAGGCTCCTTCAGGTGTTGCTAGCCTATCCTCTCTCCTAGGTAGCCAAACCCTCTTTTCTGGCTATTTAGGGTCTCTGTCTCTGGGGATTCCTTAGATAACGAATGCAAGAGCTCATCCGAGTTCCTCTACATCTCTCTCTTCACCTTCGGCCAAGGAATCGACTGCTGACCGCGCTGGAAGCCTGCAAAACTGCAACATAGTAGCAAAGACGACTACTGCAACTCTGTAACGCTGATCCTGCCGCCTTCTCGACTGTTTTCCTGGTGGTGCATGCTGTGGGGGTAGTCTGCCTCCTCTCTGCACTAGAAGCGCTGAAGAAATCTCCCGTGGGTCGACGGAATCGTCCCCCTGCAACCGCAGGCACCAAAGAACTGCATCACCGGTACCTTGGGTCTCCTCTCAGCACGACGAGCGAGGTCCCTTGAATCCAGCAACTCTGTCCAAGTGACTCCCACAGTCCAGTGACTCTTCAGTCCAAGTTTGGTGGAGGTAAGTCCTTGCCTCCCCACGCCAGACTGCATTGCTGGGAACCGCGACTTTTGCAGCTACTCCGGCCTCTTTGCACTTCCGGCGGAAATCCTTTGTGCACAGCCAAGCCTGGGTCCACGGCACTCTAACCTGCATTGCACGACTTTCTAAGTTGGTCTCTGGCGACGTGGGACTCCTTTGTGCGACTTCGGGTGAGCACCATTTCACGCATCCTCGTAGTGCCTGTTTCTGGCACTTCTCTGGGTGCTGCCTGCTGCTGAGAGGGCTCCTTGTCTTGCTCGACGTCCCCTCTGTCCCCCTGACCCACTTGGCGACATCCTGGTCCCTCCTGGGCCACAGCAGCATCCAAAAACACTAACCGCACGATTTGCAGCTAGCAAGGCTTGTTGGCGGTCTTTCGGCGGGAAAACACTTCTGCACGACTCTCCACGGCGTGAGAAATCCGTCCTCCAAAGGGAAAGTCTCTAGCCCTTGTCGTTCCTGCAGAAACCTAAGCTTCTACTGTCCAGTAGCAGCTTCTTTGCATCCACAGCTGGCATTTCTTGGGCATCTGCCCATCTCCGACTTGCTTGTGACTTTTGGACTTGGTCCCCTTGTTCCACAGGTACCCTCGACTGGAAATCCATTGTTGTTGCATTGCTGGTTTGTGTCTTTCCTGCAGAATTCCCCTATCACGACTTCTATGTCCTTTGGGGAACTTTAGTGCACTTTGCACTCACTTTTCAGGGTCTTGGGGTGGGCTATTTTTCTAACCCTTACTATTTTCTAATAGTCCCAGCGACCCTCTACAAGGTCACATAGGTTTGGGGTCCATTCGTGGTTCGCATTCCACTTTTGGAGTATATGGTTTGTGTTGCCCCTATCCCTATGTGTCCCCATTGCATCCTATTGTAACTATACATTGTTTGCACTGTTTTCTAAGACTATACTGCATATTTTTGGTATTGTGTACATATATCTTGTGTATATTTGCTATCCTCATACTGAGGGTACACTCTGAGATACTTTGGCATATTGTCATAAAAATAAAGTACCTTTATTTTTAGTATATCTGTGTATTGTGTTTTCTTATGATATTGTGCAAGTGACACTAGTGGTACTGTAGGAGCTTCACTCGTCTCCTAGTTCAGCCTAAGCTGCTCTGCTAAGCTACCATTATCTATCAGCCTATGCTGCTAGACACCCTATACACTAATAAGGGATAACTGGGCCTGGTGCAAGGTGCAAGTACCCCTTGGTACTCACTACAAGCCAGTCCAGCCTCCTACAGCAACTTATTACACCTTAAATGCCCTTCAAACAAGCATCGGCAAAGCCAATGGGTCTGGCCTTTCACGTAGCTACAGTACAGTGATTACTAGAAGCGTGAAGCCTTTAAGAAGACTGCAGCCCTCCAAAACCTTATTTGATGTCCCTCGCAAGTCAGAAGGAACTGCTTAAGAAGTCTGTCACAAAGCTGCAATAACTCACTTTGGGCCACTTATATGAAGCCTTTTTGAGGTCACAAATGGGCCAATTTGCAGAATCAGACTGTTTGTGAATGCAAAAAGGCATTTGACCTGTACCAAACACAAATAGCGATTCGGCTACCTGCTAGTGAATCTCAATTTGGGTTTGCGATTAGGTATTAGGAAGGGGCGTGTTGAGGGCGTGCCATCCTAACACCGAATGGCAGTGGTATGTGTAGGAGGCTGGACTGGCTTGTAGTGAGTACCAAGGGGTACTTGCACCTTGCACCAGGCCCAGTTATCCCTTATTAGTGTATAGGGTGTCTAGCAGCTTAGGCTGATAGATAATGGTAGCTTAGCAAAGCAGCTCAGGCTGAACTAGGAGACGTGTGAAGCTACTACAGTACCACTTAGTGTCATATGCACAATATCATAAGAAAACACAATACACAGTTATACTAAAAATAAAGGTACTTTATTTTTATGACAATATGCCAAAGTATCTTAGAGTGTACCCTCAGTGAGAGGATAGGAAATATACACAAGATATATATACACAATAGCAAAAATATGCAGTATAGTCTTAGAAAACAGTGCAAACAATGTATAGTTACAATAGGATGCAATGGGGAAACATAGGGATAGGGGCAACACAAACCATATACTCCAGAAGTGGAATGCGAACCACGAATGGACCCCAAACCTATGTGACCTTGTAGAGGGTCGCTGGGACTATTAGAAAATAGTGAGAGTTAGCAAAATAACCCACCCCAAGACCCTGAAAAGTGAGTGCAAAGTGCACCAAAGTTCCCCTAAGGACAAAATAGTCGTGTTAGAGGGAGAATGCAAGGAAAACACAAATCAGCAATGCAACAACGATGGATTCCTGTCTGAAGGTACCTGTGGAACAAGGGGACCAAGTCCAAAAGTCACAAGCAGCTCGGAGATGGGCAGATGCCCAAGAAATGCCAGCGGTTGGTGCAAAGAAGCTCTTACTAGGCTGAAGAACTGTGAATACTGCAGGAACGACAAGGGCTAGAGACTTCCCCTTTGGAGGATGGATCCCCCACGCCTTGGAGAGTCGTGCAGAAGTGTTTTCCCGCCGGATGGACGCCAACAAGCCTTGCTACATGCAAATCGTGCGTTTGGCGTTTTTGGACGCTGCTGGGGCCCAGGAGGGACCAGGAGGTCGCAAATTGGACCTGCAGAGAGAGGGGACGTCGAGCAAGACAAAGAGCCCTCACTGAATCCGGAGAAGTGCCAGAAACAGGCACTACGAGGATGCGTGAAACGGTGCTCGCCGAAGTTGCACAAAGGAGTCCCACGTCGCCGGAGACCAACTTAGAAAGTCGTGCAATGCAGGTTAGAGTGCCGTGGACCCAGGCTTGGCTGTGCACGAAGGATTTCCGCCGGAAGTGCACAGGGGCCGGAGAAGCTTGCAAAGTCGCGGTTCCCAGCAATGCAGCCCAGCGAGGTGAGGCAAGGACTTACCTCCACCAAACTTGGGCTGAAGAGTCACTGGACTGTGGGGGTCACTTGGACGGTGTCGCTGGATTCGAGGGACCTCGCTCGTCGTGCTGAGAGGAGACCCAAGGGACCGGAGATGCAGCTTTTTGGTGCCTGCGGTTGCAGGGGGAAGATTCCGTCGACCCACGGGAGATTTCTTCTGAGCTTCTGGTGCAGAGAGGAGGCAGACTACCCCCACAGCATGCACAAGCAGGAAAACAGTCGAGAAGGCGGCAGGATCAGCGTTACAGAGTTGCAGTAGTCGTCTTTGCTACTATGTTGCAGGTTTGCAGGCTTCCAGCGCGGTCAGCGGTCGATTCCTTATCAGAAGGTGAAGAGGGAGATGCAGAGGAACTCGGCTGAGCTCATGCATTCGTTATCTAAAGTTTCCCCAGAGACAGAGACCCTAAATAGCCAGAAAAGAGGGTTTGGCTACCTAGGAGAGAGGAAAGGCTACTAACACCTGAAGGAGCCTATCACAAGGAGTCTCTGACGTCACCTGGTGGCACTGGCCACTCAGAGCAGTCCAGTGTGCCAGCAGCACCTCTGTTTCCAAGATGGCAGAGGTCTGGAGCACACTGGAGGAGCTCTGGACACCTCCCAGGGGAGGTGCAGGTCAGGGGAGTGGTCACTCCCCTTTCCTTTGTCCAGTTTCGCGCCAGAGCAGGGGCTAAGGGGTCCCTGAACCGGTGTAGACTGGCTTATGCAGAATTGGGCACCTCTGTGCCCAACAAAGCATTTCCAGAGGCTGGGGGAGGCTACTCCTCCCCTGCCTTCACACCATTTTCCAAAGGGAGAGGGTGTCACACCCTCTCTCAGAGGAAGTTCTTTGTTCTGCCATCCTGGGCCAGGCCTGGCTGGACCCCAGGAGGGCAGCTGCCTGTCTGAGGGGTTGGCAGCAGCAGCAGCTGCAGTGAAACCCCAGGAAGGGCAGTCTGGCAGTACCAGGGTCTGTGCTACAGACCACTGGGATTATGGAATTGTACCAACAATGCCAGGATGGCATAGAGGGGGCAATTCCATGATCATAGACATGTTACATGGCCATATTCGGAGTTACCATGGTGAAGCTACATATAGGTAGTGACCTATATGTAGTGCACGCGTGTAATGGTGTCCCTGCACTCACAAAGTTCAGTGAATTGGCTCTGAACAATGTGGGGGCACCTTGGCTAGTGCCAGGGTGCCCTCACACTAAGTAACTTTGCACCTAACCTTTACCAGGTAAAGGTTAGACATATAGGTGACTTATAAGTTACTTAAGTGCAGTGTAAAATGGCTGTGAAATAACGTGGACGTTATTTCACTCAGGCTGCAGTGGCAGGCCTGTGTAAGAATTGTCAGAGCTCCCTATGGGTGGCAAAAGAAATGCTGCAGCCCATAGGGATCTCCTGGAACCCCAATACCCTGGGTACCTCAGTACCATATACTAGGGGATTATAAGGGTGTTCCAGTAAGCCAATGTAAATTGGTAAAAATGGTCACTAGCCTGTCAGTGACAATTTGGAAAGAAATGAGAGAGCATAACCACTGAGGTTCTGATTAGCAGAGCCTCAGTGAGACAGTTAGTCACTACACAGGTAACACATACAGGCACACTTATGAGCACTGGGGCCCTGGGTTACCAGGGTCCCAGTGACACATACAACTAAAACAACATATATACAGTGAAAAATGGGGGTAACATGCCAGGCAAGATGGTACTTTCCTACACAACCCCCCCCCCAAACGAAGGACAATAAGACTAGCCATTACCTGATGAGTCTTCATTGTCTAAGTGGAAATATCTGGAGAGTCCATCTGCATTGGAGTGGCTACTCCCAGGTCTATGTTCCACTGTATAGTCCATTCCCTGTAGGGATATGGACCACCTCAACAATTTTGGATTTTCACCTTTCATTTGTTTTAGCCAAAGTAGAGGTTTGTGGTCTGTCTGAACAATGAAGTGAGTGCCAAACAGGTATGGCCTCAACTTCTTCAGAGCCCAGACCACAGCAAAGGCCTCCCTCTCAATGGCAGACCAACGCTTTTCTCTAGGGGTCAACCTTCTACTAATAAAAGCAACAGGTTGATCCTGGCCCTCAGAATTAAGTTGTGATAGGACTGCCCCTACTCCTAATTCAGATGCATCAGTTTGGACATAGAATTTTTTAGAGTAACAAGGGCTTTTCAGGACAGGTGCAGAGCACATGGCCTGCTTCAGCTCCTCAAAAGCTTTCTGACAGTTTGCTGTCCATAATACCTTTTTAGGCATTTTCTTGGATGTGAGGTCATTAAGAGGGGCTGCAATGGAGCCATAGTTCTTAATGAACCTCCTGTAATACCCAGTGAGGCCTAGGAAGGCTCTCACCTGAGTCTGAGTGGTAGGGGGAATCCAATCAATAATAGTTTGGATTTTCCCATGAAGTGGTGCAATCTGTTCCCCACCAACAAGGTGTCCCAGATAAACCACCTTACCCTGCCCTATCTGGCACTTTGAAGCCTTGATAGTGAGGCCTGCCTTTTGCAGGGCCTCCAAAACTTTCCAAAGGTGGACCAGGTGATCATCCCAGCTGGAGCTAAAGACAGCTATATCATCCAAATATGCTGCACTGAAAGCTTCCAGCCCTTGCAGGACTGTGTTCACCAACCTCTGAAAAGTGGCAGGTGCATTTTTCAAACCAAAAGGCATTACAGTAAACTGGTAATGTCCTCCAATGGTAGAAAATGCAGTCTTAGGTTTAGCATCTTCTGACATTTTGATCTGCCAATACCCTGCAGTCAAATCAAAAGTGCTTAGATACTTGGCAGATGCCAGTGTATCTATTAGCTCATCTGCCCTGGGTATAGGGTGAGCATCTGTTTTGGTTACCAAGTTGAGACCTCTATAGTCTACACAAAACCTCATTTCCTTCTTTCCATCTTTAGAATTGGGTTTTGGTACCAGTACCACAGGAGAAGCCCATGGACTGTCAGAGTGCTCAACCACTCCTAGTTCCAACATCTTCTGAACTTCTTGCTTTATGCAGTCCCTGACATGGTCAGGCTGCCTATAGATCTTACTTTTGACAGGTAAACTGTCTCCAGTATCTATAGTGTGCTCACACCAAGAAGTGGTGCCTGGCACAATGGAGAAGAGTTCTGAAAATTGTCCTAGGAGATTTATGCAATTATCTTTCTGCTCAGCAGTAAGACAATCAGCCAAAACGACCCCTTCCACAAGAGCATCTTGTTCTGTGGAAGAGAAGAGATCAGGTAGAGGATCACTGTCTTCTTCCTGTCCCTCATCTGTTGCCATGAGCAGGGTGAGATCAGCCCTGTCATAGTAGGGTTTCAGGCGGTTGACATGGAGCACCCTAAGGGGACTCCTGGCAGTGCCTAAGTCAACCAAGTAGGTGACTTCACCCTTCTTTTCAACAATTGTGTGGGGTCCACTCCATTTATCTTGGAGTGCTCTTGGGGCCACAGGCTCCAAGACCCACACTTTCTGCCCTGGTTGGTACTGAACCAAAACAGCCTTCTGATCATGCCATTGCTTCTGGAGCTCTTGGCTGGCCTGAAGGTTTTTACTGGCCTTTTTCATGTACTCAGCCATCCTTGATCTGAGGCCAAGTACATAATCCACAATATCCTGCTTAGGAGCTTTTAAAGGTTGTTCCCAACCCTCCTTTACAAGTGTGAGTGGACCCCTAACAGGGTGTCCAAAAAGAAGTTCAAAGGGGCTGAAGCCCACTCCTTTCTGGGGTACCTCCCTGTAGGCAAAAAGGAGGCATGGTAGAAGGATATCCCATCTCCTGCGGAGTTTTTCAGGGAGTCCCATAATCATGCCTTTGAGAGTTTTATTAAATCTCTCCACCAGTCCATTTGTTTGTGGATGATAGGGTGTTGTGAACTTGTAAGTTACACCACACTCCTTCCACATGGCCTTTAAGTATGCAGACATGAAATTGCTTCCTCTGTCTGATACTACTTCCTTTGGGAAGCCCACCCTGGAAAATATTCCCAGGAGGGCCTTTGCCACTGCAGGAGCTGTAGTGGTCCTTAAAGGAATAGCTTCAGGGTATCTTGTGGCATGGTCCACTACCACCAAGATAAACCTATTGCCTGAAGCAGTAGGAGGGTCAAGGGGGCCAACTATGTCAACCCCTACCCTTTCAAAGGGAACCCCAACCACAGGCAGTGGGATAATGGGTGCCTTTGGAGTGCCACCTGTTTTGCCACTGGCTTGACAGGTTTCACAGGACTTACAAAATTCTTTTGTGTCCTCAGACATCCTAGGCCAATGAAACAGTGGTACCAATCTGTCCCAAGTTTTCATTTGACCCAGGTGCCCAGCTAAGGGAATGTCATGTGCCAGTGTTAGGAGGAACTTTCTGTACTCCTGAGGGATCACTAATCTCCTGGCAGCTCCAGGTTTAGGATCCCTATGCTCAGTGTACAAGAGGTTGTCCTCCCAGTAAACTCTGTGTGAGTCACTGACATCCCCATTAGTCTGTTTGACAGCTTGCTGTCTGAGACCCTCTAATGTGGGACAGGTTTGCTGTGCCACACTCAGCTCCTCTCTGGCAGGCCCCCCTTCACCCAAAAGCTCAGCAGTGTCTGCTTCCAGCTCCTCTGGTGTAGGTTCTGCACAGGGAGGGAATTCTTCTTCCTCAGAAGTAGAATCCACTGTAGAGGGAGGGATAGTAGGAAGTGGTTTGCTTCTACTAGCCCTAGTTTTAGGGAGCACTTGGTCCATTGTTCCAGGATCCAAGCTTCCCTGTCCTTTTTGCTTTTTGGCCTGAGCCCTTGTCAAAGCAAAAATATGCCCTGGGATGCCCAGCATTGCTGCATGGGCCTCCAACTCCACATCTGACCAAGCTGATGTCTCCAAATCGTTCCCTAATAGACAGTCTACAGGTAAATCTGAAGCTACCACAACTTTCTTTGGACCAGATACCCCCCCCCAGTTGAGATTTACAACAGCCATGGGGTGGCTTTGTGTTATGTTGTGAGCATCGGTTACTTGGTACTGGTGTCCAAGTATGTGTTGTTCAGGGTGCACCAGTTTCTCAATCACCATTGTGACACTGGCACCTGTGTCCCTGTAGGCCTGGACCTCAACACCATTTATTAGGGTTAGTTGCTTGTACTTCTCCAAGTTATGGGGGCAAGCAACCAAAGTGGCTAAGTCAATAGCCCCTTCAGAGACTAAAGTAGCCTCTGTGGTCTCCCTAATCAGACCAACCCCAACTAAATTACCAAAAGTGAGCCCAGCTACTCCCTTGGATTGGCTATTAGTAGGTTTGCTCCCACCACCACTGCTATTAGAAGGGACACTAGGTGTAGCAGTAGGGGTTGTAGTGGTAGGAGCTGTGGTGCCTTTCTTTGGACAACTGGGATCTGTTGTCCAATGGCCTTTTATCTTACATAAATAGCACCATGGTTTCTTTTCCTTGTTCTGATGAAAGGAGGGTTTGGGCCCACCACCCCCACCAGAGTGTTTTTGTGGGCCTGATGAAGACTCATTTTTAGATTTGTCCCCACCCTTGTCTGAAGACTTACCATCCTTCTTTTTGTTGCCATCTTTGTCACCCCCTGTATGAACTTTTCTGTTCACTCTTGTTCTGACCCATTTGTCTGCCTTCTTTCCCAATTCTTGGGGAGAGGTCAGATCAGAGTCCACCAAGTACTGGTGCAACAAATCAGACACACAATTATTAAGAATATGCTCTCTCAGGATTAAGTTATACAGGCTGTCATAATCAGTAACTTTACTGCCATGTAACCACCCCTCCAAGGCCTTCACTGCCTGGTCAATGAAATCAACCCAGTCTTGTGAAGACTCCTTTTTGGTATCTCTGAACTTGATCCTGTACTGTTCAGTGGTTAAGCCATAACCATCCAGGAGTGCATTCTTAAGAACTTGGAAATTGTTAGCATCATTTTCTTTTACAGTAAGGAGCCTATCCCTACCTTTTCCAGTAAATGATAGCCATAGGATAGCAGCCCACTGCCTTTGAGGGACATCCTGTACAGCACAGGCCCTCTCAAGTGCAGCAAACCACTTGTTAATGTCATCCCCCTCCTTGTAAGGGGGAACTATCTTATGCAGATTCCTGGAATCATGCTCTTTTGCAGGATGACTATGGGGAATACTGCTGCTGCCACCATGGGTATCTAAACCCATTTTCTGTCTTTCCCTCTCTATTTCTAAAGACTGTCTATCCAAATCCAGCTGTTGCTTCTTGAGCTTCAGTCTGGTTTGCTCCACTCTCAATCTATTGAGCTCCCTTTCCAACAATCTGTCATCAGGGTGGGTGGGAGGGACATTTCTAGATACAGAGGTATGATGGGAATGAACAGAAGGAGACCTGTCCCTTACAGAGGGCACCCTAACAGCTTGGCTACCAGTATAATGTGAGAGCACATCATCAGTATGATGTGATTCAACCTCTGTACCAACTATGCTAGACTGTCTAGTAATGGGCAGGCTGAGAAGTTTCTTTCCTGAACCTTTTCCTGGGGGAGTCCCTGGATCAGATTGAGAACCATTAGCTACTTTTTCTACAGATTGGGCACTTATGGCCTTATCCTGTACTCTAAGCATATTAATTAACAGTTCTAAAGAAGGATTCTTCCCTACACTCAAACCTCTCTCTATGCAGAGACTCCTTGCTCCTTTCCAGCTAAGGTGATCATATGCAAGTTTGGACAGTTCAACTTTTTGGCCTGTGCCAGACATTTTTAGAGAGAGTTAAAGTGATAGACAAAGAGAAAAAAGTTTTCAGAACTTTTTGGAAAGACAGAAAAAACTTTTTAAACTTTTAAGAACTTTTTGAAAGTTTAGAAGTACTTTTCAGCACTTAGAAAAGAGTGAAAAGAGGAAATGCAAAACTTTTTGGCTATGTGTATATACACTGACCTTGTTTTGTATATTTTTCTCTTATGAAAAGTACAATGACAAGAGTGGTAAGTAGTCTCAAAGCACTTATCCCACCACTGCACAACCAATGTAGGAGGCTGGACTGGCTTGTAGTGAGTACCAAGGGGTACTTCCACCTTGCACCAGGCCCAGTTATCCCTTATTAGTGTATAGGGTGTCTAGCAGCTTAGGCTGATAGATAATGGTAGCTTAGCAAAGCAGCTCAGGCTGAACTAGGAGACGTGTGAAGCTACTACAGTACCACTTAGTGTCATATGCACAATATCATAAGAAAACACAATACACAGTTATACTAAAAATAAAGGTACTTTATTTTTATGACAATATGCCAAAGTATCTTAGAGTGTACCCTCAGTGAGAGGATAGGAAATATACACAAGATATATATACACAATAGCAAAAATATGCAGTATAGTCTTAGAAAACAGTGCAAACAATGTATAGTTACAATAGGATGCAATGGGGAAACATAGGGATAGGGGCAACACAAACCATATACTCCAGAAGTGGAATGCGAACCACGAATGGACCCCAAACCTATGTGACCTTGTAGAGGGTCGCTGGGACTATTAGAAAATAGTGAGAGTTAGCAAAATAACCCACCCCAAGACCCTGAAAAGTGAGTGCAAAGTGCACCAAAGTTCCCCTAAGGACAAAATAGTCGTGTTAGAGGGAGAATGCAAGGAAAACACCAATCAGCAATGCAACAACGATGGATTCCTGTCTGAAGGTACCTGTGGAACAAGGGGACCAAGTCCAAAAGTCACAAGCAGCTCGGAGATGGGCAGATGCCCAAGAAATGCCAGCGGTTGGTGCAAAGAAGCTCTTACTAGGCTGAAGAACTGTGAATACTGCAGGAACGACAAGGGCTAGAGACTTTCCCTTTGGAGGATGGATCCCCCACGCCTTGGAGAGTCGTGCAGAAGTGTTTTCCCGCCGGATGGATGCCAACAAGCCTTGCTACACGCAAATCGTGCGTTTGGCGTTTTTGGACGCTGCTGGGGCCGAGGAGGGACCAGGAGGTCGCAAATTGGACCTGCAGAGAGAGGGGACGTCGATCAAGACAAAGAGCCCTCACTGAAACAGGTAGCACCCGGAGAAGTGCCAGAAACAGGCACTACGAGGATGCGTGAAACGGTGCTCGCCGAAGTTGCACAAAGGAGTCCCACGTCGCCGGAGACCAACTTAGAAAGTCGTGCAATGCAGGTTAGAGTGCCGTGGACCCAGGCTTGGCTGTGCACGAAGGATTTCCGCCGGAAGTGCACAGGGGCCGGAGAAGCTTGCAAAGTCGCCGTTCCCAGCAATGCAGCCCAGCGAGGTGAGGCAAGGACTTACCTCCACCAAACTTGGGCTGAAGAGTCACTGGACTGTGGGGGTCACTTGGACGGTGTCGCTGGATTCGAGGGACCTCGCTCGTCGTGCTGAGAGGAGACCCAAGGGACCGGAGATGCAGCTTTTTGGTGCCTGCGGTTGCAGGGGGAAGATTCCGTCGACCCACGGGAGATTTCTTCTGAGCTTCTGGTGCAGAGAGGAGGCAGACTACCCCCACAGCATGCACAAGCAGGAAAACAGTCGAGAAGGCGGCAGGATCAGCGTTACAGAGTTGCAGTAGTCGTCTTTGCTACTATGTTGCAGGTTTGCAGGCTTCCAGCGCGGTCAGCGGTCGATTCCTTATCAGAAGGTGAAGAGGGAGATGCAGAGGAACTCGGCTGAGCTCATGCATTCGTTATCTAAAGTTTCCCCAGAGACAGAGACCCTAAATAGCCAGAAAAGAGGGTTTGGCTACCTAGGAGAGAGGAAAGGCTACTAACACCTGAAGGAGCCTATCACAAGGAGTCTCTGACGTCACCTGGTGGCACTGGCCACTCAGAGCAGTCCAGTGTGCCAGCAGCACCTCTGTTTCCAAGATGGCAGAGGTCTGGAGCACACTGGAGGAGCTCTGGACACCTCCCAGGGGAGGTGCAGGTCAGGGGAGTGGTCACTCCCCTTTCCTTTGTCCAGTTTCGCGCCAGAGCAGGGGCTAAGGGGTCCCTGAACCGGTGTAGACTGGCTTATGCAGAATTGGGCACCTCTATGCCCAACAAAGCATTTCCAGAGGCTGGGGGAGGCTACTCCTCCCCTGCCTTCACACCATTTTCCAAAGGGAGAGGGTGTCACACCCTCTCTCAGAGGAAGTTCTTTGTTCTGCCATCCTGGGCCAGGCCTGGCTGGACCCCAGGAGGGCAGCTGCCTGTCTGAGGGGTTGGCAGCAGCAGCAGCTGCAGTGAAACCCCAGGAAGGGCAGTCTGGCAGTACCAGGGTCTGTGCTACAGACCACTGGGATTATGGAATTGTACCAACAATGCCAGGATGGCATAGAGGGGGCAATTCCATGATCATAGACATGTTACATGGCCATATTCGGAGTTACCATGGTGAAGCTACATATAGGTAGTGACCTATATGTAGTGCACGCGTGTAATGGTGTCCCCGCACTCACAAAGTTCAGTGAATTGGCTCTGAACAATGTGGGGGCACCTTGGCTAGTGCCAGGGTGCCCTCACACTAAGTAACTTTGCACCTAACCTTTACCAGGTAAAGGTTAGACATATAGGTGGCTTATAAGTTACTTAAGTGCAGTGTAAAATGGCTGTGAAATAACGTGGACGTTATTTCACTCAGGCTGCAGTGGCAGGCCTGTGTAAGAATTGTCAGAGCTCCCTATGGGTGGCAAAAGAAATGCTGCAGCCCATAGGGATCTCCTGGAACCCCAATACCCTGGGTACCTCAGTACCATATACTAGGGGATTATAAGGGTGTTCCAGTAAGCCAATGTAAATTGGTAAAAATGGTCACTAGCCTGTCAGTGACAATTTGGAAAGAAATGAGAGAGCATAACCACTGAGGTTCTGATTAGCAGAGCCTCAGTGAGACAGTTAGTCACTACACAGGTAACACATACAGGCACACTTATGAGCACTGGGGCCCTGGGTTACCAGGGTCCCAGTGACACATACAACTAAAACAACATATATACAGTGAAAAATGGGGGTAACATGCCAGGCAAGATGGTACTTTCCTACAGTATGTGTGAATGTTTTGCAACTGAAATGTGGTCATAAACCATTCGCATTTTACCTCTAATTTCAAATTGGTGGTAACCCATTCGCAAACGGGAATGGGTCCCAAAAGGACCCCTTCACCTTTGTGGAAGTTTGTAAAAACATTTTTTAAGAGCAGGCAGCGGTCCCACGGATCACTGCCTACTGTTAAAAAATGAAAATTAAACTTTTCTTTTTTTTTTTTTAAACGCATCCCGTTTTCTTTAAGGAAGCCTGGCTGCATTTCCAGGAAAATATTTGCTTCATTTAAAAGTAATCGCGGACAGGGTGGTCTGCAGACCCCAGCACACAACTATCCCTGTGATTTTGTGATTCCCAATGGGTCACAAAGGGAGGCCTACCTCATTAATATTATTGAGGTAGGTCTATTTGCGACACACTGGGAATCGCAAATGAAACTCAAAAGAATTTCATACATTTGAAATAGCGATTTCCTAATTGCGATTCAAAGGAAATCGCAATTCGGAACTCACTATTTCAAACTTTCGTACATGTGGCCTTTTGTTACTAAATGTCCCTCCAGAGTAAGACACTACTCCTTTTGCTGCACTCAAAGTTGTGCTTGATTTCAATAGGAGAAGTAAATATGGCAAAGCTGGTCTGTGCTGATAAAGCAGCATCGCAACTATCAATAAATGTCCTGATTACTGTGGAACATTTGTGAAGACAACCTAGTACATATAGGTACTAGCAGTCACTGGTTAATGGTTAACTGGTTAATATATATATATTTATATTACCAATTGCGGTTGCCAGTAGGTAGTTATAGTTAGGACCTAGTTTCCATAGAAAAAGCTATTTTTCTTTTGCTAATAACTTTGGCGTTGTTTCATGAATCTTACATTTTTTTTCAAAACTAGTGTGCCAGTCACTCAAGGTGCTGTCTGGAAAGTTTTGGGATGATTTGTTAAGCGGGAGCCGAGAAAAAGAGGGGGTCCCAAAATACATTTTCCACCTGCAGTTTCCCATAGAGATTTTGAACACGACTAAAGCTCGGCCACTGTTCGGAATTACACCAAACTTTGGCAGAAAACTAGCTATTGGTCCAGAAAGAGCCCTTTTTAGGTTTCGCCTGCACAGCACCTGCGCTGTGGCGAAATCTTTAGTAGCTGAAAAAAACACCGGAAAGGGGACTCACAGCCCGCCTTACAACCCGCCCACAGCCTTCCCTGTACTTACGATTGGTAGTCTTCTCTGGTCACTCTCCTTTTCTTGCTTGTCATTGGTCAGCAGGATTGCAGAGGTCATCAGGTTGCACTTCCTCTCTTCTCCGTCATCGGCTGTTCTCTGGCGCTTGGACCAAGTACTCTTTCCGGCTGCCTATGAGTGGCTGGCGGTCAGTACCTTTCCACTGGCCGCACGCTTCTCAGGTACTTCTTATTTCTGCCTGGCCGTCAGTGCGCCTGAAATGTGATTTGTTCACTTCTGGCCCTCCTTGGGCACCATTGTGCTGCTTTACCCACCCCTTCTTGCAGTACACTGCTGGAATTCTTCTAACCTCTGAGACGAAGTGTCATGGAAGTGCTTTGATAGTGACCGTTCGACTCCAGTACTATCTACTGAGTTAAGAAGCGGAAATGGTGTTTGCGCTGCATTTCATGCATTGAACCTGCATCAGAGCACACTGAATTCCCTGAGATGGAGGAGTCTCGCATGCACTGCATTCAACAGCTGCAATGTTGTCTCTAAGAACTGACAATTCTTTCAAAAACTGACGTACAAGCACAGATTCGCCCCCAATTAACATCTTGTCCCCTGTCTCTAGTCCAACAAAGAACAAAGGCGTCTGTGCGACTTCTGCAGAGATGCTGTCCTTTCAGCCTGAGAATCAGGAACGTTTGACCGGTCACAAAAACACAGCTCTTTTTAAGAGTCTGTTCATATTTTCAAGTTTGTGTTGTACACTTTGCAACCAAAGCTTTGAATCTATCTATGTTAAAAGGAGAAAACACTAATTTCAACAAGCATTGGCAAAGCCAAAAGGTTTACTCGCTACGAAATATATTGGTCTTGTCAATGTTTTTTTTAGTAATGTCACACAGCAGCTCTAGCTGCTGTGCAACATCTCAAAGTTTTTTTTAAAAAAGCACTGTAATGTTGGCAGCATTGTCCGCATTACAGTTTAGCGGTGACCGCGTCATAGTTTTTTTTTTTTTTTTTTAACTTTAACACATGCTGCGCAGCAGCTAACACTCCTGTGTCACATGTCTAAAAAAGATTCACAAAAACTTTGGATTTCGTACAGGAAAAACCTATTGGCTTTGCCAATGCTTGTTGTAATTTGGTATAAATCTCTTCAGCAGTTTTGGAATAATTAAAGAAAAAAGAAATATCTGTATCTAGAGACGCAAAGGATTCACGGATCTGAGGGCAAAAGGAAGGTCCCTGATTGGCTGGCCGCAACCTGAGAGGAATGTTGTGGTCGTCATTTTGTTTTTTGCATCAGCAAAGTGTGGGGGGGTGATCAAAAACTGATATAAGGGGTAAGAATGCAGCCATCCTGATCCCATAGGACTGATGGAGGGGTCTCTGAGGGACTCCTCATGGGGAAGAAAACGCGCATCAATCACTGCACTGAGCGCGGCTACCAGTGTAAATCCACGAAGTATTTGTGGACCCCAAGCCAGCGAAAAAAAATACACCCACTCACACATCAAAACCCACAGTCATGCGTGATGGTGGTCGTCCTTTGGCCATGCATGATGGTGGTTGTCCTAACGTACAGTAATTATATATTACTTTACATTAAAAAAACATGGAAATTCACTGAAAAAAATAAACTGTACAGGGATGTTATAGTTAAGTTCAAGTGTTACGCATACAAAACCATAGAAATGTAGCAGTTATAGCTATAGATTTACCTATCTGAAGAAACTATAACTCATGTCTTAAAGTAACTTTAGGTTACAAGTTGTAGTTTCTTAACATAAGCTTAACTATAAGAATAACTATAGCTGCTGAATTTCTATGGTTCTTGTGTGGGTAAAATGGGAACCTAACTAAAACGTCACAGTAACCTTTGTTTTTTTCTGAAAAAAAACAAAGGTTACAGGGACGTTATAGTTAGGTTCACATTTTACCCACACAAAAAAAAAAAATCACTGAAAAAACCAAAGGTTACAAGAACGTAATAGTTAGGCTCACATTTTAAACGTACAAAGCCGTAGAAATTCACCTGTTATAGTCAGAGGTATTTCAAGTGAGTATAACTCGCGCCCTAAAATAACTATCACTTGCACCCCCACCATGCACAGTTATCTGATCAATAATTTTACTGCAGATGTTACATTGACATTATCAATGAGGTTATCAAAGGTGTCATGACCGCTGTAATTTTTGGGGCAATTAGCAGTAATATCAATATAAGTGCACTGTTCCACAAGAGAGAGAGAAAACAAGAGAACCAATTAAGTTCTATTCAGCGAAGGCGAATCTATACAGGGTGTTTTAGGAGATCCCTCAAGCACCCACTAGGGTGACAGGTATCATCATTGGGCTTACTCCTCGCCAGACTGGTGCTGCAATGCCCGGCGGGCCACCCAGCATTCTGGGTGGCACTCAACCATTGTTAAATTGCTAACAAAAGAAGGTCTGGGAAAGAGACTGACTAAGAAACGGAGAGTGTGAAGAAGAGACAAAACTCTTAAAATTAGCTCTGAACCCAAACCATTATTTTAATGTGTTAGAAACTAGGTCCAGGACAAGATTAAAAACGGGAATATAGGAGTGTTACTGGAAATAATGTACCATTACACTCTCTAATTAGGGAAGTTAGTTTACCTAATCCTACATGGTCAACATGTTTCGCGTCTATGATCGGACCGTATTAGAGATTGGGCTCCCTAGGTCTGCGCTAGCATCGACCAAGGAGATCGTATTGGATTGCTCCTCGATGAATCCGGAAAACCTGCCCGAGCCCAATCTCTAATATGGGATGGGCGACTGTACTGACCAACTGACTTAGACATACTCTGTCTTCTATTCTGTAAGTGACTTTTCGTGCACTTGATTAATTGTTGAACCAAATTATAACATCCCTGTAACCTTTGGTTTTTCAATTGAATTTCTATGTTTTTTTAATTCTATTCTCTAACTATAAGGTACCAGTAACCTTTGTTTTTTTAGTGAATGTCTATGATTTTTTTACGTAAAATGTTTTTCAATAAAATACGTTAATCCAACAACCATCGCGCAAGACTAGGAGTGTGCGTGAAGCTCTGCTCCTCTGGCGGAGCTAACAGAGTTTTTGGAACTTAGCGCTCTACTTGGAGCGCAGAGTTGTCCAAAAAAACTCTGCTAGCCCAGCCAGCAGAGCTGAGCTCACCCGGAGCGCGCTGCAGCCCCATATGCGCTGTACTGCGCAAATGCAGACAGTCTACACTTGCGCTGTGCAGCCCATAACTGGGCTGCAGCGCGCCCTGGAGCAGAGCAGGGAGGCAGCTGCTGAGAGGACTTGTTGCCATCGGACGAGGAGGAGAGGAAGTCCCCCGGGAAGACCCAGGTAAGTCCTCGTCTCTTTTATTGTCGTTGTTTGTGCACCAAGGACTGAAATGGCAGCTTTTGCTGTCTACAGCCCTGGCCTGAATTCAGAGTGTGTGTGTGTGCGCGTGTGTTCACGTGTGCATGCATGTGTGCTTGTGTGTGTGTTCATATGCTTACAATTCCTCATGCCGTTACTAGAGTTCCCTTTGCAGTCAGATGCTAAACCTTCAAATTCTTTCATGAAGCCGCAGTTCTAGGTGCTATTACTAGCTGACCCTTTGGAGCTAAATGCAAAAGCACTGAACACAGAGAATGAAAGTTCTCGTAGAGCAGAGAGAGAGGTGCAGGGCTAGGAGGTCAGAGAGAGAAAGTTCTAATTAAGCACTAAGAGAGGTGTAGGGTTTAGGGTTCACACAGCGAGCACAGAGTTCTGGTGGAGCAGAGAGAGAGGTGCGGGGCTTCCAGTTCACAAAGAGAGGTGTAGGGTTTAGGGTTCACATAGGGAGCACAGAGTTCTGGTGGGGCAGAGAGAGAGGTGCGGGGCTTCGGGTTCACAAAGAGAGGTGTAGGGTTTAGGGTTCACATAGGGAGCACAGAGTTCTGGTGGAGCAGAGAGAGAGGTGCGGGGCTTCGAGTTCACAAAGAGAGGTGTAGGGGTTAGGGTTCACACAGGGAGCACAAAGTTCTGGTGGAGCAGAGAGAGAGGTGCAGGGCTTCGAGTTCACAAAGAGAGATGTAGGGTTTAGGGTTCACACAGGGAGCACAGAGTTCTGGTGGACCAGAGAGAGAGGTGCGGGGCTTCGAGTTCACAAAGAGAGGTGTAGGGGTTAGGGTTCACACAGGGAGCACAGAGTTCTGGTGGAACAGAGAGAGAGGTGCGGGGCTTCGAGTTCACAAAGAGAGGTGTAGGGTTTAGAGTTCACATAGGGAGCACAGAGTTCTGGTGGAGCAGAGAGAGAGAGGTGCGGGGCTTCGAGTTCACAAAGAGAGGTGTAGGGTTTAGAGTTCACATAGGGAGCACAGGGTGGAGCAGAGAGAGCGTTGCGGAGCTTCGAGTTCACAAAGAGAGGTGTAGGGATTAGAGTTCACATAGGGAACACAGAGTTCTGGTGGAGCAGAGAGAGAGGTGCGGGGCTTCAAGTTCACAAAGAGAGGTGTAGGGTTTAGGGTTCACATAGGGAGCACAGAGTTCTGGTGGAGCAGAGAGAGAGGTGCAGGGCTTCAAGTTCACAAAGAAAGGTGTAGGGTTTAGGGTTCACATAGGGAGCACAGAGTTCTGGTGGAGCAGAGAGAGAAGTGCGGGGCTTCGAGTTCACAAAGAGAGGTGTAGGGTTTAGGGTTCACATAGAGAGCACAGAGTTCTGGTGGAGCAGAGAGAGAGGTGCGGGGCTTCGGGTTCACAAAGAGAGGTGTAGGGTTTAGGGTTCACACAGGGAGCACAGAGTTCTGGTGGAGCAGAGCGAGAGGTGCGGGGCTTCGAGTTCACAAAGAGAGGTGTAGGGTTTAGAGTTCACACAGGGAGCACAGAGTTCTGGTGGACCAGAGAGAGAGGTGCGGGGCTTCGAGTTCACAAAGAGAGGTGTAGGGGTTAGGGTTCACACAGGGAGCACAGAGTTCTGGTGGACCAGAGAGAGAGGTGCGGGGCTTCGAGTTCACAAAGAGAGGTGTAGGGATTAGGGTTCACACAGGGAGCACAGAGTTCTGGTGGACCAGAGAGAGAGGTGCGGGGCTTCGAGTTCACAAAGAGAGGTGTAGGGTTTAGGGTTCACACAGGGAGCACAGAGTTCTGGTGGACCAGAGAGAGAGGTGCGGGGCTTCGAGTTCACAAAGAGAGGTGTAGGGTTTAGGGTCCACACAGGGAGCACAGAGTTCTGGTGGACCAGAGAGAGAGGTGCGGGCTTCGAGTTCACAAAGAGAGGTGTACGGTTTAGGATTTACACAGGGAGCACAGGGTGGAGCAGAGAGAGAGTTGCGGAGCTTCGAGTTCACAAAGAGAGGTGGAGGGATTAGAGTTCACATAGAGAACACAGAGTTCTGGTGGAGCAGAGAGAGAGGTGCGGGGCTTCGAGTTCACAAAGAGAGGTGTAGGGTTTAGGGTTCACATAGGGAGCACAGAGTTCTGGTGGAGCAGAGAGAGAGGTGCGGGGCTTCGAGTTCACAAAGAAAGGTGTAGGGTTTAGGGTTCACATAGGGAGCACAGAGTTCTGATGGAGCAGAGAGAGAAGTGCGGGGCTTCGAGTTCACAAAGAGAGGTGTAGGGTTTAGGGTTCACATAGGGAGCACAGAGTTCTGGTGGAGCAGAGAGAGAGGTGAGGGGCTTCGGGTTCACAAAGAGAGGTGTAGGGTTTAGGGTTCACACAGGGAGCACAGAGTTCTGGTGGAGCAGAGCGAGAGGTGCAGGGCTTCGAGTTCACAAAGAGAGGTGTAGGGTTTAGAGTTCACACAGGGAGCACAGAGTTCTGGTGGACCAGAGAGAGAGGTGCGGGGCTTCGAGTTCACAAAGAGAGGTGTAGGGGTTAGGGTTCACACAGGGAGCACAGAATTCTGGTGGACCAGAGAGAGAGGTGCGGGGCTTCGAGTTCACAAAGAGAGGTGTAGGGGTTAGGGTTCACACAGGGAGCACAGAATTCTGGTGGACCAGAGAGAGAGGTGCGGGGCTTCGAGTTCACAAAGAGAGGTGTAGGGTTTAGGGTTCACACAGGGAGCACAGAATTCTGGTGGACCAGAGAGAGAGGTGCGGGGCTTCGAGTTCACAAAGAGAGGTGTAGGGTTTAGGGTTCACACAGGGAGCACAGAATTCTGGTGGACCAAGAGAGAGAGGTGCGGGGCTTCGAGTTCACAAAGAGAGGTGTAGGGTTTAGGGTTCACACAGGGAGCACAGAGTTCTGGTGGACCAAGAGAGAGAGGTGCGGGGCTTCGAGTTTACAAAGAGAGGTGTAGGGTTTAGGGTTCACACCGGGAGCACAGAGTTCTGGTGGACCAGAGAGAGAGGTGCGGGGCTTCGAGTTCACAAAGAGAGGTGTAGGGTTTAGGGTTCACACAGGGAGCACAGAGTTCTGGTGGACCAGAGAGAGAGGTGCGGGGCTTCGAGTTCACAAAGAGAGGTGTAGGGTTTAGGGTTCACACAGGGAGCACAGAGTTCTGGTGGACCAGAGAGAGAGGTGCGGGCTTCGAGTTCACAAAGAGAGGTGTAGGGTTTAGGGTTCACACAGGGAGCACAGAGTTCTGGTGGACCAGAGAGAGAGGTGCAGGGCTTCGAGTTCACAAAGAGAGGTGTAGGGTTCACATAGGGAGCACAGAGTTCTGGTGGAGCAGAGAGAGAGGTGCAGGGCTTCGAGTTCACAAAGAAAAGTGTAGGGTTTAGGGTTCACACAGGGAGCACAGAGTTCTGGTAGAACAGAGAGAGAGGTGCGGGGCTTCGAGTTCACAAAGAGAGGTAGGGGCATAGTTTTGGTGGTGCAGAAAAAGGGCCAGTCTTTGGTCAGATCTAATCTTATAGCTTCTAGCAATGAGGGGCCCTAAAACCTTAGTGCAGCTGGAGCCAACATAGGGTCGCAGTATCTGTCAGAGTAATGAGGGCCCGCTGGCCTCAGTTGTGCTAGATCCTACACACTCCTAAAGTGCCTGGTAACTTAAGAAGGGGGCCATGAACCTTAGCTCAGCTGGACCAACATAGGCTCATCTAGCTGGTAAAGCAGAGTATGGGCCTACAAACAAGTACTGCGATAGCAGAGAACCGCATAGCACAGTTCAGGTCAGGTCAGAGCACTGTCAAGGACTTACGTAGTTTTCATAGAGGAGCTTGGAGTATTTCACCCTCACATCCTCCACACCGTCGGTCACCATATCAATGTGGGCAGCTTCCTGCATGTTACTCCCACAGAGGTCTGTCCAAGAGGTTGGAGACAGGGTAGAGGGATTAAGGAGAGAAAAGAATGGAAATACGTTGAGCAAGAAAGTAGACAAACTTATCACGCACCCTTTGATTCCTTGTCTCTCCATACTGAGGATGAGTAGAAATCACACTAGTATTAAAGAGAAATAAAATAAGTTTCTCTCATCGATAAAGACATTCTGGTCGTTGATAGTTTGAACATATAAGTTTAGGCATTTTGAAGTCAGTTCAATTATTTGGATACAAACTTCTACACACAATAGTGACTCATCAGATTAATGCCATTCCATGCACACTTGACAGCATGTATCGTTGTATGTCAGCCATTCCATATATATCAACAGCTCTGTATGTCCACCATTCTATATATACCGACAGCTCTATCGCTGTATGTCAGCCATTCCATATATACCGACAGCCCTATCACTGTATGTTAGCCATTCGATATATACCGACAGCCCTATCGCTGTATGCCAGCCATTCCATATATACCGATAGCTCTATCGCTGTATGTCAGCCATTCTATATATACCGACAGCTCTATCGTATGTCAGCCATTCCATATATACCGACAGCTCTATCCCTGTATGTTAGCCACTCCATATATACCAACAGCTCTATCGTATGTCAGCCATTCCATATATACCAACAGCCCTAT
Source organism: Pleurodeles waltl (assembly GCF_031143425.1). Lineage (NCBI taxonomy): Eukaryota > Metazoa > Chordata > Amphibia > Caudata > Salamandridae > Pleurodeles > Pleurodeles waltl. The sequence goes on from NC_090443.1 coordinate 1,057,469,955, forward strand.
CGCTGTATGCCAGCCATTCCAGATATACCGACAGCCCTATCGCTCTATGTCAGCCATTCCATATATACCGACAGCCCTATCACTGTCAGTTAGCCCTTCTATATATACCGACAGCTCTATCGCTTTATGTCAGCCATCCCATATATACCGACAGCTCTATCCCTGTATGTCAGCCATTCCATATATACCAACAGCTCTATCGTATGTCAGCCATTCCATATATACCGACAGCTCTATCACTGTATGTCAGCCATTCCATATATACTGACAGCCCTATCGCTGGATGTTAGCCATTCCATTTATACGACAGTCCTATCACTATATGTCAGCCATTCCATATATACCAACAGCTCTATCCCTTTATGTTAGCCATTCCATATATACCTACTGCTCTATCGCTGTATGTTAGCCATTCCATATATACCGACTGCTCTATCACTGTATGTCGGCCATTCCATATATACCGACAGCTCTACTGCTTTTTGTCAGCCATTCCATATATACCGACAGCTCTATCGCTTTATGTCAGTCATCCCATATATACCGACAGCCCTATCGCTGTATGTCAGCGATTCCATAAATACCGACAGCTCTATCCCTGTATGTCAGCCATTCCGACAGCTCTATCGCTGTATTTCAGCCATTCCATGTATACCAACAGCTCTATCTCTAAATCGGCTACCGACTGCCCTATCACTGTATGTCAGCCATTCCATATATACCGACAGCCCTATCGCAGTATGTCAGCCATTCCATATATACCAACAGCTCTAGCTCTGTATGACAGCCATTTCATTCCCACCGACAGACCTATCGCTGAATGTCCACCATTCCATGTACAAAGACAGACCTATTGGTGTATGTCAGTCATTCCACACACATCGAGACATGTATCACCTCTGCACCCAAACATTGCATACTATCTGAGCCATCAGTTGGTACTACTATCACTCACTAAACATCTCTGTCTTAAAGTGGTTTCAGTGATTACAACCTTTTTCAGTCTGCTTTTAAGGACAGTTGAGTTTTCCAGAAAAGACAAAATTAATTCTTCAAGTGGAATAAAATGAAGAGGTAGATTCCATGACCAATAATTTATTGTGGGCTCCTGTTCAGACTGCCCACAACATGGTCCAGTCTGGAGAAGGCTGCCCAGAACTACTCTGATTGGCTGCCCAGCGGGAAATACTTTGCCAAACAATGTGCTGATATACCAGGTCCTTTCAGCAGCTCTGAGTGGCTGTCTTTCATCCAATCCACGCTGGCCTCCATGGTGAGATCATTCTGAATGGCTTTTTCACAGCCAATTAAAGTGACACTTGCACTCGGCGCACCAATAGCTCCTCACAGAATCCACAGGCCAACAAACTCACAGTGGCCACTAATTAGGGGATGCTGCGAGCTATTGTGATACTGTCTGTGTCCGCAAATACAGAAAAAAAATAGATTTTATATTTTTAATGCCATCTATCAATAACCAATGTTGTAAGTACTGCAGAAGCAATACAGTCACAGCCTTGAGGAAGCCCCAGCCTAGCTAGCTGGAGGGGCGAAACACAGATGCTATTTACTGAGACTGTGAGATGTAGCCGGGGATACTCACTGGTGGGGGCAGGCCAGCTACCCCTCTTACAAGACTGGTATGAGCAGCAAGACTTGCTCCAGAGACCAGGGTTATTCCCAGACTCAGAGAAGGTAGCATCTGTCAGAGGTCACTCTGTGCTGCTGATGTTCGGAGAGGGGGTGGGGTTCTGGAATCCAGGACAAATAAACTTTAAAGATCAGAGAAACAGCTAAACAAAGTAGAGAGCATCGTACCAGGCGTTCCCTCACAGCTCTCGTGAGGGAGTGTGAGGGCAGCTCTCGTGAGGGAGTACCACGAAGGCAGTATGAGTTGGGTCTGTGAGATTGCCAGATTTTTCTCGGCAGAGCTCTCAGAACGGAGACCACAGACGGTCACAGGTTGTGGACTGGGGGGGCATATTTATGGGCCCCTTCTGCAGCCACTGCATCAGTTTTTGTCACGCACCGGTGGCGAAAACCTTGAAATCATATATATGAGGCCACGTATAGCCACCCTGTGTAGCATTTTGTGGCATTGTAGATATGGAGTGAGGCAACGCAGTGCAAATCGTTACATTGCCTTACTCTGCACAAGAGGTGACCCATACTGTTGTGGTGGGTGCTCCCTCGCATCACTCATGAATTTTGAGGCATCCCCCAATTTACAAAACCATGCAAACCTGGGGATGCGCCCAAACCTTAGGCCTCGCCAGGCATTCAGCAGAATACCTAGAAAGAGGAAAAGCTTCCCATGGTGCAAGGGTGCCTGCTTTGGTGCTAGGAATCCAAACGGCACCATCGTAAGGGTTAAGTAGAGACATGCGCTGTATGCCATAGATGTGGCGCATTCCTGCCCTTTCCCTTTGGTGCAGCGCGGCAGGATGATGTGCTGCGCGGTCCTGCGCCAACAGCCCATACATCTAGGTCTCTATTAAAGAGTGACCAAGGTAAGTGCAGCGCGTGCGTTTATTTCACCATTAGCTCTCCGGCCACGCAGCAACTGCAGACTCAGGTATCCTCGACTCACGACCTTCCAGAATTAGAATTACACAACAATACATAGAAACCCCACAGTCTCACACATGTGTCATCTATCCCCAGCCAGAACAGGCCCAGATTGAACTCCACATGCATTCCTGTCTGAAACTAGGCAGATGTACCACTGCTGGCGCTGTCTGATGCACAACATTGGAGCTTCTGCATGGACAGGGATGCTAGAGAGGCCTTATCTTGCAGAAGTTATTCATACTGGTCGTCGCACCAGAATCACAACTCAGACTAGAACGGCTCTATAGGTTTTCTGTCTTCCACAGGCAGCCGCTATGTTTCCTGAATGCAATATGTTCTCACTGAGGACATAGCTCGTGCTGCCCGCTCTGGCCGTGCTCATTACTTGTAGACTTAAGCACACCACACCGTACATAAACAAAGACAGTCAAACATTCAGCTCTATGGCTGCCATCCATGCCATTTTGTACAGATTGACAGCCCTATCAGCTCTGCATCAGACATTATAGGGGTCATTATGAACACGGCGGGAAACCCCGCCGTGTTCATGCTGGCGGTCTAAACATAGACCGCCAGCCCCCCTGAGACCACACCAGCCGTATTATGAACATTCCGCTGGGCCGGCGGGTGGAAACAGTGTTTCCACCAGCCAGCCCAGTGGAATGCTGGGCCGGGACATTACTGATGGCTCCACAAGGAGCCGTTGTCAATGCCGCTGTGCAGCGGGTGCAGCAGCACCCGTTGTGCAAATCACTGCCCTAAAAATTGGGCAGTGACCTGCGCGACATGGCTGTGCATGGGGGCCCTGGATCACCCCTTCCACCAGCCTTTCCCTGGCAGGGGAAACCACTAGAGAATGGCTGGCGGATTAAGGGTTCTTTATCCGGAGGACGGCGCTGCTTGCACCGCTGCCCTCTCAGATGAAGAATTCCACAATCGTCAGGCTGCCTGGCGGTGGTAGCCTGGCGGTGGCGGAGAGCCGCCTGTGGCGGTTCCCCACTGTTCGTAACATGGCAGTCCAGACCGCCATGCCGGTGATGGTAATTTCTGCCACCGCCGGCATGGTGGTCTGGACCGCCATGTTCATAATGAGGGCCTATATCCCTACACTCTGCCCAGTCTGCTGTCATACAGGTTATACACACCAGCAGCTATTTCAGCAGTCTGTCAGCCATTGTATACACACCACAGGTCTGTCTGCAGTCTGTCAGCCATTCTATGCACACAACAGGTCCGTCTGCAGTTTGTCAGCCATTCTATGCACACAACAGCTCTATCGGCAGTCTGTCAGCCATTCTATACACACAAAAGCTCTATCAGCAGTCTGTCAGCCATTCATACACACAAAAGCTCTATCCACAGTCTGTCAGCCATTCTATACACAAGACAGCTCTATCAGCAGTCTGTCAGCCATTCTATACACACGAAAGCTCTATCAGCAGTCTGTCAGCCATTCTGTACACACGAAAGCTCTATCAGCAGTCTGTCAGCCATTCTATACACATAAAAGCTCTATCCGCAGTCTGTCAGCCATTCTATACACAAGACAACTCTATCAGCAGTCTGTCAGCCATTCTATACACACAAAAGCTCTATCCGCAGTCTGTCAGCCATTCTGTTCACACGAAAGCTCTATCAGCAGTCTGTCAGCCATTCTATACACACAAAAGCTCTATCCGCAGTCTGTCAGCCATTCTGTACACACAAAAGCTCTATCAGCAGTCTGTCAGCCATTCTATATACAGGAAAGCTCTATCCGCAGTCTGTCAGCCACTCTATACACACAAAAGCTCTATCCGCAGTCATTCAGCCATTCTATACACACAAAAACTCTATCTGCAGTCTGTCAGACATTCTATACACACACCAGGTCTGTCTGCAGTATGTCAGCCATTACATACTCACAACAGCTCTATCCGCAGTATGTCAGCCATTCTATACACCCAACAGTTCTATCCGCAGTCTGTCAGGCATTCTATATACATAACAGCTCTATCCACAGTCTGTCACCTATTTTATACATGCAACAGCTCTATCCTCAGTCTGTCAGCCATTGTATACACACAACAGCTCTATCTGCAGTCTGTCAGCCATTCTATACACACAACGGCTCTATCCTCAGTCTGTCAACCATTCTATACACAATACAGCTCTATCTGCAGTCTGTCAGCCATTCTATGCACACAACAGCTCTATCAGCAGTCTTTCAGCCATTCTATGCAGACAACAGCTCTATCCGCAGTCTGTCAGCCATTCTATTCACACAACAGCTCTATCTGCAGTTTGTCAGCCATTCTATACACACAACAGCTCGAGCTGCAGTCTGTCTGCCATTCTATGCACACAGCAGCTCTATCTGCAGTCTGTCAGCCATTCTATACACACAACAGCTCTATCCACAGTCTGTCAGCCATTCTCTACACACAAAAGCTCTATCAGCAGTCTGTCAGCCATTCTATATACACGAAAGCTCTATGCGCAGTCTGTCAGCTATTCTATACACACAAAAGCTCTATCCGCAGTCATTCAGCCATTCTATACACATGAAAGCTCTATCTGCAGTCTGTCAGACATTCTATACACACAAAAACTCTATCTGCAGTCTGTCAGACATTCTATACACACACCAGGTCTGTCTGCAGTATGTCAGCCATTACATACTCACAACAGCTCTATCCGCAGTATGTCAGCCATTCTATACACCCAAAAGTTCTATCCGCAGTCTGTCAGGCATTCTATATACATAACAGCTCTATCCACAGTCTGTCACCTATTCTATACATGCAACAGCTCTATCCTCAGTCTTTCCGCCATTGTATACACACAACAGCTCTATCTGCAGTCTGTCAGCCATTCTATACACACAACAGCTCTATCCTCAGTCTGTCAACCATTCTATACACAATACAGCTCTATTCGCAGTCTGTCAGCCATTCTATGCACAAAACAACTCTATCAGCAGTCTGTCAGCCATTCTATGCAGACAACAGCTCTATCCGCAGTCTGTCAGCCATTCTATTCACACAACAGCTCTATCGGCAGTCTGTCAGCCATTCTATACTCACAACAGCTCGAGCCGCAGTCTGTCAGCCATTCTATGCACACAGCAGCTCTATCTGCAGTCTGTCAGCCATTCTATACACACAACAGCTCTATCCACAGTCTGACATCCATTTTCTACACACAAAAGCTCTATCAGCAGTCTGTCAGACATTCTATACACACAACAGGTCTGTCTGCAGTATGTCAGCCATTCTATACACACCACAGCTCTATCTGCAGTTTGTCAGATATTCTATACAAACATCAGGTCTGTCTGCAGTATGTCAGCCATTACATACTCACAACAGCTCTATCTGCAGTCCGTCAGCCATCACATACTCACAACAGCTCTATCTGCAGTCCGTCAGCCATTACATACTCACAACAGCTCTATCCACAGTCCGTCAGGCATTACATACTCGCAACAGCTCTTTCCACAGTCTCTCAGCCATTCTATACACACAACAGCTCTATCAGCAGTCTGTCACCCTTTCTGTACACACAACAGCTCTATCCGCAGTCCGTCAGCCATTCTATACACACACAACAGTTCTATCCGCAGTCTGTCAGGCATTCTATATACATAACTGCTCTATCCGCAGTCTGTCAACCATTCCATATACACAACAGCTCTATCCGCAGTCTGTCAGCTATTCTATACATACAACAGCTCTATCCTCAGTCTGTCATCCATTGTATACACACAACAGCTCTATCAGCAATCTGTCAGCCATTCTATACACACAACAGCTCTATCCTCAGTCTATCAGGCATTCTATACACAGGACAGCTCTATCCGAAGTCTGTCAGCTATTCTATACACACAACAGCTCTAGCTGGATTCTGTCAGCCATTCTATGCACAAAACAGCTATATCCGCAGTCTGACAGTCATTCTATACACATAACAGCTCTATATGCATTCTGTCAGGCATTCTATACACACAACAGCTCTAGCTGCAGTCTGTCAGCCATTTTATACACGCCTTAGCTCTATCCGCAGTCTGTGAGACATTGTATACATACAACTGCTCTAGATGCAGTCTGTCAGCCATTCAATGCACACAACAGCTCTATCAGCAGTCTGTCAGCCATTCTATACACACAACAGCTCTATCCTCAGTCTGTCAGCCATTCTATACACCCAACAGTTCTATCCGCAGTCTGTGAGGCATTCTATACACATAACAGCTCTATCCGCAGTCTGTCAGGCATTCTATGTACACAACAGCTCTATCCGTAGTCTGTCAGCTATTCTATACACACAACAGCTCTATCCTCAGTCTGTCAGCCATTCTATACACCCAACAGTTCTATCCGCAGTCTGTGAGGCATTCTATACGCACAACAGCTCTATCCGCAGTCTATCAGGCATTCTATACATACAACAGCTCTATCCTCAACCTGTCAGCCATTGTATACACAAAACAGCTCTATCTGCAATCTGGCAGCCATTCGATACACACAACAGCTCTATCATCAGTCTTTCAGCCATTATATGCACACAACCGCTCTATCCACAGTCTGGCAGCTATTTTATACACACACAAAAGCTCTTTCAGAAGTCTGTCTGTCATTCTCTACACACAACAGCTCTATCTGAAGTGTGTCAGGTATTCTATACACACAACAGTACTATCAGCAGTCTGTCAGCCATTCCATACACACAAAAGCTCTATCTGCAATCTATTAGGTCTTCTATACACACAGCAGCGTTATCTGCAGCTTTCTATACACACAACAGCTCTATCTGCACTCTGTCAGCTATTGTATACACACAACAGCTCGATCAGCAGTCTGTCAGTCACTCTAGGCACACAACAGCTCTATCAGTTGTCTGTCATCCATTGTATACACACACAGCTCTATCAGCAGTCTGTAAGCCATTCTATACACACACAGATCTATCAGTAGTCTGTCAGCCATTCTATACACACAACAGCTCTATCAGTTGTCTGTGAGCCATGTTATACACACAACATCTCTATCTGAAGTCTGTCAGCCATTGTATATACCCACACAGCTCTATCAGCAGTCTGTCAGCCATTCTATACACAGAATAGCTCTATCCACAGTCCGTCAGCCATTCTATGCACACAACAGCACCATCCGCAGTCTGTCAGCCATTCTATACATACAACAGCTCTAACAGCAGTCTGTGAGACATTCTATACACACAACTGTGCTCTTTTCAGTCTGTCAGCCATTCTGTACACACAACAGCTCTAACACCAACCTGTCAGCCATTCTTACTTAAAAGAAGGGTAGTGGTTGATGCTACTCGTTGCACATCTGAAAACACTTGGAAGTCTTATATCATCTGTTAATTAGTGCAAATGGTGCCATCCTGGTACGAAAACCCAACCACCACGGGTTTTAGAAGTACACAAGAACACAAGTGGAACACGCGGAACCACCTATGTTACGTGCTGTAGATACAAAATGCAAGGGAAGAAAAGCAAGACCAGGGCACTCCAAAGTCAATAACAAGTCCATGTAAGTCAAATTGCCGGAGATATTTTATTCCTTTGAAGACGGCAAAAGGAAATAGTGTTCAATAAGTATAAACGTCCATAAATGACACAACAGAAAACAGCCAACACGTGTTTCGTCCTATCGGACTTTTTCAAGGCTGAAACAAAACAGATAGGAACTATTTACAAGTAATATCACTACCATTAGGTGGATGCAACGGGTAGTACAAGATCAAAATTACCCAAAGGATAAAGGAAGACTGCAAATAATGCAAGTCCCATTGCGTGTGCAAACATGATTTATTACAGAGATATAACCATTAGTAAATAATTGTACAATATAATCATGCCACCTTGTGCTGGAATGGTGGGTACAGAAGAGAGGTAAGATAGAAATGAAAATGGTGAAGGAAAATATGTAAAGTCACCCCGTGAGGAATAGTTGCTAGTATTTAAGAAAGAACTAATAGAAGTGTGGTACTCATGCTGAATACAAAGAGTGGGATACAATAGTGTCCATAGAAAAAATAATTTTACCTCAGAAACTATGGTAAGGACAAATGCTGCCCGAAAAATGCTTCTGTTGAATTTCAAACCAATTCGTCCTACATCTAAGAGAGAAATCCGCAGACAAAATTGCAATGTAATAAAAGATTCCTGAGATTGCAAAGTGGAACACCAGAGAAACAACAAAGAAGCGAAAATGAGGCAGGAAAACAGGCAAATGTAGACCTACCAAAAGTAGAATATTTCAGTACGGACGTTTGTAGTGTGGTACAAAACGGGGAGTTTCAAAAATTGAAGAAAACTAGCGGTCAGTGTATCCTCAAAATTGAGAAGGAAATATACTGTAGGTCTGAAATTGGACAAATATCTGTAGAGAATAAGAGACAGATGAGAGAAAGACACTCTGTGAAAACTCCCCACATATAGAGAAAGAAAAAGGCCAAAAAAACAAAAAACAATGCTCGATGACCGATTAATAAGCGACATCTTTGTATTATATGTGGAAAATAAAGTACCCACTGTGAGCTGAGGTGGGGCCAGTTTCCACCAGGTTTGTACTTAAAATCAAGATAAACCTCAGGAGGAGATAGCCTAGCTACCGTATTGCGACAGGCATGGTGAGTAAAAGATGAAGGCAGTAGCCTACACCGCAAATATCCAACAGGCCAAATCGAGAGATTTCAGAGGAAAAAAAATAATATTCTATACACACACCAGCTCTATCCTCGGTCTGTCAGCCATTCTATGCACACAACAGCTCTATCTGCAGTCTGTCAGCCATTCTATATACACGACAGCTCTATCAGCAGTCTGTCAGCCATTCTATATACACAACAGCTCTATCCTCAGTCTGTCAGCCATTGTATGCACACAACAGTTCTATCTGTAGTCTGTCAGCCATTCTATGCACACAACAGCTCTATCCTCAGTCTGTCAGCCATTGTATGCACACAACAGCTCTATCTGCAGTCTGCCTGCCATTCTATACACAGAAGTGCTCTATCCACAGTCTGTCAGCCATTCTCTGCATGCAAGAGCTCTATCCACAGTCTGTCAGCCATTCTATACACACAACAGCTCTATCTGCAGTCTGTGAGACATTCTATACACACAACTGTGCTCTTTTCAGTCTGTCAGCCATTCTGTACACACAACAGCTATAACAGAATTCTGTCAGCCATTTTATACACACACCAGCTCTATCCTCAGTCTGTCAGCCATTCTATGCACACAACGGCTCTATCAGCAGTCTGTGAGACATCCTATACACACAACAGTGCTCTTTGCAGCCTGTCAGCCATTCTATACACACAACAGCTCTATCACCAGTCTGTCAGCCATTCTATACACACAACAGCTCTATCTGTAGTATGTCAGCCATTCTATACACACAACAGCACTATCCGCAGTCTGTCAGCCATTCTATGCACACAACAGCTCTATCGGCAGTCTGTGAGACATTCTATACACATAACAGTGCTCTTTGCAGTCTTTCAGCCATTCTACACACACAACAGCTCTATCAGCAGTCTGTCAGCCATTCTATACACACAACAGCTCTATCTGTAGTATGTCAGCCATTCTATACACACAACAGCTCTATCCTCAGTCTGCCGGCCATTCTATACACACAACACTTCTATCCGCAGTCTATCAGCCATTCTATACACAGAACAGCTATATCAGCAGTGTGTCAGCCATTCTATACACACAACAGTCAGCCATGTTATACACACAACTGCCTTTCCACAGTCTGTCAGCCACTCTATACACACAACAGCGCTATCAGTAGTCTGTCAGCCATTCTATACACACAAAAGCTCTCTCAGTTCTCTGTGAGCCATTTTATACACACAACAGCTCTATCCGAAGTCTGTCAGCCATTGTATACACCCACACAGATCTATCAGCAGTCTGTCAGCCATTCTATATACAGAATAGCTCTATCCACAGTCTGTCAGCCATTCTATACACACCACAGCTCTATCTGTAGTCTGTCAGCCATTCTATATACACAGAATAGCTCTATCCACAGTCTGTCAGCCCTTCCCTGCACACAAAAGCTCTATCCGCAGTCTGTCAGCCATTCTATACACAGAACAGCTCTATCCGCAGTCTGTCAGCCATTCTATGCACACAACAGCTCTATCTGTAGTCTGTCAGGCATTCTATGCACACAACAGCTCTATCTGTAGTCTGTCAGGCATTCTATGCACACAACAGCTCTATCTGTAGTCTGTCAGGCATTCTATGCACACAACAGCTCTATCTGTAGTCTGTCAGGCATTCTATGCACACAACAGTGATATCAGCAGTCTGCCAGCCTTTCTATACACACAAGAGCTCTATGGACTGTATGCCACCTCTTACATACAACCAGTAGGCCCTATCCACTGGGCACCAGGGTTTCACCTTGGGCAACCCTGGAGAAGCCCTCTTTGTCCATGGACCCCGCCGTTGCTCACCGTGTTTTCTGCCCAGGTAGCGCAGGATGGCGCTGGTTTGGAAAAGCGCAAAGTCCCCATCTCGGAGCCTTGGCAGCTGCCCGAAGAGCTGTATGTGTCATGGGAAGAGACAGGTGTCAGTGCCTACCATGGGCAAAGAGGAGAATTCACAAGTTAGCGCTGACCAGCACTTACCAAGGGGGTCTTGTCGTACTGTCCTTGCAGCCAGCTCCTGGCGGACACCACGTCCTCTGTCCAGGGCTGGCCCTGGTCCGACAGGAGGAGGCGGAAGGGCTCAGCCCGTCCTGGGATGTGAGGCAGGAAGAAAGATGTAGGGGAGTATTACACTTATTCATTTAGTTATCTCTTGGTTTATTTATTTATGCATTCTTACATATAGCGCTTGCATTACCAAGAGGTGTCAGAGCGCTTTACAATAGAGCGAAAGACGTTACCTAGTAGGTGGCAATTGATTGGTTATTATGTGACTGGGGCAGATGAGATCATTAGAGGGGGCAGGAGTGAGATGAGGGGAAATTAACAGCAGAGTATGAGGGTTGAAGGGAAGTATGAGCCTTTACCATGGAGGGAGGGCCAGAGAAGAGCAGAAGGCGAGTACTCTTGAAAGCAGGGGTGAGAGAAGAGTGGGTAAGACTAACGTATAGATGAAGAGAGGTGACAAGGGGGAAGTAACAGCTTAGTACCAAGGTGCAGGGGTAAGAGAATGGAGAGTAAGACAGTAGGATGAATAGGAGGGGTGAGAGAAGAGAGTGGGTGTACCTTAGAATAGAAGAGGGGTGAGCGGAGAGCAGAGCAGAGCGGAGAGGAGGAGACGCGAGAGAAGAGGAGAAATAAAACAGTGTGGAGAGGAGGAGATGTGAGAGCAGAGTAGAGAAAGACCAGTGAGGAGAGGAGGAGACGTGAGAGAGGAGGAGAGAAAGACCAGTAAGGAGAGGAGGAGACGTGAGAGAAGAGGAGAGAAAGACCAGTGAGGAGAGGAGGAGACGTGAGAGAAGAGGAGAGAAAGACCAGTGAGGAGAGGAGGAGACGTGAGAGCAGAGTAGAGAAAAACCAGTGTGGAGAGGAGGAGACGTGAGAGAGGAGGAGAGAAAGACCAGTGAGGAGAGGAGGAGACGTGAGAGCAGAGTAGAGAAAGACCAGTGAGGAGAGGAGGAGACGTGAGAGAGGAGGAGAGAAAGACCAGTGAGGAGAGGAGGAGACGTGAGAGAAGAGGAGAGAAAGACCAGTGAGGAGAGGAGGAGACGTGAGAGAAGACGAGTGAGAGACCAGTGAGGAGAGCAGGAGACGTGAGAGAAGACGAGAGAAAGAAAAGTGAGGAGAGGAGGAGACATGAGAGAAGAGGAGAGAAAGACCAGTGAGGAGAGGAGGAGACGTGAGAGAAGATGAGTGAGAGACCAGTGAGGAGAGGAGGAGACGTGAGAGAGGAGGAGAGAAAGACCAGTGAGGAGAGGAGGAGACGTGAGAGAAGAGGAGAGAAAGACCAGTGAGGAGAGGAGGAGACGTGAGAGAAGACGAGTGAGAGACCAGTGAGGAGAGGAGGAGACGTGAGAGAGGAGGAGAGAAAGACCAGTGAGGAGAGGAGGAGACGTGAGAGAAGAGGAGAGAAAGACCAGTGAGGAGAGGAGGAGACGTGAGAGAAGACGAGTGAGAGACCAGTGAGGAGAGGAGGAGACGTGAGAGAAGAGGAGAGAAAGACCAGTGAGGAGAGGAGGAGACGTGAGAGAAGAGGAGAGAAAGACCAGTGAGGAGAGGAGGAGACGTGAGAGAAGACGAGTGAGAGACCAGTGAGGAGAGGAGGAGACGTGAGAGAAGACGAGTGAGAGACCAGTGAGGAGAGGAGGAGACGTGAGAGAAGAGGAGAGAAAGACCAGTGAGGAGAGGAGGAGACGTGAGAGAAGACGAGTGAGAGACCAGTGAGGAGAGGAGGAGACGTGAGAGAGGAGGAGAGAAAGACCAGTGAGGAGAGGAGGAGACGTGAGAGAAGAGGAGAGAAAGACCAGTGAGGAGAGGAGGAGACGTGAGAGAAGACGAGTGAGAGACCAGTGAGGAGAGGAGGAGACGTGAGAGAAGAGTAGAGAAAGACCAGTAAGGAGAGGAGGAGACGTGAGAGAAGAGGAGAGAAAGACCAGTGAGGAGAGGAGGAGACGTGAGAGAGGAGGAGAGAAAGACCAGTGAGGAGAGGAGGAGACGTGAGAGAAGACGAGTGAGAGACCAGTGAGGAGAGGAGGAGACGTGAGAGAAGAGGAGAGAAAGACCAGTGAGGAGAGGAGGAGACGTGAGAGAAGACGAGTGAGAGACCAGTGAGGAGAGGAGGAGACGTGAGAGAGGAGGAGAGAAAGACCAGTGAGGAGAGGAGGAGACGTGAGAGAAGAGGAGAGAAAGACCAGTGAGGAGAGGAGGAGACGTGAGAGAAGACGAGTGAGAGACCAGTGAGGAGAGGAGGAGACGTGAGAGAAGAGTAGAGAAAGACCAGTAAGGAGAGGAGGAGACGTGAGAGAAGAGGAGAGAAAGACCAGTGAGGAGAGGAGGAGACGTGAGAGAAGACGAGTGAGAGACCAGTGAGGAGAGGAGGAGACGTGAGAGAAGAGGAGAGAAAGACCAGTGAGGAGAGGAGGAGACGTGAGAGAAGACGAGTGAGAGACCAGTGAGGAGAGGAGGAGACGTGAGAGAGGAGGAGAGAAAGACCAGTGAAGAGAGGAGGAGACGTGAGAGAAGAGGAGAGAAAGACCAGTGAGGAGAGGAGGAGACGTGAGAGAAGACGAGTGAGAGACCAGTGAGGAGAGGAGGAGACGTGAGAGAGGAGGAGAGAAAGACCAGTGAGGAGAGGAGGAGATGTGAGAGAAGAGGAGAGAAAGACCAGTAAGGAGAGGAGGAGACGTGAGAGAAGAGGAGAGAAAGACCAGTGAGTAGAACAGGAGACGTGATAGAAGAGGAGAGAAAGACCAGTGAGGAGAGGAGAGAAAGACATGAGAGAAGACGAGTGAGAGACCAGTGAGGAGAGGAGGAGACGTGAGTGAAGAGGAGATAAAGACGAGTAAGGAGAGGAGGAGACGTGAGAGAAGAGGAGAGAAAGACCAGTGAGGAGAGGAGGAGACGTGAGAGAAGACGAGTGAGAGACCAGTGAGGAGAGGAGGAGACGTGAGAGAGGAGGAGAGAAAGACCAGTGAAGAGAGCAGGAGACGTGAGAGAGGAGGAGAGAAAGACCAGTGAGGAGAGGAGGAGACATGAGAGAAGAGGAGAGAAAGACCAGTGAGGAGAGGAGGAGACGTGAGAGAAGACGAGTGAGAGACCAGTGAGGAGAGGAGGAGACGTGAGAGAAGAGGAGAGAAAGACCAGTGAGGAGAAGAGAGAAAGACATGAGAGAAGACGAGTGAGAGACCAGTGAGGAGAGGAGGAGACGTGAGTGAAGAGGAGATAAAGACGAGTAAGGAGAGGAGGAGACGTGAGAGAAGAGGAGAGAAAGACCAGTGAGGAGAGGAGGAGACGTGAGAGAAGGCGAGTGAGAGACCAGTGAGGAGAGGAGGAGACGTGAGAGAGGAGGAGAGAAAGACCAGTGAAGAGAGCAGGAGACGTGAGAGAGGAGGAGAGAAAGACCAGTGAGGAGAGGAGGAGACGTGAGAGAGGAGGAGAGAAAGACCAGTGAGGAGAGGAGGAGACATGAGAGAAGAGGAGAGAAAGACCAGTGAGGAGAGGAGGAGACGTGAGAGAAGACGAGTGAGAGACCAGTGAGGAGAGGAGGAGACGTGAGAGAAGACGAGTGAGAGACCAGTGAGGAGAGCAGGAGACGTGAGAGAAGAGGAGAGAAAGAAAAGTGAGGAGAGGAGGAGACATGAGAGAAGAGGAGAGAAAGACCAGTGAGGAGAGGAGTAGACGTGAGAGAAGAGGAGAATAAACACAATGTACAGAGGAAGAGAGCTGAGTAGCGGGGGGAGTGTGAGAAAAGGAGTGTGAGAAATGTGCAGGAAAGAAGAGGGGTGAGCAAACTGGAGAGTAAGAGCAGTGGGGAGAATAGGGGAGGTGAGAGGGCAGGTAGCAAGGAGAGAGAGTGTGGAGGATAATTAGATGGAGAGAAGGGGAGGGGAGGGGAGGGAGTTATTTGCAGGAGGAGAGAAGAATGATATTTGAGAAATGAAGAGGAGATAGGAGGGGGAAAGGAATAGAAAGGCGTGATAATCCATAGCCAGGCTGACAGACAGGAGTTAGTGAGACAGAGGAAACGTCGCCACTTACCGCGCAAATAGAAGTAGGTGATGGTGTACCCAGGCACTAGGAAAGAAAAAACACAGTATTAGCTCACTGAGTGACCTGCTTACCACCCACAGTGACAATGATGCCTAAAGTGACATTTTCCATCAACAGTCCAAGCACACATTTTTATTATAGTCCGGCCAAAACTTATTCACAGTCAATAAATGTTTCTGAAAAGTTATTAATTGTACAGATTTACAGGTTCACTTTCAGGCATTTACAGGCTTCAGACAAGCAGTCATTAAGAGCCCAGGTTCACATCCCATCTGCACAGGCTCAGAGTCACACACCATGTACCCGACAGCCACAGGGAGTTTCCTCTTCCTTATTCACCATTTCATTGACATGCGGATGTTTACTGTCTACATCCGGGGAAATACCCCTGAACCCTCCCCCTGGTCAGGAGCAGCCATGGCCACCAGGGGAGTAGCCCGGCCAGTGGGGTTTGGAGTGGGGGGTGAATTTGAAATTTCCCAACTAACAAAGCAGCAGGCTGCAGGGTGGAGGGGGTGGGATGGCCAAGGCTCAGGGTGGACTGTGTCTGTGAGAAAGAGGGTCTGCAATGATTTCCATTCGGTGGGCTCTGTCTGGAGTAGCTACCCTAAGCGATTGCCACTGGTTAGACTATTAGTAAGGATTCATCCAACCACGGTTTATGTGTCTGATTGGCAGGAGTGTGCCCGAAAGCTTGAGACTGGTGCAGCTTTCCAAGTCTACCACTGCCAATGTTTGTGAATTCCAAAACGTAGCACATTTACACCCATTCAAGGAGTACTTCTGTGGGCGCAGACTTACTAGTTTACTAGTTTTGGTAACTGATCACTAAATATATATTTATTATGACCCTGTGGCGAGCACCACTGGGTAGTTATATTTAAGTCAGCGTTTCCATAGGAACTGCCTTTTTATTTTCCTAATAACTTTGGCGCGATTGACAAATCTCCACAAAACATTCCAAAAAGTTTCTCTTTTTTGCCTACTTTGTGCATGAGATGATTCAGGTTGGTGTGTCACGCAGGGACTGAGAAAAATGGGGGTTCCCAAAATGCAAAATCTACATGCATTTTCCATACACTTTTTTTTAAGAAGCACTAATGAAAAAACTGCGGAACGGAATTACAGTAAATTTGGCAGGAAGCTAGAACTTGGTCCGCAGATGGTGCTTTCTGTGATTTGGTGTAAATCCTTCAGTAGTTTTGTCGATATTAAGCCGCAAAAATATTTATACTTTTGGATGGTTGGGCTCGAGGGACTCTTGCAAGAATACCTTGAACTCAATTTTTAAAAATAGAGCCTTCTAACTGGCCAAGGGTTTTTTTCACCCTTCGGCCAAACTGATCCAATCCTGAGATTCACAGCATCTGTTGAAGAAATAGAAACTGGATACAGAAGAAACTACTGAAAATGTGTGACCCCCCCAACTGTGTACATAGGGATCTCAATCCAGCCACTTGTGCCCCATGACTGTAGACATAGAGACAAGAGACTCAAGTAAAGAAATGTGAAAAAACCCTCACATGATGTGTACACCATATAGGACCAGGGGAACACCTGTCTTCCAGTCCTGACACCCTCAGGGGCCTTCAGCATGGATGGCTGAGGGAGACTGGTGCACACATCAAACACTCATGGACTTCTGGAACATGTCAGAACACTTTCTCCTCCTTCACGACCACCAGAGAAGCATCAGAAGGGATGCTCAGCCTGTTCCATGTAGTGTACCCCAGGGCTCGGCTCACTCTGCTAGCAGTTCATCCTTCACACACAGCTGCATGAAACAATAAGAAGGAGCCCTGGAGTGCCTGTTCACCAGCCAGGGGTGACTCTTCACCAGCCAGGGGTGACTCTTCACCAGCCAGGGGTGTCTGTTCACCAGCCAGGGGTGACTCTTCACCAGCCAGGCGTGACTCTTCACCAGCCATGGGTGACTTTTCACCAGCCAGGGGTGTCTGTTCACCAGCCAGGGGTGACTCTTCACCAGCCATGGGTGTCTGTTCACCAGCCAGGAGTGTTTGTTCACCAGCCATGGGTGACTCTTCACCAGCCATGGGTGTCTGTTCAAAAGCCAGGAGTGTCTATTCACCAGCCATGGGTGACTCTTCACCAGCCATGGGTGTCTGTTCACCAGCCAGGGGTGACTCTTCACCAGCCATGGGTGGCTCTTCACCAGCCATGGGTGTCTGTTCACCAGCCAGGGGTGACTCTTCACCAGCCATGGGTGACTCTTCACCAGCCATGGGTGTCTGTTCACCAGCCAGGGGTGACTCTTCACCAGCCATGGGTGGCTCTTCACCAGCCATGGGTGTCTGTTCACCAGCCAGGGGTGACTCTTCACCAGCCATGGGTGACTCTTCACCAGCCAGGGGTGTCTGTTCACCAGCCAGGGACGACTCTTCACCAGCCATGGGTGTTTGTTCAACAGCCAGGGGTGTCTGTTCACCAGCCAGGGGTGTCTGTTCACCAGCACATGGGTGGTGCCGCCTTTACAGTGAGAACTGTGATTGAGGGGATGGTAACGCCACTACCTGGTACCGGTAGCACAGTTCTGTGTGACCTCCAGCATCCAGACTGTCCTCTCTTCTAGAAGAGCCACTCCAGCGCCTTGATACCCTCATGGGTGATTTGCCACGCTTTATAAATCCTGATTGATTGATTGAATAAACTCTTCATGGCACAGCCGGGAGGATCATGGGATGATACCAACACAATCAGATCTGCCCACGGCCAAACCACCTGCTTGAGCTTACCCTCAAGGCAGGAGGAACATTCAGAGCTGCATTAATCGCACACAGAGCGACCACCTTTCAGGGAAACCTCAAGTTCCTCCTCCCCGACCAATGCTTAGCAAGAGGTTCTCAAGGGCTAGGAATGTCCTAGTGAGACAGGCTGTCCGTAGCACTCTTTGGAGTCACTTTGGGGTAGTTGCCCTCCCCAAGGGTCTTGTCCAATTGGCTAACGTGCTATCCTGAGCCGGGCCGGACTGGGAACCCAGAGCGGCCCTGGAAATGTTTCTTCGGCCAGCCCCCATACGGTGCATAGACCAGGTGCCTGACCACCACAAGGAACTTTGGCGGGGTTCTCCAAGAAAATCTGGGAAATTGTGTATTCTCAGTGCTTAATTTGTGCCTGTTGTTTCCCGTGTGGGGGCCAGCGCTTAGTTTTCTGCAGTTTTCTGCATCAGGCATTTACTGCGAGCAAAAGACACATATGGGAAAGACAGGGGAAGAGAAAAATGAAAAGGCAAAGAAAGGGAGTAGAAGGCTGCAAGAGTGAGCTGAAGAGGCAGGGAGTGGCTCTAATTGGATTAAAGAGGCCCGAGAAGGCTTTAGGATTACGCTGCCTTGATGATCTGTGTTTGCACATTTAATTGCAGCTGCCGCATGTTTCACAAGAGAGCTTCGGGCACCAGCACTTTTTTATTTACAAATTAAGCACTGTGTATTCTACAACACATTTTTCATTATATATTCAATTGTATTCGTTTTTAAAGCTTAGTAAATGACTCTCTTACAGTGCACCAGGATACGGCAATCTTCATTGGGACTCTTCAATGACTCCCTCCCCATCACCCTCTAACAGACCCCTCATCTCTCCATAGCGCCTCTCTCACATGTACTTCATTTGCTTTATAGCGCCTCCCTTACCAGCATGGGGTATGGAGCACTTTACATCACGCACATACATAGAGACAATGACTCATACCTGTGTAAATCGGCGTGTAGTAAATGTTACATAAGACAAAGGGGACTACAAGGTGTAGGATTCACGTCATCCACACTGGTGGCATTTTTAAGAGTGCTTGGACTGGGGAAACAAACTCAGATTCCAAACGTAACACAAAGTTATGGTTGGCTTTAGTAATAGCAATTTATTTCTACCTAAACAAACCCTTTTTAGCAAAATTAAGATAATCAAAGACTGGTAAAAAACATAACTTTCTACCCTGTACCGTGTAGTTTGTGTGCAGCTCTTTGATGGCAGTTCATAGCTCAGACTATGACTGTAATTTATGGACTGCACAGTAATAAAAGCATCTTTGTGACAAGCAGTAACCCACTGAGCTATGCACATAAAATACTGTTCTGTGATCTGCGTAGTACACGCTCTTTGCAGCAGGCACATTAACCCTCTGTGCTACCTTAGATGAGCCAAAACTGCCACCAGACAAAACTCTGATCTCTCTCCAGCAGGTACATTAATCACCAGAGTTATCTTGGCAGTTTATTGTTGCCTAAAAACTGTTGGATATACAAGGAACTCTGCAGTGCTACTGAAACTGCTGCACTGCTACACAGCCGCCCCCTTCCAGCCCCCGGGGAGACGCCCAACGCCCGGGGCGGTACCGCTGTGCCAGGCACAGGTGGTTTTACCAGTAAATGTGTTTCTGTGCAGAACCTGGGGGACCTGCAAGGCACAGGCCCGGACTAGTCCCGATTTGGAGCCGGACCGGGTAATCCTGTCTCGGCCTGGTGTCCCTGATAGGAATCCTGGGAAGTCCCGACGGCAGTGTCTGGGGCTGGGAAGGGCTGGGAGGGGCCCGAGAGGTGGTAACTCCCTCATAACACCGGCATCTCAGGGTGAGGTGCGTCTCTGAATGAGGAGTCCGATGCCACCCACTGTCCAAACCCCAGGCCGCGGCCTACAAGTGTCCTGGGGGAGCCCAACATTCATCAGAAATGAATCGATAGATCCATATCCCCAGGTTTGGAGTTTGCAGAGTAAATTGCACCTATTCTGAGCGTTCTGCACCAATCCCGACTGTTCTTTGTATATCATTCCTCTGTATATATCATTCTTCTGTATATATCATTCCTGTATATATCATTCCTCTATATACAGTGCTTTAAATGGAAAAGATAAGTGCAGGTACTCACCAAAAAGAGTGGTGGACTGGGGTGGAATTTGGGGTGGGCATAAGGGTGGTGCTAAGGGCGGGGCAAGGGGCGGGGATAGGTTTTTTAACATTCTAAGCTTTGTATGCCAGAAATCTGTATGCGCTGTAAGAATGAACGATGTATCTGTCCATGAGTTATTACACTAATGGCCATTTATATAGTACTTATATAAAAAGTGGTGATTATTAACCAAAGTAATCCTTCTTTAGCAATCTTAAAATAACAATGTATTGAGGAAAAAACAGCAACATTCCCAATGTATGCCTTGCTGTTTTCATGTATTTCCTTGATGCAGGTTCATGAATCATTAAGCTATATCCCAAGGATTTTAACGACAGGTAACACAAGGATCTCTGCAACAAAAACAGTATCCAACTGAGCTACCTACATAAACAAATCTGTGATCTGCATGTTTTATTCTGTGCATTATGGCAGACACGTTGATCCAGCCTTCCAGGGGGGCCTCTGATAGAGCCAGCACTGTTCTGGAGAGAGTCTCGCCCTGATGACCTTGACTAATTCTTAAACAGATTGTTTTAAATAGTGTTTTCCTTTAATATATTTTTAATGTAGGTGATGTTTGCATTTTACAGGCAAATGTGTTTATGTTTAATTCAACCTCCATACAAAAAGTTTCTTGTATCTCAAAACAGTACTTCACACATCAGAAAAGGGAGGGTGTCACAGAGATTATAGTAATAGTGAGCTGATGCTGTGTTAAAAACTTAAAATCACGTCACTTTCCCAGAATACTAGATGTAAACACATATAGAATTTCGCCGAGTGTGTCTGTGCACTGACAGTGTCCTACCCAAAGAGCGCCAAGAAGAGCTGAAACTGGATCATAAATTCAAAGCTGTTCCAAACAGGGGCACCCTAAATACTTTTGGCCAAGGGCCACGAAAACCTTAAGATGTCCCTGACTTACACATCCATTTCATACTCTGAATCACCTTCAGTTTCACACAAACACAAGTTCCACATTTCATTCTCACAGGCACAACTGTGCTTGCAAACTCGCACACTTTTGGCTTTTAATTTCCATCTCTCACATGCTTTCTGCTTTCTCCCATTGTGAAGCATTTTCGTTTTTCTCTTCCTCTGTCTTTTGCTTGCAGTAAATTCTTGAGGCAGAAAAATAAGTGGCGGCCCCCAAAAATAAGTGCCGGAGCTCAGCACCGGAGAAGAAACCACTGGCTCAAATTAAGCAGTGCTCACGTGTTGTCTTTTTACACATACACTGCCGGACAGTGGCAGCTCTCAAAAATGTTGTAGATCCTGCACCAGAAGCAGTGCCCTGAAGGATTCAGTAGTCACCATAAAAAAATACCAAATAATGGTCATTGTTGATCTTTGTTCTATGCATAATGTGTGTGGACTCCCAAAAAATATGTGAGCAGGGGCTGGTAGTCCCAAGTGGCCTCCTATGTAACATTTTAAATCCATCCCTGATTTTTACAATACATGCTTTATTGCTGAGATTTTTTAAATATCTTGCGTAGTATGAAAAAAAGAACTACAAATCCCAGAATTCACAGGTTTGGCCTTTAAAATTTAAAAATTGATGAAAATGTCACATCTTCCATGGACCATCTTCCATGTAACAATTAGTTTGGATCTGGTTTTCCATCTAAAGCAAGAGGTTGTCACTTGTAGAACGCTAAAAAAATCACTTATTTCGCCTCTAATGTCGTTTTTCTTTGAGGTTAATCGGGAAAGATGGTGGAGAGGGCAGGGATTTTCTTTCACGCAAACGCCTTCACTTTAAAAACACTGATGGGTGAAAAAGTGCCGGCATTTTAAACAACCTTACTAAACAAGCTGCACTGCCCTGAACAATGCTTCCCACACTCCTTCCCGTTAGGTTTCACAATCACCTTTTACGCTAAAGATAGCGCCCTGCAGCCTCCCCCTCCCCTCCCCTGGTAACTTCCAGTGCAGCTCAGGTAGCTCACGAGGCCTACAAACAACAGCCTGCTCCGGCGCTCTTACAGCAGCTCAACCCCGCTTCCCCCCTCTGAGGGGCACTTGAAACTGAAACTGCTGCCGAGGCAGGAATTCATGAGCAGCACCACTTGCGCCAATGCCAGGACCCCCGTGAGTACCGGTACTCTCCTTCTCGGAGGAAAAGTTCCGGTACTCAAGGGGAGAAAATAAAAAAGTGCTGGTACTCCGTACCAGTGAGTACCAGCCCATTTAAAGCACTGTCTATATATCATTCCTTTTCCTTAGTTACATTTCAGCAGGCTTGACATGTACCGGGGGTGTTGACTTTGTGGCGACTATCGGCTGTGGCACCAGCGGCGTAACAAAGGCCCCCGCAGACCCCGAGCTCCATCGGGCTCCCTCAGCACAGTACTCTGGCCTGAGACCTTCTGAGTGAGTCCGGAGGGGGGCCCCTCCATGTACTTTGCAGAGGGGCCCTTAGGTTTCGTTACTGTACACCCCACTCCACTTGTAATTGTGATTCCTGTACACACAGGTGCAAGCATCTGTTTGCACCAGGGTGGTTAACAAGCATTTGCAATGCAACGGGTCTCGTGTTTGCTTGAGTTAGAGCTATTAGCGTTGTAAATTCCTAACTGGACTTTTCTTGCTGCATAAATTGAATGTAAGAAGTGAAACAGTTGACATAAGCGAGTCAGTTCAAAGCGCCACAGCCGCCATGAGTGTGAGAGTTATTGGCTCCCTGCGTGAATGTCTAGAAACTATCGCGGCTGTGATGAAAGGCAAACGGAAACCAAAGGAGGGTCCATCACACGCGGCAACAGGAACTGATGTAAGGCAAACGGAAACCGGAGGAGGGGCCATCGCACGCTGTAACAGGAACTGATGTAAGGCAAACGGAAACCGGAGGAGGGGCCATCACACGCGGTAACAGGAAGTGATGTAAGGCAAACGGAAACCGGAGGAGGGGCCATCACACGCTGTAACAGGAACTGAAGTAAGGCAAATGGAAACCGGACGAGGGGCCATCACGCGCTGTAACAGGAACTGATGTAAGGCAAATGGAAACCGGACAGGGGGCCATCACACGCGGTAACAGGAAGTGATGTACGGCAAACGGAAACCGGACGAGGGGCCATCACATGCTGTAACAGGAAGTGATGTAAGGCAAATGGAAACCGGAGGAGGGGCCATCACACGCGGTAACAGGAAGTGATGTAAGGCAAACGGAAACCAGAGGAGGGGCCATCACACGCGGTAACAGGAAGTGATGTAAGGCAAAAAACCAGAGGAGGGGCCATCACACGCTGTAACAGGAGGAAGCGTAGCCAACAAAAATGTTCACTTTGTTAAAACGCCTGGGAAGGGAACTCAGCATACAAAGGAGGGACATTTCTCAAAATGCACCAATAAAAATGAAGTATTTAAAACAAGCACAGAAAGATTGAATAGCAAGAGTGGGTGCGGTTAAAAGCCCACAGAGAGATTACAACAGGACAGAGCGCTTGCGCGTTCGACGCTAAAAAGCAGTGCAGTCCTGATGAAGGCCTAAGGAGGAAGTGGAGATGTTTCGGGTAATTCTTGATGTCTGCCCCAAGAGTTCTGTGCAGTCCTCACAGCAGTATGTCCGATTCTGCTTGCAAGTATTAGAAATCGAGGGCCAAATTTATCAACATTTTGCATCGCCCTTGTGTCACTCGTAGCGACTGAGGGTGAAGTAAAACCTAGATTCAAACCATGCAAGGCCACCCTGTGTGGCCCCGTTGGGCCTGGTAAGTCTGGTGTAACACAAGGCAAAGCAAGTCACTGCCTTGTGCTAGACTGCATGGCAGGGGGCGTTGGCTGCTGGGGGAGTCACATGGGTGTTCCGATGCATCCAACCATGCATTCTGACACTTTCTCACTTTTACCAACACTGGTAGATCAGGGAATGCACCAAAACTGGTCGCTGGAAAAATAGCTGTACTTCTTCTCATTGTTTTGTTCTTTTGAAGCATTCTGCAGCACACATAGAAAGAGGAAATCACCTCTGAGAATTGTTTTTGTACAGGAAGGACCACCTTCCTGCACAAAAACAATCCTGCCTACAAGACAGCCACCCTTGCACCCCGACGCAAGGGTTTCGGCATTGGCGCAATAAATATTACCTATTTTTCTAAACTGGTGTGGTGTTCATTTTGTGGTGTTTTCACTGTGTTACTGTGTGTGTTGGTACAAATACTTTACACATTGCCTTTGAGATAAGCCTGACTGCTTGTGCCAAGCTACCAAGGGAGTGAGCAGGGGGTATCTTAAGTGGGTATCTCAATTGCCCTGCCTAGAGTGAGGGTCCCTGCTTGGACAGGTGGTGACCTGACTGCCAACCAGAGACCCCATTTCTAACAAGATCCTACATCATAAGGTGCAAACCAGCACCAGGAGGTCCTACATCATAAGGTACTGACGAGCACCATTAGATCCTACGCCATAGGACACAGACCCGCACCAGTAGATCTTAAGTCAAAAGGTCCAGACTTACACTAGGAGGATGTACATCCAAAGGCGCTGACCCGCACCGAGAGGTCCTACGTCATAAGACGCTGACCCGCACCAGGAGGTTCAACATCTTAAGCTGCTGACCCGCACCAGGAGGTCCTACATCATAAGGCGCTAACCCGCACCAGGAGGCCCTAAGTCATAAGGCGCTGACCCGCACCAGGAGGTCCTACATCTTAAGGTGCTGACCCGCACCAGGAGGTCCTACATCATAAGGCGCTGACCCGCACCAGGAGGTCCTACTTCACAAGGCGCTGACCCACACCAGGAGGTCCCACATCTTAAGGCGCTGACCCGCACCAGGAGGTCCTACTTCATAAGCCGCTGACCCGCACCAGGAGGTCCTACATCCTAAGGCGCTGACCCGCACCAGGAGGTCCTACATCATAAGGCGCTGACCTGCACCAGGAGGCCCTAAATCATAGGGCATAGACCCGCACCAGGAGGTCCTACATCATAAGGCGCTGACCCGCACCAGGAGGTCCTACATCATAAGGCGCTGACCCGCACCAGGAGGTCCTACTTCATAAGGCGCTGACCCGCACCAGGAGGTCCTACATCTTAAGGCGCTGACCCGCACCAGGAGGTCCTACATCATAAGGCGCTGACCCGCACCAGGAGGTCCTACATCTTAAGGCGCTGACCCGCACCAGGAGGTCCTACATCTTAAGGCGCTGACCCGCACCAGGAGGTCCTACATCATAAGGCGCTGACCCGCACCAGGAGGTCCTACATCTTAAGGCGCTGACCCGCACCAGGAGGTCCTACATCATAAGGCGCTGACCCGCACCAGGAGGTCCTACATCTTAAGGCGCTGACCCGCACCAGGAGGTCCTACATCATAAGGCGCTGGCCTGCACCAGGAGGTCCTACTTCATAAGGCGCTGACCCGCACCAGGAGGTCCTACATCTTAAGGCACTGGCCTGCACCAGGAGGTCCTACGTCATAAGGCGCTGACCCGCACCAGGAGGTCCTACTTCATAAGGCGCTGACCCGCACCAGGAGGTCCTACTTCTTAAGGCGCTGACCCGCACCAGGAGGTCCTACATCATAAGGGGCTGACCCGCACCAGGAGGTCCTACATCATAAGGCGCTGGCCTGCACCAGGAGGTCCTACATCATAAGGCACTGACCTACACCAGGAGGTCCTACCTCATAAGGCGCTGACCTGCACCAGGAGGTCCTACCTCATAAGGCGCTGACCCGCACCAGGAGGTCCCACATCTTAAGGCGCTGACCCGCACCAGGAGGTCCTACTTCATAAGCCGCTGACCCGCACCAGGAGGTCCTACATCCTAAGGCGCTGACCCGCACCAGGAGGTCCTACATCATAAGGCGCTGACCTGCACCAGGAGGCCCTAAATCATAGGGCATAGACCCGCACCAGGAGGTCCTACATCATAAGGCGCTGACCCGCACCAGGAGGTCCTACATCATAAGGCGCTGACCCGCACCAGGAGGTCCTACTTCATAAGGCGCTGACCCGCACCAGGAGGTCCTACTTCATAAGGCGCTGACCCGCACCAGGAGGTCCTACATCTTAAGGCGCTGACCCGCACCAGGAGGTCCTACATCGTAAGGCGCTGACCCGCACCAGGAGGTCCTACATCTTAAGGCGCTGACCCGCACCAGGAGGTCCTACATCGTAAGGCGCTGACCCGCACCAGGAGGTCCTACATCATAAGGCGCTGACCCGCACCAGGAGGTCCTACATCTTAAGGCGCTGACCCGCACCAGGAGGTCCTACATCATAAGGCGCTGACCCGCACCAGGAGGTCCTACATCTTAAGGCGCTGACCCGCACCAGGAGGTCCTACATCATAAGGCGCTGGCCTGCACCAGGAGGTCCTACTTCATAAGGCGCTGACCCGCACCAGGAGGTCCTACTTCATAAGGCGCTGACCCGCACCAGGAGGTCCTACATCTTAAGGCACTGGCCTGCACCAGGAGGTCCTACGTCATAAGGCGCTGACCCGCACCAGGAGGTCCTACTTCATAAGGCGCTGACCCGCACCAGGAGGTCCTACATCTTAAGGCGCTGACCCGCACCAGGAGGTCCTACATCATAAGGGGCTGACCCGCACCAGGAGGTCCTACATCATAAGGCGCTGGCCTGCACCAGGAGGTCCTACATCATAAGGCACTGACCTGCACCAGGAGGTCCTACCTCATAAGGCGCTGACCTGCACCAGGAGGTCCTACCTCATAAGGCGCTGATCTGCACCAGGAGGTCCTACATCTTAAGGCGCTGACCCGCACCAGGAGGTCCTACATCATAAGGCGCTGACCTGCACCAGGAGGTCCTACATCATAAGGCGCTGACCCGCACCAAGATGTCCTACGTCATTGTGTGCAGCCCCACACCAGGATGACACACATCATATGTTGCAGACCTGCACCAGGAGATGCTACGTCATAGGGCATTTGCTGTAAATGTTGTCAATCAATCACACTCATCGGAGACACATGCAGGACATGCGGCCTTTGGACATGCTTTGAGGCCATCACACTAGGAATGGCCCAGAATGGAAGAGTTTAAGGAGGTCCCCCTAAACGTAGACAAGGCATGTGCACTGTTGAAGCTATACTGGGCCCCAGAGTCACGGCTGGTGCGTGCCATAGAACCAGATCCCATGACCAGACACTTGCACACTTAGGGCATATTTACGAGGGGCTTGTGTCGCATTGCGTCACTTTTTGACGATCCAGAGGTGCAAGTCTTTCAGCCATATCTATGAGGCCACGTACAGCCACTTTTCATGGCGTCAGAGATATGGAGTAAGGCAACGCAGAACACATACAAAGAGGAAAACGCCTCGCAGGATTGTGTTTGTGCAGGAACAACAATCGTGCATACAACGCAGCCATCCTTGCAGCATGGTGCAATGGTGCCTTTATGGCGCTAGGCAGCCAACTGTGCACCAGCGCAGGGGGAAAGGACAGGAATGCACTGTATTTTATAAATATGGTGCATTCCGGCCCTTTCTCTTTGGCGGAGGGCAGCACAGCGAGGTGACCTGCAGCGCTGTCCAGAAATATGGACCTTGGGCCCTCAGGCTGCGCTAGTGCCAGCCCTGGTTAGGAGCCAGGACACCAGAGCTGGCCAGGGCGCAGCGGGCATTGCATTGGAAGCTGTCCCATGCACAGTCAGTCATGTACCAGCCCTGCCCAAGGCACCTCAGAACTGACCCCTTCTCTGGGTGAATGGGTGCAAGAACCTGAGGTGGAGGTGGCATCCAGGCAGGCAGAGTGCCAGAGCCCCATCCCCTGGGCACAGGTCCTGCGATGCCACTCTCGAGGCGTCAACCTGGTCTGGCCTCACCCTTGGCAGGGATCCTGCGGGCGCAGCTTCACGCACCTGCCAATTACAGGGGATTTGTGGCACGAGAGGGGGCAGAGGGGCAGTGGAGGCACCTGAGGCGGGTCCGGCAGGTAAGACAGGCCAGGTCCGTGCGTGGGAAGGAAAGGGAGGCTTGGCACTGAGTTGGGGAGAGCGCACATGTCCCTGGAAGAAGGGGGTGGGCGGCTGATTCTCAAATGTACCCTCGAGCAGAGCTGTGTTGGACCAAGGGGCGGCCAGCAGTGCCAGGCTGAGTGGAAACCAAAATCTTCCCTGGCAAAAAAACATCAAACGAGCCCCACACTGCCCGGGGGTATGGCTGGGTCAAGGAAGTCCATCCTGGTGGGAGAGCAGCAGTGGGCACGGGGGCAGAGGGTGTTTATACCCCATTCAATTAAGAATGGGCGGGGGCAGGCAAGCCAGAGATTACTGTTTTCATTTTCACAATCGGTGCAGCGCACTGTGCCAGGGTCCATACAGCTCACTAGTAGCTCGAGGTGCACAGAGGGGCTGTGCCTTCCACCGCCATGCTCACCATTGTAGAACTATCAACCTAAACAGAGTCCAAGCGCTAGCCCGTGCAGTGCAAAGTGCCAGGTCCATACAGCTAGCTCACAAATGCCCCGAAGCTCAGAGGGGGACTGTGCATCCCATTACAGTGCACTGTGCCAGGTCCATGCAGTCGGCTCACAAGTGCCTCGAGGCGCACAGAGGGGCTGCGTCCGCCCTTGCAGTGCACTGTGCCAGGTCCATGCAGCTAGCTCACAAATGCCTCGAAGCACAGAGGGGGGCTGTGCCCGCCCTTGTAGTTCACTGTGCCAGGGTCCATGTAGCTCACAAGTTCCACGAGGCACATAGAGGCGCTGTGCCCGCCCTTGAAGCGCACTGTACCAGGATCCGTGCAGCTCACAAGTGCCTCGAGGCACACAGAGGGGCTGTGGCTTCCCTTGCAGCGCACTGTGCTAGGACCCATGCAGCTCACAAGTGCTTCGAGGCGCACAGAAGCGCTATGCCCGCCCTTGCAGGGCAGAGTGCCAGGGTCCATGCAGCTCACACGTGCCTCTAGGCGCACAGAGCGGCTGTGCCCACCCTTGCAGGGCAGAGTGCCAGGGTCCATGCAGCTCACACGTGCCTCGAGGCGCAGAGAGCGGCTGTGCCCACCTTTGCAGGGCACACTGAAGCAGTGGTCTCATAATCAGTGTGACGTGGCCAGTGATTTAAAGGTTTGCTCGTGAGAAGGTCATGTTCGGAGATGTGCTTTGCAGACAGCCCACTGTCCCACTGTGAAAAGTAACCGCAGAAAATCCAGTGAACTTTCCCATTTCTGAGTTTCACCTACAGCAGGGGTCTTCAAAGTGGGTGGCGGCCCCCCTGGGGGGGAGGTGGAGGGGTGCTCAAGTGTTTTCAGGCGGGGGGGGGGGGGGGCAGGATCTGGCCAAAAGAAGCATTATACAGGTAACAGTGCTTTATTTTAAGCAGAACAAATATGATTTCATTTTTTTTTAAATAACAGAAATGAACTGCAATGTTTAAATAAATATAGACATATTAAAAAATTGCCAAATTAATAGAATTATTGTGAACAATTCTGAGGGTGTCCTGATAATTATTTTATTTCCACTGCAGGGGGGGACAGCACCAGTGACCTACAGTGACCACCTGGCATGGAGGCAAATTTGGGACAGAACGGTGAAAATTCAAGAGAAAGGGTCACAATTTAGGACAAAAATTCAGGATAAAAAGATCAGCGTTACCGCCACATCTGAGGATCGGCCACACCCCACTCCCCCCCCCCCCCCCCCCCAAGCCTGGTTCACAGCTCCTCGTGCTGGCTGCTCATTGGCTGTGCCCTGCGCGAGGCGTATACTGCCTTCAGATCATTAATTACGTCCTTGTTCATTAGTTAATGCCCTCATCCGCCCAACCCATTTAGGGCCACATGTAGGGCCTCCTGCGCAAGTGTGTGACACTGCTAGGCCTAACGTCGCAGCAATATTCGAATCGATATGCACATATCACTCGGACACTGATTCTGGGTTACTGGCCACGAGGGAAACTCCCTTGGCCTTTTTATTAGCTCCGGTTACGTCACCGGACACACCATCAGATATCTGGACGGCAGGGGAGATTAGGATCATCTCCCTCCACTTTTGTGCATCATGGGCTGGCCCATGACAAACATAACATTTCTCCTTTACCCAAAACAAACACAAAGAGATAACAAAATATCACAATAAAACACTGTCACGCCATGCAATATAGGTCTATACGAAACCCCCACAGAGGATCAGTCTACTATAAAATCTTGCAACTTGGTTGACCTTTGTGGGGAGTACGAAGATTGTAATACTCCAAACCGTGCCTAGGAGGTAATGAGTTGACTGGCTCAGAGCCAGACAATCCCTGATCAGGACCTTGGGTAACTTCCGAGCTCTGCATATCTACACCCTCTCGAGCAACCAACAGCGGGTCGTCAACCACCACCCCAGTGCTCGGGAGCAGAAAACGAGTGCTGCAACCACTCAAACTTCCTCCATCACCATCTTCAGACACGTTATCCGGTGAGAACTTCTGTTTCAGTTCCAACCCACCATCGGCCATGTGGAAACCTTTGAAAAATGAAACGTTCCTTGTGATGGTCTCTTGCAGTAACCATAGTGCCTTTCACTGCACTTACCACCCTTGGTTTTTCAAAAGGCAGCAGAAATTTTCTTCCACTTCTTCTATTGTATACAAGAATATGGTCCCCCACATGGATGTCCCGCTGCTTTGCTCTTCTCTTTCTTGACATCCTGTCATTTTTGTTTTTCCTTTTGGAGAGTGCTTCTTTTACTCGATCATAGAGTTTGGAAGGTTCCTGCACTTGAGGAATAGTGTCTCAAACTTGTTGATTCATGCACAAAGGGCTAGGCGTCTCTCCAGTGGTGGCATGAGGAGTGAGACGATAGTCCCATAAAAACACATATATCGTACAGTCGACATTATGACCACCTGCCACGGTAATCCATAATACCTTGTTGAGAGTTCTCATGAAGCGTTCCACTTCACCATTGGCCTGAGGCCACCAAGGAGTGATTTTTTTGTGAAGGACTCCAAGGGATTGTAGGTATTCAGCAAACTCATGGCTAGAAAATGGCAGTCCATTATCTGTGAGTATTGTCTGTATCAAGCCATGGGTGGCCATGATCTTTTCAAAGCGAGGGATGATCTGAGAAGCAGTGAGGGACTCTACAATTTCAACTTCTGGATATTTGGAGAAATCATCAATCACTACTTGCATGTGACGACCATCTGGCAAACTTCCAAAATCTGCAATGGCCTGAAACCACAGTACCGGGTTGATGACCTCAGTGATGCCTGGTAGAGGACTCCCAGCTGGACCAACCGCTTGACATATTGCACATTGCCGCACTGCTCGATCAACTTGATTGTCAAGCCCAGGGAACCATACCTTGCTCCTCAATCGTGACTTCATTTTGACTATCCCTTGGTGCGATGAGTGGGCCAGCTCCACCACCGAATTCTGCAAAGAGACAGGAATATCCAGGCTGGGTCCTCTCAGCAATCATCCTTCAGGAGATATGACAAGCGTATTCCTGTCCTTATGCAGTGAGGCCAACATCATTCTGGCCTCAGCCGTTCTAAGAGTCACATTTTGAAGAACACTGTGCCACTTTCCAGATTCTACAGCTGACAGCACAAGCTGTAGACACTCATCACCATCAGTAGCCACTTTGATTTTATCACTGGAAATGGGTGAAGGGCGGGATCTTTCTACCACCAGCCTCACATACTCCTCTACTTCATCTGCATCAGCAATCTCTCGAGGAGTAGCTGGTCGGGCATGTTTTGACAGGTAATCAGCCGGGTTGAGAGATCCAGGTCTATATGCCACTTGAAAATGGTAATCTTGCAACTGCAGAATCCACTTTTGTACTCGTGGTGGGGGTTTGGAGGAAAAATTATTAAATAGTGGTATTAATGGCTTATGATCAGTATGCACTGTGAACGGTTGTCCATACAGGTAAAGATGAAAATGTCTGCAGCCCCAATGCACTGTAATAGCCTTCTCAATATAAGAATATCGCTATTCAGTCTCTGTCAAAGCATGACTTGCATACGCTACCGGAGCCCACTCTCCATCCGATTGTTTCTGTGCCAACACTGCTCCCAACCCAGTAAGACTGGCATCAACCGATAGCTCTGACTCTTTATGAGGGTCGAAATACACCAGTGTCGTGTGCTCCGACAATGCTGACTTGGTGGCTTGGAACGAAGCAGCTTGTTCAGGTCCCCACTCCCATACTGCATTGGCCTTTATCAAATCTCTGAGCGGGGCTGTCAGAGCTGTATGATTTTTTTGCGAAGCGTCCGCAGTAGTTTATCATGCCTAAATAACTACGAACGCCATAAACATTTGTGGGAGCTGCTGCGGATTGATTGTCTTTTACTTTGGCAGGATAGGGCATGACTCCATCCCCAGAGAAACGGTAACCTAAAAAGGCCACTTCAGTCTGTAAAAAGGCACACTTGTCTCTGTGAAGTGTAAGACCATTTTCTTGAAGCATGTGGAATGTCGCTCGAAGACGGTGAAGATGTAGCTCTATGGTGGGAGCATGCACTAGGATATCATCACTTACGTTGAAGACTCCAGGGAGACCAGCAAGCACCCCACGAATAGTGTCCTGAAAAATGTCCGCTGCGCTGGAGATCCCAAAACTCAAACGCTTGTACCTTCTCAGACCCACATGAGTGGAGAACGTGGTTATGCTTCCAGAGTCAGGATCTAAAATGAGCTGATGGTATCCAGCACACAGATTCATATTTGAGAACAGTTGTGATCCTGCCACCTCCACAACAATGTCATCCATGGTAGGTGGCAAATGACGTTCTTGTTTAATGGCGACATTTGGCAGGCGCATGTCAACGCAGATCCTCACTTCTTCTGGCTGTTTGGGTTCTGTGCAATTACAATCGGTGACACCCAGGGGGTGGGTCCTTCAACTTTCTCAATTATATCAGCCTGCTCAAGCTTCCTAAGCTCTTCTTCCACCTTCGGACGCAGATGGAATGCCATCCAACAGTGTTTTAATGCCACCAGCTGTATGGATTTATCAATGTGCAAACGTAGCATGTGGTCTTTCAACCAATCCCCTCGAAAAGCTGCTTAAACTCAGTTAGTAAACTCTCCACAGTTCTGAGGTGCACACTGAAAGCAAATGATACAAGGTTGAGTTGCTCAGCCGTTCTAGAACTTAGTAGCATGTCAGATCCAGTCTTTGTCACAAACACTCTAGTGCACACTGAACTCTCCACATAGGATAAGGTAGTAGTGAAAACCCCCGCTAATGGCAGTGGTTGCGATGATCCAAATGCATATACTTGAGTCGAGGTCGGCAGTAACTGAGGTTGAATGGGAAGAGTTTTCAAAAGTGTCTGCGCCAATATGGTAATGGAGACACCAGTGTCAATCAAGGCATGAATCTTGTGACCTGAACAACAGGGCACTCGCTTTTCGAGGGTACCCACCAGGCTGCCGAGCATGTATCACATGAACAGTCCCTTCTTCATCTTCATCGTCATCCAGATCGTCGTCTTCACCAACGACTACAGGTGGCTGTACTAAATGGACAGTTTTGGACTTTTGCGACTTTGCACGGGCAGCTGATTGACAAACCTTGGCAAAATGATTCATCTTATTGCAGCTTGAACATTTCTTGCCATGGGCTGGACATACACCTTGATGACAGAATGGGCCGCCACACAAAAAACAAGTTCTTGAGCTCGTGGCCACCTTTTACCGACTTTTCTTCTTCTCCATGACAGCTGTGGTGATGGCATTCACAGGTTCAACTTTAACCTGAGTCTGCAATGCCGCTTCCATAAGGGCTGCCCTTGCTTTTGACAGTTCTTTGGATTAGCCCATTGTGAGAATATTTGCCATTGACATACCAGGTACCTGTGGTATGTTTTCTCTCAACTTGACAGACGCACAGCCCTGTGCACAAATTTCATCCTCAGCGTCCACAAATGTACATTTGGGTGCTAGTTCTCTCAACCTGGCATAGAAGGTATCGACCAACTCATTTGGGAGCTGTTTTGCCTGCATTAACAAGAAGCGCTCATAGTCCGGGCTCACTAAGGGTTCAAAATGAGCAGTCAGAGCCCTTTTTAATTGAAAGGAGGGCCCTCCTCAACCAAAGACTTTCCTAGTTTATGGACAGCTGCAACTCCTAAGTGTAGGAGCATTGGGCAGCGTCCCTCCTCCTCCAAAGCTGTGACTGCAAAATAGGTTTCCAACCTATCCACCCAAATCAAAATCAAATCAAATCATTAACATTTATAAAGAGCGCTACTCACCCGTGCGGGTCTCAAGGCGCTAGTGCGGGTCTCAAGACCCACTCCTACCACCGAACCGCTTGGGTGGAAGGAGGATCTTCCACGAGAAAGGGTTATAGCGCAGGAATTGACGACATGGCTACCACGTTGCAGGACTGCACACAATAGTGTCAAACTCACTCCACACCTGTCGTATCTGTGGGGCGTGAACTGTGATATGATGGCGTCCTTGTTAGGGTAACTATGTGATAACCACGTCCCAGTACAGGTGGTCTCACATGGATATGCCCTTGTAGAAAAACAGTCACTGCCACCTCATTACCCTTGCAGTGTACAGTATTTGGTATGGTGTGCATCAGTGTCCTGACATGTTTCACCTATGCTTCTATATTGATATGTCCTGTGTTCAAGTAAATGCCACAGTTCCTCCAATGAATGGTTCCAAGTAGTTGTGTGTTCCTTTGTTTTTTTTTTACACAGTGCATAAAACTGTACGCTCCCTTTGTCTGTGTTAAATGGAGCCACTCATGCCCAGTAATATAGAGTGAAGCGTTCGTTCGCTGATAGGGCTTTTCTGTTTGTTAATGTTGTTGTTGTTGTTATTTTATAAGGAAACTGGGAATCCCACGAGGTTTCCATCACGTGGGTCCTCCTGCTCCCAGCCATGCCGCTTACCGCACACACACAGAGTCCTCTGTTGACTCCGATCACGAGGACTGCTGAACCGTTGCCCCGGCGACATCCAGGAAGCTTCAGGCTCACGTGCAGCCGCTTGGGGAAGCGCGCCTCCAGCACTTCACCTCGATGGGCCGGCTGTTGAGAGCCGAACATCGGAGCGTGCGCGTGGCAGGGCACAGCAACTACCGCCTCCGCCGCCGCTTCACCACGGCAACCTGCAGCAGTCAGGCCCCAACAGTGCGACACCTCCTGCATGAGCACAGCACGCTCCAGGAAAGCAGCACCGATTTCCGCGACCAGGAAGGCAGGTAAGGGTGCGAGGGAACAGGCACCGGCTCGTCGCCAATTTGTTGTGTTCGGTGGGTGATATTGCTAGGCCTAATGTCGCAGCAATATTCAAATCGATATGCACATATTACTCGGACACTGATTCTGGGTTACTGGCCATGAGGGACACTCCCTTGGCCTGTTTATTAGCTCCTGTTACGTCACCGGACACACCATCAGATATCTAGACAGCAGGGGAGACTAGGATCATCTCCCTCCATTTTTGTGCATCATGGGCTGGCCCATGACAAACATAACAAACCCCCAACTGTTTCCGGGATAGGGAGGGGCCTAGAGAAAGTTTGTAAATACTGCAAACTCAAGCCTGGCACTCTCTTCCCGCCAGTGGCGAGAGATTTACTCCCAGGTAACCTCACAGCCTGGCACTCACTCCCCGCCAGTGGAGAGAGATTTACTCCCAGGTAACCTCACAGCACTCACTGCCTGGCACTCACTCCCACCGGTGGCGAGAGGTTTACTCCCATGAAACCTCACAGCCTGGCACTCACTCCCCGCCGGTGGAGAGAGATTTACTCCCAGGTAACCTCACAGCACTCACTGCCTGGCACTCACTCCCCGCTGGTGGAGAGAGATTTACTCCCAGGTACCCACTCACTCCCCGCCGGTGGAGAGAGAGTTACTCCCAGGTAACCTCACAGCACTCCCTGCTGGCACTCACTCCCCATCGGGGGCAAGAGATTTACTCTGAGGTAACCTCACAGCACTCACAGCCTGGCACTCACAGCCTGGCACTCACTCCCTGTCGGTGGAGAGAGATTTACTCCCCGAAACCTCACAGCAGGCTTGTGCAATATAAATGCAGCCTAATGGGTTTTAAATGCATGTTTTGTGATTAAAGAGAGAACTTGCATTGATAAACCAGGTCAGTTGTGTTGATGTGCACGGATGGCTTTGTGAATGTTGTCCGTGTGGGGCTATGGGATGCACAACGCACACAGTGCGCCCCCAGCACAACAAACTGTTCCCCTGGTTAGAAATGCTGTGCGTGTGACAAACGTACATCTGGGGCCGACTAGACAAAAACCCACTGACACAATCCCAGCAGAGGCTGCACTGAGAGGGGACCAGGCGGGGAAGCTGTGAGCCTGGACCCTGGACCCTGGGCTGGGGGCACACTCCACCATCCACCACATACATCATGACACACATCACGACATACCTGAGGCTTCCAGGGTCACTTCTTGGGTGGAGACACCTACAGGAAGTGTCAACGCAGAGCTGGCCCTAAACGGCCACAGAGACACCCCATTCCTAAGAACAGAGACACCCCAAAACCTGAAGCAGTGGGACCCGAGGCCCTGGGCGCGCTCATGGAATTAGTAGAACTTAGGACCCCCTTACGCATGCTCCCGTGGGCGAAGGCACCGGTAGGACACGGCTCCCCACCTCACTTCTATCTGGTGGTCTCGCCACGTTAACACAGGTTCTCCTGGAGTCTTCCTCGAGGCACAGGATGTGGGCAGATTACCACTGACCTTGGGGAGGGGGGATATGGATGCTCCTTAAGCCGGGAGGTGATGGGCATACAGGCCCCTCACAATCATTCATTCAGGCATGAAGGTTCTTTGTAAATTTCTTGGCACTTGACTGACAGCCCACATGATGACCCTGGTACATGAGCACCAGTGTGGCCTCATAGCCGGTTAGCGCACCGGGATGAACCTTAGACGTCCAACCCATGCCCTTCAGCAGACTGACCACCGAGCAGAGGAACTGGCTTTGGTCCAACCCATGCCCTTCAGCAGACTGACCACCGAGCAGAGGAACTGGCTTTGGTCCAACCCATGCCCTTCAGCAGACTGACCACCGAGCAGAGGAACTGGCTTTGTTCGCCATCGACCTGGAAAAAGCATTTGGCACAGTAGACTGGGGTTATCTGCTCGAGGTGCTGGGAGTTATGGGTTTGGGTCCTCAGTTCTGTGGGCGGGTCCGGCTGCTCTACACTAAACCAAGTGCCAGGGCGCGCGTGGGGGGTTGTCGCTTGGAGTTGTGGATCCTGGGCCGTGGTCGTGACAGGGCTGCCCACACTCGCCACTCCTGTTTGTGCTTACAACAGAGCCCTTGGCGATAGGGGCCCGCAGGGAGCCGCGGGACTGGGGCATGAGAGATGTCCATCATGCTACGTCGCTCCACACAGGGGACCCCTGTTTTATCCCTCCTGCCCCCAAGGTGCATTGCCGTGATGCTGCAACTGCTAGAGGAGTTTGGGAACCTTTCTGGTCTCCGACTCAACCTGCCAAATCACTGCTGTGACCTCTCACCTCACTGGTCGGAACCTATGGACCTGTGGACCGTTCACCAAACATGGTATTCCGCTGACACAATTTAGATTCTTGGGGATCAAGGTGGCACCCACCAGAGCACTGCAACTGCGCCTTAATTTAGAGAGGGTCCTGGATGCATTGAAGTCATCTGTGTGGCGTTGTCCCTCTCCGTGATGGGCAGGGTGGCCATCAACACGACGTCTGCCCAGATGTCTGCAGGCACTACAGAGCTCTCTATGCCCCTCCCAAGAAAGGTATCCAAGCAGCTAAGCTCAGTTATCATTCCTCTCCTGTGGGGGGCCGGCATAGCAGGGTGGCCCTGACCATGCTGACCAGACTGTATGAGGAGGAGGGGTTAGAGGTTTCACAGCTCGAGCTATGCCACACATCCCCAATACGCAGCTGGCACCTGGGTAACAACTGGGAAAACATCTACTGGCTGGAAAGGTAGCCACAGAACGACTGCCAGAACCGAGGGAGGGTGCCGGGCTCTTGAAACACTTCCAATACATAGTTCAACAAACAGAGACAATTTGGCAACGTTTTGCTCAGACAGTACTGAAACAGGCTGTGGGAGGAGGCCTCTTTTTGCATAGTTAGCCCCCACTTTTTGCCTGATGTTGATGTGTTCTAGAAGTTGGTAGTGCCCAGGGCCCCTGCTAAACAGGTTCCCTGGGCCAGATCTCTTTCCCTAAAACTGTTGTGATGCTTGGCACAATTGATTATGCTCTTAAATTCCCCTGTAAGTCCCTAGTGAATGGGTACCCGAGTAAACAGGGGAAGAGATATTAAGAGTAGGCCCCTGGGGGCAGCAGTACTGACTGTGCCACCCCCAAGGGCCCTACACCCAGATGCACCCAGCATTGCCATTGCAGGCTAAGTGTACTGGGGCAACCCTAAAAAGATAAATTCGACAAGGCACATTCTCTGTGTGCCCTGTCCACCCTACACTGCATATATTATCGGTAAGTCACCCCTCTAGCAGGCCTTTAAACCCAAAGGCAGGGTGCACCATACTATATGTGAGGGCATAGCTGCATGACCAATATGCCCCCACTGTGTCCTTGTAAAACCTAGGACATAGCGAGTGAACAGAGCAGCCATTTTAATGTATGTACTGTGCACTGGTCAAACACGAGTTCCCCAGCTACATAATGGCCACTCTGCACCCTGGGTTGTTTGGTATCAAATAACTCAGAATATTAAATCCAAACTGATCCATTATTGGATTTAACCTTAAATGTACCCAGGGGCCACCTTAGGGGTGCCCCCTGCAAAAGCTAACCCTAACTGTCAGAGTTGCTGGCTGGTTCCATCCAGCTGCCACTCCAGACAGACAATATACAAATGTGGGGGAGAGCCCTGGCTCTCTGGTTTGTAAGACAATGCCCTTCCTGGGTGGAGGACCTAAGTCCCCCTCCCTCAGGAATGTGCAACCCCCTGGCAGTGAGCTTTAAAGGGCTACTGCCCCTGAAACTCGAGCCCCCAGGCCTGCTGCTAGCAGCAGAGGGCTTCCCCCTTTGCAAACCTCCACGTTTGGTGGGAGCAAAGGCGGGAAACCAGAAAAAGGGTAGGAGGAGTGGCCTCACTAAGAATGCACCACCCCTAAGGGCTTGCATTCGAAGCAGACCCTCTAATTCAGATTTCTCCATCTTGGAATGGAGAGAAATCACCAATGAGGTTTAGGGAAGTGACCCTTCCCACAGGAAGTGGTCACTACCAGGTTCCCCCTAAAACGCCCACTAAATTCAGTATTTAGTGGGCTCGCCTAAGCCAAGATTTTATATTTGAAAAGGACTCGAAGAAGATTCCAAGAAGACAAGAAAACCAGCACCAGAGAAACCGCAAGGACAAGAATTGAGGACCTGCTGCACCAGAAGGGGCGCCCAGCCCCCTGCTTGTGGCACCAGAGTCCTGATAATCACAACAGTGGAGGAGCTGGCCACTGGACCGACCCCAAGAAACCCAGGGGACCTCCAGGCTTCAAGGATCAACCCAGATCTCCCTCCTGAGTGGAGGCACCACTCAAGAAAAGCAGGTAAACTCCAAAAGAGCAAGAGGCCAGTGAAGGATTCTTCACTGATTTGCAGATATCTCTGCAACCAGAAGTCACAGCAGGACCCAACAAAACACATATGACAGTCCGGAAATGCCCCCCAACTGTATTAAGTTTGGTGGTGCTGCGACCCCTAGTGGCCGAGATAGAGCAATACCCTGGGTCCTGGTCAACTGACGTTCGACCAGGAGAAAACCAGCTCTCCCAGAGCTGACAAAAGGATCAGGAGGAAGCCCCAGTCGAGGGACTTCAGAAACACCCTGGACCTCCGACCAGAGTGCCCTTGTTGTCCTACAAGCGACCCCCAAAGAGACTTACCTCCAGCGGACTCCGTTGCGCGCAGCATTCAAGACTTCCAAAACTCCCTGCACTTGGCCACCCGGGGCCTTGCATCACGGGTTCTGCTGTGTGCCTTGGGTCCCCATCCACTTGTGACCTCGACAGCCAAAGGGAACCCCCAGGCACCACTTTGAATTTGCAAACCAGCTCCTTTTCCAAATGGCCCATCCAGGTGGCCTTGTGCCTGTGCCAAGAACCTTTCCAAAGCTGTTACCGCCGGAACCGGGAGCTGCCCAAAGCTCTCCCACTGGCACAAGGTGCCCATCGACCACTGCGACCGCCCTGCAACAGAAGAGACTGGTAACTCAACCGTACGATTTTTAATGCATTTTTAAAAGTGACTGCCTATTGATTCCAATGGTGTGTAATTACACACAGAAAGACTAACTTTCTTAAAACTTTAAAAAGTCATAACAAGAAAAGTACTTAACCTATTCTAAAAATTTTGGTGTTAAAAATGATATAAAAGTCTGAAGTATTTTTATAAATTCTGGCCTCGAGTTATTCATTGAGTGTGTGTGGTGCATGATTGGATTTGTGAGTACAGCAAATACTTAGCACATATCCTGGATTAGCCGAACTGTTCGACCAGCTACCTTAAAAATTAGAGCATTAGGTGGTCTGATTTTTACCCCTGAAAACTAACATGTGGTTGTTTGGACCCTCTGCATAGTGTACGTAGTTTGTACACTACATACAGAGACAGTCTCCAACAAAGGCCTCATTTCACTGCAAAGTCCCTGTCTGGACGCTGAAGCCAGTCAAACGATGATTGTCAATATGTCCATCTAAGCATGACAGGAGAGCAGGTGTGCTCACCTTGGGGCTTAAACCCCAGAGGGACTTTCCTCTCTTTCATAGAGGCCTGTCAGGAATTCACCCTGGGGCCTGTACATTTCTTACAATATGCAGGACTGGCTGAACTAGCCAGGGTGACCTGGCCCACCTACCCTGCTGCACCCACCGGCACACAGATCCTTGGGATCCTGCTGTCCTCTGGTGTAGGCTGGCCCTTGATCACACTGGTATATAAGGCTATGTGCACAGATGCAGCAGGACCCCTTCCGCAGGTACGTTCAGCCTGGGACATCCACTTGGACGCTATACTGGACAAAGGGGAGTGGACATGAGTCAATTACCTTATACACTCAGTTTCCTATAATGCCCACATGTGGAACACTACAACTTCCTCCACAGGACTTACATTGCCCCTAAAGGCTTTCACCATATGACTCCATCCTGCTTAGACTGGTGTCCTCGATGCGGAGACGGTGGGGGCAATGTTTGGCATTTGGCTTGACATTGCTGGGTATTGCAAAACAACTTGATCCAGGTGGTTGCGGATGTTATAAGGACCACGCACCTGAATATTTAACTCACACCACAGTGCTGTTTACTGCGCAACATTAAAAGACCAAAGGGCAGGAAGATGGCATGCACATTTTTGTGATTTTGTGCTAGTGTTGGCTAAGCGTAGAGTAGCTGGATGGAACAAAGGGCATCTGAGATTGAACACTGGCTCAGGGATGTACAATGGTCCCTGGTGGAGGAGACACACATGAAGCTTAGTAGGTGGGATGACAAGTTAGCTGAGGACCTCTCAGTGTGGGGAAACTTAAGTGACACACTCCTAGACCCTCTATCTGTTAGACCTCTGGTCAGGTTGCAGCAGGAGAGGTCTGTTGTGCCCTTTTGCTCCAGTGTGGCATTGTTCTGCTTGTGTCCATCTGATCATGGCGATGACAAGCAGCGAGGGGTTTCTCCTGCCAACAGTCCCACCTCCTCTAGTCTTTCCCTGTGTTCAGACAAAGACCTTGAGAACTCTTTGGCCGATGGCCTGGAGGTTGCCACTGCAGGGCTGATGGACGATGGGGCCTAGGAAAGTGTGGCTTCCTCTATTCAGGCTTCTAGAAGGGCCTTCGCTCTTGCATCCTTGGCTAGATATGGGCCTTCGGTGCTTAGATTGCGTGAGCGCAGACATGTGGTTGCACAGCCCGTTGGACTGAGGTGTTGGATTTTCTGCAGGGTGGCTTTCCACTAGATTTGAAGCTTTCTACCCTTAAGCTTAAAGGACACCTATTATGCACTTTAGAAACTTTTGGAGGAATCCTCAGGGTGAAGATGGTCTCTTTTATAGGTTATTTAAAGAGTTTGTTAACTTGAGGCCTTTCTGTAG
This sequence comes from Pleurodeles waltl, assembly GCF_031143425.1. NCBI lineage: Eukaryota > Metazoa > Chordata > Amphibia > Caudata > Salamandridae > Pleurodeles > Pleurodeles waltl. The sequence continues at coordinate 1,057,512,179 of NC_090443.1, forward strand.
ACCGGTTTACCCTTCTTGGGATCTCTCTCTAGTCCTTGACGCTTTAAAGCGCTCTCCATTTCAGCCTTTTGCGAAGGATGAGTTAAAGTTGCTGATCTTGAAAGCTTTCTTTCTTAGAGCAAGTACTTCTGGGAGAAGGTTAGGGGAGTTGCACCCTTGTTGGAGACATCCCTTCTTTTAAGTTTTTGAGGACAGGATGGTGCCACGGTCTGGCCCGTCTTTTGTGCCCAAGATGAATTCTGTGTTCTGCAGGGAGCAAGAAGTCAATCTTTCAGCGTTTTACCCTAATCCTGATTTTCCTGAGGAGGCAGATTTGCACACTTTATATGTGAAAGAAGCAATTCTCACTGCCCTGGACAGGGTTTCAGATTTCACACTTTCACTGTTTGTGAATTGCAATCCAGCCAGGAAGGGATGCAAGTCTTGCATTCTTACTCTGAGTAGAGTGGGTCCATTCTTACCCTGAGTAGAGGGGTCTATTCTTACTCTGAGTCGGGTGGTCATTCTTACTCTAAGTAGGTGGTCTGTTCTTACTCTAAGTAGGGTGCTCCATTTTTACTCTGAATAGGTTGTCTGTTCTTACACTGAGTAGGTGATCCATTCTTACTCTGAGTAGGGTGGTCCATTCTTACTCTGAGAAGGGTGGTCTGTTCTTACACTGAGTAGGTGGTCCATTCTTACTCTGAGTAGGGTGGTCCATTATTACTCTGAGTATGGAGGTCTGTTCTTACTCTCAGTAGGGTATTCAATTCTTACTCTGAATAGGTGGGCTGTCCTTACTCTCAGTAGGGTGGTCCATTCTTACTCTGAATAGGTGGTCTGTTCTTACTCTGAGTAGGGTTGTCCATTCTTACTCTTAGAAGGGTGGTTCGTGCTTACTCTAAGTAGGATGGTCCATTCTTACTCTGAGTAGGGTGGTCCATTCCTAGTCTCAATAGGGTGGTCCATTCTTAGTCTCAATAGAGTGGTCCATTCTTACTCTGAGTAGGGTGGCTCTGTTCTTAACTTGAGTAGGATGGTCCATTCTTACTCTGAGTAGGTGGGTCCATTCTTACTCTGATTAGGGTGGTCTGTACTTACTCTGAGTAGGGTTGTCCATTCTTACTCTAAGTAGGGTGGTCCGTTCTTACTCTGAATAGGGTGGTCCGTTCTTACTCTGAATAGGGTGGTCCGTTCTTACTCTAAATAGGGTGGTCTGTTCTACCTCTGAGTATGGTGGTCTGTACTTCCTTTGAGTAGGGTGGTCCATTCTTACTCTAAGTAGGGTGGTCCGTTCAGCCTCTGAGTATGGTAGTCCATTCTTACTCTGAGTAGGGAGGTCCGTTCTACCTCTGAGTATGGTGGTCCGTTCTTACTTTGAGTAGGGTGGTCCGTTCTACCTCTGAGTATGGTAGTCTGTTCTTACTCTGAGTAGGGCGGTCCATTCTACCTCTGAGTAGATGGGTCCGTTCTTACTCTGAGTAGGGTAGTCTGTTCTTACTCCAAGTAGGGTGGTCCGTTCTTAATCTGAGTTGGGTGGTACATTCTTACTCTAAGTAGGGTGGTCCGTTCTTAGTCTGCGTAGGGTGGTCCATTCTACCTCTGTGTATGGTGGTCCGTTCTTACTCTGATTAGGCTGTTCCATTGCTTAATAGCCCCAACATTAGTGTTGCCTGGATGTCCTGTCCCTCTTGGGTAGAAGGTATGTCCACCAGATCTATGTCTCCTTCCTGCTGAGAATGGCAGAGGGCAACACTGAAAGAAATTTGTAGGGCAATGAGATTGGGCACATCCTCTACTTTAATCATGGACTGTGGAACAAATTAAACATTCACCCCCAGTCACAGATCTGGGTTTAATCCATTGTTATTTTGCTTGCATGTCACCACAGTCTGGACCCCGCCATATGCAAATCAGTCTTGACCCTGTTCCCCATGGGAACAGTCCAGCCCGAACTGCCAAGCGAGGTCCTCCCTGGACCGGAAACAAACATCCTGGGACTGGTTTCAGGGTATCACCCTTCATCATCCAGGCTAACTTGAATCCAGTGATGCAGCGAGCATGTGAGCCACATCTGAGCATACCCTAGCCACTTATGGCGAACATAGCAACAGTACAAAGCAAAATGATGGACGGAGAGCTGAAACATTTCAAGCACTCATCCCCAGTCACAGATCTGGGTTTAATCCATTGTTATTTTGTTAGGACGTCTCCTAGTTTGGACCCAGCCACATGCAAATCAGTCTTGACCCTGCTCCCCATAGGAACAGTCCAGCCCGAACTGCCAAGCCAGGTCCTCCCTGGACCGGAAACAAGCATCCTGGGACTGGTTTCAGGGTATCACCCTTCATCAGACAGGTTAGCTTGAATCCAGTGGTGCAGGGAGCACGGGGCCTACTTCTGGGCATACCTTCTGGGCGACAAATGCAAAACAAGCATTTGCAATGCAATAGGTCTCGCATTTTCTTGAGTTAGAGCTAATGTCATTATAAATGCATAACTGGACTTTTCTTGCCACATAAAATGGTCATCCCTGCCTCATAATTTTGTCTTTTCCTGCCATATAATTGCAGTGGCCCAGCATTTAACCAAAGCACTTCCATTTACCTTCTTCCTCTATCTTAAACCATGTACACTTATCATATAAACCTTTATCAGAAATTAAACTTTTGGCATCAGAGTGTAATGCTCAAAACACCATAACAAAAATATCATTTGGGATGGACTGGAGGGTGAAAGGGAAGAGGGAGTCAGGAGGAACGATGGAGAGGACAAGTGGCATAGGAACGGTGTCATGGGCCCTGGAGTAAAAAGGAGAATGGTTGACTGGAAGTTCAGTAGGAAAATACAGCAGTAATTAGAGTTGAGTGAGGTCCATAGGTCTCAGGGCCCCGGTGCCACTGCACCTGTTGCTCCATTGATAACTAGGCCTCAGGAGAGAAAGCGGATGGGGCAGATAAGAGAAGTGAAAGGAATACAACAGACAAAAGGAAGAAAGAGGAGTCGCAAATAAATAAAAGAAAGAAGGGAAAGAAAGAATGAGAAAATGAAAACACAACTAAGAAGAAATAGAGCAAATGTGTGAGACAACATTGAAAAGGGCAGGAAGCTAGCGAACAAACAATAAAGAGAATGAATGAAAGAAGTGTGAAAAGAAAGAGAAAAATTAACATTATAGAAAAAAGAGAGATGGTGAGAGAAACAAGCAGCGAAAGAACCAGGGCATGTATGTACTGACATGTTTCCCACAGACACAGAAAGGAAAAAACACTTTGACACTTCGCCCCGACAAGTAACTTGTGGCTTCCACATATAAACGTAAATTGACAGATAAAGATAAGAAAAACACTAGAGAAAGGAAGGAAGAAAGATCTAAAAAAAAAAAAGTGAAAGGAAGCATACCAAGTCAAAGGAGAGAGCAAATAAAGACAAAGAAAAGCATAAAATAGTGAAAGAATGAACGCTTGATCAAAAAAAAGAGAGGAACAAAACAAATAAAGAAATAGCAAGTTTTTGCAAGTTTGAAAGAGGAGGCAGCAAGAGGAAGAGGGAAATCAAAGAAGGGAGAGGAGTAGAAATAAACAGTTGAAAGAAAGAGCGAATGTGGATTTTAAGAGCTGAAAAGCGAAAAGTGGGGGGGAAAGAAAACATTGAGAGTAAACAGAGTAAATGAAAGAACGGAGTGAGATAGGTGACCCTCCCAAATAAAGGTGGCAAAACAGATTTAGTTGGCTCCCCACATCCTCAAACAGAAGTCAGAGTGTAGAGCAGCAGGGGGCGCTGCAGAGGAGCAGGAGTTGCTTTAGCAGAGACGTATGTGAACCCCAATAGAGCAGTATTGGGGCACTTCAGATCAGGATTGGGGGTACAGACAGAGCTGTGTCCCAGCCCAGTGCTGGTATAACAGAAAGGCAGCAGTGAGGAATGAGAAACGGAGCGCTGTGTAATTCCTGGTATTGGAATAATGGGGCGCTGGGTTAGGGTTGAGGTGCACTGACAGAGTTGTATGTGGGCTGCAGTACAGGAATACTAACAGGCACATAACATCAGAAGTGAGGTATGTTAATGGAGCTGTGTGTGAAGCTTAGTACTGGCGTGCTAGTGTTGGCGAGTGTTAGCCAGGAGGTGCCTGGTGAAGCTGCGAGTGGGGCCCAGCATGGGGGTGGCATTGCCGCTGAACCACAGAAGCGAGGAGTCCTGAGGGTGTGTGCATAAGCCTTAGTACTGAGAAGAAACGTGCACTGAATGTTAGAATTGATGGATTCTGGCGGAGCTGTGGTGATTCCCATCAACAGCGGCGTTGGATGTTAGACTTGAGGTGCACCGGCTGAGCTGTGGTTTGCTCTTCTGGTTCCAGTATTGGCTTCACAGTGGGACTGAATATTAGAATTGAGCTGCGGTAATGGAACTGTATGAGACCAGGGTCCCAGAATACAAAAGGAAGTGACCTTGCTGTGATAGAACTGAGGTGCACTGATGAAGCTACTCCCGAGGTCCCAGTACTGGAGCAGCAGATGTACTGACTGTAAGAACTGAGGTACTCTGGCAGTCAGTGTGTGTGATTCTGGCACTGGAATGGCTGAGGGCTTGGAGTGTGTGAACTGAGGTGCACTGGTGGAGCTGCACCCGAGGTCCCAGTACTGGAGCAGCAGAGTGTACTGACTGCAAGAACTGAGGTGCTCTGGCAGGCAGTGAGTGTGGGGTTCCTGGCACTGGCACGGCTGAGGCCTTGCAGCGTGTGAACTGAGGTGCACTGGTGGAGCTGCACCCAAGGTCTCAGTACTGGAGCAGCAGACTGTACTGACTGCAAGAACTGAGGTGCTCTGGCAGACAGCGCGTGTGGGGTTCCCAGCAATGGCGCGGCTGAGGGCTCAGAGTATGTGAACTGAGGTGCACTGATGGAGCTACTCCCGAGGTCCCAGTACGGGAAAAGCAGTGTGTACTGACTGTAAGAACTGAGGTACTCTGGCAGTCAGTGTGTGTGATTCTGGCACTGGAATGGCTGAGGGCTTGGAGTGTGTGAACTGAGGTGCACTGGTGGAGCTGCACCCGAGGTCCCAGTACTAGAGCAGCAGAGTGTACTGACTGCAAGAACTGAGGTGCTCTGGCAGACAGCGCGTGTGGGGTTGTGGCCCGGCTGAGGGCTCAGAGTATGTGAACTGAATTGCACTGACGGAGCTGCGCCTGAGGTCCCAGTATTGGAGCAGCAGAGTGTACTGACTGTAAGAACTGAGGTGCTCTGGCAGACAGCGAGTGTGGGGTTCCTGGCACTGGTACGGCTGAGGCCTTGCAGCGTGTGAACTGAGGTGCACTGATGAAGCTGCTCCTGAGGTCCCAGTACTGGAGCAGCAGAGTGTACTGACTGTAAGAACTGAGGTGCTCTGGCAGACAGCGAGTGTGGGATTCCTGGCACTGGCACGGCTGAGGCCTTGCAGCGTGTGAACTGAGGTGCACTGATGGAGCTGCTCCTGAGGTCCCAGTACTGGAGCAGCAGAGTGTACTGACTGCAAGAACTGAGGTGCTCTGGCAGACAGCGAGTGTGGGGTTCCTGGCACTGGCACGGCTGAGGCCTTGCAGCGTGTGAACTGAGGTGCATTGATGGAGCCGCAAGTGTGATCCCAATTTGGAGCAGAAGTGGGCACAGTCTAAGGATTGCGGAGCCCTGGTAGAGCTGGGTGCCTTGGCTATAAGCAACAGGTAGGCACACTTGGAAAAGAAAATCCAGGCCAAGGAAGGGCAGGAGCCAGGGTGCAGAGAGTGGGTGCAGAGTGATAACAGCCTGATATATAGCCTTGTTTACAGCTAAGCTCCGAGCAAGAATGCTCTGCAAATGAAAAGGGAAGCTTTCCTGGACAGGAGCAGGAAACAAAGTAAAAAAGTAAAAGTCCCCTTCAGATTAGATAAACAGGACAAAGCGGAATGATATGGTATTTGGTCCCTGCTCCCACACAGAAGGAGGGACAAAGAGGCATGACTGACCAGTAGCAAGCAAGGATTTTTAAATGACACTGAAACTAACAAATGAAATAGCTGGAAGCCCACAGAAGTAGTATACTTAAAAGTATACAAGAGGTCGGACGCTCACGCTCGGCCAAACAATAGATGATGGGCAGAATGCAGAACAAATCAAACATATCCCCCCCCCCCATGAATGTTTGCATTTTTCAGTATGCCAGCCATCATCTGTTCTTTTTGCTCTATGGTAATCAGTCATCACAGACTAACTTAGGAAATTGTCCTGGAAGAGGTTTTGGCATCTAAGGTACTTTCCTCTGTAACACACCAGAGGAGGGGTTGTCTGACTAAGTAAAAGAAACAGAGTTGAGCCTGAATGTTCAGTTACTGCTTGGATGAATTAGCCATTCCTTCCCTCCAGGTGTGATCAGGTGGAGTGTTAGGGGGCTGAAGTCAACTAACACAGGAAGTGGTGATCGTGGGGGGTTGATACTCTTAAGAATTGATGGGTCTGTCTGAGAGGTGCAGGGGCGTCAGCTTGTAATTAATGTAAGCGAAAATGTACTCGAAGTAACGCAATTATTGGTAAGTAATTGGAACGTCACTCCCCCTCCTGCTTCAGTGCGCTTCCCGCTTGGGGCATCGTCGCCCCTCACGTAGCTTTCTCTTTCTCTCTCTTTGTCCCTCTGTCTCTCTTTCTCTGTCTGTCTCTCTCTGCCCCTCTCCGTCTCTCTCTCTCCACTTTCTTTCTCTCTCTCCCTATCTCTCTCTCTCTTTCTCTCTCGATCTCTCTGTCTCTCTCTCTCTCTCCCTCTGTCTCTCTCTCTCTCGCTCTACACTCTCTTTTTCTCTTTCTCTATCTCTCTGTCCCTCTCCGTCTCTCTCTCTCCACTTTCTCTCTCTCTCTCGCCCTCTCTCTCTCTCTTTCTCTCTCGATCTCTCTGTCTCTCTCTCTCCCTCTGTCTCTCTCTCTGTCTCTCTCTCTCCACTCTCTTTGTCTCTCTCTGTCTCTCTCCACTCTCTTTGTTTCTCCTTCTCTGTCTCTCTCTCTCTCCACTGTCTTTCTCTCTCTATCTCCCTATCTCTCTTTGTCTCTCTCTATCTCTCTTTGCCTCTCTCTCTCTCTGTCTCTCTCTCTCTGTGTCACACACACAGACTCTCTCTCTCGCTTGACGTCACTATACACAGCTGTCACCAGCCTCCCCACAGCGATACCACCGTAGAACCCACGAGGCTTCTGTGCGCTATGTGCCCCAATGGAGCCCGCCTCATCTTGACAGCCGGAGCACGTCCGCCGCCCCCTCCCTAAGACCTGCACCAGCCATTGCTCTTCCCCTCCAGAGCAGGGGTGCCCGGGGGAGGAGGATGGGTGCTATCATGGGGGGCGAGGGGGCTCTGAGGTGGGCGGGAAAAAACTCTGATATCTGACCTTTAAGAAGAGTACATTAGACTGAGGGGGGGCGGGGGAGACATACAAACGCTCGGACAGGCAGAAACAGTGTGCCGGGTGGGTGGCTGGAGGTAGAGAGTGAACACCGAGATAGATAGCGCCTAGCCCCGTAGGGACAGGTGTCCAGCAGCTACAGAGAGGGCGCTGGACGGAGGTATGAGGGGGAGGCCTCGGGGCGGGGGTGGAGGAAGGGAGGGACCGAGGCTGCAGGGCTGGGGCACGTGTGGGGGGGGGTCGGAGAGGGGAAGAAGAGGAGAGGAAGGGAGCGGGAGAGAGGGACAGAGAAGAGAGAGAGAAGGAGAGAAAAAGAGAGAGAGGAGAGGCAGGGGAGAGAGTGAGAGATAGAGGAGAGAGGGGAGGGAGTGGGAGACAGAGGGGGAGAGACAGACAGCAGGAGAGAGAGAAGGAGAAAAATGTGTGAGAGAGAGGGGCTACAGAGAGGAGAAGAGGGAGAAAGGAAGAGAGCGAGAGAGAGAGAGAGGGAAGGAAAGAGGGAGGGAGAGAGAAGGAGAGAGAGTGCGGGAGAGGAGGAGAGGGTGAGTGTAGGGAAGAGAGCGAGGACGAAGAGAGGGTGAGTGTAAGGAAGAGAACAAGGGATAGAGGAGAGGGTGAGTGTAAGGAAGAGAGCAAGGGAGATAGAGCGAGAGGAGGAGAGGGTGAGTGTAAAACAGAAAAAGGAGGAGGAGAGGGTGAGTGTACAACAGAGAAAGAAAGAAGGAGGAGAGGATGAGTGTAAGAGCGAGAGAGAGGAGGAGGTTAGGGGGAGGGTAAGGTAGAGAACGAGGGAGAGAAAGAGGAGGGGAGAGTGAGTGTAAGGAAGAGAGTGAGGGAAAGATGACAGGTTAAGTGTAAGGAAAAAAACGAGGGACAGAGAGACAGAGGAGGAGAGGGTGAGTGTAAGGAAAAGAACGAGGTAGAGAGAGGAGTCATGGGTGAGTGTAACGAAGAGAGCGACAGTGAGGACGAGAGGCTGATTGTAAGAAAAAGTGCGGGAGTGAGGAGGACAGTGTTAGTGTAAGGAAGAGAGTGAGAGAGCAAGGACGAAGAGAGGGTGAGTGTAAGGAAGAGAGCAAGGGATAGAGGGAGTTCGAGAGGATGAGTGTAAGGATGAGAGAGAAGTCCAGGGGGGAAGCAAAGAGGAAAGCAGATGAAAGAGGAGGATGAAAAGAGAACGGGAAGCCAGGAGAGGGCAGCGAGGAGGGGGGGGGGGGGGTGAGGACAGGGGCCGGGCGAGGAGGGACACCTCCACGGGAGAGAGAGCGAGGGAGGAGGGATACACATGTGATGGGGAGGAGGCAAGGGCCTGTCTCTGAGGTGGAAGAGGGGATGAGAGAGGCAGAGAGAGGTGGGAGAGGGAATGAGAGAGGCAGGGAGAGGTGGGAGAGAGGTGGGAGAGGGAATGAGAGAGGTGGGAGAGGGGATGAGAGAGGCAGGGAGAGGTGGGAGAGGGAATGAGAGAGGTGGGAGAGGGGATGAGAGAGGCAGAGAGAGGTGGGAGAGGGAATGAGAGAGGCAGGGAGAGGTGGGAGAGAGGTGGGAGAGGGAATGAGAGAGGTGGGAGAGGGGATGAGAGAGGCAGGGAGAGGTGGGAGAGAGAGGTGGGAGATGGGATGAGAGAGGTGGGAGAGAGGTGGGAGAGGGGATGAGAGTGGGGATCACAGAGGCAGGGAGAGGTGGGGAGAGAGGTGGGAGAGGGGATAAGAGAGGTGGGAGAGAGGTGGGAAAGGGGAAGAGAGAGGCAGGGAGAGGTGGGAGAGGGAATGGGAGAGGCAGGAAGAGGTGGGGGAGAGAGGTGGGAGAGGAGGATGGGAGAGGCAGGGAGAGGTGGGGGAGGGGATGAGAGGCAGAGAGAGGTGGGGAGGGGATAAGAGAGGCAGGGAGAGGTGGGAGAGAGAGGTGGAGGAGAGAGGTCGGAGAGAGAGGTGGGAGAGGGGATGAGAGAGGCAGGGAGAGGTGGGGGAGAGAGGTGGGAGAGGGGATGAGCGAGGCAGAGAGAGGTGGGGGAGAGGTGGGAAAGGGGATGAGAGAGGCAGGGAGAGGTGGGGGAGAGAGGGGAGAGGGGATGGGAAAGGCAGGGAGAGGTGGGGGAGAGAGGTGGGAGAGGGGATGGGAGAGGCAGGGAGAGGTGGGGGAGAGAGGTGGGGAGAGAGGTCGGAGTCGGGACGAGGGGAGCGGGGGCTCTTACTTCTTCCAGAGTGTCCGGAGCTCCTGCGGAAATCAAGCCTGGTCCTGCAGGTGGGGCCCAGCGCTTCTTCAACACCCAGGTCACGTGAATTTACTTCACCCCCGCCCTGCTAACTGACTGCCAAGCCATGACATAAAGCGGGATGTTACTCAATGCTCGGGGCTTGGCAGCCTGACTCAGTACCAGCTCACGAAGGATGACACGAGCAATCACCAAACACACAAAAAGACACACGTGAAATAACCAAACAAATAAAAAGAGACACGAGCAATCACCCAAAAAAAGGAGACACAAATAATCACCAACAAGAAATGAGACACGAGCAATCACCAAACAAAAAAAGAGACACGAGGAATCACCAAACAAAAAAAGAGACACGAGGAGTCACCAAACAAAAATGAGACACAAGTAATCACCAAACAAGAAATGAGACACGAGCTATCACGAAGCAAAAAAAGAGACATGAGGAATCACCAAACACAAGCAAAGAGACACGAGCAATGACCAAACACATAAAAGGAGACACGAGCAATCACCAAAAACATAAAAAGAGACACAGCAGTCACCAAACACATAAAAGGAGACACAAGCAATCACCAAACAAGAAATGAGGCACGAGGAATCATCAAACACATAAAAAGAGACACGAGCAATCACCAAACAAGAAATGAGACATGAGGAATCATCAAACACATAAAAAGAGACACTAGCAATCACCAAACAAAAAAAGAGACATGAGGAATCACCAAACATAAAAAGACACGCGCAATCACCAAACAAGAAAAGAGACACAAGCAATCACCAAACACATAAAAAGAGACACGAGGAATCACCAAACAAGAAAAGAGACACGAGGAATCACCAAACACAAGCAAAGAGACACGCGCAATCACCAAACAAGAAAAGAGACAGGAGGAATCACCAAACCAAAAACGAGACACGAGCAATCATCAAACAAGAAAAGAGACACAAGGAATCACCAAACACATAAAAAGAGACACAAGGAGTCACCAAACACATAAAAAGAGACACAAGGAATCACCAAACACATAAAAAGAGCCACGAGCAATCACCAAATAAGAAAAGAGACAGGAGCAATCACTAAACAAGAAATGAGACACGAGGAATCACCAAACAAAAAGAAGACACAAGCAATCACCAAACAAGAAAAGGGACACGAGCAATCACCAAACAAAATGGAGACACAAGCAATCACCAAACAAGAAAAGAGACATGAGCAATCACTAAACAAGAAAAGAGACAGGAGGAAACACCAAACACAAGCAAAGAGACAAGAGCAATCACCAAACAGAAAAAGAGACACGAGGAATCACCAAACAAGAAAAGTGACACGAGCAATCACCAAACAAGAAAAGAGACATGAGCAATCACCAAACAAGAAAAGAGACAGGAGGAAACACCAAACACAAGCAAAGAGACAAGAGCAATCACCAAACATAACAAGCATTTGCAATGCAGTGGGTCTCGCATTTGGTTGAGTTAGAGCTATTAACATTGTAAACTCCTAATCGGACTTTTCTTGCGACATAAATTGAAAACTAAAAGTTAAACAGTTTCACAAAAGTGAGTCGATTCACAGGGCCATGGCTGCCATAAGCATCAGCGTGAAGAGAGACACAAAAGGAAAAAGAAGTTCACCCGCAGTCAAACTTATCAGCAAAAGTGCATAACAGGGGCGATGGTGAAGGCGGTAAGAAAGCCTCCCCAAAGAGGGACAAACGTAAGCCATTTACCCATGTCGTGAAAGGATTTCTGAAGGGCACGCCCACGAACCAGCGGTAGTGATGAGTCTGATGTGGGCATTGTTAAAAGTCCAGAAACACATAATCAGGGAGGTCAGTGTATGCAGGTAACACAGGACGCTGCCACATTTGTAATACACGCAGGCTGTGCTCTGTGCATAGTACCAGAGTGCATAGTCAAACTGTGCTCTGCAGCCTTACATACCATCCTATTATGTACCACCACCAGCCTCTGCAGAGCCTACGTGTGCCACCTCACCACTGCTGTGATTAGAGATTGGTCTGTGAAACTATCTATGGGGTCCTGATAATATTGTGGGTTATAAACACAACAGCCCTTCAACTGAAGTCTTTTCGGCAAGGGTTCATCTTTTCAAATACTATAGGTTACTATGTAACCTACGTAGTAAACCACAAATTCCCCTTATAAAAGCGTACTCGGGTAATTGTGTGACCTTTGTCGTGATGAACAATCAATGAGCCATCTATAGGGTTTGTGTATGATGCAATCATGGCCCATTTGGGCTGTGTGCCTTGTGTCAGTATACAGTCCCCACCAGGCACAGGCACATGCGCAGATCCAAAATAGCGGCTGCTGAAAAAACCATCAACAGGCTTCAGGCAATCAGATTACCAATTTAGTTAGAAAGTTGAAACACCGGTGACAGTTTACACAATTCTACTCTTTATTTTAGCATTTGAAGTGTGACTGCCTGTATCTACTCTAAGAAGGCAGGGCGGGTGTGAGGAATGTGCATTTCCATTGCTACCTTTTGAGAATGTACACTGTTTGTCAGCGACCTCAGAACTAAGTCAGTCACTTTCCCCTAAATGCGGGCCATACACAAGTCACTCAAATTATGTCTTGTGAAGAAAATGAAAAGATAATTTAAACGTTTGAGAAAATGTTCCACCGGGCCTGGACCCAGCAAAGCAAGTTGTTTAATGCAAATAGCAAAAAAGATTTTTAAACAAATAGTTTCAAAAGGGTGCTCAATGTCTTTTGATGAATGGTTGAATACTTTTAAACACGATTTATTATTCCCTGACATTTGAATGCTCAAGTGGGCCTCAAAAGACATTTAAATAATGAAACCTATCAGCAAAAGTGCAATTAAGAATGTAACCGGCAAAAGTGCAATTAACTGTGTAACGGGGTCGATATTATGCGAAGCGCTCAATTTTTGCCAAAGGAGATACCGCTACGAAAATAGATAAAAAGTAGTCCACAAACCTGACGGGAAACAGCGAGCCTCGCATGTTTTCTGTACTTGGTCGCTGCGCTCGAGGAGGGCTAGCCACCGGAAAAGGCATGACATGTGCGTGCCTTCCTCTAATGAAATCAAGCAGATTCTAACAGGCAAGCCCACGAACCAATGAAAGACACTAACGTGACGTGGACGGGACTCCGAGCCCTTTTCTAATTCCTAAAGCGCCTCGCTGGCGATACGCATGCACGAGCGCATGCGACGCAGGCTCGACCCTAAAAATTTGCAAAGGTTCAAGATTAAACTTAAGACAATGGAGCATGAAAATAAGCTGCTATTTCTCGTGAAGCTCAAAGGCATACATCTGAACAAAACATATTTCTTTGAAACACAGGCCTACCCGAGAGTGGGTAGAGGTCTAACGAACCCAGGGCAAACTGACTGACCGCACAGAACAAACACACCCGGAAAACTGCGCACAAAAGGAAGGGCAGCTTATTTGAAATGAATGCAAGGAACAGTCAAAAGAAACTGAAACAGGAGGTTAAGTCCCTCTAGTCTTGGTGCATAAAGTGTCTGCTTCTGCAAAGTGTGCAATATTGTCTTTTCTGACCTTCAGTAAATTGAGGTCAATTCTTGATGTATCATTTTCTTATTTTCAGGGTTAACAGAGGGGCTCGGCCAGTTTTTGCATGCCTCCATCGTAGTTATGTATGGAGTTCTGTGTAATGGATATTTCTGGGGTGGAAGTATGGAGTGGGGTGGGAGTTGAGGGTTTGAGGTTATAGGAGTTTAGTTGTTTGGTTAGAAAGAAATCATATCTTTACCAGGTCTCATCTATTGCATTTTCTATAGCTCTACAGTGTTTATGTATAACTAGATGTCACAGGTAAGTAAAAGGAATGAGTACCAAATTATTTTCTTATATAAATGGACTGTTGGAAAGGATAAAAGGGGGACACTGTTGTAATATGCCAAACAACACTCGCCTGATACCCTGATGCTGCACCTATTGGGGTCCAACAGTAACCTCTTAGAGTGCAGTGGTTACAATAGAGCTTATCATGCTGGCTTTGCCAGTGGATCACATGGGGGTTGCAATATTGCTGCATAAGCCCTTGCTCTTTGTGGTGAAACAGGTCATGCTGGACCCTATTGCCTGCTATGAAGCCCACGCATGAATGTTTATCAGCGTGTACACACCACCAGCGCTGACCCATTATATTCTGGTGCTACTATTCCTGCTTCACTACAGAGCATGTTTACACAAGGAGGAGATTTCAATGCGGTACTATATCACTGAACTTCCACCGTCTTCGAATGGACATCACCTTTTGGGGTACATGATGTCTGGCATGCTTTGCTTTGCACAAAGGGGCTAAGAGTTTTACGCATTATTCTTCTCAATATAGCTCTTTCTCCAGATTTGAGTATTTCTTCCCACCCACAAAATATTTGATCTGGGTTTGGGGATCTGATACGCTGCCAATAAAAACATCTGACTACTCTCCATTGCTGTTGTGTTAAGAGAAGGGACAAACACAGCATGTGGGAGCTGACTGCCTGATAGCTAGTTGATGACAAATTCAGTGACTAACGTAGAACTGAAGTACAATCTTATTTTCAATTTACTGAGGGTTCAGTACCATCAGTCAATATCCTTTGGGAGGTCTCCATGTCTGTCCCCAAAGGGAAAGCCAAAACATATCTCTACCATAGGTATAAAAAGAAAGAGACAACGAAAAGCAGCCATGACTCAACCGTGCTCAGATTTGAGGCTGGATTTGACTTTATTAAAGACGTCTCTGTGTTACGTCAGCTGGAAATTGCAAGACACTCACTCAGCCAGCTCACGCTACATACAGCTAGAGCTACACAGAGCATGTCACAGAGAAGAATTTATGAGTCAAGGGACTAGTCAGGCAAGCTGTTATATTGGTGTAGTGCTTTCCTCTTATTTAGTTTTAAAGCACTAACATAACACAACAGAAATGCACTTCTGAGGTCAAAGAAGACTTTTATTGTTGTTAATTCTTCCCCAACCACAATATTTATGAATGACGAATTAGTAGCTTTCAAGTCCGCGTTAATCAAACAAAATATATCAGTTTGCAATATACACAGCAGGTTATATTTATAAGATATTGAATGCAAAGCAAAACAAATACTTCACCGTGTGGGAACTATCTACAGCTTCATCTTTCTAAGGTCTGCAAGCTGATGACCCCTGTCAGCCGCGAGAAAGAGAGATTCATCTACCCACACGGGATTGCTGGCAGCTGGCGCCAAGCTCCAGCACGTGGTCCGGCAGATTCGAATCTGACCCTCTGCAGCCTGTTACCTTCGTTACAAAGGTGTGCCCCCTCCTCTCAGACCTGGGAAACTGAGCAAGCCTTTTGGAGACTGGCCAGGTCTCCAAGACTACTCCTGTTCCCAAGCTCAAGCAGAGAGAACAACACCCATGTACTCTCTCTTATCATGTCTAGTCTACTGTGAGAAAAACATCTTGGTTCTCTGGTGCAAAAACACAGCTTGGAAAAATACAGCTTGGATTCTCAACTGCAATGTCTAACTCCACGTTAAAGGCAATAGGCAGCTAACCTAAATATCAAATGCAATGTCATGTTAAAGGCAATAGGCAGCTAACCTAAATATCAAATGCAATGTCTAGTGTCATGTCAAAGCCAATAGGCATCTAAGCTGAATACAAAATGCAATGTATAATATCATGTCAAAGCCCATAGGCAGCTGAGCTCAATACAAAATGCAATGTATAATATCATGTCAAAGCCAATAGGCAGAATATCTAATAGCATGTCAAAGTCAATAGGCAGCTAAACTGAATACATCATGTCAAAGCCAATAGGAATGCAATGTCAAAGCCAATAGGAATGCAATGTCAAAGCCAATAGGCGGCTCAACTGAATACAGAAAGTAATGGCTAATGCCATGTCAAAGCCAATAGGCAGAATACAGACTAATGCAATGTCAAAGCCCATAGGCGGCTAAACTGAATACAGAAAGTAATGGCTAATGCCATGTCAAAGCCCATAGGCGGCTCAACTGAACAAAACATACCATGTGCTACTGGTGAACATTGAGCAACTAATATGCGCAGTGGTGAAACACAAAGTCATTGGTCAAAATAAACTTTATCAAATGGCAGTACATTCCGCCCTTTGACCAATGAATCTTTGTTTCACATATCTCTTGTTTCAAACAAAAACAAAACATTTGAATGATCAAAGCAATCCCTGTAAAGCAATAGAAGTGAATTAACACATTGATTTCATAAACTTTCACATCAGATACATCTACATAGAAAAGACTGGGCAATTTTTATACTCTGAGTGAGTCTCTAATTCAACAGTGTTAGCAATTTGATGAGGCATGAGTTCTGCTCATGTAATGGTGCACGGTCCACCTGAAAGGTTTGCTGGAAGATAAGCAAAAGTCAGAGTTCCATACGAGAGGGGAAAAAAAAAAAACACAGCTTAGTTCCAGTGGAAGAATGCAATCAAACAAGTTGAACTTGACCTGAAGGCGCAGTTTGCGCAAAATGGATCCATGGTGCTGGCACTTTACTCAGCCAGGTTCAGGTTGGGGATTCGGTCCCTTCCCCGACCCCACACGCACACACCGGAAGGGGGACCACACAGCACACTCAGGGACAGTGGCGAAACGTGGTAGGATCTGCAAAAGAAACAAGTATGACTTTTCTTGCAAATAACATTTTTCATTTAAACTGCACCCTTCCTCTTTCTTTCCCTGTTTTATAATCAGCAGGACGTTTTTGAGGCCCTTTGTTATATTTTCTGCAGGTTCTGGAGGATCACTTGGGGCTTCAGCCCACACATCAGCACTGAGGTTTTTATCTGCTGCACCACAGCTTCCCTTTTCTTGCACTGTCAGAAGGGCTGGGGCAGACTCCTTCTTTACCAAACCTCCATTCACTGCACTTTTGCCAATTTGGGCCATTCTGTCTCCAATTTGTATGAATGAATCAGATTCTTTTCTAGGTATCAGCATAATTTCGATTTTTCCTTGGTAATTTGCAGCAATCACTTTCCCTAAAACCTGATCAATTTGCCATTTCTGTTCTGGTAACGTTCCTCTCCCCAACTGCTCTGTGACTGCTTGCATGACAGATTGCTTTTGTGCGTGCTGCACAGTTTTTATCAAATCTAGGGGAATGTGCATCTCTCTCATCTCTGCCCACCTGTAAGTGGCCTTTTCTCTCAGCTGTTCACATTTCTGGGGCACCCACTTAGCCATCCCCACTAAGGCAGAATTCTGGGTGTACACTTCTCTCTCTGAATTTTTCTCATTAACATCTGCAAGGTAATTGAACCAGTTAGGTACAAGCCATGTGGCTAAAACATTATCAAAGAACCAAAAATCAGCGTAAAAATGACACATCTCACGTAGCTCTTGCTTTAAAATCTGACACACATTATACAACGCTGTTCCTTCTACTGTGCCAGAAAACAACATTTCAGTCAATGAATCATTAGTAAAACAAACATGCTTTTTATCTTCAGTAGACACGAATTCAAATGGTGCACACAATTTCACCGGTAATTCTTTTACCTGTGGTACTCTAGCCCTGTCTTGCAAGTACCAGATCCATTGTATGATTCTAGCTAGGGGCACTATTTTCTTTCCTTGTTCTTGATTTAAATGTACATAAGTATTTCCTTCTTGCACTGCGCAGAAACCTAAAGTCTGCATTATTTCATTTGCCAAATCACAAGCGCGCAACTGCATATAATTTTTCACAGTGACCATATACAAAAGTGTTAGGATTTCTCTCAAATGAGGGCTATTCTTTTTCCAAAAATCAAACAAGCTAATGAAACTCGGGGTGTCTTGCTCTAAAATCCTTCGTTTTACTTGTGCATTTTGCAACGGTAACTCGTAAATCACCTCTCGTCCGTGTTATCAGTTAAGGAATGCATTTTGTCTGCCAAAAACCCTGGCTCACACGAAAACTCAAAGCAGCTCGGAGCTGTCTTAACCCCCTCATTACTGGAATGGGACAAGAAAGATTCTTCAAAAACAGCCCTTTTATAACTTTCAGTCGGGCTAATTTGCTCACGTAAATTCCTATTTTCATGTTCCAACTTCCTACATTTCTCCTGCATTTCTCTGTAAGCAGATAAAGGTATCCAGACCTTTCTGTCATCATTACTTCCAAAAGACACGTTTTCTACATATATACAACAGGAATTATTTCTCAAAACATTATCAGGCATTTTAGCTACACATGCATTTTCTTCTGTAATTCCCCAAACAGAAAACAATTCACAGTTTTTCTTAGCACCATCAGGCAGTTCATCAACACATGTATTCTCAGACATGGTCTGCCGTGCTACTGTGATTCTCCAAACAGAACAATTTCTGTAATTCTCCAAACAACAGAAACAATTACACTTTTAAAGTGTGCACTTAGAAATCTACTAACTCGTCAAACCCTTTAATCACCTCTTAATGACCGGCCCCACTTCTGGTACCAATTGTAGTGCTTTCCTCTTATTTAGTTTTAAAGCACTAACATAACACAACAGAAATGCACTTCTGAGGTCAAAGAAGACTTTTATTGTTGTTAATTCTTCCCCAACCACAATATTTATGAATGACGAATTAGTAGCTTTCAAGTCCGCGTTAATCAAACAAAATATATCAGTTTGCAATATACACAGCAGGTTATATTTATAAGATATTGAATGCAAAGCAAAACAAATACTTCACCGTGTGGGAACTATCTACAGCTTCATCTTTCTAAGGTCTGCAAGCTGATGACCCCTGTCAGCCGCGAGAAAGAGAGATTCATCTACCCACACGGGATTGCTGGCAGCTGGCGCCAAGCTCCAGCACGAGGTCCGGCAGATTCGAATCTGACCCTCTGCAGCCTGTTACCTTCGTTACAAAGGTGTGCCCCCTCCTCTCAGACCTGGGAAACTGAGCAAGCCTTTTGGAGACTGGCCAGGTCTCCAAGACTACTCCTGTTCCCAAGCTCAAGCAGAGAGAACAACACCCATGTACTCTCTCTTATCATGTCTAGTCTACTGTGAGAAAAACATCTTGGTTCTCTGGTGCAAAAACACAGCTTGGAAAAATACAGCTTGGATTCTCAACTGCAATGTCTAACTCCACGTTAAAGGCAATAGGCAGCTAACCTAAATATCAAATGCAATGTCATGTTAAAGGCAATAGGCAGCTAACCTAAATATCAAATGCAATGTCTAGTGTCATGTCAAAGCCAATAGGCATCTAAGCTGAATACAAAATGCAATGTATAATATCATGTCAAAGCCCATAGGCAGCTGAGCTCAATACAAAATGCAATGTATAATATCATGTCAAAGCCAATAGGCAGAATATCTAATAGCATGTCAAAGTCAATAGGCAGCTAAACTGAATACATCATGTCAAAGCCAATAGGAATGCAATGTCAAAGCCAATAGGAATGCAATGTCAAAGCCAATAGGCGGCTCAACTGAATACAGAAAGTAATGGCTAATGCCATGTCAAAGCCAATAGGCAGAATACAGACTAATGCAATGTCAAAGCCCATAGGCGGCTAAACTGAATACAGAAAGTAATGGCTAATGCCATGTCAAAGCCCATAGGCGGCTCAACTGAACAAAACATACCATGTGCTACTGGTGAACATTGAGCAACTAATATGCGCAGTAGTGAAACACAAAGTCATTGGTCAAAACAAACTTTATCAAATGGCAGTACAATTGGCTAGTGTAGAGAAGAATGGAGTCCAAGATTGTCCCTTGCATTTAAGACATATCTGGGGATCTCAAACCAGATGCACTGGGGATTGCTGGGGCATTTTTCCACTACTGTTGTACATTGTATGGAGCTCACATGATCCCTGACAGAGTTATCTTCCTCATTGATTATTTACTGAGCACTTCTGGGCTTAACAGCTACTACTAAGCCACCTCTTGAGGCACCACTTACTGAGGATGATCTATTAGAGGTGATATCTGCAAGGGAAGCAGGCAAATATACTGTCCCTAATTATTTTCCGATGGAATATTTCAAACATTTTGGATCCTTACTATCACTTTATCTCCTAAATAGACTTGAGGAGGACAGTTCTGCGGGAATTCTGTCTGATGATTGGCCAAAATTCTAGTACTACATAAACAGAGGAAGCCAGAGGACTTTTGCCATTCGTAGAGACTGATATATTTGATAGGATGCAGAACCTAAAATTCTTGATATAGCCCTGGCCAAATCCAACAAAGTATTGGGAGTGATTGATATGGTAATACACCGGGACCAGAACAGCTTTATGCATTGAAAGAAGACAAGGCATTGTGTCAGACAAGTGCAAACAGCTCTATCTTTTCCAGTTTAATTCCCTGGCCCATGCATACTGCTTTTCATTGATTCTGAGAAGTCATTCAACTCATTGGACTGGAGATTTCTGTGTCAGGTTCTTACAAAATTGAACTTTGGTCCACATTTCTCTCTTACATTGCCCTACTTTGGGATTGCTGCCAGGCCAAAATGAAAGTCAATGGAGTCTTGCTGTCACAGGTACTTAGCACGGGTGACCCTTCGGCCTACTTCCGTTCAACGTTGCCAACAAAACTTTGGCAGCGTATGTACGGAAAGACAGTCTGTCACAGGGTTTCCAGAAGGACAGAGATATTGAGGTCCATGTATCGCTACATGATGATGACTTACTTTTATTTATGTGATACCCTGGATGGACTGGACAGAGGCTGATGCATATCTCAGACACCTGTGGTCAAGCATCTAGGCTCCAAGCGAACTGGGATAGATCAACACTGGTCTGACTGTGAGGTAACCACAGAGTGCATGAGTGGAGTGACAGGCTAGTTATTAGTAAATCAGAATTCTGATATCTCGGGATTTATTTAGCACTGGATCCCGAGCACTTTGTAGATATCAACCTAACACCCTTGTGGTAGGCATCGCCAGACACATCAGGCACTGGCACAAATGACCCCTTGGCATGTTAGGGCAGATGCCCTCATAAAAATGATTTTACTATCCCAAATCCTTTATATATTCCAAAATGACCTATTTGTGAGTCCGAAACAATTCTTAGTTCATTTGAAATACAATGTGATTCGGTTCCTGTAGGCAAGAGGGACTCCCAGCATAGTATTTGATAAGGGCACACATTCATTTCAGAGACTGTCATGACTGACATGCATAGGTATTACTGCACCACTCAACTGGCATTCATAAGTGATTGGAAGTTTGGGTGCTGGGCCAACCCTGCATTTAATGTACTGTGGAGCTTTGAGAGGGGGCAGGATAGGTTGACTTCCTAGTACCCACGCGACTGCCCCTACACACCAGATTGTTTCTGAACTTTTGCCATAGATCCTGTTGGAGCTATGCTGGGAAGGTAGACTTACACAGCAAGCACCTCTATGATGAGGAAGGCAGCTACACCACACAAAACGCCTAGAGGAGTTTGGGTCATGGGATATTATTGATATCTCACCACTTGGGGATGTAGGGGTGGGTTCCAGTATAAAGACCTTTGAGGTGCTGTAAAATGAAGTTGAGTTTCACAAGTCGCAGTTTTATGAGTACTTTCAACTGTGTCACACCCTGA
This sequence comes from Pleurodeles waltl, assembly GCF_031143425.1. NCBI lineage: Eukaryota > Metazoa > Chordata > Amphibia > Caudata > Salamandridae > Pleurodeles > Pleurodeles waltl. The sequence continues at coordinate 1,057,533,339 of NC_090443.1, forward strand.
CATCTCTCTAAATATTGACTCTGCAGAATTTAGTCCTCTGAAGGTGCGGTTGATCAGGGAACAAATTGATCTAAAAGGTTTGTCACTGATCTATTGCAAACTCATTGCCAATGTACTTGCTGAGTTGTTGATGCTGAGGGGTATGTGGGAAGAAGACATAGCCCCACTCCATGACTCAAATTGGAGGGATGCTCTGATTCTGCACAGAGTAATAGCTACATTAGCAAAAATACAACTAAAATACTTACACAGAGCTTACTTTACTCACAAACGGCTCCGGGAAAGTGGACAGGGCACAATCCTCGACTTCCTCCCTATGCCATAGGGCAGAGGGTGATCGGTTACATATGGTCAGCCCCAAGATCAAAGTATTTTGGGCTAACGTTTTGCGCACACAGGCTTAAGTGTTGAACAGACCCTATGATCAATCGCCTTAAAATGTGTTACTGGGAATAATGGAAGAATTGGGGCGGGGGGACAATGTCTCGTGGTGATGGGCACGTTGCTTACAAAGAGAAATATTGCCGAACATTTACTAAGGGCCTCTGTACTTGCGTATAGAGCCCGAATGAGGGCCATGGGTTAGGGTTCTAAACTTGAAGAATTGATATGCTTAGCCAGAGGATCTCCCAGTAAACGTAATAAATCTGGGTGACGTGCTGGGAGTGGAGCCATTTCCATTTATTTCCAAAGGCCACATCGCAGAGCCTTGTCATCCCCTTACGAACGAAAAACTAGCCTCGCCGTTCGGAATATGGAAATCTTACTCGGTTAAAGAATCTGTATGGAACTATGGGCCAGATGTAGCAACCAGTTTGCGTGTCGCAAACGGCAAAAATCGCCGTTTGCGAGTCACAAACCGGAGTTTGCTATGCAGAAATGCATTTTGCGAGTCGGGACCGACTCGCAAAATGCATTAAAGAGTCGCAAATAGGAAGGGGTGTTGCCTTCCTATTTGCGAGTCGCAATGGTATGCAACTCCATTTGCGACCAATGGAGTCGCAGTTACCATCCACTTGAAGTGGATGGTAACCCACTCGCAAATTGGAAGGGGTCCCCATGGGACCCCTTCCCCTTTGTGAACGGACCCCCAAATATTTTTTCAGGGCAGGTAGTGGTCCAAGGGACCACTACCTGCCCTGAAAAAATTCCGAAACAAAAGGTTTCGGATTTTTTTTAAGTGCAGCTCGTTTTCCTTTAAGGAAAACGGGCTACACTTGAAAAAACTGCTTTATTAACAAGCAGTCACGGACATGGAGGTCTGCTGACTTCAGCAGGCCTCCATGTCAGTGAGTGCCCATAGTCACTATGGGGCCGCAATTTGTGACCCACCTCATTAATATTAATGAGGTGGGTCTTTGCGACCCCATAGGGACTCGCAGACGGTGTCTGAGACACCGTTCTGCATTGCAAATTACGAGTTGCAATTTGCGAGTCGCTCGGACAGCGAGCCTCGCATGTTTTCTGTACTTGGTCACTGCGCTCGAGGAGGGCTAGCCACCGGAAAAGGCATGCCGTATGCATGCCTTCGACTAATGAAAGCAAGCAGATTTTATTAGGCAAGCCAACGAACCAATAAAAAACACTGACGTGATGTTGACAGGGCTCCGAGCCCTTTTCTAAACACTAAAGAGCCTCGCTGCGATACGCATGCGCGAGCGCATGCAACGCAGGTTCGACCCTAAAAAGAGACACGAGGAATCACCAAACACAAAGAGACATGAGCAATCACCAAACAGAAAAGAGTGACATGAGGAATCACCAAACACAAGCAAAGAGACACAAGCAATCATCAAACAAACAAAGCGACACGAGGAATCACCAAACACAAGCAAAGAGACACAAGCAGTCACCAAACAGAAAAAGAGACACGAGGAATCGCTAAACACAAGCAAAGAGACACGAGAAATCACCAAACAAAAAAAGAGACACGAGGAATCACCAAACACAAGCAAAGAGACACGAGAAATCACCAAACACAAGCAAAGAGACATGAGCAATCACCAAACAAAAAGGGAGACACAAGGAATCACCAAACACAAGCAAAGAGACACGAGGAATCACCAAACACAAGCAAAGAGACACGAGCAATCACCAAACAAAAAAAGAGACACATGGAATCACCAAACACAAGCAAAGAGAAACTAGCAATCACCAAACACATAAAAGGACACACGAGCAATCACAAAACACATAAGAAGAGACACAGCAGTCACAAAACAAAAAAGAGACACGAGGAATCACCAAACAAAAAAAAGAGATACGAGGAATCACCAAACACATAAAAGGAAAAGCGAGCAATCATCAAACACATAAAAAGAGACACAGCAATCACCAAACACATAAAAGAGACACGAGCAATCACCAAACACATGAAAAGACACGAGGAATCACCAAACACATAAAAGGAGACACAAGGAGTCAGCAAACACATAAAAAGAGACATGAGTAATCGCCAAACACATGAAAAGAGACACAAGTAATCACCAAACAAACACATAAAAAGAGACACAGCAATCACCAAACACATAAAAAAGACACAAGCAATCACCAAACACATGAAAAGAGACACAAGCAATCACCAAACACGAGCAATCACCAAACACATAAAGAGAGACACAGCAATCACCAAACAAAAAAGAGACATGAGGAATCACCAAACACATAAAAAGGGACACGAGCAATCACAAAACAAAAAAAGAGACACATGAAATCACCAAACACATAAAAGGAGACACGAGCAATCACCAAACACATACAAAGAGACACAAGCAATCACCAAACACATGAAAAGGAGGCACAGCAATCACCAAACACATAAAAGAGACACGAGCAATCACCAAACACATAACAGAGACACGAACAATCCCCAAACACATGAAAAGAGACACAAGGAATCACCAAAAGAAGACAAAAGGAATCAGCAACCACAAAGAGATACGAGGAATCAGCAAACACATAGAAAGAGACACGAGGAATCACCAAATGCATAAAAAGAAACACAAGGAATCACCAAACACATAACAAGAGACACGAACAACCACCAAATCCATAAAAAGAGACACGAGGAATCATCCTGTAAGTAGGCCCGGGCACAGTTCGCAGAGTGCTGCATAGCGGAACTCCACAGAGTAAGGAAAACACTTTGAGAACTCCGCCTAACTCCACGTGACTGGGTGAAGTTGTGCTTGTCGCTCATTTGCTCTGATTGGTGGAATTTGTGTGTTTCACGTTACAAGTGGCAGCACGCGGTCACCTGCTCCTGTGGCCATTTTGTTTCTCCTATTCTGTGCATGGTGCTGGGCCTGCTTTAAATTCTATTCTCTTTCTTTGCAATCCTTAATTGATTGCACTTATCCTACCCTGTTTTACATATAATTCATTAGTATTAATTCATTAGTGTGTGCATTTGTGTGTGTGTATTTTACGTTTTTGCCTCTTTTTTAATTTCTGTGATTTTTTGGTACCTTTATTAGTTTTACCCTAACTTCTTCTCCTAAGTAAATTTTTCCCTCTCTGTTCTTTCTTTTCCCCTTGTCTTTCTTTATATCACCCGCAGCACCATGGCAGAACGTGGGGACATGATGGTGTGGCAAATTGCACACCCTGTGGGAGCCGGTAGTGCCAAGGGGTGCAGCCTTGCGGCATCTTTAGAAAGAAGGAGGTGGCCACTCTAGGGTTTTTTTGTGCAGCGCCACGTACCCTACATGTTGGCAGTAGGCCTGCAGGAGCGTCAGCTACTGTGGGGAAGGGTGAGCCATTGTGTCTGCCGATGCACTGGGGTTTGGCGCACCCAACAGCAGCTGATGCACTGCAAGGCTGACATTACTGATAGGGAGAGGGACCTGCTCGGCATCCAGGTTGCTGGGCTTGGTGACTACTAATAATTAATTTTTACTTATTTTGTTGTGTCCTGTCCTATAATGCTAATTGTAATTTTCAAACAGCATGATGCTCACACTCAGAGGTAAAAAAATAATTCACGTAAAGTAGCATTACGAAAATTATGTGATGCACTGTGAGCGAGACAAGTGCTTGGTGCCACCTAGATCTCCTTGTTGTTGTGAAAGCCGGCTTGGTCTCATTACGCTGTTTGTGCTGGTTATTCTCACTCCTCTGCCCTCCCGTCACTAAGATAGTGGTACTGTGGTTTTAGGAGTAGAAGTAAGTAATATTTGTCAGTGAGTTAGCATTCTGTGTCTTCCTTTTTATGTGGCTCACACGGTCCCAGGCATTCTTCCGGTGATGTATGCATGCATCCATGTATTGTAAAAAGGGAAACAGACTAATCATTTGTTGCAATGCCTTAGTATTACCAAATGTAGTTTTGGAAATTTTAAATAGGGCTTAGGTAAGCTGTCGGAAATATGTCAACTTGATCATTTAGGTATTAGGCAATCTGATTCAGAAAAGGAATAAAGTACAATGCCAAGGTATTATTGCGTTTGCCTTTTGCCTATCAAAATATTTCCTAGGAGATTACCTCTACCACTAGTCTAATTTTGTTATCTTCTTTATTTCTTACATCAGCACCCAAGGGCAAGAAGAGGGCATTGGAGGGTCGGCCAAGGAGGGAGCTCCCGCGAGCGCCGCTGACGGTGGAAGATCCACTGCAGCCGCGGCAGTGCCGGGCCGCTCTGCTGGCCCCAGTAACTTCTTCTTAATATTTATTCCTCTAACCTTTAACTCTCCCCAACTAGATTATTTTGCTCTCCTTTCTCTTATGCTACGACTCTTTTTTCAAATGCTCTTCATTGTATTCAATCTTTATTCTTGTTCTCCCACCCTGCCTTATCCTTTTTTCTACATTTCTGGTTCTTTAGTTGACTTCCTCCTGTTTCTGTACTAATCTGCAGCTTACGCTTTCTTCTGCTTGGTTCTGCTGTCCCTCTCTCCTAACTTCATTATACCCTGTTGTCTGGTTCTGTAGGACTAAGACACTGGATTAGGTCGCCGGCTGTGAAGATTGCAGAGTTTGCAGACCCAAGCAAACTCGTCTGCGCTTGTTTGTTGAGAAGGCTTTCTATTTCTTGCTCATGCTGTAATGACAAGAGGGTGGGCAAAGTTATGGTGTACCATCATCCCCCACCCCCTCAATGCTGTGCTGCGTTATCCCAGCAGTTTTGGTGACCGTGCAGCTTGGCAGTAAAGTAGTACGAGGACAGTGTGATTGCATTTGCCAACATTGCCAACCAAAACCAAACCATATACCCTTCATTGACCAATTTATTCTACCCTTCATTGCGCTTGAAATGGCTCACGCTCATCATCCTGTCTCTGCCCCTCCATTATGGTTGGTTTGATTGTGGCTGTAGTGTTCGAACATTGTCAACCACTAAAATGCCCAAAGTGATACTTTAGATGGGAGAGGAGGTGCTGCAAAACCAACTGTAGTCATGTGCTGTGATTGTATTTTTTTTTTTTTTAAAGGGGGATGTGTATGCGGCACCTGAAATGTCTAATGTTTTGTCTAGCCGCACAGACCACCAGTGCGTCATATGCAGCAGCAGCACCTGGAGGGTGAATCTCTGCAGCGGCCAGGAAGGGTGATGGTAAGCCACATTGCTTGGTTATTGACAATTACTAGTAAACCCATTGTATTTGTTATTAAAGGCAGATCCAATGCATCATCATCCATGATCTCCCTGCCCGTGACATTTCACGACCTATGGGCCATGACTCCGCCCAACTGCAGCATGGTTCAGTCTGGCACTGCAGTGCTGGCTGTGCAGTGTGCGCCTACTTCTTTTAATGTAGCATTTACAAAGCTTTCACTGAGTTGCAAACCAAAATAAAAACAAGGTGTCTTTCCATTCCCTCCCAGTGCCCACTCACTCACCTCCCCCAGTACCAGCCATATACGCTCCTAACTTCTGTCTACATTCAGATTTTTTTTTTGGCATGTGCCAAATGTTACGGCCCGGACAGGTGGTTCATGCTTCATGTGGCTTCAATAATGGAATTTTACAACTGTTCAAATTTGACATTCATTAACTTTCAGTTTCAACTACAATGAGTGACTAAGCCTAAGCTATATCATCGGTAAACTCCCATCCCCCCAGTATTATAAGCAAAACCTTCTACCGTACCTACCCAAACTCTTCCCTGTGCCTCAACCTACTGCAGCAGACTAAGGGGGTCATTCCAACCCTGGCGGTCGGTGTTAAAACGGCGGCTAACCCGCCAACATGCTGGCGGTTAAAAAAATGGAATTCTGACCCTGGCGGAAACCGCCAACAGAGACCGCCACTTTAACACTCCGACCGCCACGGCGGGACAAACAAACAGCGCGCCGGTCACCGCCAACAGACAGGCGGGAGACAATGTACCGCCCACCCTATCACAACCCACCAATCCGCCACCTTTTCCAGGGCGGTAGCCCCGCCGATAAAAACACGGCGGAAACAGACATTCAAACGGAAAACGCTCACCTCCATACACCCCACGAGGAATCTGGACAGCATGGAGCCCGAACTACACATCCTCCCAGCTATTGTATTCCTGCTCCTCTACCAGGAGCACGAACGCCGGCGCAGAAGACAACGGTGAGTACTGCACCTACGACACAGGGGAGGGGGGAGGAAAAAATATTACGGGCACACAGATACGCGACACACCCACCCCCACCCTCACCCACTACAACACAAACATCAATGCATAGCAATACATCACAGTTACAACCCCCAAACCCCCCAGAAGAATGCAAAGACAAAAGGAAATGATCATAAACAGTCGAATATATTGTATTACTGGCTTATAAAAATATCACACATTTAAAACTATTATATACATAAATATTAAAAGTCCGATAATTTTTGCAGGCATTGTCCGTGGACCACTGGGCCCAAATCACATACCTGACACCAACGGAGAGAACACTGCAGGGGCATCAGATAGCAAAACTACAGGCACCTCAGGGGGAAGGGAAGGGGGGGCACCTCAGCCACATGAGTACACGACGCCAGATCCACGAGGGGCCTCCATGGCCACTGTGCCATCCTGGGGAGTGCAAAGCCACAGTCTCTCAAGTCCATACAGTGGGTGGGCTGCCAACTGTCACATCCTGGGGAGTGCAAAGCCACAGTCTCTCAAGTCTCTACAGTGGGTGGGTTGCCCACTGTCACATCCTGGGGAGTGCAAAGCCACAGTCTCTCAAGTCCATACAGTGGGTGGGTTGCCCACTGTCACATCCTGGGGAGTGCAAAGCCACAGTCTCTCAAGTCCATACAGTGGGTGGGTTGGCCACTGTCACATCCTGGGGAGTGCAAAGCCACAGTCTCTCAAGTGGATGACAGTCTCCACTGGTTCTGGAGGGGGACTGGTGCCCAGAGTGCTTCGTGCAGCCCTGCCCGACACAGATGAGGGCGTGCCCCTTCTGCCAATGGGCCAGCGGTGCTTGAGACGGCGGTGCCCTGTTCAGCGGTGCTTGAGATGAAGGGCCCAGTGCAGCGGTGCTTGAGACGGCGGTGCCCTGTTCAGCGGTGCTTGAGACGGCGGTGCCCTGTTCAGCGGTGCTTGAGATAAAGGGCCCTGTTCAGCGGTGCTTGAGATGAGTGTCCAGGTCAGCGGATCCGGCCATGGCATGGATGTCACTCGCCACCTGACATGTGGCTGGTGGGGCCTTCCTGCCCATCTGTCTGTTGGCTTGCGGGGCCCTCCTGGGCTGCAGTACCGGGCCTGTGGGTGTCCTCCTGCACACCTGGGATGGGGCTGGTGGGGCCCTCCTGGGCAGCTGGCCTGCTGCCGGACTTGTCGGCCGTGCCGCCCTTCCCACCCTTCCCTGGTCTGTGGCCCTTTCCAACCTTTGGCGGTGTGCCAGGTGGCACCCCACTTCCTGACGGAGCCAGGGTAGAGATTTTGGTCCCTGGTGTCGTTGGCCTCTCGCGCCGGGCACTGGCAATTTGTGGGTGCTTTTCCAGGGGTGGGCTGGCCGTGCCTTGGCTCCGAGCAGAACTAGCTGCCCTTGAGGGTGGGGGACTCCACAGTCCTTGGACAATAGTCTTGATAGGTCCTGGTTTTGTGGTGGCTGAGGTGCTGATAGGAGTCTTATGAGATGGACGGGGTGGGGGAGTTGTTGGAAAGAGGTCAAGTTTGGAAAAGAAAAGCAATTTAGAAAGAGAGGGACGGGTAGGTGTAGTGGGTATGGGAGTGGAGGAAGAGGATGTGGTTGTAGGAGAGTGAAGTCTGGTGTCTTTGGGTGCAGGTGCTTGGGCTGGAGGCTGTCGTGAGGTGGATGGCTGTTGGGTGGGTGGCTGCCTGCGTTTGTGTGGTTTGGAAGAGGGGGTGACAGACACACTGGGAGAGGACACAGGGGACGTGTAAATGGTAGTGGGGGTGGTGACTGCACGTGTGCGGAGTGTTCTGGTGGGTGTGCTGGTGATGGACGTAGTGGCTGAAGATGTTGTGCATGCAAGTGTGAGTGGAGACATCACAGGGAGGGAGACAAGGAGGAGGGGGACACAGAGGAGGCAGTGGCTGTTGGTATGTCTGCATGTGGATGTTGCTTGTGTGAATGCTTGTGTGATGTGTGGTGCTTATGTCTGGATGAGCTTCCCTTGGGTGTTGAGGTGTGTGCAGGCTGGTCTGATGGTGTGTCTGGGATAGGCAGAGGTACAGGGGTTTGGGTCTGGGTGGAGGAAGTTGGAGGGGGGAGGCTAGAGACAGGGACAATTGCTGCCGTCAGTGCTGAGGCCAGAGCGTTGAACGATCGCTGATGGGCAGGCTGACCAGAATGAATGCCCTCCAGGTATGCATTACTCCGGTGCACCTCCCTTTCTACACCCTGGATGGCATTCAAAAGGGTAGGCTGCCCAACAATGAGCGTCCTCATGAGGTCAATGACCTCCTCACTGAGGGCAGCAGGAGTGACAGGGGCAGTGCCTGAGGTACCTGGGGCGAAGGAGATGCCCACCTTCCTGGGTGAGGGGGCACGGGGCAAACGCTGAGGGGCTGCTGGGAGGGCGGTGCTGGTGCGCTGGGTGGCGGCTGTACCTGTTGTTGCGGGGGGCACGGATATTGCTGCCACCACAAGGGAGCTCCCTTCAGAGGACGAGTCGCTGTCACTGACATCAGCACGAGTCCCTGCTGTGGAGCTCCCCTCGCCCTCGGTCCCACTGGTGTACTCAGAGTCCGTTGCATGGCCCTCCAGGGCCATGTGGGATGCAGCTCCCTCGTGCTCCGATGCCACTTCTCCTCCGCCTGATGATGCTAATGCACACATGAACAGGAAGACCACAAAAAAGGGGGGGGGAGAAATAAAGACATGTTGAGTGCATGCATAGGCGACACCGTTGGCGGAGAGGACAGACACAGAAGCCCCCTGCACTACGCCGCGCACTTGGGGTCGACTACTCAATCAGTGGGACATGGCCTACAAGCCTATGGACGACAACTGCACACATAGATGACACAGGGCCATGAATAGCTGTACTTGGCACCCTACAGAGGTGGGGGGCGGGGGCACAGGGCCATACCTTACGGAGGGGCCTAGCCTACAGAAATCGCCCTGGCCTATGGATACCCACAGCCCTCCTCCCCCACCCAGACACCTCCGCTGTGCGCAAAGTCAGCAGAATGTGTTTGTACTCACCCCCTTGTGTCTGCTGTGATGTCCTCACGCGCCCATCCAAATCGGGGTAGGCCACCGCCAGGATCCGGGACATCAGGGGGGTCAAAGTACGACTGGCACCCCTCCTACGTTGGGAGGCCATCCCCAGCTGAGCCTCCGCCGTCTTCCTGCTCCAGCGTTGGATGTCCTCCCACCTCTTCCGGCAGTGGGTGCCCCGTCTGTTGTGGACCCCCAGGGTCCGGACGTCCTTGGCGATGGCACGCCAAATAGCGACTTTCTGGTGGGCGCTGACCTATGTGACATGTACAGGGGGAGAAAAAAAATCATCACCTTCTGCATGCTCGATGTGAGTGGCCCCCCATCCCCACCCTTGCCATGTGGCACATGCTCTCATCTGTCGTTTGATGCATGCCTCAATCGCTCCCCTCCCCACCATCTTTCATCCACCCGACTCAACACGGGCATTGGCCACAAAGCATGGTCCCAGTGTACTTACCTGTTGGTCTGGAGGACCGTAGAGTAGAGCATACTGGGGGAGGACCCCATCCACGAGTTTCTCCAATTCTTCAGAAGTGAAGGCAGGGGCCCTTACCCCAGTCGCAGCAGCCATTGTCTCTTCCAGACCGAGGTCACAGCAGCACTTGCAGTGTAGGTACTCTCCTGTGGAAGATCAGGTTTCGAGTGATTAAGTAGATAGAAAATGGCGGTCACGCCCGCGGCGGTGCGTACCGCAGCGGTGCGTACCGCGACCGCCGGCGCACATCGTCATTGGCTCGTGAAACCCATAGGGTTCAATGTTAACCAATGCGGCTTTGCGCCGCGGTCTTCGACCGCCTACCGCCACGGTGTGCAAACGCCAGCGCATTGACCTCACATCCCACTGTCACACTTCACAGTTCAGGCAGCCGCCATTTCAAGGGCCCACATGGCTTAATTACTACTGCGTCACACATACCTAGGCCTTGCATCAACACTCATACAAGCCATTCAATGCATTGTGAATCGTGTTGTGTGCAAGCTGTGGGAACGTACCTGTGGGTTGATTGACTCTGTGCTCGCTGTTGTCCTTCATAGGCACCGTCCGCTGGGACATGCGAGGAGATGGAGGAATCTTCCCGTGTACAGACCGCTGGTGGACCTGTCGACAATGGAGGAACGACATGTCATACTGACATATAGGCGTGACCGAGCCACTATACAGGAACTGTGTGCCCAGCTGGAGCCAGACCTGATGTCACCCATCCGCCAACCCACAGGGATTCCCCCTCTAGTGCAGGTGCTGTCAGTACTCCGTTTCTTAGCAAGTGGGTCATTTCAAACAACAGTGGCCATATCATCAGGGATGTCCCAGCCCATGTTTTCCAAGGTGTTGTCCAGAGTGTTGTCTGCCCTGCTCAAACACATGCGGAGCTACATCATTTTCCCTGAGGTGGGGGATTTGGTTACAGTGAAGGGTGATTTCTATGCCCTTGGACATATTCCCAACATCATTGGTGCCATTGATGGGACACATGTTGCTTTGGTCCCCCCCAGCAGGAGTGAACAGGTGTACAGGAACAGGAAGAGTTATCATTCCATGAATGTCCAGATGGTGTGTTTGGCAGACCAGTACATCTCCCATGTTAATGCCAAGTTCCCTGGGTCAGTGCATGACGCCTACATCCTGCGGAATAGCAGCATCCTGTATGTGATGGGTCAACTCCAGAGGCACCATGTGTGGCTATTAGGGGACTCTGGTTACCCCAACCTGTCCTGGCTATTGACCCCAGTGAGGAATCCCAGGACCAGGGCAGAGGAACGGTACAATGAGGCCCATGGGCGTACTAGGAGGGTGATCGAGCGAACCTTTGCCCTCCTGAAGGCCAGGTTCAGGTGCCTCCATATGACAGGTGGATCCCTAATGTACTCACCAAAGAAGGTGTGCCAGATCATCGTGGCCTGCTGTATGCTTCACAACCTGGCTTTGCGACGCCAGGTGCCTTTTCTGCAGGAGGATGGTCCAGATGGTGGTGCTGTAGCAGCTGTGGAGCCTTTGGAGAGTGAAGAGGAGGAAGGCGAAGAGGACGACATAGAGAACAGGATCACAGTAATACAGCAGTATTTTCATTGACACACAGGTAAGAGTACACACTGGCATATTACATTTACTTAAAGACTTCTACCTCTCTACTGTCTGACGTTTTCCCCCAGTGTATGGTAACTGTGTTGTGACTTTCCCTTCCGTTTTCAGATATGTGGGCCCCACTGCGTGACATCTGCTTTGTTTCCCCATGGACTACAGCTAGGTGACAGCGGTTTGTTGGCATCACAATGTGAATGAACATTTTGGCACTGTCATGTATAATACATTTGTTAAAATCACAGCCAGACTCCAGATTGTTTATGTGCAATAAGTGTGTTTATTCAAGTGCTCTAAATTGGATGGGTGGTTGCAAATCGGTGAGGGGTGATGGTGGAGGATTGTCCATGGCAGAGTCCAGACTATCAGTATCACAGGTGCATTGTCCAAATGCCTGTGGAAAGTGGAGCAGGGGCAGTTTAAGGTTGGACAGGGTGACAATGTGGGACAGTGGGATGACAATCAGGGCGGTATCCTTTGCTGGCGGGGGTCTTGACATCTTACTCTGTCTTCTTCCTGGATCTCAGGGCCCGCTTGCGGGGTGGTTCTCCTTCTGCAGGGGGTGGGGTTCTGGTGGCCTGTTGGTCTTGTGTCGGGGCCTCCTGTCCACTAGCGCCGGCGGAGGTGGTAGGCAGTTCTTGGTCCATGCTAGTGACAGGGGCCCTTTGAGGTGCCACAGTGTCCCTCAATGTGTTGACTACCTGATTCAGGGCCACTACGATGGTACCCATGGCGGAACTGATGTTTCTGAGTTCCTCCCTGAACCCCATATACTGTTGCTCCTGCAGAAGCTGGATCTCCTGAAACCTGGCCAGGACCGTCGCCATCGTCTCCTGGGAGTGGTGGTATTCTCCCATGATGGAGGAGAGGGCCTCGTGGAGAGTGGGTTCCCTTGGCCTGTCCACCCCCTGTCGCACAGCAGCCCTCCCAGTTCCCCTGTTTCCCTGGGCCTCTGTCCCCTGGACCGTGTGCCTACTACCACTGCCCCCAGGTCCCTGTTGTTGTTGGGGTGGTGGGTTAGCCTGGGTTCCCTGTAGTGGTGGACACACCGCTGATTGACGTGTCCTGGAGACAGAGGTATGGGCCCGCTGGGTGGGTGCTGTGCAGGTGTTCCCAGAGGGGGGAAGGTCTGCTGTGGCCTGTGACTGTCTGAGGGGAACCGACTGTCCCGAGGTCCCCGATGGACCGGGCTGGTCATCTAGATCCAGGGAGACAGAGCTGCTGTCCTCACTGTGGGCCTCTTCTGGGGGTCGAGTGGAGATTTGTGGACCCTCCTGCGCGGTGACCTGGCGTTCGGGTCCTGCAGGGGTATAAAAGTATGGTTATTGCTTCTGTGTGTGCCAATGGCATGCAATGGGTGGGTGCCCGTGTACCCCAGTGCTGGCATTCCTTTGTGGGGGCTGTTGTGACAGTGGTTTGGGGGGGGTGATGGGGATGTGCAGTGGGCATGCTTTGGTGATGGGTGTCCATGCTTTGTGGTCGCATGCAGGGCTAGGTTTTGGGATGGGTGGGTTGTGATGGTGAGACATTTGCAAGGGGTAGGTGTGATGGGGGTGGGGGTGAGGGTGGGGGTATGATTTGGCATGCAGGTGGGGTGGGGGGGATGAAGTAGTGAAGATGAGACTTACCAGAGTCCATTCCTCCAGCTACTCCTGCGAGGCCCTCAGGATGCAGGATGTTCAAGACCTGCTCCTCCCATGTTGTAAATTCTGGGGGAGTGGGTGGGGGTCCGCCGCCAGTCCGCTGCACCGCGATGTTGTGCCTGGATACCATGGAACGCACCTTCCCCCGTAGGTCGTTCCACCTCTTCCTGATGTCGTCCCTATTTCTTGGGTGCTGTCCCACAGCGTTGACCCTGTCGACTATTCTGCTCCATAGCTCCATCTTCCTGGCAATGGTGGTGTGCTGCACCTGTGTCCCGAACAGCTGTGGCTCTACTTGTACAATTTCCTCCACCATGACCCTGAGTTCATCATCTGAGAACCTGGGGTGTCTTTGAGGTGCCATGGGGTGGTGTGGGTGATGTGTAGGATGGATTGTGTGGTGCTAAGTGTGGTGATGTGTATTGTTGTGTTGTGTGAAGTGCGTGCTAATATTGCAGGGTGACAGTGAATTGGGCGTCTGGGTGCTCGGATGTCTTTTCTCGGTGCGTGTTCACGAATCTCTAGGAGTGGAAGTTTGTGGGTGATGTGGGTGTGTGTTTTATATTGTATTGGGTGTGTGGGAGTGGTGTGTGTATGTGTATCAGGTGTGTGTATTTCGAATTGTCCAATGTGGTAGTGTTTTGTATGAGTATGTGCATTTCGAGCGCGGCGGTGTGTACCGCCAATGAAATACCGCGGTTGAAAGACCGCCGCGTGGATTCGTGTGTCGTGATTTTGTTGGCGTATTTCTGTTGGCTTGACGGTGGAGGTTTGGTCATCGCCAGTTTATCGCTGCCCTTTGGTGTGGCGGACTTTTGTGGATGTCGGGATTTTGGCGGTTTGCCTGTTGTGGGTCAGAATGACCGTGGCGGTTTACTGCGACCGCGGCGGTGTTATGGCGGTCTTCTGTCTGGCGGTAAGCGCCTTTTACCGCCGAGGTTGGAATGACCCCCTAAGTTACTACTTGAGAGAGTTCAGTAGAGAGCATTACTTCATCACAAATGTGACAGATATTCTATCCACCATATTATGAATTGTAATACTGTGGATGGAATATCTGTCACGTTTGCGACAGAGTAACCCTCTCTGCCAAACTACATCAGTCCCTAACTCAAGTTTCCTTTCCTTTTCCTTCACTTACAGCCAAGTAAATGTATTTGATTTAAATAATTTGTGTTTGAGGATGAGGCCAGAAGTAAAGTGGGATTAAGTGTCTGTGACTTTGTCTTTTGCGGATGGGATACTCTGTGACAAACATGCACATAGTGGATGATGCTTCACCTATTAAACAGAGTTCTTTTTATTTTTTCCACACTAAGGGGCTCATTCCGATCCTGGCGGTCTTTGACCGTCAGGGCAGCTGTTGCGGTATGGACCGCTGCAGACAGGGTGGTCCGGCCGCCCTATTGTGACCGTGGTGGAGCCACCACGGTCCCGGAGGTTATAATCCACCAGGGCAGCGCTGCAAGTAGCGTTGCCCTCTGGATTACGAGTCCCCATCCGCCAGAATTTCCACGGCGCCATGGAAAGGCTGGCAGAATAGGAGTGTCGGGGGGACCCTGGGCATGGGAAGTACAGGGGCCCCCATGCACAGCCCCATCATGCATTTCACTGCCCGAATTACGGGCAGTAAAATTTGCGACGGATGCTGTTGCACCCGATGCACCACTCAATTATGAGCCGGCGTCAATGTTGTGGTGAATGTTACGCTGGGCCAGTGGGCAGAAACCCTGTTTTCGCTTCCTGGCCAAGTGGAACACTCCAAATATGGCGGGCAAAAGACCTCCAGTAGTGGCGGTCTTTTGCCTGCAGTTGGATTGACCCCCTAAGTGTCTATGTGGTTTAATATTTATGTGGTTTCATATTTTAGGAAATTCTTTACTAGGAAAAAAATACAGTTTTTTTGCTGCCTCCTTTCAGCCAATCAGTGGTTTTCTAAAGCATAATCAATCATGCCTAATCCTGTGACTGACTTTCATAATTATCACATCAAAAAATTCCAATGACCCTGGGGGACCAGCAGCAATATGCTTATACTGTGCCACTGTGTAATTAAGAGAAGTGTTTGCACATAACATTCTTTACAATTTGTCTTTCAAATTTTTTTACTTTTTGATATAGCTCCTGCTGGTCCACCTCCAACACCGACCTGGCAGGAGATTACAGCCTGGCTCAGGCATAAGAGGCGGGAGGCCACCAAGCAACATTACCAGCAGCTGGTGGATGAAGGTGGCCCAGCAAATGCCCCTGCTCCTAGACCTGGGCCCAGTTCCGCCACCCAACTGGCTGTGCCTCACGTTTCCAGGACACACCGGCACCATTGCCAGCCTGGAGCTGCCCTTCCCCATGCCATCCCACTTTGAGACAAACTGTACCATTGCTGTGTGCTGTGTGAGAGGGTACAAGTGGCCAGTCAGTTGGCATGCCCCAAGAGCCACATGAAACATCTTGAGACCCTCCTTGAAAATGCCTCCTTTTATCCCTTATTTTTTTTTAAGAAGAAGAAGAAGGGAATGGTTGTGGGTGAAGAGGGTGGGAGTTTGGGAAAGGCGTTTGGACATTGGACATTTATTTTGGACATTGGTTGGGGATGGGTAAGAAAAGTGTTGAGGGATGGGCCTGTTGTGAATGGAGAGGGTGGGTTTTACAGTTTATTATTCATATTTGTATGTGTTAGGAAAGGGGACATTTTACAAAACACTTTGGGCCTCATTACAACTTGCCAAGGTGTAACCGCTGTGCGGCCGCCAATGCGGCCGCACTCCCGCAGTGCCCATTTTGACATCCCTGCTGGGCCGGCGAGCGGAAATAGAGTTTGCGCCCGCCGGCCCAGCGGGGATGTCGGCCGCAACATGGGAGCTCCTAATGGAGCTGGCAGTGTTGCGGCTGTGCGACGGGTGCAGCTGCACCGTCGCGCTTTTCACTGCCTGCTGTGCAGACAGTGAAAAGCAGTGTGGGGCTGTGCCAGAGGGCCCCTGCACTGCCCAATGCGGCCGCACTCCTGCAGTGCCCATTTTGACATCCCTGCTGGGCCGGCGAGCGGAAATAGAGTTTGCGCCCGCCGGCCCAGCGGGGATGTCGGCCGCAACATGGGAGCCGGCTCCTAATGGAGCCGGCAGTGTTGCGGCCGTGCGACGGGTGCAGCTGCACCGTCGCGCTTTTCACTGTCTGCTGTGCAGACAGTGAAAAGCAGTGTGGGGCTGTGCCAGAGGGCCCCTGCACTGCCCGTTCCATTGGCATGGGCAGTGCAGGGGCCCCGCGACTCCCCTTCCCGCCAGCCTTTCCAT
Organism: Pleurodeles waltl; assembly: GCF_031143425.1. Lineage (NCBI taxonomy): Eukaryota > Metazoa > Chordata > Amphibia > Caudata > Salamandridae > Pleurodeles > Pleurodeles waltl. The sequence continues at coordinate 1,057,549,956 of NC_090443.1, forward strand.
GGCGGTTCCCACTGCCATGGACAGACTGGTGGGAAGCGACTCGTAATCCCCTGGGTAGCGCTGCAAGCAGCGCTGCCCTGGTGGATTAAAACCGCTGGGACAACTATAGCGGTAAACCGCTGGGACAACCATGGCGGTAAACCGCCAGTCCCGTCCCAGCGGTGCGACCACGGCGCTTCCGCCGCGGTCGTAATCCGCGAGTTTGTACCACGAGCCTGTTGGCGGTACAACCTCCAAAACAGCCCTGGTGGTCTTTGACCGCCAGGGTTGTAATGAGGCCCTTTATGTCTGACGTTTTTTCATGTTTTACTTTTAACTTTGCACTAATGCCTTTTTACCAGCCTGTCTTTTTAATGTGTATTTCTCTAAGTGTATGCCTGTTTGGAGGGTATGCTGCCATCCCCTATATTGCCTACATAAACATAGATAAACAAGCAAGCATTTATCTCAACTTCAGTATAAGTTTGTTACATAAAATAGTAAAGTTGTTCACTTCACCCCATAGTTCTCTTACCTGAAAAGAAGAAGTGATGGCTGGCGGCTGCTCCCTCCGACAATGTTCCAAGTTCAAACAACTTACTGGAGGGATTCCCAAACTGCCTTCCCTACGGCAGTGGTAGTGTGCTAACAGGAAAGGCATCACAGCGAGGTCCCACTCCCACCTAGGTGATATGATCTCCAACTGTAGGATTAATGAAACGGATTACAGGCAACTAAATTGAAAGGAAAACCGAGAGTTAGTTGGTTATACATATACATTTATCTATATTATACCTTTAGAAAGACAAGGGACAGGCTAGTACCACCGTGACATCTCAAAGAATACATCATATCAATAACTAGCAATAGTAAATTATTCTGAGTGAAGGCGAGCATGGAATTTGAAAAACAACGTTTCATGAAAAATGTTCTAAAAGCCTGTACTCTGCAGTCGACAAGGTAAAGCAGTGTATTGAGGCATAACAAATACCTGAATGATGATGCGTTGACTTTGAGGAATGAAGTTCATTCTTACTTATGCATGGTTGGATAAGTGGGACTGGAGTGGGCTATCGATCAGGTAATAGAAGATCCCGCCGTGAGTTGGTGTAGCAACTAACCACATCCACCTCAACAAGTGTGGGATCTATTGGTGTAATTAATGTAAGTCACACCTCAATAAATCACACAGCCCTGTAGGAGAGGGTTATGGGTTTTATGAATGGATGGGAAAGAGAATGTGGGGAAAGTTGTGACAAAGAAAAACACAACACAACAACAGTATTCATCAGAGTGATGAGCAGCACATCATCATCATCAATCAGTTTGGGAAGAAAATGAATGAAGGAATGAGTATGACACTGTTCAGTTACATGCATTGTAAACAGTACTTCTGCCCCGAGACCCAAGGAGTATAATAGATATCCAAATCTTCTGTTATCTAGGTTTGAAATGGCGGACTGAATTGAACCCATCCAGTTCTAAAAACAATATAGTTGTTAAAAGTTAAAATTATGCTGTATTGCCGATTTGGGTGGTGCATCTGCATTCTTCTCCGAATGTTCATCAAGACCAATCTAGTAGGTAAGCAGGAGTGTCAAGCTTTTCTTTCTCCTTTTGTTCATGCAGGAGAGGAGAAGGCCTGAGGATTGTAAAACAGAAACTCTATTGTAGAGTCAAGGAGAAGGACAGAAGGAGGGTAAGCTTCATGACGGGTGTACCTAGAAGAGAGGCAGAGCAAAAAAAAAGAGTTCTCAGAATTTCCCTTTTGCCACCAGTAAAATAAACACATTCATAAGCATTTCCCAAATCAACGTGTCTCTCTCCAATCCACATAGCTGAAGACTAGGCCTCAGAGTCATGGTTTTCATTTGAAGTTGATAACTCCCTTCTTCTAGCTGTTGTTGATAAGGTAGTCCTGCCATCCTCCTTCTGATCTTCAGCAAAAATGATAAACAATCAGGCACCAAACATTTCAATTCACCAAAATCAAGTTTACTATTACTTTTACATCCTCAATCACTGTCTACCACCACATAAATTATCAATCATCACTAACAATAACTCAGTCAGTGTTGCATTAGTTGTATTTAGTTATAGTTACCTCTTCAAATCCAAGCACGGGTAGATTAGGTACAAAACTGTGTCCTTGACACAGTCAACACATTGGAATTTGGTATACACTCCTGTAAATAAATTATCTTCTGTGGCAGCCCTGCTCAGCGATGCAGAAAAAAGATAAGCTTGTGAGGGATGCAGGCATTGTCTCCAAAATCATGAAGGTATTGTTGGGGAGGCATCTTCACTGCACACTGGTCCAACTCCAATCCGACCATATAAGTGACTAAGCAATTGTGGGGCAGCATAACATTAAGGGGGTGATTCCAAGATTGGCGGGCAGCGGTCGCCGCCCGCCAAGCGGGAACCGCCAGAAGACCGTACCGCGGTCAAAAGACTGCGGCGGTCATTCTGACTTTCCCGCTGGGCTGGCGGGCGACCGCCAAAAGGCCGCCCGCCCGCCCAGCGGGAAAGCACCACCAACGAGGAAGCCGGCTCCGAATGGAGCCGGCGGAGTTGCTGGTGTGCGACGGGTGCAGTTGCACCCGTCGCGATTTTCAGTGTCTGCTAGGCAGACACTGAAAATCAATGTGGGGCCCTGTTAGGGGGCCCCACGACACCCGTTCCCGCCACGGGAACCAGGCTGGCGGGAAGGGGGTCGGAATCCCCATGGCGGCGCTGCTTGCCGTGGAGGATTCCCAGGGGCAGCGGGAAACCGGCGGGAAACCGCCGTCTTCCCTTTTCTGACCGCGGCGGTCAGAATTGCCCCAGAAGCACCGCCAGCCTGTTGGCGGTGCTTCCTCCGTCCCCTACCCTGGCGGTCTCGGACCGCCAGGGTAGGAATCACCCCCTAAATCCCTAAACAAAGAATGTTCCACTAGCTTCTTTTCTTGCAAAGAAAGAAGTTCATTGAGAAATAATTAAAAAGTGCTATGGTGGCACTGCCATACTCAGTCCCGGAACAAGAGTTTGTCCTCATATTAAGTGGTTCACCCAGATGTTGGTCAGCTAGCACAGGTGTTTCGGTAATCAGGGGGTATGAAATGTTGGTTCATTTTAATCATGGTTAATCTCTCCACGTTTTGAGGAGAGAGACAGGTCCTTCTCATGATAACAACTGTGACAGCTGCACTGAAAACATGCTCAGCAGACACACTGGCTACAGGTCAAGCCAGATACTTTATTGTCATCCTGCTGAGCTCTGCCTATTGGTGCATCTTCCCATACCAAAACACCAATGGGTTTTGATCCACATATACCTCTTTTGGGTCATCCAGATACTCTTGGAACATCCTCTTAATGGTCATTGGTGCTGCCACTTGCTCAACCTCTTTTGCCTTCGCCTTTGCACTGGACCTAAGACCTGCTACTTGAAACCAAGCCAATACAGAGGCTGGGTCCAATTTTTCTGATGCTGTTGTTGCCGGTTTTCTTATTGCTGCGTTGGCTGCTGTGAGACAAGGCTGCCGTTTCTGAAAGTTGAAGGCGGCACCCTAGAAATGTGGAGTAGGATTCTAAGTTCCAGCTGTTCTTAATCCTGTTCTCCGGCTTAAAAAAGGAATGAAAGAGAAAATAATTTTTTTGAAGCGTGGATCAAGTACGGTGGCACATATGTACACTTTGGACTTCATAATGCCGTTTTGCAGCCTTGCATTACAAGTCGAGTGATAGCTTAGGCTCTCAACCAAGGCATGTGCTTCTGAGTTTTCATTCACACCTCTGAGTGCAAATCTTTCAGACATCTTCTTTAACTGCTCCTGTAGCAAATGCAACAACGGGACAGCTTGGCCTATCGTATTGTCTTCTTCCTAAATTCCTGCATGAAAACCTCAAAAAGAGGCAGCATCTGTGTCAGGCATTTGACTAGGTCCCGTTTGCCAGAATCAATGGTCATAGCTTTCTTAATTGCATCCCCTCCTCTTCGGATGACGTAGTCATTGATCTGTCTCTACTGCTCAAACAGATGTTGCAACATATAAAAGGTTGAGTTCCAACGTGTTGGCACCTCCTGTATCAAGGCTTTAACTGCTACTTTATTAGCACACTGAATGATCCGCCACTGCTTCCATGATTTAAAAGAATGACTGAAATGAGTGCAGATTCTTCTGCAGGAGGTCAGTGTGTTGCTGACTATGTCTTCTTTCTGGAGAAATTCTTGAGCAATCAGGTTGATGCAATGCGCCAAACACAGGACCCTGAAATAGCCACCATCTGCCATGGCCTTGACTATGTTACTGCCATTGTCCATGGCAACAAATCCAGTTCGGAGACCTAAGGGTTACAGCCATTCAGACACCTTGCCATTAACTTCATCCAAGATGTTTGCAGTTGTATGTGATTTCTCCATGGAAAAACATGGCTACTGTTGCACGCCTCTGAATGCTCTTAAAAATGTCTTCAGGGCCAAAACCTGCAGGTAGCTTTTGCTTTACCCCCGCAAAAGAGATCCAGTGTGCAGTGATGCAAATGTAATCAGTCACCTGACAACTGGTCTACATGTCTGTCATCAGGTGGATACTATGAACAGCACTCTGCTGCAGAGCTTGCCCAACCAATTGCAGCACATTGTGATGCAGCACTGGAACAGCAACTCTGACACAATAGGTCACACTTGGAACCTCCCAGTTCAGGCAGATGGCTGCCACAAATTCTAAGAATCCCACTCCTTCCACAAAAGAAAAAGGGAGGAGGACAAGCACTAACATTTTTGCCAGCTTCTCATTGTACAAACGTGCCATTGGGTGGTTGCAGTCGTAGGACCCCTCCTGCCCAAACAATCCTGTAGTAGTAGTCTGGAGTTTCTTCTTTTCTGGGGCCACTGACGCAGGTGACTTTTGAGCTGTAGGTGGTGGTAGGCTCAATGTGCGTCATGGTGTAGTCACCGTATGCTGCGGTGTCTCCATCTGATTCTGAATCTTGTGCCATTGTGAGCTCTCTGAGGCAGGTGATTCCGGCGCACTGCTGGGGACAGCGCTGCTTTGTTTGAGGATGTCACCTTCTTCTTCCTCACCTCTGACAGTGATTGGATCAGTTGTGGTTGTTATTTCCAGACTCTCTTCGCCTTCACTACCACAACCACGTTCAGCAATTTTTTTAGGTGCCCCTCCCACTGGATTGCATGATGTTTTTTCATATGAGTTGTTTGGCCTCCAGTACCATAAAGTGAATCATTCTTACCTCGATGAATACTCATGTGGCAAACTGAGCAAATTGGAATGTTCTCCTTCTGTTTGCTAAGGGTAAAAAAGTCCCAAACTAGGGAGGAGTATTTTCTTACAGGGCCACTACCAATGGCTGAAGAACTACTGGAGGCAGGTGGGTGTGTCAATTGCCTCTCTGCAGTGCATACTTATACTGAGGTAGGGGTTGGTGCAAATCTCAACTGGGGCCTTACAAATCTGGGAGCTGGCGGTGCTGCCCGTGCCACATCCCTCGGAGCAGGCTGGATAGTAATGCAAGACTCCTCTGTGCCAGCTTCTACAATGACTGGCTCATTGTCATCCTCCTCCTCACCATCATCCCCTTCCATGATTCTAGGGCTTTCTGGAACTTTTATTATCTCTTGCCTCTCCTGACAACTCCCGGACTCTGCCGGGGTCCACTCCATGTCCCTATCATCATCGTCATCAGAAGTGGTGCTTAGAGAAGATGGTGGAGTAGTGCCCTTCCTTTTTCTTGCTGGGGATCTGGGAGCTATTGTTTCAAGAGGAGGTTCATGCTCGGCAGGAATCTCATCCTCCTGTGCATTCAGTGGCAGGATCAATCAGGGGGGCTGACTATACATCTGGAACTCACTGCCTCCGATGGTGTATGATGGACTCTTGTGGCAGCCCTGGCTCACTCAGGTCTGTGTGATTTATTCAGCTTTTCTGATTTTAATAACAATATGTTGATTATGAGGTACTAAGCAGCCCGCGCGAGGTGCTTAACCGTGCATAGCCACTCTACTGATTGCAAGCAGAAACACGTTCACGTCTGTTTCAATCCAATGGTAACAACGTTACATCCACAGCGCCATCTATTGACCACTCCCAAATCCTAATTTCCTATTAAAGCGTGCCAAAATGTAAATAAACTTCTACCAGTAGAGAGATCTTAATGGAAACAATATTTCTACTTTTTTAAATATTTTTTTTCCTACAACAAAATGGTGGGTAGTACATGGGGGTGTGGGTGACTCGACACTTAAAGCCACTGTGGTACATTTCGACTGTTACTAAACTGAACAGAAGTGTGAACTCACAAGTAGCGGGGTCGCAAGGCAGTGCACTGGACCGCATGGCGGTCGCTCACTCAGCTATCTTCTTAGAGTTTCTTACTGCTCAATTGGGTGTAATTTCTGATATTTGTATGTTTCCCTCATCTTCATTGCTTGATATTGCTCGCTAGAAAGTTTCACTCATAGTTATTGAAATGCCACTCTTAATTAAACAAAAATTTCGAAAATATCACACATAGCAATCTGAAACCTTGGCAGCTAGGAATAGAAAGACCTTTTGTGCTTTTCATAAAGCTCAAATCTTCACCAGAAAACAAACACAGATTAAACTCTTTAAAAAGTACACCAGCACATTTTATTTGGTCACTAAAAGTAGCCTAAAAGTGCAATCTAGAAGTTCCACGCCTATTCAGAAATATTGTCACTTTCAGTCATTGCTAAGCTCAGTTGTACTTTTGCACATGACTTATAAGTAAAACAAAAAGGGTATTTTTGCATTTCTTTGTAATTTGTTAAGATGTTGTTTCTGGAAAATAGACCCTTAGTCGTATATTATTATAGGGTCATGGCATAATTTTGTGTAACATCACTTCCTGTTTCATCATTTGTGAATTGTATATGAAAATCCAAAACGCCTCCACCAGACTCATCCTAGATATTCTCCGCTGCCAACATATCTCCAGTCACCTAAGAGACCTCCACTGGCTCCCTATCGAGAAGAGAATTAACTTCAAGCTCCTCGACCATGCTTACAAGGCCCTCCACAACCTAGGACCCGCCTACCTCCCTACCAGACCTCTGCACACAACAGGCACTAGCCACCGTACCCCATACATGGAAGACCTCGGCTGGTGGAAGATCCTTTACCTACCTCGCAGCAAAGAGCTGGACACCCTGCCCCTGCACGTCAGGCAGTCACCATCACTATCCCAATTCAGGAAGGACCTTAAAGCTGCCTCTTCAACTGAAGCTCAGAGGACAAACACCCTTGGCGCCTTGAGACACTTATGGGTGAGTAGTGCACTTACAAACACTGATTGATTGATTGATTGAAAATTTGCCCCCCACAATTTTCCTTAGTTCTTGTGCCCTGCTATGTTCTTCGTCACTGTGCGTATTCAGTCTTCTGTAAGTTTCATTCTTCACTCTGCTTTCTACCTTGTGGATGTGACCTCCTGGGGTATTGACATTGGGTTTCTTTAACAGCAGGGGTTATGCTCACCATAATATTTTTCGTTAACTTTTATAGTTCCACAAGCACTTTTAATAGCTTATGTATGAACTTCTAAGTTGGCGTAAGCAAGCTAAGGTGTGGTTCTGGTTGGATAAAAATATTAATATTCAAATGTTTGAACAGAGTAGAAGATTATTTTAAGTGTGTTACTTCTTAGGTCAAGCCTAGACAGCTCTTGTGCTATCGCTTAGCAACCTGATGCAGATGGTTTATGAGGTTCAGCTCCACACACTCAATGTGATTGTGCATGCCAGTGTCCTTTAAACATCCTTGCTTACCACTGCGTAATCTTACTCTTTGCCCCAACTTTTTTCTTTTTTGTCTCCTCACAGGAGATAGAACCAACTACTAACTAAATACACTGTGATCACCATGTTAAGATGTGCTTAGGGACTACTTTCATCAGGAGCACTGGAGAGGAGTGCTCGTCTTTCTGAGCTATGCTGGAAACAGGGCTGTAAATCTTATCTGGTCACATTTTCTGTGCATTCCTAGACTTTCCTTCCTCCTCCATGCTGTTTTACTCATTTGTTTATTTATGGTTTGCGGGTCCTGCCACACAGAGCCCAGCTGCCACTCCTCCACACCCTCCTCTTGTAACAGTCCTGGGCTCAGAGGAGGCACTCTCTCCACGAGCAGTCATCCATGCCCTGGCGTGCCGCCTTCCCGGGACAGCTCCACAGGCCTCAGCCATGCAGGAAACTGCGCAACAGGCGAGGAGAGATGTTCAGCTGCTGTAGGGGAAAGTAAGTGTAGGAGGCTGGCCTGGTTGGTAGTGGTACCAAGGGGTACTTACACTCTGCACCAGGTCCAGTTATCCCTTATTAGTGTAGAAGAGGTGTTTCTAGCAGCTTAGGCTGATAGAAGGTAGCTATAGAAGAGCAGCTTAGGCTGAACTAGTAGACATGTAAAGCTCCTACTATACCACTGGTGTCATATGCACAATATCACAAGAAAACACAATACACAGATATACTAAAAATAAAGGTACTTTAATTTTATGACAATATGCCAAAAGTATCTCAGTGAGCACCCTCAGTATAAGGATAGCAAATATACACAAGATATATGTACACAATACCAAAATTATGCAGTAATAGCAATAGAAAGCAATGCAAGCAATGTACAGTCACAATAGATTGCAATGAGAGCAAATAGGTATAGGGGCAACACAAACCATATACTCCAAAAGTGGAATGCGAATAACGTATGGACCCCAAACCTATCTGAGCTTGTAGAGGGTCGCTGGGACTGTAAGAAAACAGTGAGGGTTAGAATAATAGCCCACCCCAAGACCCTGAAAAGTGGGTGCAAAGTACACCTAAGTTCCCCAGAGAGCACAGAAGTCGCGATAGGGGAATTCTGCAAGGAAGACCAATACCAGTAATGCAGCAATGATGTATTTCCAGACGAGAGTACCTGTGGAACAAGGGGACCAAGTCCAAGAGTCACACTCAAGTCGTGAGTGGGCAGATGCCCAAGAAATGCCAGCTGAGGGTGCAAAGAAGCTGCCACTGGATGGTAGAAGCTGTGGATTCTGCAAGAACGAAGAGGACTAGGAACTTCCCCTTTGGAGGATGGATGTCCCACGTCGTGAAGAAGCTTGCAGAGGTATTTCCGTGCAGAAGGACCGCAAATAAGCCTTGCTAGCTGCAAGGGTCGCAGTTAGGGTTTTTGGATGCTGCTGTGGCCCAGGAGGGACCAGGATGTCACCAATTGCGTGAGGAGACAGAGGGGGAGCCCAGCAAGACAAGGAGCCCACTCAGAAGCAAGCAGCACCCGCAGAAGTGCCGGAACAGGCACTACAAAGAAGAGTGAACCGGATCTCACCCGAAGTCACGAAAGAAGGTCCCACGACGCCGGAGGACAACTCAGGATGTCGTGCACTGCAGGTTAGAGTGTCGGGGACCCAGGCTTGGCTGTGCACAAAGGAAATCCTGGAAGAGTGCACAGGAGCCGGAGCAGCTGCAAATCACGCGGTACCCAGCAATGCAGTCTAGCGTGGGGAGGCAAGGACTTGCCTCCACCAAACTTGGACTGAAGAGTCACTGGACTGTGGGAGTCACTTGGACAGAGTTGCTGAGTTCCAGGGACCACGCTCGTCGTGCTGAGAGGGGACCCAGAGGACCAGTGATGCAGTCTTTTGGTGCCTGCGGTTGCAGGGGGAAGATTCCGTCGACCCACGGGAGATTTCTTCGGAGCTTCTAGTGCAGAGAGGAGGCAGACTACCCCCACAGCATGCACCACCAGGAGAGCAGTAGAGAAGGCGGCTGGATCAGCGATACAAGGTTGCAGTAGTCGTCTTTGCTACTTTGTTGCGGTTTTGCAGGCGTCCAGAGCAGTCAGGGGTCGATTCCTTGGCAGAAGGTGAAGAGAGAGATGCAGAGGAACTCTGATGAGCTCTTGCATTCGTTATCTAAAGAATTCCCCACAGCAGAGACCCTAAATAGCCAGAAAAGGAGGTTTGGCTACTTAGGAAGGAGGATAGGTTAGCAACACAGGTAAGAGCCTATCAGAAGGAGTCTCTGACGTCACCTGCTGGCCCTGGCCACTCAGAGCAGTCCAGTGTGCCAGCAGCACCTCTGTTTCCAAGATGGCAGAGGTCTGGAGCACACTGGAGGAGCTCTGGGCACCTCCCAGGGAAGGTGCAGGTCAGGGGAGTGGTCACTCCCCTTTCCTTTGTCCAGTTTTGCGCCAGAGCAGGGCTGGGGGATCCCTGAACCGGTGTAGACTGGCTTATGCAGAGATGGGCACCATCTGTGCCCATCAAAGCATTTCCAGAGGCTGGGGGAGGCTACTCCTCCCCATCCCTGACACCTTTTTCCAAAGGGAGAGGGTGTAACACCCTCTCTCTGAGGAAGTCCTTTGTTCTGCCTTCCTGGGCCAAGCCTGGCTGGACCCCAGGAGGGCAGAAACTTGTCTGAGGGGTTGGCAGCAGCAGCAGCTGCAGTGAAACCCCGGGAAAGGTAGTTTGGCAGTACCCGGGTCTGTGCTAGAGACTCGGGGGATCATGGAATTGTCCCCCCAATGCCAGAATGGCATTGGGGGGACAATTCCATGATCTTAGACATGTTACATGGCCATGTTCGGAGTTACCATTGTTACGCTATACATATGTAGTGACATATGTATAGTGCACGCGTGTAATGGTGTCCCCGCACTCACAAAGTCCGGGGAATTTGCGCTGAACAATGTGGGGGCACCTTGGCTAGTGCCAGGGTGCCCACACACTAAGTAACTTAGCACCCAACCTTTACCAGGTAAAGGTTAGACATATAGGTGACTTATAAGTTACTTAAGTGCAGTGGTAAATGGCTGTGAAATAACGTGGACGTTATTTCACTCAGGCTGCAGTGGCAGGCCTGTGTAAGAATTGTCAGAGCTCCCTATGGGTGGCAAAAGAAATGCTGCAGCCCATAGGGATCTCCTGGAACCCCAATACCCTGGGTACCTCAGTACCATATACTAGGGAATTATAAGGGTGTTCCAGTATGCCAATGTGAACTGGTGAAATTGGTCACTAGCCTGTTAGTGACAATTTGGAAAGAAATGAGAGAGCATAACCACTGAGGTTCTGGTTAGCAGAGCCTCAGTGAGACAGTTAGGCACCACACAGGGAACACATACATATAGGCCACAAACCTATGAGCACTGGGGTCCTGACTAGCAGGATCCCAGTGACACATAACAAACATACTGAAACCATAGTGTTTTCACTATGAGCACTGGGCCCTGGCTAGCAGGATCCCAGTGAGACAGTGAAAACAGTGACAAACACCCTGACATACACTCACAAACAGGCCAAAAGTGGGGGTAACAAGGCTAGAAAGAGGCTACTTTCTCACTGTAAGGGGTAGAGCGTTTTTACTACAGCTTGTTGCTGTTTTGTTTTTATTAACTCTCCATTGCTCTCTCTTTTTTCCGAGGCTCTGGCAGCGAATACCACTGTGGGCTGGGTTGAGCTGACTGCATTGATTAGTAAACAGATGAGAACCACTGCGGCTTCCCTCAACTACAAGTGCAAGGTCCTCCTTTTCACAATAGTAGGTATAAATCCTTTTTCTTTCAATTACAAAAAAATCCAAGAGTATTGTCTGGGTTATCTGTTGTGGTGCGGGGGCCCGCATGTTGTTACTCCAGGTTTCCTTCTCCTGATGGTGTCTCACATTGCTTTTACTTTACCTCACGCAGCGCGGAGGCCCGTGTGTGTAGTGCGCATCTGCAGTGCTGGGACTACTTTTGACTCTGCCATGCGTGAGAAGGATCTTGCTTGGTTAATGTTATGCCTTCTCTATGCTCTGCACGGATACAGCAGATTATAGTGTGGCCCCATTTCTGGCCGCCAGGGAATCGCCCTTTTAACTACAAAGATGGTGGACCCCTCCCCCATCAGGTGCTGTGTACTCAGAACTAACACCACCTTCAGTTGAATTCCTTATGTGCCTAGGAATTTTCAGGCAACAATTAAAATGCCACGATAACTCTTGTGAATGATGTTCCAGCTGCAGGGAGATAAGCCTTTTGTCTAATGGCAATTTTTGCCTGCCATGAAGGGGCAAAGAGGGCTAATGTGCCTCTTGTACCAGGCAGATCACTAAACTGCATTTTATGCGGCTAGCTCAGTAGGTTACTGCTTTTGGCACAGAGATTCTTTTTGTTTCCTGCAGTTTATAACTTACAATCCTAATATAATACAATCACATATCAACTGCCATCCACGAGCTACATTGAAACGGTGACATAGGTTAGAATGTTTTTTTCCCCAGTCTTTCAGTATCCCAATGTTGTTAAAAGGGTTAGTTTGGTAAAAATGCATTCTTTTTAGCAAAACCAATCACTGTGGTATGTTTTAAATCCAGAGTTTGTACTTCTCTGGGCCAAACAAACTTAAAATAAAGTGCCTTAGTAGTATGGATGTTGTAATCCTCTCTGTCTTATGTAACATTTCCTTTAAACTGATTTACACATGCATGCGTGTGATTTTTGTAATAGCTAGTACATGAGGGAAGCTTGCATTGTACCTTCTATGTGAGGGAAGCTTGCACTGCTGCTGTGCTGTATCTTCTCTGTGTGTGAGTCAAGCTTGCTGTGAGAAGGTAGCCTCTTTCTAGCCTTGTTACCCCCACTTTTGGCCTGTTTGTGAGTGTATGTCAGGGTGTTTGTCACTGTTTTCACTGTCTCACTGAGATCCTGATAGCCAGGCCTCGGTGGTCATAGTAAAAACACTATGTTTTCAGTATGTTTGTTATGTGTCACTGGGATCCTGCTGGTCAGGACCCCAGTGCTCATAGGTTTGTGGCCTATATGTATGTGTCACTGGGACCCTGTCACACAGGGCCCCAGTGCTCATAGGTGTGCATGTATATGTTCCCTGTGTGGTGCCTAACTGTCTCACTGAGGCTCTGCTAACCAGAACCTCAGTGGTTATGCTCTCTCATTACTTTCAAATTGTCACTAACAGGCTACTGACCAATTTTACAAATTTACATTGGCTTACTGGAACACCCTTATAATTCCTTAGTATATGGTACTGAGGTACCCAGGGTATTGGGGTTCCAGGAGATCCCTATGGGCTGCAGCATTTCTTTTGCCACCCATAGGGAGCTCTGACAATTCTTACACAGGCCTGCCACTGCAGCCTGAGTGAAATAACGTCCACGTTATTTCACAGCCATTTTACACTGCACTTAAGTAACTTATAAGTCACCTATATGTCTAACCTTTACCTAGTAAAGGTTAGGTGCAAAGTTACTTAGTGTGAGGGCACCCTGGCACTAGCCAAGGTGCCCCCACATTGTTCAGAGCCAATTCACTGAACTTTGTGAGTGCGGGGACACCATTACACGCGTGCACTACATATAGGTCACTACCTATATGTAGCTTCACCATGGTAACCCCGAATATGGCCATGTAACATGTCTATGATCATGGAATTGCCCCCTCTATGCCATCCTGGCATTGTTGGTACAATTCCATGATCCCAGTGGTCTGTAGCACAGACCCTGGTACTGCCAGACTGCCCTTCCTGGGGTTTCACTGCAGCTGCTGCTGCTGCCAACCCCTCAGACAGGCAGCTGCCCTCCTGGGGTCCAGCCAGGCCTGGCCCAGGATGGCAGAACAAAGAACTTCCTCTGAGAGAGGGTGTGACACCCTCTCCCTTTGGAAAATGGTGTGAAGGCAGGGGAGGAGTAGCCTCCCCCAGCCTCTGGAAATGCTTTGTTGGGCACAGAGGTGCCCAATTCTGCATAAGCCAGTCTACACCGGTTCAGGGACCCCTTAGCCCCTGCTCTGGCGCGAAACTGGACAAAGGAAAGGGGAGTGACCACTCCCCTGACCTGCACCTCCCCTGGGAGGTGTTCAGAGCTCCTCCAGTGTGCTCCAGACCTCTGCCATCTTGGAAACAGAGGTGCTGCTGGCACACTGGACTGCTCTGAGTGGCCAGTGCCACCAGGTGACGTCAGAGACTCCTTGTGATAGGCTCCTTCAGGTGTTAGTAGCCTTTCCTCTCTCCTAGGTAGCCAAACCCTCTTTTCTGGCTATTTAGGGTCTCTGTCTCTGGGGAAACTTTAGATAACGAATGCATGAGCTCAGCCGAGTTCCTCTGCATCTCCCTCTTCACCTTCTGATAAGGAAACGACCGCTGACCGCGCTGGAAGCCTGCAAACCTGCAACATAGTAGCAAAGACGACTACTGCAACTCTGTAACGCTGATCCTGCCACCTTCTCGACTGTTTTCCTGCTTGTGCATGCTGTGGGGGTAGCCTGCCTCCTCTCTGCACCAGAAGCTCCGAAGAAATCTCCCGTGGGTCGACGGAATCTTCCCCCTGCAACCGCAGGCACCAAAAAGCTGCATTACCGGTCCCTTGGGTCTCCTCTCAGCACGACGAGCGAGGTCCCTCGAATCCAGCGACACCGTCCAAGTGACCCCCACAGTCCAGTGACTCTTCAGCCCAAGTTTGGTGGAGGTAAGTCCTTGCCTCACCTCGCTGGGCTGCATTGCTGGGAACCGCGACTTTGCAAGCTACTCCGGCCCCTGTGCACTTCCGGCGGAAATCCTTCGTGCACAGCCAAGCCTGGGTCCACGGCACTCTAACCTGCATTGCACGACTTTCTAAGTTGGTCTCCGGCGACGTGGGACTCCTTTGTGCAACTTCGGCGAGCACCGTTTCACGCATCCTCGTAGTGCCTGTTTCTGGCACTTCTCCGGGTGCTACCTGCTTCAGTGAGGGCTATTTGTCTTGCTCGACGTCCCCTCTCTCGGCAGGTCCAATTTGCGACCTCCTGGTCCCTCCTGGGCCCCAGCAGCGTCCAAAAACGCCAAACGCATGATTTGCGTGTAGCAAGGCTTGTTGGCGTCCATCCGGCGGGAAAATACTTCTGCACGACTCTCCAAGGCGTGGGGGATCCATCCTCCAAAGGAGAAGTCTCTAGCCCTTGTCGTTCCTGCAGTATTCACAGTTCTTCAGCCTAGTAAGAGCTTCTTTGCACCAACCGCTGGCATTTCTTGGGCATCTGCCCATCTCCGAGTTGCTTGTGACTTTTGGACTTGGTCCCCTTGTTCCACAGGTACCCTCAGTCAGGAGTCCATCGTTGTTGCATTGCTGATTTGTGTTTTCCTTGCATTTTCCCTGCATTTTCCCTCTAACACAACTATTTTGTCCTTAGGGGAACTTTAGTGCACTTTGCACTCACTTTTCAGGGTCTTGGGGAGGGTTATTTTTCTAACTCTCACTATTTTCTAATAGTCCCAGCGACCCTCTACAAGGTCACATAGGTTTGGGGTCCATTCGTGGTTCGCATTCCACTTTTGGAGTATATGGTTTGTGTTGCCCCTATCCCTATGTTTCCCCATTGCATCCTATTGTAACTATACATTGTTTGCACTGTTTTCTAAGACTATACTGCATATTTTTGCTATTGTGTATATATATCTTGTGTATATTTCCTATCCTCTCACTGAGGGTACACTCTAAGATACTTTGGCATATTGTCATAAAAATAAAGTACCTTTATTTTTAGTATAACTGTGTATTGTGATTTCTTATGATATTGTGCATATGACACTAAGTGGTACTGTAGTAGCTTCACACGTCTCCTAGTTCAGCCTAAGCTGCTCTGCTAAGCTACCATTATCTATCAGCCTAAGCTGCTAGACACCCTATACACTAATAAGGGATAACTGGGCCTGGTGCAAGGTGGAAGTACCCCTTGGTACTCACTACAAGCCAGTCCGGCCTCCTACACTTGCATTGTACCTTCTATGTGAGGGAAGCTTGCACTGCTTCTGTGCTGTATCTGCTGTGTTGGAGGGAAGCTTGCACTGCTGCTGTGCTGTATCTGCGGTGTGTGTGAGGGAAGCTTGCACTGCTGCTGCCGGTGCTGTATCTGCTCTGTGTGTGAGTAAAGCTTGCATGGTACATTCTCTGTGAGGGAAGCTTGCATTGTACCTCCTGTGTGAGGGAACAGTGTGTTATACCTTCTCTGTGAGAGAAGCTTGCATTGTATCTTCTCTGTGATGGAAGCTTGCATTGTGCCATGTGTGAGGTAAGATTGCATTGTACCTTCCCTGTGAGGGAAGCTTGCATTGTACCTTCTTTGTGAGGGAAGCTTGCACTGCTGCTGTGCTGTATCTGCGGTGTGTGTGAGGGAAGCTTGCACTGCTGATGACGGTGCTGTATCTGCTCTGTGTGTGAGTGAAGCTTGCATGGTACATTCTTTGTGAGGGACGCTTGCATTGTACCTCCTGTGTGAGGGAACAGTGTGTTATACCTTCTCTGTGAGAGAAGCTTGCATTGTATCTTCTCTGTGATGGAAGCTTGCATTGTGCCATGTGTGAGGGAAGCTTGCATTGTACATTCCCTGTGAGGGAAGCTTGCATTTTACCTTCTTTGTGAGGGAAGCTTGCACTGCTGCTGTGCTGTATCTGCAGTGTGTGTGAGGGAAGCTTGCACTGCTGCTGACGGTGCTATATATGCTCTGTGTGTGAGTGAAGCTTGCATGGTACATTCTCTGTGAGGGAAGCTTGCATTGTACCTCCTGTGTGAGTGAACAGTGTGTTATATGTTCTCTGCGAGAGAAGCTTGCACTGCTGCTGTGCTGTATCTATGTGTGAGGGAAGCTTGCACTGCTGCCTGTACTGTATCTGTTCCTTGTGTAAGTGAAGCTTGCATTGTACATTCTCTGAAAGGGAAGCATGCACTGCTGCTTTGCTGTATCTCCTATGTGTGAGGGAAGCTTGCACTGCTGCCTGTACTGTATCTGTTCCTTGTGTAAGGGAAGCTTGCATTGTACATTCTCTGAAAGGGAAGCTTGCACTGCTGCTTTGCTGTATCTGTGGTTTGTGAGGTAATCTTGCATTGCTGCTGCCTGTGCTGTATCTGCTGTGTTTGAGGGAAGCTTGCACTGCTTCTGTGCTGTATCTGTTGTGTGTGAGAGATGCTTTTACTGCTGCTGTGCTGTATCTGCAGTGTTTGTGAGGGAAGCTTGCACTGCTGCTGCTGGTGCTGCATCTGCTCTGTGTGTGAGTGAAGCTTGCATGGTACATTCTTTGTGAGGGATGCTTGCATTGTACCTCCTGTGTGAGGGAACAGTGTGTTATACCTTCTCTGTGAGAGAAGCTTGCATTGTATCTTCTCTGTGATGGAAGCTTGCATTGTACCATGTGTGAGGGAATGTTGCATCGTACCTTCCCCCTGTGAGGGAAGCTTGCATAGTACCTTCTGTGTGAGAGAAGCTTGCATTATTCCTTCTTTGTGAGGGACGCTTGCATTGTACCATCTCTGCGAGAGAAGCTTGCACTGCTGCTGTGCTGTATCTCCTATGTGTGAGGGAAGCTTGCACTGCTGTCTGTACTGTATCTGTTCCTTGTGTAAGGGAAGCTTGCATTGTACATTCTTTGAAAGGGAATCTTGCACTGCTGCTTTGCTGTATCTGCTCTTTGTGAGGTAATCTTGCATTGCTGCTGCCTGTGCTGTATCTGCTGTGTTTGAGGGAAGCTTGCACTGCTTCTGTGCTGTATCTGCTGTGTGTGAGAGACGCCTGCACTGCTGCTGTGCTGTATCTGCAGTGTGTGTGAGGGAAGCTTGCACTGCTGCTGCCTGTGCTGCATCTGCTCTGTGTGTGAGTGAAGCTTGCATGGTACATTCTCTGTGAGGGAAGCTTGCATTCTACCTTGTGTGTGAGGGAAGCATGTGTTGTACCTTCGCTGTGAGATAAGCTTGCATTGTATCTTCTCTGTGATGGAAGCTTGCATTGTGCCATGTGTGAGGGAAGGTTGCATTGTACCTTCCCCCGTGAGGGAAGCTCGCATTGTACCTTCTTTGTGAGGGAAGCTTGCATTGTACCTTCTTTGTGAGGGACGCTTGCATTGTACCATCTCTGCGAGAGAACCTTGCACTGCTGCTGTGCTGTATCTCCTATGTGTGAGGGAAGCTTGCACTGCTGCCTGTACTGTATCTGTTCCTTGTGTAAGGGAAGCTTGCATTGTAAATTCTCTGAGAGGGAAGTTTGCACTGCTGCTTTTCTGTATCTGCTATGTGAGGGAAGCTTGCATTGCTGCTTCCTGGGTTATGGGTTAAAAATATGTACGAGTCCTAGATCTGGATTGGTTTGTAGGTGAAATCCATAACATAAGGGTTAAAGGTTCCCCACGCAGTTACTACTCCCTTGAAAGTATTGATTATTTCAAAGGTATTTGCATTTTATTCTGGACTTATTTTGTCTGTGAACTTCTAGCTGTGAAAGGATCATAAACTGATTGCAATCACTGCCCACCAGAGGATTATCATTCAGACCGGACATGAGCCGAGTAGGAAATTCTTCCAGAATTGAACATCAGCACAGGTGGGACCATAAACGTTAGGGACAGAGATTGGGGTTTTTTCATCCGAAGAATCATAAAAAGCAATCTACCTTCATCATGTTTAACTTCGGTTTCAATATATAGACCAAAGGATTTGTAAAATGAAAATATAATTCCATTTCTATTGTTATTGGCAGGAAAGCAGAAAACATTTGACCTGGATAAGTGAGCGAGAAGTCTTTGGGGCAGATGTACAGCACCACCTGTGTGCGCCCCTTCGTGCTCCCCTAACGCCAACATGTTTGTGCCGTATTTAAAATACGATGCCCCATGGCGGTAGTCAGGGGGACTAGCGTCATACTTTTTTACCCTAGTCCAGAGCTTTGCAGGATTAGTGTAAAAAATGACTACGCTAATCCTGCAGAGCACCCAGAGGCCCATTGTAACCAATGGAAGCCTCCTTTTAACGTCTGCACTTAGCAGGTGTTAAAAACTGCAGATAAAAATTACCATAGAAATCTGTCAGATTTCTTTGCGCTATTTTTTCAGCCTCCCTGGCACTGGAACATCCTCTTGCATACATTATACCTGGCGCAGGCATAACGTGGCACGATGCGTTACAAAGTGGCGCAATGTGGCGTGAGGATTTTGACCTTTCAATGCCACATAAGCGTAAAAAAATTATGCTACTGTGTCGTGGGGGCTCTTAAATGTGGGGCTTTGTCTTTAATGGGGTTGAGAAGACCTTCTACATTCCAGGAGACGACACGTAAATTGCTCGTAAAAGAGTCAGTGGTGAGGACAGACACAAACAATAAAACAAAGTTCAAACACAATGGACTGTTCAGAGGAGGGTTTAATGTGTAACTAATGAAAGCAACAAAGTGAGGCAGCGGAGGGAGGATGAGGCTGTAGCAGAAGGACAGGGAGGAGAAAGAACAAAAGATGTCAGGGAAAAGAAAGAGGAAAAGAAAAAGAAAGATAGGAAAAGAAAAAAAAAAGAGGGGAGGAAAAAGTCCCCATAATGAATAAAGCGGAGAGGGCAGAACGCCAGAACCCTTTAACCACAGGAGTCGATACATTAAAAAAGGACAACGTGAGCAGGAGGAGGTGGAGCAGAAATGTAGAGACCAGCCGAGGGCGACCGCCCCTCCCAGGTGTCAAACAAAGTGACTGAAGAAAGAGAGACTCTTGGAAACTTGCCCTGTCTGAAGGGTCACCACAAACGTTTTGCCTTCCTCCTCTTTTCTGAGCCTGTTTTTGCTGGCTTTAGGACTCTGGGCACTTTAACAATGCTGACCAGTGCTAAAGTGATTGTGCTCTCTCCCTAAAACATGGTTGGATTGATGTATCCACAATTGACACATTTAACTTACCTGTAAGTCCCTAGTACAGTGCACTATATGTTCCCAGGGCCTGCAAATTAAGTACGCTAGTTGTTGCTGTTTTGTTGCTCCCCTGGGATGGGACCTCATCCCCCATGGAGCTTTGCTGCTGGAGGAGGTGGGGCTAGGACTAACTTTGCCCTATAAAGCACTTCAAAGCACTTGCGGTGCGGGCGAGTTGTTGCTGTTGTCGCGTAGGCTCTCATTATCCTAATGAGACTACTGGATTTTGAGCGGCAAGATCGTTCACAATGTGGGGGACTAAGTCTAACCCACGGTGAAGGACCCTTGTCACTCTAAATCCGGGTTTTGCTCCGGCTAACTTGCAGTGCCTCATCTCTTCCGAAAGGAAGAGACAATTGGGCAGCCGAGCGCATGACATCTTGGTACTTCCCAGGGAAGTCGTGCTCACTCAGGTCACAACCGGTTCTCTCATACACAGTGCGGTCTCATATATAAATGACAAAGGCAGTTTAAGTTTTAAAGATTGGTTTAATAAAACAACTGCATTTTAGATAACAAGGCGTGAGCTGCAATAACCAGAACTACACAATACAGTAGGATTAAAATAGTAACAATGAGAGTGAAGCACAAGAATAAGGCTATCATAGTGCAACTAGATTAGGTTCTCTCTAAGTTATATTCTGAGCACAGCCTGTGAAGCTCTAAGCCTGCCTTTCAGGTTCCCCATGGAGGACATCAACCCTCCTACCTGAGCAAAGGCCTGTAATCTGCATCAGCATCTGCAACGGGGCAGTCAGCATCTAGTTGTAGGTTCCTGGTCGGAATCTCCCTCTAACGTGTATTAGGACTAGAAAGTGTTTTTATAACTAACACGCAAATGTTCTAAGAAAATGTCCCTACGTAAGGATGCGTGTTTTCTACAGACACTAGAGACTTAACTTCTACCACGTTTACCGGCAATGTACCAGACTGTAGCCTTGACTGAAGCACAGAGTGAGCAAGAATGCATTGTTTGAGAACAGAGTGCTGAACTAAGCTAAATAGTGTGATAGAAATAAATAAAAACAAGACCGTAAAACCGGTTATTGTAAAATAACAGTGTGAGGCTAATTAAAATGTATCAAGGGCAAAGTGCACAGAGGCCTAATATGTTAACCTAATGTGCATGAAGCTACATTAAAAAATGGCTACACTACACGGTTTTGTTGCTCCAATGTAGTGGGAATTCATCCCCCACAGAGCTTTACTGCTGGAGGAGGCGGGGCCAGGACTAACTTTGCACTATAAAGTGCTTCAAGACCCCCGTGCTACAGGATGAGCGTGGGACACACCAGTGCGCGTGCCCGGGCCAAGACCTGGCCTGTCTTCACCCATCAGAGCCCAGAGGAGGCTGGACTGGGCCCACTCTCTGTCTCTGAGTACCCAAGGGTGAGCCTTTGATAGCAACTTCTCCCTATGGGGCATCACTGACTGTGTTGGGTTTATTCCCCTTGTGTTTTCTATCACGCCTGCTGCTTGGTACAAAGTTTCCCTGCTTCAAATTTATTTTCGCAAGGAAATAGTAAGGAGGAAAACTCCGGCTGGAACCTCTAAAAACTTGACCTCTCAAAAAAAAATACTACCAGTGTAGATAAAATGCTGCAGAGAGCCATGGGGATTATCTCTACCGAGACTGAGTTAACATACAGCACATTATCGCTGGGTGGCCCTAACGAACTGTCTATGGGGGATCCCCTCAATGCAACACTAACCAGCCAGCTTTTAGTAATAGGCCATTCTGCTCTGCAATGGGCAATGATCAATAAAGTAATGCTGGTGAGATACAGGTGCCAGTATCAACAGGTGCGCGCCCTAAAATCAGTTACCGGCCTTTGCAACCTGCAAATGAATCAAATGTGGACCTTGCCAGACAAAGCCCAGCTGCGCCTTCAGGCTCTAGTGGTAGCACTGGAGGGGCGTGTTTTGAGTCAAGATTTCGCTGCTCCTGGATGGCTTGATCAACTTCCCCTTGAGGTGGAATTTTTTGGAAATTCTTTTATGGAAATTTGAAGACCTCTTGCATAAGGAACTTATACCTATGTATATTTAAGTGGTTGAAAGCCACACAAAAAAGCCTTAGATGTTGTACTGTCATCATAAGAAGCCATCTATTCCGCTTCCCGATGCGTTCAATTTACAAGTGGGTGCTCAGATTCCTGCAAATGACTTTTCTGCTAACTTGGCTAAATTGGACGGACGCCTGCCTTTAGGTCACCTGGACGCCGGGCTAGCCATGGTTAGGAAGTCCTCTAGCTCGTATGCTGCGGGTTGAGGCCAACTGTAGTGTCCGAGGGGTCCAGGGCTTCTGTTCAGGTGGATGGGCCAGGGAGGGCTTCAGGTGGTGTTATCCATCAGGCCTCTGGGAAGAGGCAACCTGTGATTGATCTTCCACCAGCATCATGCCATTATGTGACAATTTTAGCTGGGGGTCTCACAGTTGTGAAATGATTAGGAGGGCCCAAGTGATTTGTACAATACGTGTATCAACTGGTTAGCCCTCTATAAGGACTTTCCTCTTAGTATGGCCAATGATATTTTACTTACATGCCGGGTGGGTTGGGTGGGGTGGGCTCTGTTCTCAAAGATATTATTGGCGACTGTATTATCTCAACTTTCGATCTCCCCAAGTGGTGCATGCAGCGTGTTCTTTGAAGGAATTCAAGTTGGTAGTACTGCCGCTGGGGTATTTTTTATAAGTCTGGCTGTAGTAGGGGAAAAGGGTCCTTTTGACAAAAGTCAGCATACTGGGTTTGTTGTGCTAAAAATCCATCCCCAAGGCCCTACGCAAAACAAGCACCTACTAGTGATGATTTTCTTCTTCCACTTTCTAACTGGTTTGAAATTCTAGACAGGGTGGATTGACTTCCCCCACGGGAAAGAGTTCCGCCCTGTGGTGGCCCGGAGTGGGGAATGGTGAGGGTGGGGGCAGCAGAGGTAGAGTGAAATCCGGTGTGGATTATAGTACGATCACTTCTTCCCCAAGGGGGCTAGCGCTTTGTGCTCTATGGGAATGGTGTCTCAGGCCACTGAGGTGGCTAATGGTTGTGTAGGGGTTGTGGGGCCCATTCTTCCTCTTGTGCAGACAGGATATCCGTGTGAAGAGTTGGCCTTCTGCGATTTTCAACCAATTTGTATTGAGGTTTGCAAACCCGCTGGTGTTAACTGTGGGCAATGGTCCTTGGACACAGGCTCCCAGAGCGGTGTTTGTGTTTTGTCTGCTCCGTTGAATAGTAATGGAGTAGACCCAGCCAAGTGGTTTAAGAACATCAGGGAAACTGCTGTCATGGAATATTGCAAGGTTACCAGCAAAACTTAATATTCCCAAATGGACCAGGTTTGTTGACCTGTATGCTATATGCTTATACAAAACAAAAGGATGATGGACCCTTGCTCACTGTGCCACTGGATTCAAGCTAGCCTGGCTGATGAAGGGTGATTCCCTGAAACCGGTCCCAGGATGTTTGTTTCCGGGCCTGGGAGGACCTGGCCTGGCAGTTCAGGCTGGACTGTTCCCATGGGGAACAGGGTTAAGACTGATTTACATATGGCTGGGTCCAAACTGGGGTGGCATGGTGAGCAAATAAACAATGGATTAAACCCATATCTTTGAGACTGGGGATGAATGTTTGCATTGTTCAGCATTCCGTCCATCATCTTTTCTTTTTGGTTTTGTCGCTCTAATTGTGCCGGGTATGCCCAGACGTGGGTCCCGGGCTCACTATGCCAGCGGATTTAAGCTAGCCTGGCTGATGAAGGGTGACACCCTGAAACCGGTCCCAGGATGCTTGTTTCCAGTCCAGTGAGGACCTGGCATGGCAGTTCAGGCTGGACTGTTCCCATGGGAAACAGGGTCAAGATTGATTTGCATATGGCTGGGTCCAAACTGGGGTGGCGTGGTGAGCAAAAGAACAATGGATTAAACCCAGATCTGTGACTGGGGGTGAGTGAGTGCATTGTTCAGCATTCCGTCCATCATTCTTTTGAGTTGCTATAAGCTTATTTCAGGAAACCTGGGCAGTTCACCTCTGCACGCTTTAGGGTTCGCTGATTTTAGCAAGGGGGCCATAACCTGTGGGAAGGGGTCGCCCATCAGGGGGGGTTAACCATTTGAGTTCACACAAGCCTTCCTTGTATGGCAAGGGAACTATCAATACACTCCCAGGATATCCTGTGTGTTTGTTTGAGTTCATGTCCCATGTGAGATATCGTCATAATCTGCATCTAAGGCCTGGTTGATCTCACAAGGAATCCTCTACTATGGAAGTCTTAATTTCTCTGATGTTGGATGCACCAGAGAGTGTTGTGAAGAGTGTGGGTGGGGACTTTGATTGTCAGTATGAACCTTTAGGTGATAGCTCTGTCCTGACTTCAGAACTCGACGATGTCTGGTCCATACACATGTTGACAATGGCACCAATCAAGACATGGTCTAGCTTGGCCCTGCAAATCAGCGCCTTTACAATGACGCGTGGCCTGCGAGCATGTACTGGGAGAACGAGGTCTGAAAGGAAGGAAGGCATACCGTTAGCCGAGCCGCTGGCACTAGTCCGATTCATTATATTTTAGTGGATTTTAGGATTTGGCCGCTATCGGTCGACGTGGTCGTTATTTCCCGCCAGGATAGTGATAATAATGCTTTGAGTCTTGAGCTGGACCTCCAGGTCCTGGGTAGGGAGGTCGGCGCAAGTGACGCTTTAGCTTCTAATCTGCGTCTAACTAGGAAGCGCAGGGTGGAATGGCCCACTTGGCTTGGCTCGCCGGGAATGCTGGGGGATAACTATGTTAAGGTCACTGCTAGTTTAGACGCCCTCCTCAAAGGAGAGGGGGCCTTTAACCAGCAGGTTTGTGGAGAGTGGATTTGCTCAATTCACAACAATTTGTTTAGTGGGTTAAAGGACTTTATGGGGCCAGTCGCAGATCCGTGGTTAGCAGGGCTCCCCAGTCATGGTGCAACAGAGCCAAGGTCTGTTTTAATTTCTGCAATTAAAGCACAGGACACGGGTGAAATCAAAGTCTAGAGGGCATTGTATAAAAAATCTATTTCAGCTGCTAAAAAAGAATGGAAAGTGGCACGGTGGGAGAAGATGCTTGTTGCCACTAGGAATGGAGATGCACATGGGTTTTGGAACTTGGTTTCAACAGGGTGTAGAGAAGGTGTCATTCAATTGGGGACTAACGTCTTGGCAGCAGACTTGGTTGCCCACTTTTCTTGGATATACATAGTTGGGGGGGTAATTCCCCTTCTCCAAACCCCATCCTCTGGCATGATAGCTGGATGGTATGGGGGTCTGGCACTTGTAATAGCCTGGGTAACTCCCCTATCACCAAAGACTAAGTAAGAGCAGCCGTCACTGAATTAAGACCTGATAAAACACCCTGGCTGGATAAAGTCCCCGGGGAACTCAATTTGAGTGAGCTGGATGTTTGGGCCCCATACTTTTTGGTTATTTTTAATAAAATTCTAGTTGGTGCACCAATCCCTCCATCCTGGGCAGGGGCAGAGATCATCCTCAAAAAGGGCACGCCTAATGATCTGCAGAACTATAGGTCAATCAGTCTAATTGATTTCTCCCAAAAACTGTTTAGTTATAGTGTACGTGACCAATTGCAGATGTGGATGGACGACAATGACATCCCGACCAATCTCCAAGCAAGTTGAAGGGAGGATGACCATACGATCGACTGCAGTTAACTTACTGGAAAACAGTGGTTTTGGGTCTGCGTTTGACCTGGTCCCTCGTCCAAAGCTTTGGTAGAACTTGGCAAAAAAGGGAGTTCCCACCGACCTGCTGACTGCTATAATTACGCTACATAATAATAATTATGCCCAAGTGTGGTATGGACATCTGGGGAGTTGACTGATCCCTTCCCGGTGGATCGAGAAGGGGGTGTGGGGCAGGGTTGTGCTTTCGCCCCCACTCTCTTTTCCCTTTATGTGAATGGGTTTGTTGAACACCTGAAAACTTGCAATAGGGACGTTCCTCTGTTGGCTAACCTTAAAATTCCTGCGCTTTTGTTTGCAGATGACACCTTTCTGTTATCTAAATCACCAAGGGGATTGCAAAGAATTTTGAGTCATTTTGAGGGTTTTTCTGCACAGGGAGGTTTAGAAATTAATATAGAGAAGATTAAATTCATAATATTTAACCTGCGGTGTGTGCCCAGACCAAACCCTGAGTTTGCAGGGGTTTCCCTGGATCGGGTCTGTGTGTTTGCTTACTTGGGTTCGACACTGACAGGGAATTTAGATGGGAATGCCCATATAGAAAAATGTTGGCTGAAATTGGTGAAGTGCCCGGGGGTGATTTTGGGAGGGCATTGCGCATCTTTTCTCCCAGTAGCCCTTGCTTTACAAATTTACAGATCACAGGCCTTGGGGAGCACCCTTCATGGGGCTAAACTTTGGGGGCATCAGGATGTGAGTAAATTATTGGTTGCTGAGAACTTCTTTTTACGTCCGTGAGTTGGCCTTCCTACTAGTACTCACCTGCTCCCGCTTTGACTTGATCTAGGCCTATGGTCTATCAAAGAGGCAGCAGGGGTGAGGCCCCTCAACTATTGGTGAAGACTTTGGTCAACATCTGCATTGTATTCCCATTGTGAAGGTCTGAAAGAGCCCTCCCGGGTTAAACCATTTGCCCTGGCTTAGATATAGTAATGACAGCCTCTCAAAAATAGGTTGTAGGGACTTGTGGCTGATCCCCCGAGTCCCTTCCTTTCATTGGGAAAGCTCTCTTAAAGAAGCAATATTGGGAGTATATTATGCGGCAGGCACCTGAAGAATCCTCAGGTAGTGTGTTGACCCATTCCTTTTTATAGTTTAAGGATAGGTTTTGTCTGGAACCATCTCTAGATGAGATCCAGCCGCCCCTGGCAAGGGAATGGTACCAGCAGTTTGCGTACAGCATTTACAGGTAACTGGATGCACAAGAAGGACTCTCCCTCCTTTCCTTGTGCCTTGTGCGGGGCAGCCAAGGAAATGGAAGAGCAGGTTTCATTTTTCTGTTCGGCGTATGTAAAGTGCAGGAAGAAGTGAATTGTTCCTGTGTGCCGTTTACTAGGGGTAAGAGAGCATCAGACTGCTCGAAGGATTCTAAAATCTGATGCTAAGCCTTGCCTGGCTCTCGCTGTCTACGTGCACTTCCTCAGTTGCTGTATCCCCAGTATGTATTTCGGTGTGGGAATGTCCTCCTTCAGTGTTACGAAATAGGGGAGCTGTTTTGGTGCTAACCTGTTTTCTTCTAAGGTGCCTCTAGCCCACCCAGGAGCAGCTCCCCCACTAGGGCGGAGGGGCACCCCCCCCCCCCCCCCCCCAAGCAGCAACAGCTGCCAAACTTTTACAGTAAAATTATAATTAACTAGATTTATTGTGGTTTTACTGCAAAAGGGGCAAGGTCACAGGCTTGACAGAGATTGAGGGTGAAGTACACAGCACCCTGCCTCAGTGCGCATGTATGTTTGGTTGGCCATCTCGGGCCGACCAAACGTACATGCGCAGTAGGCTCTCTCTGCTGGATTGGAGAGAGCAGGAAGAGGCTCCCGCTCTGCCTCGGAGTGCCCAGCCAGGGCGCTCCGACCAATCCTACCGCTGCTACTAAAGCAGCGGTAGGAATGGACGCAGGGCAGGCTTGGAGCCTGTCCCTGCAGATGAGCAGCGGTTCAGAGGTGACACAGTGAAACAAGTAAGCTTTTTTTTTAAATTGATTTTATTTTGTTGGCACTCTCGCCCCTGAGCCGCCCCTTCCCCCTCCTGCGAGCCGAGGCTGCACGTATATCCCTATGCAGCCTTCTGAATAAATGCTGTTATAGCTTCCGGACTAGGTATAATTTTAGATAGTGGGGCTTCCCCTCGTTTTGTAGGGTTGAAGTCAATTGTAAAATTTAATTGGCTATTGCTTTTTTTTCTGGCTAATGTATTTTTATTGTTGTTGTGATAAGACGACATAGTATATATTGGATTATTCTATGTAAATTGTTATTTGTATTTTAAGAGAGCATGAAATAATCTTGTTTTAATTTCTTGGTTTTATTTATTGAATTGCCCTGTTGTCCTTGGACGGATATGCATAAATCAGAGTGGCTTGGAGTGGCAGAGTCAACTGGTGTAGAGTGAAGTGGTACAGAGTAGAGTGTTTTGGCGTAGAATGCAGTATTGTAGAGTGGCACAGAGTGCAGTGGTACAGAGCAGTGGCAAAGGAAGATGTAGAGCATGGTAGAGTAGTGTGGGGGTAGAGTGCATTGGCATACAGTAGTGCGGTGTAAACTAGAGAGGCATGGAGTGGTGTAGACTAGAGTGCAGTGATGCTGTGTGGAGTGGTGCAGACTAGAGTGCAGTGATGCTGTGTAGAGTGGCGTAGTGTGGAGTGGTGCAGAGTAGAGGGCAGTGATGCTGTGTGGAGTGGCGTAGTGTGGAGTGGTGCAGAGTAGAGTGCAGTGATGCTGTGTGGAGTGACGTAGTGTAGAGTGGTGCAGGCTATAATGCAGTGATGCTGTGTGGAGTGAAGTAGTGTGGAGTGGTGCAGACTAGAGTGCAGGGAGCTGTGTGGAGTGGTATGGACTACAGAGCAGTGATGCTGTGTGGACTGGCGTAGTGTGGAGTGGCGCAGAGTAGAGTGCAGTGATGCTGTGTGGAGTGGCATGGAGTGGTATAGACTAGAGTGCAGTGATGCTGTGTGGAGTGGCGTAGTGTGGCGTAGTGTGGAGTGGTGCAGAGTAGAGTGCAGTGATGCTGTGTGGAGTGACGTAGTGAGGAGTGGTGCAGGCTATGATGCTGTGTGGAGTGAAATAGTGTGGAGTGGTGCAGACTAGAGTGCAGTGATGCTGTGTGGAGTGGTATGGACTACAGAGCAGTGATGCTGTGTGGAGTGGAGTTGTGCAGAGTAGAGTGCAGTGATGCTGTGTGGAGTGGTGCAGAGTAGAGTGCAGTGATGCTGTGTGGAGTGGCGTAGTGTGGAGTGGTGCAGAGTAGAGTGCAGTGATGCTGTGTGGAGTGACGTAGTGTAGAGTGGTGCAGGCTATATGCAGTGATGCTGTGTGGAGTGAAGTAGTGTGGAGTGGTGCAGACTAGAGTGCAGGGAGCTGTGTGGAGTGGTATGGACTACAGAGCAGTGATGCTGTGTGGACTGGCGTAGGGTGGAGTGGCGCAGAGTAGAGTGCAGTGATGCTGTGTGGAGTGGCATGGAGTGGTATAGACTAGAGTGCAGTGATGCTGTGTGGAGTGGTGTAGTGTGGAGTGGTGCAGGCTATGATGCTGTGTGGAGTGAAATAGTGTGGAGTGGTGCAGACTAGAGTGCAGTGATGCTGTGTGGAGTGGTATGGACTACAGAGCAGTGATGCTGTGTGGAGTGGAGTTGTGCAGAGTAGAGTGCAGTGATGCTGTGTGGAGTGGTGCAGTGTAGAGTGCAGTGATGCTGTGTGGGGTGACGTAGTGTGGAGTGGTGCAGACTAGAATGCAGTAATGCTGTGTGGAGTGACGTAGTGTGGAGTGGTGCAGACTAGAGTGCAGTGATGCTGAGTGGAGCAGAGTAGAGTGCAGTGATGCTGTGTGGAGTAGCGTGGAGTGGCGCAGACTAGAGTGCAGTGATGCTGGGTGGAGTGGCGTGGCGCAGACTAGAGTGCAGTGATGCTGTGTGGAGTGGAGTTGTGCAGAGTAGAGTGCAGTGATGCTGTGTGGAGTGGAGTTGTGCAGAGTAGAATGCAGTGATGCAGTGTGGAGTGGTATAGACTAGAAGTGCAGTGATGCTGTGTGGATTGTTATAGACTAGAGTGCAGTGATGCTGTGTGGAGTGGCGTAGTGTGGAGTGGTGCAAAGTAGAGTGCAGGGATGCTGTGTGGAGTGACGTAGTGTGGAGTGGTGCAGACTAGAATGCAGTGATGCTGTGTGGAGTGACAGTGTGGAGTGGTGCAGACTAGAGTGCAGGGATGCTGAGTGGTGCAGAGTAGAGTGCAGTGATGCTGGGTGGAGTGGCGTGGAGTGGTGCAGAGTAGAGTGCAGTGATGCTGGGTGGAGTGGCGTGGCGCAGACTAGAGTGCAGTGATGCTGTGTGGAGTGGAGTTGTGCAGAGTAGAGTGCAGTGATGCTGTGTGGAGTGGTATGGACTACAGAGCAGTGATGCTGTGTGGAGTGGAGTTGTGCAGAGTAGAGTGCAGTGATGCTGTGTGGAGTGGTGCAGAGTAGAGTGCAGTGATGCTGTGTGGAGTGGCGTAGTGTGGAGTGGTGCAGAGTAGAGTGCAGTGATGCTGTGTGGAGTGACGTAGTGTAGAGTGGTGCAGGCTATAATGCAGTGATGCTGTGTGGAGTGAAGTAGTGTGGAGTGGTGCAGACTAGAGTGCAGGGAGCTGTGTGGAGTGGTATGGACTACAGAGCAGTGATGCTGTGTGGACTGGCGTAGGGTGGAGTGGCGCAGAGTAGAGTGCAGTGATGCTGTGTGGAGTGGCATGGAGTGGTATAGACTAGAGTGCAGTGATGCTGTGTGGAGTGGTGTAGTGTGGAGTGGTGCAGGCTATGATGCTGTGTGGAGTGAAATAGTGTGGAGTGGTGCAGACTAGAGTGCAGTGATGCTGTGCGGAGTGGTATGGACTACAGAGCAGTGATGCTGTGTGGAGTGGAGTTGTGCAGAGTAGAGTGCAGTGATGCTGTGTGGAGTGGTGCAGTGTAGAGTGCAGTGATGCTGTGTGGGGGTGACGTAGTGTGGAGTGGTGCAGACTAGAATGCAGTAATGCTGTGTGGAGTGACGTAGTGTGGAGTGGTGCAGACTAGAGTGCAGTGATGCTGAGTGGAGCAGAGTAGAGTGCAGTGATGCTGTGTGGAGTAGCGTGGAGTGGCGCAGACTAGAGTGCAGTGATGCTGGGTGGAGTGGCGTGGCGCAGACTAGAGTGCAGTGATGCTGTGTGGAGTGGAGTTCTGCAGAGTAGAGTGCAGTGATGCTGTGTGGAGTGGAGTTGTGCAGAGTAGAATGCAGTGATGCAGTGTGGAGTGGTATAGACTAGAAGTGCAGTGATGCTGTGTGGATTGTTATAGACTAGAGTGCAGTGATGCTGTGTGGAGTGGCGTAGTGTGGAGTGGTGCAAAGTAGAGTGCAGGGATGCTGTGTGGAGTGACGTAGTGTGGAGTGGTGCAGACTAGAATGCAGTGATGCTGTGTGGAGTGACAGTGTGGAGTGGTGCAGACTAGAGTGCAGTGATGCTGAGTGGTGCAGAGTAGAGTGCAGTGATGCTGGGTGGAGTGGCATGGAGTGGTGCAGAGTAGAGTGCAGTGATGCTGGGTGGAGTGGCGTGGCGCAGACTAGAGTGCAGTGATGCTGTGTGGAGTGGAGTTGTGCAGAGTAGAGTGCAGTGATGCTGTGTGGAGTGGTATAGACTAGAGTGCAGTGATGCTGTGTGGAGTGGCATAGTGTGGAGTGGTGCAGACTAGAATGCAGTGATGTGTGGAGTGGTGCAGACTAGAGTGCAGTGATGTTGAGTGGTGTGGAGTGGTGCAGAGTAGAGTGCAGTGATGCTGTGTGGAGTGGCGTGGAGTGCCGCGGAGTAGAGTGCAGTGATGCTGCGTGGTGTGGCGTGGAGTGGCACAGAGTAGAGTGCAGTGATGCTGTGCAGAGTGGTGCAGAGTAGAGTGCAGTGATGCTGTGTGGAGTGACGTAGTGTGGAGTGGTGCAGACTAGAGTGCAGTGAGCTGTGTGGAGTGGTATGGACTACAGAGCAGTGATGCTGTGTGGAGTGGAGTTGTGCAGAGTAGAGTGCAGTGATGCTGTGTGGAATGGTGCAGTGTAGAGTGCAGTGATGCTGTGTGGAGTGGCGTAGTGTGGAGTGGTGCAGACTAGAATGCAGTGATGCTGTGTGGAGTGATGCTGTGTGGAGTGGTGCAGACTAGAGTGCAGTGATGCGGAGTGGAGTGGAGCAGAGTAGAGTGCAGTGATGCTGTGTGGAGTAGCGTGGAGTGGCGCAGACTAGAGTGCAGTGATGCTGTGTGGAGTGGAGTTGTGCAGAGTAGACTGCAGTGATGCTGTGTGGAGTGGTATAGACTAGAGTGCAGTGATGCTGTGTGGAGTGTTATAGACTAGAGTGCAGTGATGCTGTGTGGAGTGGCGTAGTGTGGAGTGGTGCAGAGTAGAGTGCAGTGATGCTGTGTGGAGTGAAGTAGTGTGGAGTGGTGCAGACTAGAATGCAGTGATGCTGTGTGGAGTGACAATGTGGAGTGGTGCAGACTAGAGTGCAGTGATGCTGAGTGGTGCAGAGTAGAGTGCAGTGATGCTGTGTGGAGTGGTGTGGAGTGGTGCAGAGTAGAGTGCAGTGATGCTGGGTGGAGTGGTGTGGCGCAGACTAGAGTGCAGTGATGCTGTGTGGAGTGGAGTTGTGCAGAGTAGAGTGCAGTGATGCTGTGTGGAGTGGTATAGACTAGAGTGCAGTGATGCTGTGTGGAGTGGCGTAGTGTGGAGTGGTGCAGACTAGAATGCAGTGATGTGTGGAGTGAAGTAGTGTGGAGTGGTGCAGACTAGAGTGCAGTGATGTTGAGTGGTGTGGAGTGGTGCAGAGTAGAGTGCAGTGATGCTTCGTGGTTTGGCACAGAGTAGAGTGCAGTGATGCTGTGCAGAGTGGTGCAGAGTAGAGTGCAGTGATGCTGTGTGGAGTGGTGCAGAGTAGACTTCAGTGATGCTGTGTGGTGTGGTGTGGAGTGGTGCAGAGTAGAGTGCAGTGATGCTGTGTGGAGTGGTGCAGCATGGAGTGATGCAGAGTAGAGTGCAGTGATGCTGTGTGGAGTGGCGTAGTGTGGAGTGGTGCAGAATAAACTTCAGTGGTTTGGAATGGGCAGACTAGAATGCAGTGATGCTGTGTGGAGTGAAGTAGTGTAGTAGTGTGGAGTGGTGCAGACTAGAGTGCAGTGATGCTGTGTGGAGTGGTATAGACTAGATTGCAGTGGTGCTGTGTGGAGTGGAGTTGTGCAGAGTAGAGTGCAGTGATGCTGTGTGGAGTGGTATAGACTAGAGTGCAGTGATGCTGTGTGGAGTGGTATAGACTAGAGTGCAGTGATGCTGTGTGGAGTGGCGTAGTGTGGAGTGGTGCAGAGTAGAGTGCAGTGATGCTGTGTGGAGTGACGTAGTGTGGAGTGGTGCAGACTAGAATGCAGTGATGCTGTGTGGAGTGACGTAGTGTGGAGTGGTGCAGACTAGAATGCAGTGATGCTGTGTGGAGTGGTATAGACTAGAGTGCAGTGATGCTGTGTGGAGTGGAGTTGTGTAGGGTAGAGTGCAGTGATGCTGTGTGGAGTGGTATAGACTAGAGTGCAGTGATGCTGTGTGGAGTGGAGTTGTGTAGGGTAGAGTGCAGTGATGCTGTGTGGAGTGGTATAGACTAGAGTGCAGTGATGCTGTGTGGAGTGGCGTGGTGCAGAGTAGAGTGCAGTGATGCTGTGTGAAGTGACGTAGTGTGGACTGGTGCAGACTAGAATGCAGTGATGCTGAGTGGAGTAGAGTGCAGTGATGCTGTGCGGAGTGGCGTAGTGTGGAATGGCGCAGAGTAGAGTGCAGTGATGCTGTGTGGAGTGGCATGGAGTGGTGCAGAGTAGAGTGCAGTGATGCTTTGTGGAGTGGCGTAGCATGGAGTGGAGCAGAGTAGAGTGCAGTGATGCTGTGTGGAGTGACGTAGTGTAGAGTGGTGCAGGCTATAATGCAGTGATGCTGTGTGGAGTGAAGTAGTGTGGAGTGGTGCAGACTAGAGTGCAGTGAGCTGTGTGGAGTGGTATAGACTAGAGTGCAGTGGTGCTGTGTGGAGTGGCGTAGTGTGGAGTGGCGCAGAGTAGAGTGCAGTGATGCTGTGTGGAGTGGCGTAGTGTGGAGTGGTGCAGACTAGAGTGCAGTGATGCTGTGTGGAGTGGCATGGAGTGGTGCAGAGTGGAGTGCAGTGATGCTGTGTGGAGTGGTGGAGTGTGGAGTGGTGAGAGTAGACCTCAGTGATGCTGTGTGGTGTGGTGTGGAGTGGAGTGGCGTGGCGTGGTGCAGACTAGAGTGCAGTGATGCTGTGTGGAGTGGCGTAGTGTGGAGTGGTGCAGAGTAGAGTGCAGTGATGCTGTGTGGAGTGGTGGAGTGTGGAGTGTGGAGTGGTGAGAGTAGACCTCAGTGATGCTGTGTGGTGTGGTGTGGTGTGGCGTGGCGTAGTGTGGAGTGGTGCAGACTAGAGTGCAGTGATGCTGTGTGGCGTGGCGTGGAGTGGAGTGGTGCAGACTAGAGTGCAGTGATGCTGTGTGGAGTGGCGTAGTGGTGCAGAGTAGAGTGCAGTGATGCTGTGTGGAGTGGCGTAGTGTGGACTGGCGCAGAGTAGAGTGTAGTGATGCTGTGTGGAGTGGTGCAGAGTAGAGTGCAGTGATGCTGTGTGGAGTGGCGTAGTGTGGAGTGGTGCAGATTAGAGTGCAGTGATGCTGTGTGGAGTGGCGTAGTGTGGAGTGGTGCAGAGTAGAGTGCAGTGATGCTGTGTGGAGTGGAGTTGTGTAGGGTAGAGTGCAGTGATGCTGTGTGGAGTGGTATAGACTAGAGTGCAGTGATGCTGTGTGGAGTGGCGTGGTGCAGAGTAGAGTGCAGTGATGCTGTGTGAAGTGACGTAGTGTGGACTGGTGCAGACTAGAATGCAGTGATGCTGTGTGGAGTGGAGTAGAGTGCAGTGATGCTGTGCGGAGTGGCATAGTGTGGAATGGCGCAGAGTAGAGGGCAGTGATGCTGTGCGGAGTGGTGCAGAGTAGAGTGCAGTGATGCTGTGTGGAGTGGCGTAGTATGTAGTGGTGCAGAGTAGACTTCAGTGATGCTGTGTGGAGTGGTGCAGCCTAGAGTGCAGTGATGCTGTGTGGAGTGGCATGGAGTGGTGCAGAGTAGAGTGCAGTGATGCTTTGTGGAGTGGCGTAGCATGGAGTGGAGCAGAGTAGAGTGCAGTGATGCTGTGTGGAGTGACGTAGTGTAGAGTGGTACAGGCTATAATGCAGTGATGCTGTGTGGAGTGAAGTAGTGTGGAGTGGTGCAGACTAGAGTGCAGTGAGCTGTGTGGAGTGGTATAGACTAGAGTGCAGTGGTGCTGTGTGGAGTGGCGCAGAGTAGAGTGCAGTGATGCTGTGTGGAGTGGCGTAGTGTGGAGTGGTGCAGAGTAGACTTCAGTGATGCTGTGTGGAGTGGTGCAGACTAGAGTGCAGTGATGCTGTGTGGAGTGGCATGGAGTGGTGCAGAGTGGAGTGCAGTGATGCTGTGTGGAGTGGTGGAGTGTGGAGTCGTGAGAGTAGACCTCAGTGATGCTGTGTGGTGTGGTGTGGAGTGGAGTGGCGTGGTGCAGACTAGAGTGCAGTGATGCTGTGTGGAGTGGTGCAGAGTAGAGTGCAGTGATGCTGTGTGGAGTGGTGGAGTGTGGAGTGGTGAGAGTAGACCTCAGTGATGCTGTGTGGTGTGGTGTGGTGTGGTGTGGAGTGGTGCAGACTAGAGTGCAGTGATGCTGTGTGGAGTGGCGTAGTGGTGCAGAGTAGAGTGCAGTGATGCTGTGTGGAGTGGCGTAGTGTGGACTGGCGCAGAGTAGAGTGCAGTGATGCTGTGTGGCGTGGCGTGGTGTGGAGTGGAGTGGTGCAGACTAGAGTGCAGTGATGCTGTGTGGAGTGGCGTAGTGGTGCAGAGTAGAGTGCAGTGATGCTGTGTGGAGTGGCGTAGTGTGGACTGGCGCAGAGTAGAGTGCAGTGATGCTGTGTGGAGTGGTGCAGAGTAGAGTGCAGTGATGCTGTGTGGAGTGGCGTAGTGTGGAGTGGTGCAGAGTAGAGTGCAGTGATGCTGTGTGGAGTGGCGTAGTGTGGAGTGGTGCAGAATAGACTTCAGTGGTTTGGAATGGGCAGAGTGGAGTGGGACAAGTGAAGTATGCATGGCACAGTAGTGCACTGCCATTACAAAGAACACCACCGATATTTGCTCCGAAATACAGTTTTTCTGATAAAAGTATACAGCACACAAACGATAATGTGTGGACATGTCATCACCTAGTGTATTGATTGGTTTTCACCACAATTACCAGAAAATGTGCTTTATTTGATCTTTTCTAACTCTGATATATTCTGAAATATCTGCACAGTTCATTTAGAGCCATTTACATTTTATTGTGTGCTATAAAACATACAGCATTGTACAGTGTTTCTCAAGCCCACCCCCAGTACCCAGCATGACTGTCAAATAAATCCTCTCATTTGGAAGTCAGAGAAAGAAAAGTGAACAGCAAACTGGAAGACCGAACCTGGTATCTGACCTCTGTCGTTGAAAGCACAGCAATTGTGACAAGATAAGAGCAAGATTTAAAGGATTGTTTACAGAAATCTAGTAATTGTGGAAGAATACAATAAATAGGAATTGTGCAACAGCAGGGAGGGACTGAAGCTGGACAGCTTAAAACAAATAAAGCCAGCAAATGGAACGCAAGAATGTGTGAGTTATAAACTTCAAAGCCAATTGTAAGCAAAGAGTGGAATGAATTCCAAGGGGAAGCTTTCTCCAACAAGTTTGTTAGCAAACCAGACAACTGTGCTGTCCACCAGTCTTCGACCTAAAAACAAAGTTGAATTCATATACCACCAGTGGCGTAGCATCCATCGGTGCAGCAGATGCAGTGGCACCAGGGCCTGAGGGGACTTCTGAACCCTGATTATTGCTGTATCTCACACTTCCAACAGCCACGAGGGACCATTTCCTTCCGTGCACTAGAGCTCAAGACACACGGGCTACGCCACCAATAATACATGTGGCATGGTTATCTTTCGATATAGCTTTGTCCTGCGAAGGACGCAACACAGTAAGAACCAATTGTTTAATGTTTTGATGGGGTTGTGTGTCAGAATTTCAATTACAATAATATTGTGGTACAACAACATCCAAACAAAAATATTGACAACCACATTATTTTCGAAGTAGGTCAATATAGTGACTTAAAGTCCCCAAGGCCAGACTCCATCTTGAGAAGGCAGATACTCCATTTTCTCATGTTTTGCAGAATCCCGGATGTCTGCCTTTGGCACAGATGTCATCTATCCTTATCTTTCCAAGAACCTGTGAAAGTGTCAAATCATTAAGCGAATGACACAGATAGACAGGTAAGACACTTGATGCACAGACAAGGACCTCGCTAGAACACCTGTTGAGACATGAGTGCGGGACAAGTGCCTTGTTATCTGTATTTCCAGGTCAGATAAGAAACACTGCAATTTGAATTGACGTGTTTTGTCTTAGTTATAACAATGCACCTAAGACTAGTATCTTGATTCACACAGGTTATGTCAGACATCCCTAGGATTATTTCAGACATTCCGATCGCAGGTAAGATCTAGTTTAAAAGACTCTCCGATCCCACTAAGGAGGCGGGGGTCCTTCACCCCAGGGTATCGCTCTAGATATTGTGAGATCTCCAACTCCTGTGAGGCTGCTGAGCCTCATTCTGCACTGAGAATCTACGTCTAGGAGGAGAGAAGCTGATGCATTTGTTCCTCTTGCGGGAACACTAAACCCCAAATGATTATAAATACAGCGTCTTGCTGTAAACCGGTAAGCAGTGCATTGATTCTCCCTAAGAAGTGTAGCACATAGAAGTACATTTTAGAGCGTTAGTTAGATGACATTTTAACCACAGTAGAAATACTAGTTTTATTTTTGTTCACGCCATGCACTTGTGCTGTGGTAAGAATATTCGGGTGGTTGCTTTAGATGTACTAAGCAGCGGGAGAAGACTGTAGAAATAAACGCGTTTTAGTTAGAGTCTTTTTTGTGCAGTTTGTGCATTAGAAATTGTAAAGAGAAAACCTGGCTTCTCAGATGCCCACTGCGTCGCTGAAACTCTGTTTAGGGACTGTTAGTAACCCAAAAGCACCGAAGCCGCTTCCACTATGTATTGGGCGGGGCCCTGAGGGGCTACAACAACCTGTCGCTCATGTTCGCTGGTGCATTGAACTAAGTGCACTAGTGTCACCCAGGGGTGTCAAAACAATCCTTGAAGAGCTCAGCCAGAGTCCTAGGTTACGTAACAGCGGGTCACTGTTCTTACCCCATACCAGTGTCCCTTGGAGGTGCACATACTTTCAAGGCACAAACACGTGGCGTGAAAGTGTAATACACCTATACTTACTTAAATATACCTCTCCAACATCACATCATGATACGTAAAACTTAGCAGTCTGACAAAACACCATCAAGTGGACTCTGAAGGATCATTGTAACACGAGAGTTCCCCTAACATCACATCTGTACAAGAACCAGAGTGCTCTGCCTCCGAGACGGGAATGCATTTCTTAATTTAGTTGTATATATAGAACACACCTGCTCTGCCTCCTTTTGTGGTTTGTGAAAAATGACATTGAACCAATGGATTGATTTAAATTAAATGGAGAAATCACACTTTGAAGAAATGCACAATTTTTTAGAACAATTCTGCCTTTGTGAACTTGCAAATATGTCTCTGACAGGCTGAAAGTCCCCACCTTTGAATGTTACTGTAATAAATATCAAAACTTTCCATGTCATCTACTGCAATGTGAATGCGAGCAATGGTTCAAAAAAAGCCACATGCATTTTACTCAATCAACTCTGTTTTATAGAGCGCGACTAATCATCCAGGAGGTTATCCAGGCACTGAGGTCTTGGTGGGCTCAGCACAAAATCCATGTTGAGTCCCTTTCTGAATTCCTGCAGAGAAGATCCTGTGTGGAGTTGGGGGGGGGGTCCTTCCAGAACGTGGCGGTGAGGAAGGAGGACTGTCTTCCACTGTAGCTTCGGTGGATGCAGGGAGTGTGTGCAAGTGAGAGGGAGGTGGGGCTCAGGTGTCTGCAGGGTTGGTGGAAGTTCAGGTGGTGGTTGGTGTATGGTGTTCCTTGTAGGCATGTGTCAGCCTCTTGAAGTGACATCTTTTCTGGAGGGGGCACCAGCAGAGGTTCTTGAGGAGGGGGGGTGATATGGGTCAGTTTGGGGAGGAAGTGTCTGGCAGCAGTGTTCTTCACTTCAGGAGTTGGGTGGCGATTCCTGCGTAGAGTGCATTGGCATAGTCCAGCCGGCTAGTGACTAGGGCTTGAGGGATGGTTTTCCTGGTGTCAGCGGGGAGCCATTTGAAGATTTTTCGGAGCATACAGAGGGTGTGGAAGCAGACAGAGGCAACAGCACTGACCTAGTGTCTCAAGGTGTTTGCTGTCCAGGATGATGCGGAGGTTGCTGGGGTGGGTCCAACCTCGGAGGGCCAACAGGTGTCGTTCCATGAAGAGGTGTTGTTGCCAAAGATCATCACTGCTGTCTTGTCCGTGTTGAGCTTCAGGAGGTTGGTGAATGTTGATCCTAGTGGTGGAGGGGTCTTCTGCGAGCGATAGGAAGAAAGGAGTGTCGTCTGCCTAGGGTATGATGTTGAGTCCATGGGATCTGACAATGTTGGCTAGGGGCATCATGTAAGTGTTGAACAGGGTGGGACTCGGTGATGAATCATTCTTGCAGAGAAGAGTACTTAATTTGCAGAAAAATATGTGCCAGGGAATTTTATAGGAGGCCACTGCTGATTGTACCACCTAATGCCCCTGCCAGCGTTGCCAAATGTCATCACAGTCCCACAAATGTGACCATTTGGACTATTCCAGGTCATTTAAAATCATATTTAACGTATATTGAATGACTTAAGTGTGCTCATGGACTGTGTTCAATAATAGTCATACACCGCCCCCATGTGGTAGACCGTCATAAACACATGCTGGTGTTCAGAATTAAGGCGCATACTTATCAAGTAGTTATGTCACCCTTACATCACGCACAGGGGTGCATGGGCGACGCAGCTACTAAATCAGATTTATCCAGCCACGCAAGTCCACCTCGCATGTCCCGGCCTGGCTTGATAAATCTAGAGTAACAATGCAGAGTAGGTTACGCTGCGTTACTCCGACCCACGCATCCACCCATGGATCTTGGTGCATGCTCACATTTAGCAACAGTGGTCAGCACGGGACTGTGTCAAAATGTTACGCCTCCCCGGGTGAGGTATAATTAGGGGTAATATCTTTATGTTTCCTTGTGCTTAACTCTTTCTGTGTGCGCTGCCTTCTGCAATACCCTTAGAAGAAAAGAATATGCCTCAAAGGATTGTTTTTGCGCAGGAAGTTGTCCCTTCCTGCACGAAACAGTCCTGCGTGCAACACAGGCGCCCTTGCACCAAAGCCTGCATTGGCACTAACCGTATTATGTTAAATATGACGCATTCTTGCCCTTTGCCTTTCACGCAGCCCAGGAGTGGATTGCTGCGCTGTGCCAAATATTGATAAATGTGCTGATGATGAGCACTGGCGAACACCGGGACAAATTAAGCACTGCCTGAGGGCAGCATTTCATTGATGTAAAACCTGATGGCATTTGAACAAGCCTCCAGTTTTCAAATAAACGTGAGGAGATTCGCAATATTGAGTGAGATTCGGCTCGTCATACTCCATTAGCTGAAGAGACTAACAAATCTGGGTTTAAACATTTCTAATTCTATTTCAGATTGGATGGGAGTCAACTGGCTGAGTCTGAAGTCACAGGTCCTGGCCTGCACGTGCGGTGACTGGGCAGAAGGAACGTCCTTGTAATAAACTCACCCCCAAGCACATCAGAGCTGTTCCAGGGCAGCCAGCAGTTACCCCGGTGACTGAAGTCTCTACACTCAGTCATGCTGAAGCTTTTGTCTCAATGACCCAAATCACGCCTCTGCTAGATTACAGGGATAATGCCCAAAGGTACCGAGGGCACGAGGATGATGGCCAAGCCAGAATCAAACTATTACTAATTACTTTTCAAGCCATTAATTGGAATTTTTCAGATTTGAGGCCGTTTGTTTAACACATTACATTTAAATTGAAATCATCTGTTTGGGTTAAGCAGCATGGAACTTTTTTTATTGATATTATAACGTTATTTTATATTGTACCGTACCTTTGTTAAACATGTAAGGGGCGCTGTAATGTTTCAATCTCTGTTCCCAACATGAGCGCGCGACTCTCCTGGGACCCATCCCCTGTGGCCGGGTAGTTTCCAGGACTCTCTGTAACGACCACAAGTGTGGGCTTTGCAAGCATGGGACCTGTGCACGGGGCCTTGTGGGAAGCAGCCTCGTGCACTCTTGCAGTGCTCAGCCCCTGAGCCCAGGGGTGCAGGGCCGAGCCTAGGGAGCGTCGTAGGTGCTCCTGGTGTACTGGGACTTCTTCTTTCCTTCCGCACTGAAGCCTGCGGAGTAAGGACCTCTCTTCACCACCAGTCGTGCGACTAGCAGCAGACGCCGGTGCCACCTTGAGCCAGCGCCTTGAGGCCCTGTGGCTGAGTAGGGCGCTCTAGAAACATAGGCTTGATTGAGTAAGGTGCCACCAGCCGCAGGGCAGAGCGCACTTTGAAAGTCACACGGGACAGGCATGGACGTCACTTAGGGGTCGCAGCTGCGACCCGTGGCCGTCTCTGCGACCCCTGGCCTGAGGCCTCAGAGGTGGCAAAATCAGTGGCGGCGTGTCCTTATGGGTGTTGGTTGAGCCGCCAATATGTACTCTTACTTTTATTACATTAGCACGGAGTAACGTTTCATCATTTACTATTAGGGTAACAAAAAATATACTGTAATTAAGAGGAATATGGCTTCCCCTGGCACTGCTGGCAGTGGAGGAAAAAAGTTCAATGCTTTTCATGAAGGTTGCGTGTGCGCTTACGGGCGAGCATGCGTCTGGGTGTGTGAGCTTGTGAGAGAGTGCAGCTGAAGGTAGAACGGTGGGCAGTACCTTCTCCAGAGACTACCCCCTCGGTTTCCACCTCCTGCAGTAGAGCTTCCAGTTCTGAGAGCGCGGAAGGATGGGCTCCCAAACCCACGGTGCCTGAACCACAGGCAATATTTAAATTGTTATTTATTATTTCTGAATGTCAGGACTCGATGCCCACGCACAGTATTACCAAGAGGAGGAGTCACCACTCAATCCAGTGACTCGAAAACCTTCTCGGACAAAAACAAGTTGTACTACTCCGAAGCCAGCACTAGATGGCGAGCTTATCCACAGCATGTGAATCTACAGCTGCACATGCCATGGAACACGAAGTTAACATAACTTCTTGCATTGTGCAGCTTGAATAAAGCTGCCACTTTGTTTCCTTCAAAACACCGGTGCCTACCCAGGTACACACAGACCCTGCTGCATGAGACCTCCAGCCCTCCCGTAGAGATGCACAAAGATTCTCAGGAAGGGGAGCAGTGAGTGACTGCAGGATGTGGTCACCTCCCTCCTGTGCGGAGCCACTTGGGAGTTAACCTTAAAAAGGAGGCTGCAAAGGAGAAGCCTCATTTGAAGGGCAGATGCAGACAGGCTGGCACAGGAGCAAAGAGGGGAAACTAGCTGCCAAACTCATTTCCACAGGGGTGGGAAGCCCTGAGTTAGCCAAACCCCAGGAGTGGGGTAGCGAGGTCTGAACACCAGGAGAGGTGTCTCACCATCTTGAGGTTGGTAGCCAATGAGCATCTAAGTTTCATCCCTCCTGGTGACCACTTAGTGGGAAGTGTGGCATCGAGCTATCCCATGATGCACTATTTTGCCCAGTCTGCCTTCTCCCCCCTCACCTCACCTCCCCTCTCTTCCCCCCCACCCCCCAAACATGGTAAGTCCCTTCTCTTGACACTCCGATCCTCCTTAGCCCACCCCCAAAAGTGTTGCTACAAAGGAGATGCACATTCCCGCAAAACAGATTGACTACTGGATTCTCATGTCACCCCTCTAACCCCCCCAGCCCCCAGTGCCAGCCTGTCTGCCTCAAGAATAGAGCAGCCCCTCTCCCAAGTATTACCTATTTACCTTTAAATGCAGCTTCTCCTTTGAAGCTCGCCTTTTGTGCAAACACCCATGTGGCTTCCTGCAGGAGGGAGATGACACCGCTCTATGCCGTCCCTATTGTGTCCTTTCCTGGGAGTCATTTGTGCATCTCCCCAACAGGGCAGAAAGCTGTCTGCAGGAAAAGCCCGTGTACCTCAGTAAACCGGCACCAGAACTCTTGGGCAGCTAAAGTGGCAACTTCTAAAGCTGCACTTTACCCACCGGTGACATTACATTAGAAATAACCCTTAATATAGTATTTAATGCACTGATTCTTTTGATATCAAACAGTACATATCTTACCAGTCTCTTTCAGAAGTTGGCAGGGCTGGAGTGCCGGCTGTAGCCTTGCACTTGTCAATGGGGCTACTAGCTTTTCCACAGGAAAAACGAAAATTTAGGGTTTTCTCTGCTGTAATATGTAAAAGGTACAAGTTGCAGTTTTTAACATACAGCACCCTGCCTTAGGGCTGGTCAGGCCTGCCATGGGTGTGATTTACATACATCAAAAAGGGAGGTTCGGGCTTTGCAATACTTTATATGGCTCTTGGTACCATTGTAGGAGACTGGACTGGCTTGTAGTGAGTACCAAGGGGTACTTGCACCTTGCACCAGGCCCAGTTATCCCTTATTAGTGTATAGGGTGTCTAGCAGCTTAGGCTGATAGATAATGGTAGCTTAGCAGAGCAGCTTAGGCTGAACTAGGAGACGAGTGAAGCTCCTACAGTACCACCTAGTGTCATATGCACAATATCATAAGAAAACACAATACACAGTTATACTAAAAATAAAGGTACTTTATTTTTATGACAATATGCCAAAGTATCTTAGAGTGTACCCTCAGAGTGAGGATAGCAAATATACACAAGTTATATGTACACAATACCAAAAATATGCAGTATAGTCTTAGAAAAGAGTGCAAACAATGTATAGTTACAATAGGATGCAATGGGGACACATAGGGATAGGGGCAACACAAACCATATACTCCAGAAGTGGAATGCGAACCACGAATGGACCCCAAACCTATGTGACCTTGTAGAGGGTCGCTGGGACTATTAGAAAATAGTAAAGGTTAGAAAAATAGCCCTCCCCAAGACCCTGAAAAGTGAGTGCAAAGTGCACTAAAGTTCCCCAGAGGACAAAGAAGTCGTGATAAGGGAATACTGCAGGAAAGACAAACCAGCAATGCAACAACGATGGATTTCCAAACGAGGGTACCTGTGGAACAAGGGGACCAAGTCC
This sequence comes from Pleurodeles waltl, assembly GCF_031143425.1. Lineage (NCBI taxonomy): Eukaryota > Metazoa > Chordata > Amphibia > Caudata > Salamandridae > Pleurodeles > Pleurodeles waltl. The sequence continues at coordinate 1,057,593,714 of NC_090443.1, forward strand.
AAAAGTCACAGGCAAGTCAGAGATGGGCAGATGCCCAAGAAATGCCAACGGTGGATGCAAAGAAGCTGCTACTGGACAGTAGAAACTTAGGATTCTGCAGGAACGACAAGGGCTAGAAACTTCCCATTTGGAGGATGGATCCCCCACGCCGTGGAGAGTCGTGCAGAAGTGTTTTCCAGTGGAAATACAGCCAACAAGCCTTGCTAGCTGCAAATTGTGCAAAAAGGGTTTTTGGACGCTGCTGTGGCCCAGGAGGGACCAGGAGGTCGCCAATTGCGTCTGGGGACAGAGGGGATGTCGAGCAAGACAAGGAGCCCTCTCAGCAGCAGGTAGCACCCGCAGAAGTGCCAGAAACAGGCACCACGAGGATGCGTGAAACGGTGCTCGCCGAAGTTGCACAAAGGAGTCCCACGTCGCCGGAGACCAACTTAGAAAGTCGTGCAATGCAGGTTAGAGTGCCGTGGACCCAGGCTTGGCTGTGCACAAAGGATTTCCGCCGGAAGTGCACGGAAGCCGGAGTAGCTGCAAAAGTCGCAGTTCCCAGCAATGCAGTCTGGCGTGGGGAGGCAAGGACTTCCCTCCACCAAACTTGGACTGAAGTGTCACTGGACTGTGGGAGTCACTAGGACACAGTTGCTGGATTCAAGGGACCTCGCTCGTCGTGCTGAGAGGAGACCCAGGGGACCGGTGATGCAGTTCTTTGGTGCCTGCGGTAGCAGGGGGAAGATTCTGTCGACCCACGGGAGATTTCATCGGAGCTTCTAGTGCAGAGAGGAGGCAGACTACCCCCACAGCATGCACCACCAGGAAAACAGTCGAGAAGGCGGCAGGATCAGCGTTACAGAGTTGCAGTCGTCATCTTTGCTACTTTGTTGCAGTTTTGCAGGCTTCCAGCGTGGTCAGCAGTCGATTCCTTGGCAGAAGGTGAAGAGAGAGATGCAGAGAAACTCTGATGAGCTCTTGCATTCGTTATCTAAAGTTTCCCCAGAGACAGAGACCCTAAATAGCCTGAAAAGAGGGTTTGGCTACCTAGGAGAGAGGATAGGCTAGCAACACCTGAAGGAGCCTATCAGAAGGAGTCTCTGACGTCACCTGGTGGCACTGGCCACTCAGAGCAGTCCAGTGTGCCAGCAGCACCTCTGTTTCCAAGATGGCAGAGGTCTGGAGCACACTGGAGGAGCTCTGGACACCTCCCAGGGGAGGTGCAGGTCAGGGGAGTGGTCACTCCCCTTTCCTTTGTCCAGTTTCGCGCCAGAGCAGGGCTAAGGGGGTCCCCTGAACCAGTGTAGACTGGCTTATGCAGAATTGGGCACATCTGTGCCCATGAAAGAATTTTATGGGCACATCTGTGCCCATGAAAGTATTTCCAGAGGCTAGGGGAGGCTACTCCTCCCCTGCCTTCACACCATTTTCCAAAGGGAGAGGGTGTAACACCCTCTCTCAGAGGAAGTCCTTTGTTCTGCCATCCTGGGACAAGCCTGGCTTTACCCTAGGGGGGCAGAAACCTGTCTGAGGGGTTGGCAGCAGCTGCAGTGAAACCCCAGGAAAGGCAGTTTGGCAGTACCAGGGTCTGTGCTACAGACCACTGGGACCATGGGATTGTGCCAACTATGCCAGGATGGCATAGAGGGGGCAATTCCATGATCATAGACATGTTACATGGCCATATTCGGAGTTACCATTGTGAAGCTACATATAGGTAGTGACCTATATGTAGTGCACGCGTGTAATGGTGTCCCCGCACTCACAAAGTCCGGGGAATTGGCCCTGAACAATGTGGGGGCACCTTGGCTAGTGCCAGGGTGCCCTCACACTAAGTAACTTTGCACCTAACCTTTACCAGGTAAGGGTTAGACATATAGGTGACTTATAAGTTACTTAAGTGAAGTGTAAAATGGCTGTGAAATAACGTGGACGTTATTTCACTCAGGCTGCAGTGGCAGGCCTGTGTAAGAATTGTCAGAGCTCCCTATGGGTGGCAAAAGAAATGCTGCAGCCCATAGGGATCTCCTGGAACCCCAATACCCTGGGTACCTCAGTACCATATACTAGGGAATTATAAGAGTGTTCCAATAAGCCAATGTAAATTGGTAAAATTGGTCACTAGCCTGTTAGTGACAATTTGAAAAATGAGAGAGCATAACCACTGAGGTCCTGGTTTGCAGAGCCTCAGTGAGACAGTTAGTCACTACACAGGTAACACATTCAGGCACACTTATGAGCACTGGGGCCCTGGATGACAGGGTCCCAGTGACACATACAACTAAAACAAGATATATACAGTGAAAAATGGGGGTAACATGCCAGGCAAGATGGTACTTTCCTACAACCATATACCAGGAACTTATAAATTGGGTTATGCCAATTGGAAGCAAGCCAATTCAACATGTACCATTTTGGGGATCGGAACACATGCACTTAGCCACGTTTAGCAGGACTTAGCCTTTACACCAGAACCTAGCAGTCAAATATGAAGCAGCATGTGCAATGCAATGGGTCTTGCATTTGTTAGAGCTATTAGCGTTGTAAACTAACCAGACTGCTCGTGCCACACAAATTAAAAGAAAAAATGCAGTGCAATCGTGCTGAAATTGAAAACTGAAAAAACTAGTGCAATCATGCTATGTAAAGCCGAGCACAATCACAGTGCTTGGAAAATAAAGATATAGTCAGGAAACCATTCTGAAAACATCGAGTCCTATGTTTTCAGTAGTTGGCCGGTGCGCTAAGGAGGGCTAAACACTGGAAGAGGCATGACAATCATGCCTTTGACAAATAAAAGCAAGAGGATTTTAAAAGGGAGGCGCACAAACCAATGAATGTGACTGAAGTGACGCGGGCGTGATTAGAAGCCCAAAGACAGATTACAACGGGGACGGAGCGCTTTGTGCTAGCAGCAGTAACCCCCCCCCCCCCCCTTTTCCCCTAGCGCCTTGAGACCCGCACGGGTGAGTAGCGCGCTTTATAAATGTTAATGATTTGATTTGTGCTCGCCCCTAAAAAGTGGGGCAAAACCAGGAAAAAGCCAGTTTCCTTACAATGGGTATGTTCATTTATGGTACCCCCTCAAAATTAGGAAAGACAATTTTACTTACCCTGTGAGCATTTGTTCTGCTTTTGTGAATTAGCAATGTTAGTTATGACAAGTGGCACAGAATCCCTTGAAACGGGCTGTGAGTATTGCCAAGGAACTTTAGTGGATTACGTGAGCCACATCAGAACTCGCATGTTGGTTCAGTAGTCGGATGGTCCTGAAGAAACCCCAACAATCATATGATCATATGGTGCGGAAACATTGACAAACCCCTCATGCAAAGTGATGTTGACAGACTGTTTTACAGCACATTACTATGTAGTATTATGTAAAAAAAAAAAAAAAAAACAGGGGGACTTGTACAGTCATGTTGTAACGGTATCTTCACTTTGAGCACGGCATCAACGGCACTAGCATCACTTGGTCGCATAGCATTGCGTACAAACTGGTAATGCATGTACCCGACACAAGCAGGCCATTGCTCTAACACTCCTTGAACGATTAAGGAATTCCATGTGGCACTAGACGGTGGATCCCTCTGAATCATTAAGAGCTATCCAAGATTTGGAGTGAGTCCCATAGTGCTGAGACTGTAAAGCAGTCCTCCCTTAAGGCGGTGGATGGCCTGAGATGCTGAAGACGGTCTACCCCAGCCTGGCCTGCTCTGCTAGCTTGCTGGCAAAGCCAAGACATCCACACAGTAATGTTTAGCCCAAGTGTGGGGGTCCACCAGGTCGCTGCTTCGCACGTCAGCTACAGGATTATCACCCAAGAAAGGCCTAGAATTTCTTTTGAGGTTGAGTTTAGTCTGGGAGGGACAGTTGGCTTTGAGGTAGGTGTGCACGCATGTCACCAGTGTGCTACACCTGCCTTACAGGGCGTTTTAGAAAAAGGCAAAGCTGTTGTCTCGTGGAAAGGCTTTGTCCTGTCAATGTAACACATGAGCACTTTGTGAAGACCTCACCCTGCTAGACTCCAGATGTGGAAGAACATTGGGATTTAAGGTGGAAACTAGAGACCACCTCAAGGAGGAACTTGGTGAATGTTCTGAGCAATACCCCGCCGTGGTATACAGGGGAAAAGGTTCTTCCAGAGTAAGAGCCTAAAGCTCGGACACCAGAGGAAGTGACAGCTACTAGGAAAGCTGCCTTCCAGGAAAGGTGCAGTAAAGGGCGAGAGCCGAGTGGCTCGAAAGGAGGGACATAAGCCTGGTTAGATTGCCGAGATTCCACCCTTTGTGCGAGAATACTTTGGAGTTCCTCCATGAAAGCTTTGGTAACAGGGGTGTTCTCGGTTTTCAACAAGTGGCAAGAGCAGCCAAATTATGTCTCAGAACTGTAAGCAAAGTCAGACTTCTGCAAGTGAAGCAGCTAACAGACAATATCTGCTGAACCGAGAGGATCAATGTCTAGACAACAGCAGAGACAAAACTTTCATTTGGCTGTTACGACCTCCGGAGAAAAATTGCAAGATTCAGCTGTTTGGGGTTGGGATGCCTGCGTGCACCCTAATTTTATGAGGGCAAATCTGGCCTGTTTGGTGGCTTCTCGTGGAGCGCTAGAAATATTTCAAGGAGTGCGGTGAACCCAGGCTGCCCGGCTCAGGTTGGGGCTGAGATGAGGGATGGGTGTTTGCCCAAGCCTCTGCACCATGAATGGAAGTGTGAGGCAAAAAGTGTAGACAAATCCCGACCAGTTCATCCACAGTCCATTGCCAATGACTGTGGGAACTTGGAAGCAAAGCTTAGACATTTTGTGTTTCCTGCACTGGAGAAGGTCTATGTTGGGGGAGAGACCCTCAACTGTGGAAGTATGGGAGTAGGACATGGGGTTGGAGTTCCCACTGGTGGACTTGTTGCTACATACATCCAAGTTCAGAAAAATGGAGTAGCTATCAAAAATGTAATTTTTCTATCTGTAGATTAATTCTGATGGATTGCAAGGAGTGAGCGCCACCTTATTTATGTAACTAGCACATGGCAGCTGAATAGCGAGTGAATGAGTACTACCTTGTGTTGGACGTGAGGGAGGAACGCTTTGAGGCGGGTAGCTGAATGGCTAGCAACCCCAGGTGGTTGATGTGGAGACCCTCTTAATGTGGCGTGCACATGGCCAACTGTAATAACTGCACCCCATTCAGTGGGCAAGGACATTGTGGTGGTCATTTGTGGCATTGGATCCAAAAAGGGCCACCTTGCAACAGTTTGTTGGCATCCCATCACACAATGAGTGCAGTCCCAAATCAACATTAGATCCTCCCAGTGATGCTCTGCTCACGACTATGGCACTCCTGCAACTGATGCACGTGTGATCGGGCATGCAGGACTAGCAATGCAAGAAGCTATCACGCCGAGGAGGTGCAGGACCTTTGACAGTTACCAGATCCAGCTGAACGAGTAGTGGTTGGACAGCTTGAACCCTCACGGGGCTGGTTGATGCTAACCCAGGGGCAGTTGTGCGGCCCCATGGGAAGGGCTGGACCTGAAAGCTGTGTAAGGAGTATAGTGGCTTGTGTGGGCTTCGCACTGATGTTCCACTGAGTTCTTGATGAGCCACTTATCTATGTGCAGAAAGATGTAGATTCAGTTTCTTCCAAGGTGAGCGGCTACTACAGCAAGACACTGAACACCCTGGGAGCTGCGGTCACCCAGGTCAGCACTTTGAACAGATGGTGCAGAGCACTTACCACCAACCAGAGGCACTGGCGACGCGCAGTGTGGATGGGAAAGTAGGTGTCCTTCAGGTCCGGGGCAGTCATGAAGTCACCGTGTAGTAGAGGAAGGACACTGCAGTGCTACCATGTGAAAGTGCTCGGAGGATGCAATTGTTGAGGGACCTCAGGCCAAGAATGCGTCTTAGTGACCCATCCTTCTTGGGAATGAGGAAGTATATGATGCATACCCATCTGCCACAGTGCCGTGGTGGTACGGGTTCTACGGCCACCCTTGCAGAGTAGTGCATGCAGCATCTTGAAGCAGATGCCGATATTCCAAAGTGTCTGCAGGGGGGATATTCAGTGGTGTTTGTGTGAGTTCTAGGCAGTACCCCTCTGCTGAGGTAATCTCCATCCGGCAGGAGAGAAACACTCGCAGCCTTCCTCCAACAGGTGTTAAATGGTGGTGTGTGTGGGGGGGGGGGGGTGTAATGGAGTCCCTCCTGCAGGAGCAGCCCTGTGGCTTTGCCCTGCCACCTCCATTCTTATTCTCCCCAGTAATGGACCAGGGGTGCCTGTGGCTACCGCTCCCTGGGGAAGAAGGGAATGCTTCAGGGGTAGTCCACGGTACTGGGAGCCTAGAGGCGAGCCGTGAGCAGATGGACCATAGGACACTCATGGCCTTTGCTCTGCATCCTTCATGTGCTCCAGCATCGGGTTAACTTGCAGCCAAACAGGTTCTCCCAGTCAAAAGCCAAGGTGACCAAATGCTAATGCAGATCCGACTTCAAGCCCAGAACACGCAGCCAGGTGCTGGCGGAGGACATCTCCGGCAGTGGTACCTGCTGCATCTAGGGCAGACTCAACGCTTGTATTGGAGATGATCTGATGCTCCGACACCAGCTCCTGCCCCTTCTATCTGTGCGGGTCTGGGAGGGGTTGAAGCAACTCTTCCATTTCATCCCAGTGGTCCCCATCATACAGGGAGGGTTAGTGCATGGAAGCGGCAGGATGCCGGTGCGCAGCACACCGAGCAGCACTGCTTACTGCAGCTATTCTTTGGCTCGACTGGTCTTGTTGGTACATTTTTGGGTGGTGCCTACTGCCTGGGAATCGGGTGGAATTGGATACCAGTTGAGAAGTGCCAGGAGGGGTGGTTTACACTGGTTATCGACCCTAGTGGTGATAATTTGCGTCTTTACCGGCTCTTTAAAGACGTTGAGGACTTGAGAATCCCCTTAAGGATGGGCAAGTATTGCGGACACGAGTAGGGGGTCTCCATGCAGACGTCGTCCTCTTGCTGTGGATGCATTTCCACCTAGTAGACGAGGGGCCTTTACAAGAGCTCATGGTAGGAGGTCGTCAGGCAGGGAATCCTTGGCAGAGGTCCGGGTCGGTGGCCCCCTTGGGTAACTAGTCATCCAATGGGCCGTCATGTGTCAAATGGAATTTCATATGGAGACCTTCGAACCATCACCCCAAAACTAGAAGGAAGGGAACCTTGAGCTGACTGGCCAGGAGGCTACGGGTATTGGTGGGGAGGGAGAGCGTAGAGGAAGTCGGGAGAGGGTGGAGGGAGACAAGCCAGAGGAGGTAGAGAAGTGTGTCATGGTGCCAAGGCTTCGTGGGGACAAACTATTGATGGCTTCCTTAAAACTCAGTTTTCTTTTGGGAGAACAGGGTCCTTTGCCTTAGGAGCTGAGCAAAGACCTGCTTAGTCTCAGGGTGAAGGAGGACTTTCTGCTGCTGGGCGTAGGTCCTCTTGGAGATGCCAAGTATGGGCAGTTCTTGTACGCTGATCGAGCCAGGGACCTCTGGATAGAATACCCGAGCCACAACTCCTGGGCTGCAGGTCAGCTGGTCTCTGAACAGGTTTCATTGTCCACTTACTGCGCCGTCAAAGCCAAGGGTTTGAGCTCAACGATTGTGGAGTTGTATTCTAGAAAGCTAAGCACAATCAGGAGGCGTCCTGGTGGCACAGGGACAGACCGGTTACACGCCTGCTGGAGGCGTGGCATCTGGTATTTCACTCCTCACTTCAGCCATTAATGGAAGGGAGTCTTTTCCATAAAAAGCATATTTTCAGGCATTGAGGAATGGATGCAGCCCTGAAGGGGCATCAATGGTTTGGGTCATGGAGCGGAGAGAGAGGATGCAAGACGCTTGGAACCAGAGTACACAAGACTAGTACTGGTAGGTGTGAAGGAACCGAACGCACCTGACACCACCAGTCAACCTGGCGCTCAGACGGATACATCTGAACCAGACGGAGAAAAGACCAACAGTGCAGCCAGTGCCCAAGCCCATTAGCATTAGGTGAAGTCACTTATCACATCGAAGGACTGAAGAACAAGCTGCCCCGTACGAGCCCAACACTAGATGGCAGGAGTATGCAGAGCATGTGTATCTACAGGTGCCACGCACACACAGTTCATAGGTGACACTAAGATGGGAGGGGGCCTGGTTGGGGGAATAGCCAGGACGCGTCATGCTGGGGAGAGTGGTATTATATAAACCCCTATGGCAAGGGGGTGAGTGACAGCAGTAGCCCTTTCACTCGTACCCCTCTCCACCCACCCCCAAGACAAAACAAGAGACAGGTCATTTCTGTTAGAGCATTTAATTTACCTTCAATGGTATAAAAGTGTTATTTTCACAAAGTTTCACAGTAGTTTGTCCTTCAGAGATGGACATTTACAACGTGGTATGTTCACATTATTCCATTAGTTGCTCAAGTTTACAAAAGTTACTAATAGCTCAACTACTTGGCTTCTCAAAGCTCTATAGAAACGCTCACCCACTCACTCTTGGAGGTCTTCATGTCAGTCCTTTCAGAACAGAAACCAGAGATGGGTTAAATGACATGTGCTGGTGAACAAGCCCTCAGCTTGCAGATGCAGATTGCTAAAGGGGGCTTTGCTGCCCAAGACTTGTGCGTAAAGGCTACTTCTAGTTGGGTAGAAGAGGCCAGGGGTGGCAGTAGTGAGCATCTTCTAGACTAAGGCAGCAGGATTTTTTTTGGGGGGTTGAGGGGTCACCCCACACTAGTGCTAAACTTCAACTGGAGATCACTGCTTGCCATTCCCGTTGATGGGGCGGGCCTTGCGGGCGTCCGACTCCAGGAAGGCCTTGAGGTTGGGTCGTGCAGAGAGGCGCTCAACATACGCGTGGAGGAGGGGGAAGTCTTTCAGGCAGTCTGGAGCTAGTACCAGGTGAGTGAGCAGGATGTCCAGGAGCGCGTAGTCTGCGTATGAGATCTAGGGATAAGAGAAGGCAGAGTTAGAGGCGAGTCCAGAAGTATTCGGAGCTCGAACACAAAAGACGAGCTGCTTACCTTGCTTCCAACAATGAACCCTTTCCCGTCATGGTTCTTGGAGAGGAGACACTCAAAGGGTCTGAGATCTTTTGGCAGATTTTCAATGTATGGAGCCTTTCCATCCTCCTGTGGTGACGAGAAAAACACTGACTTGGTTATCAAGATCCCTGGTCATTTCAAGATCAGGTTTGACGGACATTTTCAAACCAACATTCCCTTGTGTTTGAGGCTCAGCGTGATCTAGAATAAACAAAATCCCACCACACACCATCTAACCTGATCAAACTCACTCAAGTGCAGGTGGGCATGGGGTCTAGAACAGCACCCACCAATCGGCATTTACAGGTCTCCACGCTGTATGTAATTTGCATCGAGCATCACTGACTTGGTTGCATTAGGACCCTAAAGTGTTTCAATGATGGATTTAATATGCCACTTAAAAGTTGACTATTGCTCAGTGAATAAACTCATTTCTGGGCTGCTTCGTGTTTTGAAATTCATTCAAATCTTCGCACGAGCTAAATAGTGTCCCTGGGAAGGATTGGTGCGTTCACACATTAGGACCCATGTGAGTAACTACAAGCCAGGTGAAGGGAGGGAGAAGTCAAGTAATGGGAGCCAAGTCTGAGTCAAACATCCAGAGGAGCTTCAAGAGTTTGAGAGAAAGGAAATCTGAGTCTTGTTTTTCCTGCAGCCACTTTATTGAAAGTAGGATGAAGTTTATTTAATTAAATTATGACCCTATTGAAAGGTCAATGAGCCCCAGGATTCTTTATGTATATGTACAATGGGTTTCACTTGGTATTTTCTACCAGGTCTGACCAGACGACATCCTGGTTCTATATGGGGGAGCTGGTCTCTTACTGAAGAACTAGGGCGCCTGGACTTGCTACAGCACCGCGTCTGCTCCTCCGGCTCCTCTACTGTGGGTTCGAGAGTCTACAAGAAACCAGGGACACGAGCAGCTCTGTAAGCTTCAGGGCCCATCTGCATTCACTGCGTGCCCAGAGTCCAGCAACGAAGGCTACTGGAACTCTGGGGTGTCCCCATCAGTCCTTTCACAACTAACCGGAAGCCTTGGGGGCTTTCAGGGTGCAGAGACCGCTCCACCTGTTCACTGAAGAGCACAAGAGCAAGGGAGCACCAGGGCTGTTTGAAAGCCAGAGACCCCACCCTAGGCTGAAATGCTCACATCAGCACAGAACTGACCATGGGTTCACAAGAACACTTGTTTATTCTAAGCCCACCAGCCCACATGTTAGTGTTAGAGCAACTGTCACCCTGGCGCAAAATGAAACCATATAATGGAGGAGGAAACTCGAAACAGGTAAGTTTTCAATTACTTTCTAAGAGCACAGAGGAGGCCCTGAAGAGCTGCAGGGGTTATGGCAGAGTTTAGGGGCAACCGCAGAGAAACTGAGGCCAGAACACTACACCTTACAGAATCCCAAGATGTTAGGAAGTGGACAGTGAACACAGAAGCTATAAAGCATCTTGCTACACAAGCCCTTCTAAAGGCTTCCGGATGTGACTACTTTATGGTACTGTCCCATATTTCACATTTAAACCGTTACAAAATAGCCAGAGACTCAGTGACCATCAGTGAACGAAATAAAAGGTACCTTAGCCCAAAATGTACTTTATTCTTCACATACGGCACTATGGGGTTACCCACAATTTCTATACATATGGGCGAGAGCTGAGCAGCCCACTTCCGGTTTACCATAGTGCCAAGAAGGAGGACCCTAGAGTCCTAATCTGTTACACAGATCTTGGTCCTACTTGAATGGAGGAAGCAACAGTCTTGGAGGGGCCTGGGTGCAGTTTATACAGCCGCATGCTTCCAGAGATCAGGTCCCCTTCCAGGGAAGGGCTTACTGATCAGAAGGCGGAAAAGTCACTCACCTGACCAGATCTCCCTCAATAACATTTATGGAGGGCTTAGTTTCGTCACTTTCTGGTGGTTTTGGGAAGCCTTGTCCTCTATACACCTTGCTTCACCATGGAAATTTTCGGATGTGGTCCAGTTTCTCTACAATAGACCTGCAGAGCCTCTGTTGTGAGCGTGTTAGGGACTTCTTGAATTAAGATGCTATGATGATTTAAATGTATTTATACTAAGTAGTCTTCAAACAAAAGTCAAACAAGAAAACTGGCCAGTAACACAAGGCACCAAAAATGAGAAGTACCTTCAAATAAATGGTACAAGTCACAAACGTTCATTTTAATTCAATGCTTGACGTCGACTGTTTGCAGTCATACTTTGCAAATTTTTTAATAAGAACATGTGCAGCTCAACAAGCCTAGGTAGTGCTTGGGCTGTTTAGGTAAGACATGCTGTATACATTTTGTGGGCTTACAGCCTGCCCATCGCTTTTTATTTGCGAGTTTGATTTTCCTGTGAAAAGACTTGCTTGCTAGTGGTCTGCTTTATTCTGTCCATCAAAGTCATTTGTTTCCTCCCACAGAGCAGCACTTAACTACTGGTATCTTTCACTTTGGTGCTTGTGTGTTCCTGTTGGGGCACTATTTCTTTGTTTCCTGCTCGTCTTTGTCAAAGCTTCCCTTTTGGTGGGTTCCTTATGGCAGCTTAAAGGCAAGCTTTGTTTCCCTTTTGATCACCATCGCCGTAAAGCTGCCTTCATTCATTATTTGCACTGCCATTGTTTATTTTAGGGTTGTAACTAGTGATTGTGTTTACAGTTATAGACCGCTTGTCAAGCGCACGTCCACGGGTTGTTTGCAGCCCCTCCTTGCCTACCTGGTCTGGATTCTGGACTTCAAATTGTGTTTATGGGGCCAGAGTCAAGCCATCTAATCTTTATGGCCATTGTGAAGGGAAATAGACGTACTGGTGTACGTGTTTGCTCTGTGTGAGCCTCCCCACATCTGCTGGACATTAAGGACTGTGTGAGAGATTATTCTTGTTTTAACAGTGTTCCATGTTTCCTTCTCATCTTTTTTTACTAGGAATCGCAAGTGCATTGCTTTTTATCATGAAGTGGTGGTACGTGAAATAAGTGCCTGCTAGTTCTATATGAAGTCCCCCAAAATGAAGGTCATTTAAATGATTCACGCTTTAATGCGTCTGAACAGTTAAAAAAAAAAAGAAAAAAAATCCAAACATTTGTTCCTTCCCACCTTAGGAAGCACGGTTTAACCTAGATGTGTGTTTTTGGACTTCAACACCTTCAGTTTTTCCAGTTATATTCTCCAACCTAATGAAGTGCTGTGTTGATGTTCTTAAATAAGAAAGTCTTATACTAACTCATTTTAATTCTTGAATGCCGCTTAGAGGATTTTTATTGTTTCCCCGCCGCTTAAAATAATATGCTTGATTGTTCTTATTTCATGACTTTTTGCTTGTGTGCAAAAAGATATTTTACTATGGATGAACCTGGAAGGTACCTTCTAGAACACTGTTCCTGGGGGCTGGTTGTTTATTGCACACACAGTAAAAGGTCGATACAAATGTGTTAAGCCTCCACTTCGTAAAGATGAGTGTTTCCAATAGCCATATTATTTATTGAAAGATAACTTTTCCTGCTGGAAGGAACTGTATTTATGGGAACTAAAAGAAGTACGTACATTTCTTTGAGTTTAATTCTATGCTCTCACCAATTAGTTGGTCCGATTTACCTTTTTTCCACAAACAGATTTTTGGTTAGGAAAACTTGGATTCCCTTCCTAATTCTGTGTCTTCAGTTTGGAAAAAGACTAGGTTTCTTCTTCCTCTGCCGTGCTCTCTAGGGCACTTGATGTGTAGTGGCAGCCGTCTACTCAGCACTGTCTAGAGGAGTTGTATTGTGTTGCAGCAGTATCATGTTCTTGAACTGGGCAAACTGAGTGGTGTTTGCTTGGTATGACATTTGTGCCATTTCATAGCGGGCGGCTCCTCCATACAGGCGGAGCATCACCTCCCCCCAAGCAGCGGCAGCTGCAAACCTTTTCCTAAAACACGATCCTAAACTGTTTATGATCGTGTTTTGGGAAAGAGCTCTAAGAGCACATTTATGTTTGGCCAGCCATCTCGGGCCGGCCAAACATGTGCACAGGGTTTTCAGCCCTGCAACAGTTGCCGGGCTGGAGAGAGCCTGCACCGGCTCCCAGTCTGGCTGGGTGCTCCTGGCCAATCCTGATGCTGCTCTGAGCATTATGATTGGCTGCAGGGCAGGCTGGGAGCCTGTGCCTGCAGTTGACGAGGGACTAAGGAGCGGCACGCAGCAGAGGAGGTAAGTGGTTTTTTTTTTTTTCATTATTTTTACACTGATTTGTGTATGGCTGGGTCGAAACTGGGAAGGCATGGTGAGCAAAAGAACGATGGATTAAACCCAGATCTATGACTCAGGGTGAGTGTTTGCATTCTTCAGCAGTCCGTCATCCTTTTGTGTTCCCACGGTAGTGCGCTGATGCATCCACGCGGGGCATGTGTCTTCACTTTCTATCTTGGGCTACAGGCTCCGCGTCAATGCTTCAGGGCCCTGCAGCACTTCTAACCCCCACTAGAACCATGACCCATCCTATTGTAACCTCAGCTCATCCTCTGGTGTTACTGGACTTTGTAGTCTAGGTGGAAATAAGAGCAGGGCAAACAAGTTACTCTGTGGACAGGACAGTCGTTAAGGGCTTGGCGTTTAGATATCAAGGAAGGGCTGCTACCTTCATCCCGTAACCTCTGAATCACCACCACTGGTCAAGTCTGTCCTGAGGGGCTCGAAGTATGATGGCTAACCCCTCTGAGGTCATGTAAGGATATCCCCAACATGGTCTAAAGTTTCCAGCTTGTAGATGGAAGCAGTAGAGGGTGTTGCATTTAAGCAAAGGATGGTTCTATATAGACATGGAGCATCAATTGGGGGGGGGGGGGGGGGGGGCGTTCAGCTAAGGGAGAACGGTGCAAGATGAAGATTAAACTGACGGGGCAACCCACTCACTTCTTCCATGGTAACTGGCAAGTTTGGCCACCACAGATGGCCAGGAGCGACATAGTTAAGACTACCAGTTACACCAAGTCTGCGGCTGGCCCTGTCCACCCCATTACCACTCTTTCAGCTACTCAGGCATTTAACTATAGTGTGTCTGGATCAGCTTGCAAGTTAACCAATAAGATGCTAGGGTCTCAACCATGGTTTTGGCCAGGAAATTCCAGGCTTGGCTATAAGACGACTTTTCCTTGAGCAGACACCCCTGGAAACAGAACCATCCTTTGCTTAAGTATCCCATGACCTGATGAGACGAGGCGTTGCTCAACGCATTATGGTTAAAATGATTCTGTAACATTTACCTTCCAGTCCATCCTTCGTAGAGGGTTTGAGACTTTTTTTGGGTTTGCTTAAACATTCCTCATTAACACTACTATAAATTTAAATTCAAGACTCTGAAAGGCATGCTCTGAGCCAGACGCTGAACTATGAAATAATTTAATGTTGAAGTGTATTTTCTACAAGTGCCCACAACTGAACATTGGCAGAAAATACTAAGGGAACAATACAGTTGAGAAAATAAGAGAAGTGCCCCCCAAAATGAATGGGGGTGCACAGAGGATTCAATGGCAGCCTTCATGGGAGAGGGTAATATTTTGTTTGATCATCAAGTATCTGTAGTTTACATCGTGTTTGTGGGGATTTTCACTCTGGTTTCTTTCTGAAAGTGGACACTCAATCAAGAATCTCTAGAGGAGACGCGGCTGCCTCTGGACCACCAAATAAGTGCAAGCATTGGCAAAGACAATAGGCCTTGCTTTACTGGACCAATACATGCAAAGACTGGCATTATCAAATCCGGTGTATGTTGTCACAATGGAAAGGGAGGCCTTTGCTGTGGTCTGGGCCTTGAAGCCGAGGCCACATTTGTTTGGCTCTCACTTCATAGTTCAGACAGACCACAAACCCCTTTATTTGGCTCAAACAGATGAAAGGTGAAAATCCCAAACTGTTTAAGTGGTCCATATCCCTACAGGGAATGGACTATAGAGTGGAACATAGACCTGAGAGACACCAGGGGCGTTGTGTAGGAAAGTACCCTCTTTCGTGGCATGTTATCCCCCTTTTCTGCCTGTTGTCAGAATGTTAGTGTTCACTGGGATCCTGCTAACCAGTACTCCAGTGATTATGCTCTCTCCCTTCTAACTCTTACTTACACCCCACCATTAGCATATTGATGCCCCCATGCAAACCCGTAGTATATGGCACCCAGGGCATTGGGGTAGCAGGGGGATCCACCCATTGGGAGTCCATGCAAGGTGCATCTGCAGGCCTGCCATTGCAGCCTGCGTGAAAGGGCGCATGGACCCTTTTCACTACAGGGCACTGCACCAGGTCACTAAGTCACCCCTATGGCAGGCCCTCCTAGCCCAGAGGGCATGGTGCAGGTACATGTGTGTGGGGGCACCCATGCACTAGCATTGTACTGTGTTACTGTAATAAAGAACCTTGATTTTCGTAACACCAAGTGCTTTCTTTCACGTGTGTGAGTACTGTGTGACTACAGTGGTATTGCATGAGCTTTTCATGTCTCCTAGATAAGCCTTGGCTGCTCATCCACAGCTACCTCTAGAGAGCCTGGCTTCTAGACACTGCCTACTAAGAGGCGATACCTAGACACTAGGCCAGCTTCCTACAGCTATCAAGGACCAATTGTTGAGTTGGGGGCCTCAACTTCCAGGCGCCATCTTATGACAGGACTGCGTGCCAACTGTCAGGAACAAAGGTCCATGGAACACTCCCTCAAAAGAATGGAAACCAGATAGCAGGCAGGAGAGTCAGGAACACTCACGTAGTTCTGGTAGATCATCTTGGCATACTTCATGCGCAGGTCCTCCACACCATCGGCGACCATGTCAATATAGGAGGCTTCATGGTTGTCCTTTCCATACAGATCTGAAAGATACGGGGCACGAGAGGGTTAGATACAGACAGTGCTTTCAGGCTATAAAACCGGAGGGTCAAGCACTAACACATGCACTCTGCGTGCTCCCCTTACACACCTGCCCCTCTCCCCTTACACATGTGCTCCCTTACACGTGTGCTTCCCTTCCACACACATGCACTCCACACTCCTTACACCATTACACTGCACATTACCCTCCCCCCACACACCCACCCCATTCCTTGCGGATTATGTAGGATTTGTCCCACAGAGAAGTCACTCACCCAGGCAGGTCCATCTATAACTGACCAGAAGTAACAAGCTACTGAACATACACTTCTACCCACCCCCACATGACCAGACATGGACCTTACTTGAATGTTCACAGGCTCCCTCCCACACTCCATGCCCCCATGCTAGCAACAGCCATAAAGGTAGTGGGCAGTTCTCTCACGCTCACCCCGTGTTTGGCCTGCAGAGTGCAGCTAATTCCACGGGTGGAGTGGGGTTTACTTCCTGCAGTGACTGCCTGGAGTGGCAGTGGGCAAAAAACTGAAATGCAGCCAGAGTAACTACTGGCTGAGAGCAAGTCCAGGGGTTGACCAAACACCTGTTTGCATAACTTATTACTTAAAATATACATAATGAGCCTTGGCTCACTGCCCTTCAGCCATTGATGAGACTATGAACCAAACTTTTGATTAATCCAGTGAATTCTCCATCTTGCCTCAGGCTATTGGCCGTTTGGTGCGTCATTCTACCTTCTAGCAAGTAGTTCCATTGCAACACATGAGGACCATTTTAAGTTTGAAAAGTACCACAGATTACACGGTAAATATTCTATCTCACACGTGTGCTACACACAAAGCAATCTTCAGGTCTGGCCTAACAGCACTGCCGTCCACAAGATGTATGGTCACAAGTTCTTACAATTATTCATGGAGTAAGCTTTGGCTCCACCCAGAAAAGTATTACCGTCTTGCTATTGGCTGTTTAGTGCATCATTCCACTTTTCCTATGGAGTGATTGCGTTGCAACACAAGGGACTATTTTACACCTGAAAACATGCAGTCGTTACACTTCTCATGTCACCCACCCAGTAAAAGTGCTCACTGACACCAGTGAAACCACAACATCTACCAGATGCTGCCCAGTAACCACCCAAAAGGTCTAAATCCTCTTCTGCTTTTTTTCCTGCTCCATTATAGGAAATACAGGGAGGTAGAGCTTAGAAATGGGTCCAAGGTGGATTGAATGCTTGAATTAATCTTGGCCAGTGGCAATCGCTCCGGCAATCTATAGGACAGCTACGTCTGCCACACTGAAAATAGCTTTTTATGGCTAGGTCACTGAAAGAACATGTTAAAATTTAGTTTTCTACATGTTCCACAGACTGGCCCCTATAACAGCTCATGCGTGGCTGAAATAGTGAGGTAGCCACACTGACCACCCCAAGGCTCCTTTGAGGGGCTTTGAGCAGCAAAAATCAGCACAGCTGGCGCCTTGGCAGCCGACACTGGCAACAGGACAGCACAGAAAATGGACGGCTAGTCACCCTGTGACGACAGGGTGGGGACACCAGTCTTCATACAGTCTTCTCATGTGCTTGTAGTCAACCAATCGGTGCCTTTCTACAAAAGTATTGAGCAAGTGTACACGCACCCGGAAAGTAGGATTTACTGGCGCTCTCGTTCGTACTGTCCTAAAGCAGGATCTCTGAGTAAATACATATGAAGTGAGCAGGAACCAGGCACACGGGAGTTTGTGCTTAATTTGTTAAAAAAGAAAGTGCCAGGGGTGTGGTCAGGTCACTGCAGCTTCCACCACCCATCGCTCCCACTAGCGAGCGAGGGGTGACACTACTAGCCATCACATCATTCTAGTGCGACAATCGGACTTTAAATAGACACTAATATACATTAAAATGACTAATACATGCTGCCCAGCTATTCTTATAGATTTGGGTGGCAGGTGTTAAAGATTTTAATGTATGTTTAATTATTAAAAAGCTGTTGAGCTTCTCAGAGTAAGAAACAGCACCACCATGTAGCAGGATGTCATAAGAGCCAGTGCTGCCAATAGATTGCAGGTGCCGAGCACCAGAAACCACTGGCTCAAATTAAGCGCTGATAAAAGCGGTTTTGTCACACGATTGTTACTCTCCCGGCTCTTTATCATTACAGTATTGGTATGTATTCGCACAAAGCCACACCTACTGGCTTTGCCAGCAGATGCTTAATTAGCAAATATCGGTACATCTTGCTGCATCAGAGCATGGAGTTAACCCTCCCATGCATTGGCAGCCTGCCCTAGAGGTAACAGACTAGTGCCACATGGACCCTTAAAATTTGTCCTTTCTCCAGACCCCACTCACCGTGGTTCCGGGCCAGGTAGCGCAGGATGGCGTTAGACTGGTACAGCTCGAAGTCTCCATCTTTAAAGCCCGGGAGCTGCCCAAACACCTGCCAGACGCCAAAGACAGGAGGAGAAACATTAAGCAAATAAAATGAAATTGACAGTTCAAATATGCTGTACTTTAATTCCAAGCTAACAACCATATTTTGGTGAAAAAAATCTTAATTGTATAACATTGTTAATAAAACTGCTGTTAGTGCACATCTTAGAAACTGTTTACTTTGTGCCCCAACTCATGCTTTGTGCTTATCTTGTAAGAATTGTTTTCTATCAGTTTTTCAACCATTTTCTGTCCGGACAAACATGATGAGGAGAGTAGATCTGCAAAACATGCATTGGTTCCAATAGTTTAAGTTCACTGTAATAGTGTACAGTTATTTAAATCCAGATGTTAACATATACAGCCCTCAGTTACTTGCAGTATAAGATCACATTGATTCAAGTAATTTTCTACTATGAAGTGTGATTGTATTACAAATCTTGAGGCAGAAATTAAACCTGTTAAAAGAAATGCTGTATTTTCTTTGAGGTCTACACAGTTCTCATTTGTAACAGAAAAGTAACTTAAATTATTTTTGCTCTCTGCCATCCCAAGCGCTGTTGGTACCTTGCTCTTGTCAGTCAAGTTTATGACCCCCAGCTTTCTATCCTCGTGCTGCAGATCACAAGTTAGGCTGTACGGCGAATGTTGAAGGTCATGCTAGTCTTGAGTGACTTCTGAATCTGCAACTCGAGGGGCTAGTCAATGAGGAGTACCGTTGGTTCTCAGAAGCTGGAGGCCTCATTGCATGGACGGAGTCCACACAGGACCCAAGATCTAAAGGGTACTGGGAGGACATTTCTTACATAGCACAGATGCTATAAAGACCAGAGGCTTGCAGGCAAAGCAGCAGGGGGAGCAGCAAGAGAACGGGTTACAAAGGTTGAAGGCTCTCAAGAACCAACTGCAAAACCTGTGGGTCCAGTGGCCACCTCCAGCAGTAACCTCTTGCTGACACTGCTTATTCCACGTTGCACCCAAGGTTCAGGTTATCCTGCATTAACAGTTAGCAGGTATGCGAGAGGGAGCGCCACTCGTGAGTGGTGCCCAACGTGGGGCATGCTGCTCAGGTCTGAGTTCCTGCACCTGAAGCCAACAGTCAATGAAGCAGAGATGGACGCAGCACCAAGCTCTTTCATTGGGACACCAAGCTCTTCCATGGTGCAGTTTTAAATGACTTAGCCGTTACACTGGTTTTTCAGGGGACAGAGGACATTCTATGGTGTCTAAGTAACAAACATGTAAACCAGACAACTGCTACACCTTGATTAGGACTCGACAGTTTAGACATTAATGCATACCAGGCTCTCACAATTAAGACAGTTTATCCTGCATTCCAGTATGCACCAACCCCAGAGCAACAGCATGAAATCAAAAGTGTGCTGTAACAGTGTAAGCCTCATAAGCCACTAAGTCCCCTGCATTACACAGAAGTCTACATCTAAATCAGGAAACTTGATTAGAAGGGCCACGGAGCATCAATGCAGCCCAAGCGAGGGGCCAGGGAGCACCGACAGCTTAGCAATCCTTTACACAACCGATGCTGGATGAGGCCATGCAGGGTAAACTGTCCACCTTGCCACCGAATGAGTCTGCGCTTCAGGTAGAGGCATTCTGTTTCACAGCCCAAGTCTTAAACCTAAAGTAAGTCAATGGGGCAGCAACAGAGGCACTTTACCTTCAGAATCAAAGACTATCTGCAGAAAGGGGGGCTTGGACCTGAACCTGCGGAAGTCGAACTTGGATGCAATGCTGCTCAAAAGTGAGTGTATCAGACCCTGACCAACAAGGAAACCGGTCTGGCCTATCTACAAGTTCAGGAGAGCAGGGCCTCAGGATAGTTTAAGCCCATTCTGGTCACATGAGAAAAAGCTCCATGGAAGTTCTGATTGAGAGTGAGGTCTGATAGCAGCAGCCAGGCAGGGGCACCTTGGATCGGCGATCACCAAGCGTCCGCTGTCTAGAGCCGGTGGGCTCGAGTCTGGGAGGCCACAAAATATCGATTCTATAATCGGTTACCAAAGATCCCCAATGATGGCTGGTCCCAGAAAAAGTGCAAAGGTGTCTTACTAAATTTCCCCACTTCACTAGTAATAACCGACGCAAGGCAGTAGGGGTGGGCAGCCACTCACCAGGGAATGGGACGCATGGGAAATACGGATTCTCTCCAGTCTGCAAACTGGAGGGACTCAGCATTTGAGCCCTTCAATAATAACTCCATATAACAAGAAGGTATTTGTGCACACAGACAAACAGGTAAAGTACTCCCCAGTAGCAAATGGCACTTGTGAATAGGCAAAAACTAATCTCATCTTCAGATATAGTCTAAAGTCCAGGAAGAGACCATTGATGCAGACAGCCGATTAGAACATTCTGTCCTCCGTAACAGAGGATGCTGGCACTCCAAGGGATCACAGCTCACTGCGGCTGTCATGTCCAGATCCATTTGTGTCTGTGTTACTGTGGCCTCCATGTCTAGATCCATTTGAGTCCATGCTTACGTCAGTCAGTCTCTGGTCCTTTCCTCACCAGAGGTCATCCTTCCGGTGGATTCAGGTCCATCTTATTCGCTTTGGAAGAAGAGAGTGAGATTCGGGCTGTCTCTTCGTGCTGTTTTGTCCAGCTAACAAAGCAGAAATCTGGACGCCAGCTGCAGAAGGTGGGTGAGCTAGAGAATCCCTCAAGCACACTCCTATTTAGGAAATGTATTCCCCCGCTCCAGCCGGGGACCACCTCAGCCCCCGCCGGGGACTGAAGCAGAGGCCCCTTCAGAGAGGCATAAAGCAGCAGTGCAGACAAATCCAATTCCTCCCTTTGAGCATTCAGGGTTACCGTTCAATGAGGACTACCCTAATTTGGGCTTTTATGTACTAAATCTGTTATGAAGTTATTAACCGGTCTGGATTGTGAATTAAGTTAAAAATTACAACATAAATTAGTTGTGTCAATTATCTGCAGATCTTGGTGAAATCCTCACCATGTCAGAGCATGGAAGGAGGAGGGGTGAAGAGGTACTCAACCCTTACTTATGGGTAAGAGTACTTGACCAGAGGCCTACCCCACCCGCTGGATCTGGTACTCTCCCTCCTTCCCTTTGGTATTTGCAAAGCTCTACATTGAGCAGGAGGTGGGATAAGGAAAGTGAAGCGTTGATTGAAGGAGGAGAGAAGTGAAAGGAAAAATACTTCCCAAATTTCGTTTACAAGGCTTGGGACAACTGGTCGAGGTCACCTCAATGTAAAAACTGAGGGGGAGAAGGAGGGCGTCTGGAGCGCAGAGTAATGAAGATTCCTAGTATGTGGCAGCAGTGCTTAATTTGTAAATAAAAACGTGCTGGTGCTCAAAATCCTCCTCTTAGCCCTGCGGCTGCTGCAATTAAATGTGGGAACACAATACTGAGGCGGCGTAATCCTGAAGCCATCGCGGGCCGCTTCAGTCCATATAAAGCCGCTCCCTGCCCCTTCAGCTCACTCTTGCAGCTTTCTACTTTCGCCCTTTGTGACTTTTTTTTTGTTTTTCCCTTCCTCAGTCTTTCCCATATGTGTCTTTTGCTCGCAGCAAATGCTTGAGGCAGAATAAAGCGCCAGCCTTCATAAATAAGTGCTGGTGCTCAGCACCGGAAACGAGCACAAATTAAGCACTGGGTGGCAGGTTCATTACCCCCTCACCTGTCCCTCCTGGACAAAGAGGACTTCCTCGCGGATGGGACCCTTCGCTCTGGCACAGCTCACTGTCCACCAGGACACCAATGGATATGTATTTTAGGGAGGAACCTCAGCAGCCGACCCTCCCCCTTACCACCAGCTCCCTTTCAGCACCCACTACAGACCCCTCCCTACACTAGGGGTGTCAGCACTGCGTTAAACATGCAACAAGGCATTCCGGCCAAATTCCACCGACTGCCACGTGACTGCGTTTTCTTGCACGCGGCTCCCCAACAGTAAGCGGGAAAGCGAGGACCGGCGTCCCCCACTGTGATTGTCAGGCCCTAGGAGGGCACCCAATCAGATTTTCCCCAAAGCGGGCTGTCAGACTGGTCCCGCTGCAAAACCTACTGCTCGAACAGAAAATCTGCTCGGGCGGCAGCAAAAACTAACTCGCAGTAGCGCCCTTTGGCATGCCACATGGTGCCTTTCATGCTGATTTTTCAGTGCGGGACAAGCTCCTGGTGAACAAAGAAAAACAAAGAAAAACAAAGAAAAACAAAGAAAAACAAAGAAAAACAAAGAAAAACAAAGAAAAACAAAGAAAAACAAAGAAAAACAAAGACAAACAAAGAAAAACAAAGAAAAACAAAGAAAAACAAAGAAAAACAAAGAAAAACAAAGAAAAACAAAGAAAAACAAAGAAAAACAAAGAAAGGTGTGAGGTGCTGACTTCTGCAGACTCCCTGAACTCCACTGAATCTCGCCTAGGTGCAGAAGACTAAATAACTAAATAAATTACAAATATTAACTTATTCTGGACAGTGCCTGGATGGTACCCCTCTGGCCCAGATGTGGCCTCACCAAGTCCACATCTGTAGGACCTGCAGCGCCACCTGCAGGACAGCAGGGACCGGTGCACCAGGACACCTGGAGGAAAAACGAACCCTCTCTGGATGGCGACAGAACCAGAGCAGAGCAATGTGCCCAAGATCACAGCGTGTCAGTAAGAGCCAAGGAGGGGTAAGATCCCACTAACCAGGTGCGAGGTGCTCAGGTGTCGCTGCCCCGAAGGGTTAACACTGGTAACCGGATCTGGTGGGGCCAGCTCTGGTGTTCACTTGGCACAAGATCACTGCCAAGTGTCACACCTGTGCTTTTAGGTCAATTAATTCAGGACCGCCCCACCCGATGGAGGCAGGGAGGGGCTCACCTTCCTCCAGTTCACCCCTCCCCCCACTGGCCCTCCCCTCCACGCAGCCTCAATGCCAGACTCCGGGGCATCGCGTTACCTGGCGGAGCCCCAGGGACAGTCCGGGGGGGGGGGGGGGGGGGGGGTGGGAGTGGGGTATCAGGTTATGTGCCCTACAAACCACCTGAGGGCGGGGGCGGACTAACACCCGAACATACCATCAGCCTTGGGGGGTCAGGGGAGGGATGTGGAATGAGAAAAGCAATCAAAGGGCATTAAACATCCACCCCCCCCTTCCAAGACTGAACCCACAACCAAAAACCCCACAGGTGAGCTGTGAGGGATCCCACCCCCACAAGCCACCAGCTTGGCCACCTGGACATCGATCAGGGCCGCACTTCCAAACCTGCTCTGTAGCGCCTTCTGACCCCCATCGAGGCGCTGGCCCTCTGGTATCCCCGCTCCCTGACACCCCCGATCCAGTCACCCCAGCACCGGCTCAGGGCCACTCTGCCCAACACGGACCCTGGTGCCTTCTGACCCACATCCAGGTACCCTTGTTAGCCCTCTACTCCCCGAGAGACACTGACTGCCAACCCAGCTTAGACCCCCTCCACCCAGCACCCCCCCCCCCCCTCCCAATCACCTCTGAACCCCGCCTCAGGCACTTACACATTTCTTTTTGAGGTCTCCTTGCGTCCAGAGGTCAAAGGTCACCACGTCCTCCTTCCAGTCCTGCCCCTGGTCTGCCAGCAGAATCCGGGCCGCCTCGACGCGACCTGCAAGAGGGCAAAGGCGGCATGAGAGGGTGGACCATGGAGGGGGGGCAGAACCCATGGGCAGCGTGCTATGAGGCAACTAGGGCTGGAAGGGGGGCAAGAGCTGGCATGAGAGAATGGACCATGGGGGGGGGGGGGGGGGGGGGGGGGGAGGCAGAAGTGGGGCAGAACCCAAGAGCAGCGTGCTATGAGGCAACTATGACTGAAAGGACAAGAGCTGGCATGAGAGAAGGCGCCATGGAGGGCGAGTGGGACGTGAACCCAGGGGCAGCTAGCAGGAGGGCACCTAGAGACGGCCTGGAAGAGGGCAGGAGGTGCCATGAGAACAGATGGGCGCGAGCAAACAGGGACACTGACAGCACACGGGCACCCGATGGGCATCAAACACCAGGGCACCCAGAGGGCACAGGGTAGTGAGGGCCTGAGAGCAGGAGCCCTGGAGAGCGGGGGGCAAGCAGAGGCGCCCCTAGGTACCAGTGCTTTTGGTGGTAGTGTGGGGGGGGGGGGGGGGGGGGGGGAGAGAGAAGAGGTCGGTGCTGATGGAGGTTCCCAGGAAGAAGGGGGGCGGGGATGTGGAGTTGGGGGTGGGGCTTCCCTATTACATGGTGAGAAAACCAGTAGGAAGGTACACAAAGCCTGGCCCCAGCCACCCGAGGTTGGGGCTCGAGAGGCTCGGGGTACCCCAAAGCCAGGCCCTCCAAGGATCTGGAGGAAATGTGGGTTCGCCCTCAGGCCCTTTTGGCATCAAAGGCAGCAAGGTTGAGGGAGCAGCGAAGGGGCTCGTCTGTAGGGGGGGGGCGGCGCCAACACCCACTGCCCTGGTCCTTGGAGGGGTTCGCTCATGCTCTGCTGCAGCGCCCCCGCCCACGGACCCCTCCTAACCCTGGGTGCACAAGCCCCGAGTCTACACAGATCTCCCACAGAACCCGCCCACGCCGAACCCCCACCTCCTGGGGGCAAGGTCACAAGAAAGGTCTTACCAGAGCCCCCCCCCCCCCCCCCAAGAGCCCCAGTGAGGCCACCAGGGACAAGATAACCCGGTGATGGAGAGGGACCCCCTCACCCCTGCAGTGCACCCCTCACCCCCTGCCAGAAGGGGTGCTGGGTTAGAGATAAGAGCAACATTTTTCACAATAGAGGGTCCTGCCTAGAAGAGAGGTCCCCTACCTGCTGCACCCTGCACGGGCAGGTGGGACCCCAACACCCCCGGAGAGGCACCGTCTCTTCCCAGGCAGCTGTTCTATACCCCCCTTTCTTCAAACCCGCCCCCCTCAGTGATACCAGCACCCCCGGTGGGTTCAGCCCTGGTTATCTTTTCCATTCTTGAACCCTGGGTGTCTGTCCTGCATGGACACCCCCGGAGAGGCACCGTCTCTTACCAGGCAGCTGCTTGTCTGCATCTCCGGTCTTCACAGACAATTCCCCCCCACAGCTCGATCAGAAGACTGACGGAGCTCATCCCAGCCCTGCTGAGGCCAGGTGTCTAACCCTTGTCCGTTCTGTTAGTGATGTCTGACTGAGATCCAGACACTCCTGGTGACTGGTGTTTGTTCTTCCAGTGTCACTTGGCAGCAGAACACATGCTCAGGAGACTGACAGACCTCCTCCCATCTCTACTACTGAGACCAGGTGTCTTCACCAGGTCTCTTCCTGCCCTGGGGCAGATCTCCGAGTGAGCTCCAGACACTTACTCCTGCAGGCCTCACAACCAAGGACCAGCATACATCAACCACCACCTGAAGGTCCACCTCCCCTCCCGACACCCAGACTTCACTGCCTCGCCCACCTGGCCATAACCGTGAGACAACCTCCATCCTTGTTGATTCGTCATCATGAGCCAACCCCAAGGATGGGAAGCCCTCGTGACGGCTCCGTAACCCGTGGGGCAACCTCAACCCTTGTTGACTCGTCATCATGAGCCAACCCCAAGGATGGGAAGCCCTCGTGACGGCTCCGTAACCCGTGGGGCAACCTCAACCCTTGTTGACTCGTCATCATGAGCCAACCCCAAGGATGGGAAGCCCTCGTGACGGCTCCGTAACCCGTGGGGCAACCTCAACCCTTGTTGACTCGTCATCATGAGCCAACCCCAAGGATGGGAAGCCCTCGTGACGGCTCCGTAACCCGTGGGGCAACCTCAACCCTTGTTGACTCGTCATCATGAGCCAACCCCAGGGATGGGAAGCCCTCGTGACGGCTCCGTAACCCGTGGGGCAACCTCAACCCTTGTTGACTCGTCATCATGAGCCAACCCCAGGGATGGGAAGCCCTCGTGACGGTTGAACATCACTCAAGATCCGCAGACACATTTAGATGAAAGAGAAGTTCACCATTCTGCAGTGAGGAGACTCCCAACTATGGGCAAAAAGGCACCGATGGTCTGATAATGTGAGAGATGAATGTAAAAGGGCGTGTAGTTTATGATTTACATAACTCAAGGCCATCTAATGGTTATATCGTGCTGCGTGAGTGGACTGTTCAAGTCTACACTCAAAGGCAAAAGCGACATTATAGTGAAACTTTCACTTCAATCAAAAGGTTTTAAACAACCGCTGACAGGTTAGTTATGTCAAGTAACTAGACCTGGTGCCCAGAGTAACTAGTGAGGCGCTGGTAGAGATCCCCTGCTGGAGTAATTGTTCAGTTCCAGTGACTCTGCTGAGAGGCAGAAGCTCTGGGTAACCAGGGCTGCGCTCCACGGTGGCCACCCTAAGGAACCCCTGGCTGGGCTCCGAGCCTCCCAGCAGCCCTGGAGAGAAGGGCTCAGCTCCTGGAAGCAGCAGAGGGTGGGGGCCAGCAGGAGGCCAGTAGTTTTATTCGGCACAGAAAGGAGGGGGGCACATGTATGGCCCCCCCCCCATCCCTCCCGGCATGACCGTGGCAGCCATTATTGAGTAAAAGTTGATTTACAATCTCACTTATGAAGCCCTTGAAACATTCTCGTAATTAACTGATTTGAGATATTTAAACTATGACCAATTTCACTAGTTTGTTGGAAACATTATATGACTTACTTAACTGTTTCACCTGACTTACATCCCTTTAAAATGTGTTCCTAACTTTCTCAGGGGGCGCTGGGATCCCTGCAGAGCTCACAACAGGAACAGGGTGGGACTTGGTCCCATCCGCAGGTGATGCCCAAACCTTTTGCCTTCAACCTCCTGTTTCCTGGAGCATTTTTGTTAGCCTTTAAGACTGTACTTAGAGCTCCGAAGGGAGGCTGCAGCGTATTTAAAAAGCTGGACATGTACTTTCAAGTTTTACATGTCCTGGTTGTGAAAAACTCCCAACTTCTTTTTTCACTATGGCATGGCCTACCTGTCCTATAGACTAACATTCTAGGTCTATTCTATAGACTAACATTCGAGCCCCCTTATTACATTTAATAATTGATAATTCCAAATGGGAGCGTTTAGGCAACTCATGTTTGGTGACTATAGAATTGCAATTAAAAAATCCTCCTTAAGGGTAAAGTTGGATTATTGAAGTCTGAGAATGCCACTTTTTAAAAGTTGGTATTTTCCTGTCCCAGCCACTGAGTGCCTGCTGCCTGTATCCTGGGTCACATGGCTAGGTGTACTTGGCAGTTGATCTTTGTGTAGTGCTACCAGAAAAGACGACAAAGGGAAGATAGGTGTTGACAAGATGGGACACTGAGTTAACAAGGGTGGGGGAGCTGCCAGCATCCACACTTGCACATCACAAAGGGTTTGCCTGACCACTCCAAAAAGGGTTGGTCACTGCTCTTGACCCCAGACGAGATGCAACCAGGACAGGGAGGAAGGGATGTCTGACCTTTGGGGGGCAGGGGGAAGCTCTATAACATTCTTCTGCCTCAATGTGGGCACAAGGTATACATATTTGACCTCAGAGCCCAATTCTTCAGATCACTTCTGGACTCTGCCAGGTAGGACTGCCCAGCTATGAAGTGTGCCCAGCTTTGCTGCCCAGGTACTGTGGTTGCTGTGCCCGCCTGAAACCAGCTGCCTGTGTCCCAGGACTCCAGTGGTCAGTTTGGCCAGAGAGACCGCAGGGCCCAGAGAGGGGCAGCAGGCCAGAGAGACCACAGGGGCCCCAGAGAGGGGCAGCGTGGCCAGAGAGGGCAGAAGGTGCAGGGCCTTGGAAGGAATGTTTGGCCGAGAACCAGTAGTGCAGCGCCTGGAAGTGGCAGGACAGAAGCAGCAGCACGGACCCTGCAGACAGGAGACTGCCAGAGACCGGGAGGGAATCCACGCAAACTTCAGAGTATGAGACCTTAAAATAGGAGCCAGATCCCTGCCCGCCAGGTCTGAACAGGAGCTAGGAAAGAACCGGGAGTGCCAGGGGGTGGGGGGGAACCAGGAGTGGTATAAGAGAACCGCGAACTAAAACAGGTGTGCCAGGTTAGGACAGAACCAGGAGCTAGGAGAGAGCCAGGGGTGCCCGGCTCTAGGACAGAGCCAGGGGTGCCAGGAGCTAGGAGAGAAGCAGGAGTGCCAGGTTAGTGAACACCAACCAATCCAAGGAAAGAACTTCACCTAAGAGGGGGGCGTGGCCAGGAGTCCTGGGCGGGGCAAGAACCAGAGGGCATCTGCAGACAGAGCCAGAAGCCCAGGGGCAGCTGCGAGGCAGAAGCACGTGCTGCACAGGGCCCACAGGAGGCGCCTTGAGGACGGGTGGAGCTAGCGCCCAGAGGCCGGTTGCTATGCGCTGTGACATCCCTCCAGGGGTTCAGCTTGTGTTTCTTTCCAAGAAACAGTCTCGGTGAGATCACTGGAGAGGATCACACCGGATTTTTTTTTCAAGGGGGCGGGGCTGTTCAGTCCACTTTTAGCCCCCCCCCCCCCAAAAAAAACGTCAGCTGTCTGGGATGAACGTTATGTTTAGAGTCGGAGTCTCGTTGTCATAACTTGAGGGGGTCACCCCCCCCCCTTACACTGGAGACCACATGTGGGGTAACGGGGACACGTTCTGCTGTCTGTTGCACTCCCCACCCCTTCTACCCTTTTTTCCCCCACTGAGGAGCGGCCTGCGGCCCCCCCCCACCGCTTATACCCCCCACCCCTTACCCCAGAAGGGGCTCACTGCCCCCACCACCCGTTCTAACCCCTCAGGAGAGGCCTAATGCCCCCACCACCCCTTATACCCCCTCAGGAGGAGCTCACTGCCCCCCAACACCCGTTCGCTGGAGTACGCTCCCCCCCATGCGCCCCAACAAGAGCCAAGACGGGTCCGCCTGGGCTTCGAAGCGCTGCACTCACCTCGCACGCCGAAGTAGATGAAGGTGTAGTCGTGCACTGAAAGAGAGGGGGAGAAGGGGTGAGTGAGCACAAACAAGCACTGGCAAAGGCAAGAGGCCTGGCTTTCAACAGCACATACTATGGACACACCTTACACACGTCCCCTCCCAACCTACGCCCACCCCCAACAAACCCCACCCCCCGCCCCCCCCCCACACAGAGGGGCACTACACTAGCCTCAGCGGGTTAGTGAAGGAGAGGGCTCTACATTGGCCTGGGTGAGCTGCGGAAAGAGGGGCGCTATACTGGCCACCATGAGCTATGAAGGAGAGAGGGGCGTTGCACTATGCTATGGAAAAAGAGCGCGCTACACTGACCTCAGTGAGCTGTGGAAGGAGAAAGGAGCGCTACACTGAGCTGTAGAAGGAGGGGTCTTAAGGGTGCGGCACAGAGGCTCAACTTTGAGAGGCGGCCCGGGGGGGGGTTGGGGTGCTCACAAGGAAATTAACCCTTGAATGTTGACAGCTGGGGAGGGATGGGGGAGTGGGGGACATGTCCCTGGAATGTAGGAGCTAGAGGAGGAGTGCCTGTTAACCTCGAGGAATGGGACTGAATTTCGAGGCGGTCAAGGGTGGCGTGCCCCTGAACTTCAAGGCGCTGGGAGAGCCCTCAAGTTAGAAGGGTTCGGGGGGGGGGGGGGCGCGTCGTGAACTGTAGGAGCTGGGGGGGGGGGGGGGGGGTCTAACGTTAAGGGGCGCCTCCGGACCCCCACTCTCTTGAGGGTCTGAGCCCAGTAGAGGAGACAACACCTTGTGGGTGGTGGGGGTACAGGCAGAAGGGGAAGGAGAAGATGGGGGCACTGGGAAGGGTGTCCTGGGGGCAGAGGGAAGAGTCTGAGCAGGTAGGGGGGTACAGGTAGAGGGGCACAGGTGGGAGGGACACCAGGGGACAGGTGCAGGACCCCATCACGGCGCCGCCGCAGACTCACTGCTGCTCCTGGGCGTCTCTGGGCCGGGGATGCTGCGGAGGATGTCTGGGCGGGAGGCACGTCTGATGCACAACCAGCGACTGGACAAGAAGAAGACCTGAGGATCTAGGGGCCGGCTACGGGGCTTCTTTATATCAGCTGCAGGGACTGGTCACCTGACCAGTGCTGAGTCATTCCCAGCAACGACCCTCCCCCTGCACAGCCCTTAAAGGGGGAGGGGCCTCTCTGGGTCCCGTGCAACCAGGCTGTGCATTGAGACTGTGCACGCAGGCGTGCCGCCCGGGATGCACACTAATACTGTGCACACAGAGTGCCAAGGGTGCCGCCCGGGCTGTACACTGTGACTGTGCACACGGAGTGCCAAGCGTGCCACCCGGGCTGTACACTGACCTCCGTATTTCACATGTGAACCCCCACAGCACACCCCTTAAAGAGGGAGGGGGCTCTCTGTATCTTGTGCAACCAGGCTGTGCACTAAGACTGCGCACACAGGGCGCCACGCGTGCCACCCGGGCTGTACACTGGCCTAGTGTTCCACCTGTGCTCAGACTGTTCACTCAGACCTAGTATTACACCTGTGCACCCTACTGTAAACTGTGCCCCAAGCCTGTGCATCAGACGATGGACGAGACTCTGCAGGTATGTACCCGGACTGTGCACCGATCCCATGCACGGAGTCTCTGCGCTGAGCTCGGGCATAGAGATCAAATCAAATCAAATCAAATCATTAGCATTTATAAAGCGCGCTACTCACCCGTGCGGGTCTCAAGGCGCTAGGGACAAAGGGGGTGGTTATCGCTGCTCGAACAGCCAGGTCTTTAGGAGTCTCCGGAAAGCGGAGTGGTCCTGGGTGGTCCTGAGGCTGGTGGGGAGGGAGTTCCAGGTCTTGGCCGCCAGGAAGGAGAAAGATCTCCCACCCGCCGTAGAGCGTCGGATGCGAGGGACGGCGGCGAGTGCGAGGCCAGAGGAGCGGAGGGGGCGGGTGGGGACGTAGAAGTTGAGCCGTCTGTTGAGGTATTCCGGTCCCTTGTCGTGGAGGGCTTTGTGTGCGTGGGTGAGAAGTCGGAAGGTGATCCTTTTGCTGACTGGGAGCCAATGCAGGTGTCTCAGGTGTGCGGAGATGTGGCTGTTGCGGGGTACGTCGAGGATGAGGCGGGCTGAGGCGTTTTGAATGCGTTGCAGGCGATTTTGGAGTTTGGCGGTGGTCCCAGCGTAGAGGGTGTTGCCGTAGTCCAGGCGGCTCGTGACGAGGGCGTGGGTCACGGTTTTTCTGGTGTCGGCGGGGATCCAGCGGAAGATCTTGCGGAGCATGCGGAGGGTGAGGAAGCAGGCGGAGGACACGGCGTTGACTTGCTTGGTCATGGTGAGAAGGGGGTCCAAGATGAAGCCGAGGTTGCGGGCGTGGTCTGCGGGGGTCGGTGCGGTGCCGAGGGCCGTGGGCCACCAGGAGTCGTCCCAGGCGGACGGGGTGTTGCCGAGGATGAGGACTTCAGTTTTTTCAGAGTTCAGCTTTAGGCGGCTGAGCCTCATCCAATCTGCGACGTCCTTCATACCCTCTTGTAGGTTGGTCTTGGCGCTGGCGGGGTCCTTGGTGAGGGAGAGTATAAGTTGGGTGTCGTCGGCGTAGGAGGTGATGATGATGTCGTGCTTGCGTACGATGTTAGCGAGGGGGCTCATGTAGACATTGAAGAGTGTCGGGCTGAGTGATGAGCCTTGAGGTACGCCGCAGATGATCTCAGTGGGTTCTGAGCGAAACGGAGGGAGGTAGACTCTTTGGGAGCGGTTTACGAGGAAGGAGGCGATCCAGTCCAGGGCCTGGTCTTGGATCCCGGTGGAGCGGAGGCGGGTGATTAGGGTACGGTGACAGACGGTGTCAAAGGCAGCCGAGAGGTCAAGAAGAATGAGGGCGACTGTTTCACCGTTGTCCATCAGGGTTCTGATGTCGTCTGTGACTGAGATGAGGGCGGTTTCAGTGCTGTGGTTGGTTCGGAATCCGGTCTGTGAGGGGTCGAGCAGGTTGTTGTCTTCCAGGAAGGTGGTCAGCTGTTTGTTGACGGTCTTCTCTAATACTTTGGCTGGGAAAGGCAGAAGGGAGATGGGGCGGAAGTTTTTCAGGTCGCTCGGGTCAGCCGTAGGTTTCTTTAGTAGGGCGTTGACTTCGGCGTGTTTCCAGCATTCGGGGAAGGTAGCAGAAGAAAAAGAAGAGTTGATGACGGTCTGGAGGTGCGGGGCGATGATGTTGTCGGCTTTGTTAAAGATGAAGTGCGGGCAGGGGTCCGAAGGGGCGCCGGAGTGGATAGAGTTCATGATGGATTTGGTTTCTTCCGTGCTGATGTGGGTCCAGTTGTTGAGGGTGATGGTCGGGGATGTGGGTTCGGTGGTGTTAGGTTGGGTCTGGTGTCCGAAGCTGTCGTGGAGGTCGCTGATCTTGCGATGGAAGAAAGTGGCGAGGGATTCGCATAGATCCTGTGAGGGCGTGACGGCGTTGGCGTTGGCGCTGGGGTTGGAGAACTCCTTGACGATGCTGAAGAGTTCTCTGCTGTTGTGGCTGTTTTTGTCCAGTCTGTCGGTGAAAAAATTCCTTTTGGCAGTGCGGATCAGGTGGTGGTGTTTGCGGGTAGCGTTCTTGAGGGCGGTCATGTTGTCAGCGGTGCGGTCCTTGCGCCAGGCTTTCTCAAGTGCGCGACAAGTTTTCTTTGATTCTTTGAGGGTGTCAGAGAACCAGAGGGGTTTCTTGGTGTTGTTCTGTCGCTGCGAGCGTTTGAGGGGAACAAGGTTGTCTGCGCAGAGACTGTGCTTTTTACCTTGCACCCAGGTAGTGCACGCAGTCCAGGCATTAACACTGTGCTCAGCGACAGTGCATGGAGGATGCTCTGTGCCTGTGTAGCGGACTGTGCGCTGAGCCCATGTATGAAGTCTGTGCTCAGTGACCTGCACCAGGACTGTACAGTGAGCCCATGTATGGAGTCTGTGCACTGAGCCCATGTATGGAGTCTGTGCACTGAGCTCATACAGAGAGACTGTGCACTGAACCCACGCACGGAGACTGTGCACTGAACCCACGCACGGAGACTGTGCACTGAGCCCACGCATGGAGACTGTACACTGAGCCCATGCACGGAGACTGTGCACTGAGCCCACGCACGGAGATTGTGCACCAAGCCCATGTATGGAGTCTGTGCACTGAGCCCGCACACGGAGTCTGTGCACTGAGCTCATACAGAGAGACTGTGCACTGACCCACGCATGGAGACTGTGCACTGAGCCCATGCACGGAGACTGTGCACTCAGCCCATGCACGGAGACTGTGCACTCAGCCCATGCATGGAGACTGTGCACTGAGCCCATGTATGGAGTCTGTGCACTGAGCCCGCACACAGAGTCTGTGCACTGAGCTCATACAGAGAGACTGTGCACTGAGCCCACGCATGGAGACTGTGCACTGAGCCCATGCACGGAGACTGTGCACTCAGCCCAGGCACGGAAACTGTGCACTCAGCCCACGCACGGAAACTGTGCACTCAGCCCACGCACGGAGACTGTGCACTCAGCCCACGCACTGAGACTGTGCACTCAGCCCATGCACTGAGACTGTGCACTCAGCTCATGCACGGAGACTGTGCACTCAGCCCATGCACAGAGACTGTGCACTCAGCCCACGCACGGAAACTGTGCACTGAGCCCACGCACGGAGACTGTGCACTCAGCCCATGCACGGAGAGTGCCCTAAGACCATGAGACCTTAATGTCCAGAAAGACCAAGATTCTAGGCTAAGAACCAATTCAAAAGTACACAAAAAGTGATGGCTGGAATGCTTGAATTAATTAATCTCAACAACCTGGCGCATCCCAATGCATCCTTTTTTGAAGCCTGCACCAATCGGAGTAGTCTAGATTGGACTGCCAAGCCAGGTCCTCCCTGAACCAGAACACAAGCATCCTGGGACTGGCTTCGCCCCAGTTAGGGCTCTTCAGCCAGGTATAGCTTGGTTCCAGTGACACAGTGTGCATGGGACCCACATCTCGGTTTACCCATCCCACTTAGCGTGACACACTAAAGTGTACAAAAAAGTGATGGATGGAATGGTTTTTGCCAAAACCAATCCTAGGTTGCTTCAATTCTGGTTCAGGGAGGGCCTGACTTGGCAGTTCAGGTTGGACTCTTCCCATTGGAGCAGGGTCAACACATGTTTGCATATGGCATTTGGAGTCCAAACTGAGGTGACATGGTCGGATAAAAATTGCCAGTGTATGAGATTCATTGGAGCATTCCAGCCATCACCTTGTTGCTGCAGTGAAACCATTTAATGTACTGAGTCTCTGTGCTACAGGACTGAGAATCAGGGGCAGCTGGGTAAGCCTTGTAACAAGTATTGCACGTGGCCACTACACGTGCAGGGGCCTGATGCTTCTGAGGGTTCCTGTCCTTTCTGGAGCTTGAAGGTTACTTTATGTTTCAGCATTAAATGGGCCATCTTTAGCCTGATGCAACGTTCGAAGTCAGCCATGTAATGCCTGGGTGACCTGAGGTTCCTTTCCCAACCCTCCGTAACCAAAGTGAGTGGCCAAAATACTGAGGGGGTCATTCTGACCGCGGCGGATGGCGGTCACCGCCCGCCACGCGGTTCCCGCCGAAAGACCGCTCCGCGGTCAAAAGACCGCGGCGGTCATTCTGGCTTTCCCACTGGGCTGGCGGGCGACCGCCGAAAGTCCGCCCGCCAGCCCAGCGGGAAACACCCTTCCCACGAGGACGCAGGCTCAGAATTGAGCCGGCGGTGTGGGAAGGTGCGACGGGTGCAGTTGCACCCGTCGTGAATTTCAGTGTCTGCTAGGCAGACACTGAAATTCTTTTTGGGGCCCTCTTACGGGGGCCCCTGCAGTGCCCATGCCATTGGCATGGGCACTGCAGGGGCCCCCCGGGGCCCCGCGGCACCCCCTACCGCCATCCTGTTCCCGGCGGGAGAACCGCCAGGAACTGGATGGCGGTAGGGGGTGTCAGAATCCCCATGGCGGCGGAGCGCGCTCCGCCGCCATGGAGGATTCTCAAGGGCAGCGGAAAGTCGGCGGGACACCGCCGACTTTCCGTTTCTGGCCGCGGCTGAACCGCCGCGGTCAGAATGCCCAGCGGTGCACCGCCAGCCTGTTGGCGGTGCTACCGCCGACCTCCGCCATGGCGGTAATTACCGCCAGGGTCAGAATGACCCCCTGAGTGCCCATAGAGGGGTGGAAATGAGTTAAACATAAACCCTTCTGTGGCACTTCCAGATGTGCAGTGGGCAAAGTAGGCAAACGTTCCAAGTGCTCCAAAATGGTTCCTTCAAAGTGCCCATCATGCTTCTGAGAGTCGTATTAGACTTCTCAACAAGTCCATTGGTGCGTGGGTGGTAGAAGGTGGAGAGCGTGCGTGTTACCCGAGTCATGACCAACATGATCTTCATGTAGGTCGGCATGAAGGCCACCCCATGGTTCTCACAAGGGATCCAAATTGTGAAAAGAAGTCAATCACCTGCTTAACCAAAGGCCAAAGGCTCTGACTTCTGTCCCCAAACCATGGAAAACTCCACAAAGACAGTAACCAAAAGATGCCACTGACAGCTGTCAGTGTCAAGAGCCAGGCCCCAGACCACCCACTGCTAAGTGTAGACCCTGAGTGGGGCCTTTGGTGAGCTTCTCCTCCAGCTGGAGGGCTGGTAGGGAGCTCCCAAGGGGCTCCGGAGGCACCTCAGAATGGGAGAGGGAGTAGCCCCAGGGGTCTTGCACCCCTTCTCACCAGTTATGGGGTGGGTCTCTGATACTAGTCACTCAGCCCTGGGGTCTGTAACATGAGGCTGAACAGGGGACAAGGGTGAGTCCTCCCTCGCCGTGCCTCCACATCTGGGCTCACGTACCCTCCTCTGGGGAGCGGTACCGCCAGACAGCTGAACTGTCAGGGCGGCCTTAGGGGTCAACCCTCTCAGTTCTCCTGACACTGGGGGTAACTCATTCCCCAGAATGCAGTCAATGGGAAGTTGGGGATTAACTATGACCCACCTCTGGGTCACCTCCCCACCCCACTCCAGGGACACCAGGGCCATGGGGTGGAAGAAATCCTCCCCATGGGCTGGAGTCACCCTACACACCTGGCCGGTTTACTGCTCTGGTAAAACTAGTCTCTCCACCATCATGGTAAGACTAGCCCCTGTGTCCCTCAGAATGGTGACTGGGACCCCATTCACTCCCACCTGCTGGAAGTGATGACTCCTACCCTCAGGGATCACCAGCTTACCCTCTGAGTCCACCTCCCAACTAAAGGAGATGAAGACATGGTCTACGACCTGCCCCTGTGGACTGCTTGCCCATAAGGCCACATTGGCCACCACTGTAGAGGTCCCCCCAGTGGGTGATTTCTTTGGACAGAGTCCCCCTCCTGTGTCCTAGCTGGGAGCACTCAAAGCAGCGGGGTTGGGAATGGGATGCTTTGGGCCCCTACCCACCAGAACCACCACCCTGTTTCTCAGATAGGGCATGGGAACCCTTTCCTCCTCCTTACTCTGGGACTTGTCTCGGTCATCTTTCACCTCCCCCTCACTCTGTCGGGGGGAACCAAAACCACCCTTCTGGGAGTCACTCGCAGGTACCTTTTTGGACACTCTTGTGCTAGTCCAGAGGAAGGCCTCATCAGCAAGCTTCCTAGGATCAGTCAGCTTACTGTCAACCAGGTGCTGACCCAACTGTGTAGAACAAAGACTGAGTAGATGCTCTCTCAGAATTAAATCAAATAACCCTGTGTAATCATTTACTTTGCTGCCCGCACTCATCTGTTCAGTGCCTTACAAGAGAAATCAAAACAGTCTACCCGAGTTTGTGTGGAGAGTTTGGTGCTGTCCCTGAACCTCTGACGGTATTTCTCAGGAGTCAGCCCAAACTTGGCAAGTAACTCGGCTTTCATGGGTGCATTTTGTAGGAAGGTGGCCTCTTTCTAGCCTTGTTACCCCCACTTTTGGCCTGTTTGTGAGTATATGTCAGTGTGTTTTTACTGTCTCACTGGGATCCTGCTAGCCAGGGCCCAGTGCTCATAGTGAAAACCCTATGTTGTCAGTGTGTTTGATATGTGTCACTGGGATCCTGCTAGCCAGGACCCCAGTGCTCATAGTTTGTGACCTGTATGTGTTCCCTGTGTGGTGCCTAACTGTATCACTAAGGCTCTGCTAACCAGAACCTCAGTGGTTATGCTCTCTCTGCTTTCCAAATTTGTCACTGCAAGCTAGTGACTAAATTTACCAATTCTCATTGGCACACTGGCACACCCATATAATTCCCTAGTATATGGTACCCAGGTACCCAGGGTATTGGGGTTCCAGGAGATCCCTATGGGCTGCAGCATTTCTTTGGCCACCCATAGGGAGCTCAGACAATTCTTACACAGGCCTGCCACTGCAGCCTGCGTGAAATAACGTCCACGTTATTTCACACCCATTTACCACTGCACTTAAGTAACTTATAAGTCACCTATATGTCTAACCTTCACCTGGTAAAGGTTGGGTGCTAAGTTACTTAGTGTGTGGGCACCCTGGCACTAGCCAAGGTCCCCCCACATTGTTCAGGGCAATTTCCCCGGACTTTGTGAGTGCGGGGACACCATTACACGCGTGAACTATATATAAGTCAATACCTATGTGTAGCTTCACAATGGTAACTCCGAACGTGGCCATGTAACATGTCTAAGATCATGGAATTGTCCCCCCAAGCCAAATCTGGTATTGGGGTGCCAATCCCATGCATCCCGGGGCTCCAGCAAGGACCCCGGGTACTGCCAAACTAGCTCTCTGGGGTTTCTCTGCAGCTACCGCTGCTGCCAACCCTCAGACAGGTTTCTGCCCCCCTGGGGTCTGGGCAGCCCAGCCCCAGGAAGGCAGAACAAAGGGTTTCCTCTGAGAGAGGGTGTTACACCCTCTTCCTTTGGAAATAGGTGTTAAGGGATGGGGAGGAGTAGCCTCCCCCTGCCTCTTGAAACGCTTTGAAGGGCACAGATGGTGCCCTCCTTGCATAAGCCAGTCTACACCGGTTCAGGGATCCCCCAGCCCCTGCTCTGGCGCGAAACTGGACAAAGGAAAGGGGAGTGACCACTCCCCTGGCCAGTACCTCCCAGGGGAGGTGCCCAGCGCTCCTCCAGTGTGTCCCAGACCTCTGCCATCTTGAATGCTGAGGTGTGAGGGCACAATGGAGGCCGCTGAGTGGCCAGTGCCAGCAGGTGATGTCAGAGACCCCTACTGATAGGCTCTTACCTGGTTAGGTAGCCAATCCTCCTCTGAGGGCTATTTAGGGTCTCTCCTCTGGGCTATTCCTCAGATAACGAATGCAAGAGCTCACCAGAGTTCCTCTGCACTTCTCTCTTCAACTTCTGCCAAGGATTGACCGCTGACTGCTCCAGGACGCCTGCAAAACCGCAACAAAGTAGCAAGACAACTACCAGCAACATTGTAGCGCCTAATCCTGCCGGCTTTCTCGACTGTTTCCTGGTGGTGCATGCTCTGAGGGCTGTCTGCCTTCACCCTGCGCTGGAAGCCAAGAAGAAATCTCCAGTGGGTCGACGGAATCTTCCCCTGCTAACCCAGGCACCAAACTTCTGCACCACTGGTCCTATGGGTCCCCTCTCATCTCGAGGAGCATGGTCCCTGGAACACAGGAGCTGGATCCAAGTGACCCCGACAGCCCAGTGGTCATTCTGTCCAAATTTGGTGGAGGTAAGTCCTTGCCTCCACACGCCAGACAGTAATCCTGTGTACTGCGTGATCTGCAGCTGCTAGGGCTTCTGTGCACTTTTGCAAGACTTCCTTCATGCACAGCACAGTCCAGGTCCCCGCTGAGTTGACCTCCAGCTTGGTGGGACCCTCTTTTGTTGTGTTGAGACGACCGCCTTGCTCAGATTTCTTGAACGCCTGTTTCTAAGTGGACTCTCTCTGTTGTTGAGCGCCCCCTATGTCTCCTCCTCCAAGGGTCGGCCTCCTGGTCCTTTCTGGGCCCTGGCAGTACCCATATTCTTCAACCCCAACTCTTGCAGCTAGCAAGGCTTGTTTGTGGTCTTTCTGCGTGGAAACAACTCTGCATCCTCCAGCACGCCTTGGGACATCTTCTGACCAAGGGAGAAGTTCCTGGCATGTTCCGTTGTTGCAGAATCTTCAGCTTCTTCCACCCGGAGGCAGCCCTTTTGCACCTTTATCCGGGGTTTAGTGGGCTCCTGCCCCCCCCGGACACTTGTGTGACTCTTGGGACTCTTGGATTTGGTCCCCTACCTTTACAGGTCCTCAGGCACAGGAATCCGTCTTCAGTGCTTTGTAGTCAATTGTTGCCTTTGCAGAATCACCTATCTCGACTTTACTGTCTTTCTGGGATAGTAGGGTAATTTTACTCCTACTTTTCAGGGTCTTGGGGTGAGGTATCTTGGACACCCTTGGGCCCTCATTCTAACCTTGGCGGACGGCGGAGGCCGTCCGCCAAGGTTCCGCCGTCAGAACACCGCACCGCGGTCGAAAGACCTCGGCGGTGATTCTGAGATTTGCCCTGGGCTGGCGGGCGGCCGCCAAAAGACCGCCCGCCAGCCCAGGGCAAATCAACCTTCCCACTAGGATGCCGGCTCAGAATTGAGCCGGCGGAGTGGGAAGGTGCGACGGGTGCAGTTGCACCCGTCGCGTATTTCAGTGTCTGCTAGGCAGACACTGAAATACTTTGTGGGGCCCTCTTACGGGGGCCCCTGCCGTGCCCATGCCATCGGCATGGGCACGGCAGGGGCCCCCAGGGGCCCCGCGGCACCCCCTACCGCCATCCTGTTCCTGGCGGGCGAACCGACAGGAACAGGATGGCGGTAGGGGGTGTCAGAATCCCCATGGCGGCGGAGCGTGCTCTGCCGCCATGGAGGACTCTGACGGGCAGCGGAAAGTCGGCGGTACACCGCCGACTTTCCGCTTCTGACCGCGGCTGAACCGCCGCGGTCAGAATGCCCAGCGGTGCACCGCCAGCCTGTTGGCGGTGCAACCGCGGTCAGTAGCCCTGGCGGTTTTTACCGCCAGGGTTAGAATGACCACCTTAGTGTTTTCTTACACTCCCAGCCACCCCCTACACACTACACTAGGCCTGGGGTCCATTTGTGGTACGCATTCCACTTTTGGAGTATATAGTTTGTGTTGCCCCTAGGCCTATTGTCTCCTATTGCATTGTATTGTGTTCTACAGTGTTTGCACTACTTTTCTAAGTGTTTTACTTACCTGATTTTGGATTGTGTGTATATTTTGTGTATTTTACTCACCTCCTAAGGGAGTATATCGTCTGAGATACTTTTGGCATATTGTCACTAAAATAAAGTACCTTTATTTTTAGTAACTCTGAGTATTGTGATTCTTATGATATAGTGCTATATGATATAAGTGGTATAGTAGGAGCTTTGCATGTCTCCTAGTTCAGCCTAAGCTGCTCTGCTATAGCTACCTCTATCAGCCTAAGCTGCTAGAACACTACTAATCCACTGAAAAGGGCTAACTGGACCTGGTACAAGGTGTGAGCACCACAAGGTACCCACTATAAGCCAGGCCAGCCTCCTACACATATATGTTTAGATCCCTGGAATCCAGTGTAAGGAGTGTGTCCCTCCCCACAGCTGGTACATACCACCACAAGGCTTCCCCCCATTGCTGTTCAGAGACCCCATGAGCCCTTAGTGCAACTTCATAGGCAGACAACCACTTGTCAATGTCATCTCCCACCACATAACTGGGCACAACACATTTGGGTATACAAACCTTCTTTTCTCCAGCAGGTCCTGCCTGTATGATGCCACCATCACTGCTGGACTCAGACTGTCTCCCCTTGATCTCCAGCTCCTTGAGACTCAGTTCATGAGCCAACAAACGTTTATTTTTAGCCAAGGCTCCCTCAGCTGATTTGCCTTCTCTCTCTGAACTCCTCTCCTCCTGTTGAGTTTCAATTTTTAATTTTGCCATTTGTAATTGAAATTCTCTCTCCTCCCTCCTTTCTTCTGCGGTCAGGCCGAGGTCAGAGACACTGCTCCCTGGTTTGGCAGGGGCACAATCACAGTGGTAACATCTCCACTGAGACTTCAGGGAATAGGGGGCAAGCTCTATCCAAGCCCTTGGAGAGCACTTCTTCACCTCAGCCAGAGAGCAGCAAGGCAGCAGGGCAACAACAAGGCAGCAGTCCCTCTCAGAAAGCAGTCAGGTGAGTCATTTGAGCAGCCAGGCAGCTCTTCTTGGCAGGTTGCCATTTCTGGTTCAGGTTCTCTTCTCCAGGAAGTGTCTGTGACAAGAGTGTCTTGTCAAGGAGTGTCTGAGTTGGTGGGGTCAGAAACCCTGCTTAAATACCCAAATGTGACTTTGAAGTGGAGGAGACTTCAAAGAGTGGTTTAGAAGTGCACATGGTCCCCTTTCAGTTCCATCCTGTCTGCCAGGGTCCCAGTAGGGACTGTGGCAGTCTTTTGTGTGTGGGCAGGCTACTGTCCTTTGACATTTAAGTGTCAGGCCCTCCACCTTCCCAGCCCAGGAAGACCCATTCAATATGCAGATGTGTCAAGTGTGGCTGAGCATCCTGTGTTTGGGCTTGTCTGAGGGAATACACAAGGGAGCTGTCAACTAAACCTATCCAGATGTAGATTGGAAGGCACAGAAGGATTTAAGTGCAGAGAAATGCTCACCTTCTAAAAGTGGCATTTCTAAAATAGTAATATTAAATCCAACTGCATCCAGGGCAGGATTTTGTAACACCATTCTGGCCATGCTAAATATGACCTTGTTACTCCTTTTAGATCAGGATCTACCACTCAAACAGAACAGTATATGAGGGTAGCCCTAATGCTATCCTATGAAAGGAGCAGGCCTCACAGCACTGTAAAAACAAATGTAGGAGTTTCACACTGCCAGGACATATAGAACACACATGTTCATGTCCTGCATTTTACCTACATAGCACCCTGCCCCATGGGCTACCTAGGGCCTACCTTATGGGTGACTTATTTCTAGAAAAAGGGGAGTTTAAGGCTTGGCAGGTACTTTTAAATGCCAAGTCGAAGTGACAGTGAAACTGCACACACAGGCCTTGCAATGGCAGGCCTGAGACAAGGTTAAGGGGCTATTTATGTGGGTGGCACAACCAGTGCTGCAGGCCCACTAGTAGCATTTAAATTACAGGCCCTGGGCACATGTAGTGCACTTTGCTAGGGACTTACAAGTAAATTAAATAAGCCAATTGGGTATGAGCCAATGTCACCCTGTTTTAAGGAGAGAGCATATGCACTTTAGCACTGGTTAGCAGTAGTAAAGCGAGCAGAGTCCTAAAGCCAGCAAAAATGAGGTCAGAAAAAGAGAAGGAGGAAGGCAAAACGTTTGGGGGTGACCCTGCAAAAAGGCCATTTCCAACAAATAGCTTCTGGGCATTTTGTTTTGTGGTCCACCATATAAGAGACATTTATTGCAGGGAGTGTGGCAGGGTCTTGGGAACCAACTATGTGAATCCAATCCTCCCCAAAAGGAGCTACTACTTCTGTCAGTGGTACTAGCGAAACGTTGTATGTTTTCCAGAGTTACCAATCATCTGGCAAGTAAACATGAGCAACAAAAGTATTGGTTTTCTATAGCTATTCAAGTGTCTTGACAGAAATGTCATGGACTAGCTGAACTGAGAATTTCTGATCCACCTGTGAAACTACTAGTCTCTTCTTTGTTCATCATCTGAGTGTTTCACTCAGGTCTGCGGTTGAGTGGCAGGGACAAGGATCTATGTGGTCATGGGCACCAGGAGGTGGCCTTGGCTCACATAGGGCTGCTTGGGGAGAATCAAGCATGTCAGAATCTGGTACAGCTACAGGGCCCCTTAGGTATCCCTTTGATAATGTCACAAACCTCTTGCTGCAAGTATTAAAAGTCTATGGCCCTCATTACGAACATGGCGGTTTGACCCGCCATGCCGGCAGTGGCGGCTGAAGCCGCCAGCCGGCTTGGCGGGCCAAAACCGCCATATTCTGAACATGGTGAGGGCCGCCATATGCAGCCCTCACCCACCGCCAGGCTCCCGCCATCAGGCAGCCTGGCGGTGAGTTGAAACACTGTCCGCCATGGTAGCAGCGCTACCCTCCGGATAATGTTTTCATTTCCCGCCAGCCTTTTCCTGGCGAGATATCCCGCCAGGAAAAGGCTGGCAGAGGGGGTGCCCCTGCACTGCCCATGCACTTTGCATGGGCAGTGCAGGGGCCGTGGTGCAGAGCCCCGTTGTGCAGTGATCTGTGCGACGGGTACAGCTGCACCTGCCGCACAGAGGCATTGACGGCGGCTCAATGTCCAGGCCGGGCCTTTCTGTGAGCCAGCGGCCCACAGAAAGGTTCATAATGTGGCCAGCGGGGATCCGGGGTCGCTGGCTGTCAGTGTTTTGACCCCCAGCATGAACACGGCGGTTGTTACCGCCGTGTTCATAAAGACCACCTATCTCATCAGAATGGATGTGCCAATAATGCTCCAATGCTTAAACAGCAAGATATCTTGTATTACTGCAATGTCTTTATTGTTTTATTTGCTTTAACACTCATGTCACTAGTGGGCTTCACTTGATGACACATTTGTTGTTTCCATTTGGCAGCAAGTGTCAATTCTGGAACATGCTCCAGTGACCTGCTGACCCTGATGACTAATACGTGAATGATTTGTTTGTGATGACTCTCATGATTCATTTGTTGTTTCACAGTGGCAGCAAATGTCAGTTCTGGAACATTCTCAATTGACCTGTGCTGACCCTCATGACTCATTTGTTTGTGTTAACTCTAATGACTCATTTGTTGTTTCCCCTTTACCAACATACTTATTTTCTGGAATATGCTTGAGGGCACCGCCTTCTGAGATGGCAGCTCCATTTAAAGAGGTTGTGTCATTTCAGCCATGCTTGCTATTTATCTTTGATTTTAAAATGAGCTGTCACATCAA
The DNA here is from genome assembly GCF_031143425.1 of Pleurodeles waltl. Lineage (NCBI taxonomy): Eukaryota > Metazoa > Chordata > Amphibia > Caudata > Salamandridae > Pleurodeles > Pleurodeles waltl. The sequence continues at coordinate 1,057,637,815 of NC_090443.1, forward strand.
TGAGCTAAACACCCAAGAGGTTTTCTTGATTCCTGAGAGCTGTTAAAGTCTTTGTGCAGATCAAGGCTGCATATGTTTCCTGACACCACACTCTCTGACTCTGTTTAGTTTTCAGTCCTCTCTCACCTTCTTCAGACACTCAGATGAGGTATCTATCACCTTCTGGGCAGTACTGAAAAAACAGCACTCCAGTAAGGTGAAAAGTTTAGGGCAACTTTGGGCCAAAACTAGGGGTTGGTGAAGGTGGATCAACCAACTATAGCATGAGAGACACATTGAGAACTAACTTTTAGGTCCCCTCAGAAGAGATTTATTTTTGGATATAGAAACTTGTTTTGGTATCTTGCAATGAACCTTGAAAATAACTGTTACAGGGGGTCATTACAACATTGGCGGTAAAAGCCGCTTACCGCTGTGCAGAAGACCGCCAATACACCGCCACAGCCGCGGAATCCTGCCACAGCTATTATGACCCACATCTCGGAATCCGCTGAAATTCAGACACCAACACAAGTCCGCCACACCAAAGGTCAGTGATAAACTGGCGAAAACAAATCCTCCACCGTCACGCCAACAGAAACGTGCCCATGCTATTACGACCCACGAATCCACGCGGCGGTCTTTCACCCGCGGTATTCCATTGGCGGTACAGACCGCCGCGCTCAAAATACACACACATCTCCAAAACACCGCCACATTGGACAATTCAAAATACACACACCTGATACACATACAAACACCACTCCCACACTCCCAACACAATATAAAACACACACCCACATCACCCACAAACCCCTACGACCAAAAATTATAGACGAAGGCGAGAGAGAGAGCACAGCAATAGACAACCCCACCACACAGAGGCACACAACACCATTACCCACACAACACCCACGCACAAAACACCCCACACCCCTACACATCACCACACTCATCACCACATACACCACCCCACACATCACCTACACCACCCCATGGCACGCCAAAGACACCCCAGGTTTTCAGAGGAGGAGCTCAGGGTCATGGTGGAGGAAATCGTACGGGTAGAGCCACAGCAATTTGGATCACAGGTGCAGCACACCTCCATAGCTAGGAAGATGGAGCTATGGCGAAGAATCGTGGACAGGGTCAACGCAGTGGGACAGCACCCAAGAAATCGGGACGACATCAGGAAGAGGTGGAACGACCTACGGGGGAAGGTGCGTTCTGTGGTCTCCAGGCACAACATCGCGGTTCAGCGGACTGGCGGCGGACCCCCACCTCCTCTCCACAACTAACAACATGGGAGGAGCAGGTCTTGACCATTATGCATCCAGAGGGCCTCGGAGGAGTCGGTGGAGAAATGGACACTGGTAAGTCAAATCTTAACTATCATATCCCCCATCATACCTGCATGCTATCACACACCCCCACCCTCACCCCCTCCCCTGTCACTCCAACTCCTCACTAATGTACTAATAACACAAACCACACATCCCAACACCAAGTCCTGCATGACACAACAAAGCATGGACACCCATGACTAAAGCATGCCCACTGCACATACCGATAACACCCCCTAACTATCATCACACAAGCCCCCACACAGGAATGCTAGCACTGAGGTACACGCTCACCCACCCATTGCACACCATGACACACACAGATGCAATAATCATGCTTTTACACCCCTGCAGGACCACTACCTAACGTCACCAGACAGGAGGGTCCAGACATCTCTACCCCACCCACAGAAGAGGCCCACAGTGATGACAGCAGCTCTGGCCAACTCGATCCAGATGACCAGCCCGGACCATCGTGGGCCTCGGGACAGTCGGTTCTCCTCGCACAGGCACAGCCCAACACTGACCTTCCACCCTCTGAAAACACCAGTACAGCACCCACCCAGCGGGCCAGTACCTCCGTACAAAGGACACGTCAATCAGCTGTGTGTCCACCACTACAGGGAACCCAGGATAACCCACCACCACAACAACAACAGGGACCTGGGTGCGGTGGTAGTGGGCACACGGTCCAGGGGACGGAGGGCCCAGTAACACAGCAGAACTGGGAGGGCTGCTGTGCGACAGGGGGCGGACAGGCCAAGGGAACCCACTCCCCACAAGTGGAACCCACTCTTCACAAGGCCCTCTCCTCCATCATGGGAGCATACCACCACTCCCAGGAGACGATGGCTACAGTCCGGGCCAAGTTTCAGGAGACCCAGCGCCTGCAGGAGGAACAGTATTTGGGCTTCAGGGAGGAACTCAGAACCATCAGCTCTGCCCTGGGCACCATCGTAGGGGTGCTGAAGGACATACCGAACACCATGAGGGACACCGTGGCACTCCAAGGGGCCCCTGACACTAGCCTGGACGATGAACTGCTGACCACCTCTGCCGGCGCTAGTGGACAGGACGCCCCGCCACAGGACCACCACACCAGCACCCCACCCCCTGCAGACGGAGAACCACCCTGCAAGCGGTCCCTGAGATCCAGGAACAGGACAGAGCACGATGGCAAGACTCCCGCCAAGAAATGAGACCACCCTGATTGTCATCCCACTGTCCCACTTTGTAACCCTGTCCATATTGGAACTGCCCCAGCTCCACTTCCTATGCCCATATGGGCAGTGCACCTGTGAGACTAATAGACTGGACTCTGCCATGGACATTCCTCCACCATCACCCATCACCATTTTACCACCCCCTCCAATAATTAGCACTTAAATAAACACCCTTGAAGCACAAAACAGTCTGGAGTCAGTCTGTGATTTTGAAAATGTGTATTAGCTATGACAATGACAAAATCCGTTCGATAATGTAATGTCAACATACCTATGTCAAACATCACAAGCCCATGAAGGATGAAAGCAGATGACACACATTGGTAACCACACCTGTGAAACCGTAATGGAAATGTACAACTCAGTTACCAAATACTGCTTGAAATTGACAGACAGGATAGAGGTAGAAGTGTGAAAGTAAATGTATTAGTAAAGAAAGTGTTCTTACCTGTGTGTCACTGGAAATATTGCTGTATGACTGAGTCCCTGTTGTCAATGTCTTCTTCCTCTGCTTCCTCCTCATCACTGTCCACAGGCTCCACAGGCTCCACAGCTGCCACAACACCGTCATCTGGACCATCCTCCTGCAGAAAAGGCACCTGGCGTCACAAAGCAAGATTGTGAAGCATAGAGCAGGCGATGATGATCTGGCACACCTTCCTTGGTGAGTAGAATAGGGAACCACCTGTCATATGGAGGCACCTGAACCTGGCCTTCAGGAGGCCGAAGGTGCGTTCGATCACCCTCCTAGTCCACCCATGGGCCTCATTGTAGCGTTCCTCTGCCCTGGTCCTGGGATTCCTCACTGGGGTCAATAGCCATGACAGGTTGGGGTAACCAGAGACCCCTAATAGCCACACCCGGTGCCTCTGGAGTTGACCCATCACATAAGGGAGGCTGCTATTCCGCAGGATGTAGGCGTCATGCACTGAGCCAGGGAACATAGCATTTACCTGCGAGATGTACTGGTCTGCCAAACATACCATCTGGACATTCATCAAATGCTAACTCTTCCGGTTCCTGTACACCTGTTCACTCCTGTGGGGCGGGGACCAGAGCTACATGGGTCCCATCAATGGCACCTATGATGTTAGGGATATGTCCCAGGGCATAGAAGTCACCTTTAACAGTAGCCATATCCTCCACCTGAGGGAAAACGATGTAGCTCCTCATGTGTTTCAGCAGGGCAGACAACACTCTGGACAACACGTTGGAAAACATAGGCTGGGACATCCTTGATGCCATGGCCACTGTTGTTTGAAATTACCCACTTGCTAGGAAATGGAGCACTGATAGCACCTGCACTTGAGGGGGGATTCCTGTGGGATGGCGGATTGGTGACATGAGGTCTGGCTCCAACTGGGTACACAGTTCCTGGATTGTGCCACGGTCAAACCTGTAGGTGATGATTAAATGTCACTCCTCCATTGTCAACAGGTCCACCAGCGGTCGGTACACTGCAGGATTCCGCCATCTCCTCACATGTCCCAGCTGACGGTGCCTAGGAAGGACAACAGCGACCACAGAGTCGAGCAACTCAGAGGTATGTACCCACAGCTACACAGAACACCAAACAAAATCCAAAAAGTTGTCTGTATGTGTGTTGAGTCCAGGCCTAGGTATGTGTGACACAGTTGAAAATGAAGCCACGTGGGCCCCTCAAATGGCGGCTGCCTGACCTCTAAACTGGGACAATGGGATGTGAGGTAACTGCGCTGGCGTTGTACACCGTCGCAGTAGGTGGTCGAAGACCGCGGCGCAATGCTGCATTGGTTAACATTGGACCCTATGGGTCCCAGGAGCCAATGAAGAAGTGCGCCGTGGTGATGATAAGCACCGCCGCGGACGTCACCGCCGCGGACGTGACCGCCATTTTCTATCTGTTCAATCACTCGATACCTGATCTTCGACAGGAGAGGACCTACACTGCAAGTGCTGCTGTGACCTCGGTCTGGAAGAGACAATGGCACATGCGTCTAGGGAAAGGGCCCCTGCCTTCACTGCACAGGAGTTGGAGAAGCTCGTGGACGGGGTCCTCCCCCAGTACACGCTACTCTACGGTCCTCCAGACCAACAGGTGAGTACATAGGGTGCAAGTTGTATGGGCTATGCCTAGGTGGAGAGGGCTGGATGTAAGAAGGAAGGGGGCAGAGTTTTGCGAGCATGAAGGACTGTGAATGCATGTGCCACATGGCAAGGGTAGGGATGTGGGCCACTCACTTCGACGGTGCAGTTGGTAATGCCTTCTCTTCTTCCCCTGTACATGTCATGTAGGTCAGCGCCCACCAGAAGAAGGATATTTGGCGTGCCATCGCCAAGGACGTCTGGACCCTGGGGGTCCACCAGAGACAGAGCACCCACTGCCGTAAAAGATGGGAGGGCATTCGCCACTGGAGCAAGAAGACGGCGGAGGCTCAGCTGGGGATGGCCTCCCAACGTGGGAGGGGTGCCCGTCGCACCATGACCCCCCTGATGTTCCGGATCCTGGCGGTGGCCTACCCTGAGTTGGATGGGCGCATGAGGGCATCACAGCAGACACAAGGGGGTGAGTACACTCTCATTCTTCTGACTTTGCGCGCAGTGGAGGGGTCTGGGTGGGGGAGGAGGGCTGTGGGTTTCCCTAGGCCAGGGGGAGTTCTGTAGGCTAGGCCCCTCCGTAATGCAGGCCATGTGGCACTCCACCCCACCTCTGTAGAGTGCCAAGTACAGGTATACATGCCCCTGTGTCATCTATGTGTGCAGATGTCCACCATAGCCATGTAGGCCATATCCCAGGAACTGCATCTGTAGAGCCCAACAGCGCGGCATAGTGCAAGGGGCTGCTGTGTCTGTATTGTCCGCCAATGGTAGTGGTAAGCCATGCACTCAACCTGTCTTTCTTCTGTTTCCCCACCCCTTTTTGTGCTCTCCCTGTTCTTTTGTGCATTAGCATCATCAGGCGGCAGTACAGTTGCACCGGAGCACAAGAGGGCTGCATCCCACATGGCCATGGAGGGCCACACCACGGACTCTGAATACACCAGTGGGACGGAGGGCGAGGGGAGCACCACGGCGGTCAGTGGATCAGCAACCAGGGACACAGACTCGTCCTCCGATGGGAGCTCCCTTGTGGTGGTGGCAACATCTGTGCCCCCCACTTCTACAGGTACAGCCGCCACCCCCCCACCAGCACCGCCCTCCCAGCAGCCCCTCAACCATCGCCCCGTGTCAGCTCACCCAGGAGGGTGGGCATCATCTTCGCCCCAGGCACCTCAGCTCCTGCCCCAGTCACCTCTGCTGCCCTCAGTGAGGAGGCCATTGACCTCCTCAGGTCACTCACTGTTGGGCAGTTTACCATTGTGAATGCCATCCAGGGTGTAGAAAGGGAGTTGCAACACACTAATGCATTCCTAGAGGGCATTCATTCTGGTCAGGCTGCCCATCATCGAACCCTGCAATCTCTGGCCTCAGCACTGATGGCAGCCATTGTCCCTGTGTCTATCCTCCCCCTCCAACTTCTTCCACCCAGACCCAATCCCCTGTACCTCTGCCTATCCCAAGCACACCATCAGACCAGCCTGCACACACCTCAACACACAAGGGCAGCTCAGGCAAACATAGGCACCACACATCCCACAGGGACTCACACAAGCATTACCCACATACAGACACAGCAACATCCACTGCCTCCACTGTGTCCCCCTCCTCCTCGTCTCCCTCCTCCCTCCCTGTCTCGTCTCCACTCACACCTGCATGCACTACATCATCAGTGACTACCTGCATCACCAGCACACCCACCACCACACCCCGCTCACCTGCACTCACCACCCCCACTACCCTTTGCACGTCCCCTGTGTCCTCTCTCAGTGTGTCTGTGATGCCCCCTCCCAAAGTACACAAACGTGGGCACACACACACCCAACATCCATCCACCTCACGACATCCTCCAGAACATGCACCTGCACCCAAATCATCAAAAGGTACATCTCCTACAACCACCTCCTCTTCCTCCACTCCCAGACCCCCTCCAGCTACCCCTCCCAGTGTTCGTCAGAAACTTTTCCTGAGCAAGGTTGACCTCTTTCCCACCACACCCCCCTCCAATTCATAGGTCCCGTACTAGCACCTCAGCCAAAAAATCTCCGGTACCAGTGGTGCCTGTAAGAGGTATGTGGAGTGTACCGGGCACCAGGGCAGCCAGTGTGACACGGAGCCAAAGCACAGCCAGTCCCACCCCTGTGAAGCACCAGAAGTTGGACAGTGCCCGACGGGAGAGGGTAAAGACTCCTGCCGGTAAAGCCGCTCACAAGGGTCCCGGGAGAGTGTTGAGTCAGCTGTGACTCCTCCCAAGGTGGGGAATGGGCAGAAGAAAGCGCCAAAGTCTGGGAAGAGCAGCACGGCGGAGAATGCCGCCATCATCCCCGCTGCCCAGGACGCCACCGCCAGCCCCATCGTCACTGGTCAGGAGACCACCGCCAGAGTCAGTGCCCAGGAGGGCAGCCCAATCGTCACTGGTCAGGAGACCACCGCCAGTGTCAGTGCCTAGGAGGGCAGCCCAATCGCCACCGGTCAGGAGACCACCGCCAGAATCAGTGCCCAGGAGGGCAGCCCAATCGTCACCGGTCAGGAGACCACCGCCAGAGTCAGTGCCCAGGAGGGCCCCGGCAGCTACAGCCCCGCTGGGCAATGAGGGACCGCCATGGCAAACACTGCTGCACAGGTCAGAGACAGCAAAGTCAAGCACCGCTGAACAGGGTAAAGACCGCCATGGCAAGCACCGCTGAACAGGGCAAAGACCGCCATGGCAAGCACTGCTGAACAGGTCAGAAACTGCTAAGTCAAGCACCGCTGAACAGGGCAAAGACCGCCATGGCAAACACCGCTGCACAGGTCAGAGACAGCAAAGTCAAGCACCGCTGAACAGGGCAAAGACCGACATGGCAAGCACCGCTGAACAGGACAAGCACCGCTGAACAGGGCAAAGACTGCCATGGCAAGCACCGCTGAACAGGTCAAGCACCGCTGAACAGGTCAGAAACTGCTAAGTCAAGCACCGCTGAACAGGGCAAAGACCGCCATGGCAAGCACTGCTGCACAGGGCAAGCACCGCTGAACAGGGCAAGCACCGCCAACTGAAGCACCGCTAGCCCATGTGCGGCTGGTACAGTGACGGAACTGGGACCGTCACGGGGAGAGTGATGCACTCTGGGCACCAGTCCCCCTCCAGAACCAGTGGAGAACAGCATCCACTACCTCAGTCCTTAACAGGATGAAGCACTCTGGGCACCAGTCCCCCTCCAGAACCAGCGGAGAACAGCATCTGCTACCTCAGTCCTTTACAGGATGAAGCACTCTGGGCACCAGTCCCCCTCCAGAACCATTGGAGACTGTCATCCACTTGTGAGACTGTGGCTTTGCACTCCCCAGGATGGTACAGTGGGCAAACCACCCACTGCAAAGACTTGTGAGAATGTGGCTTTGCACTCCACAGGATGGTACAGTGGGCAAACCACCAACTGCAAAGACTTGTGAGACTGTGGCTTTGCACTCCCCAGGATGGTACATTGGGCAAACCACCCACTGCAAAGACTTGTGAGACTGTGGCTTTGCACTCCCCAGGATGGTACAGTGGGCAAACCACCCACTGAAAAGACTTGTGAGACTGTGGCTTTGCACTCCCAGGATACATCAATGGGCATGGAGCCTCGTTGTGGATCTGGCGTGCTGCTGTCATCCGGCTGAGGTGCCCCCCCTTCCCTTCCCCCTGAGATGCCTGGTGTATTTCGATCTGATGCCCCTGCAGTGTTCTCTCTGTTTCTGGACAGGTATCGTGTGTGGGCCTCGCCCATGCATTTTGGGCCCAGTGGTCCACGGACATTGAATGGTGCATACCTGCACTACTAATCGTGATGTATAATTTTTTGAATGTGTATATATATCTGTATATATTAGCTTACTGTATTTTGATACATTACAATAGTTGAACTCATTTCCTTTTGTCTTTGCATTCTTCCGGGGGGGTTGGGGGTTGTTACTGTGATGTTTGGAAATGCATTGGTGTGTGTGTTGTAGTGTGCGAGGGTCGGGGTGGGGGTGGGGGTGTTGCGTGTGTGTGTCCCTGACTTTTGCCTCCCCTCTCCCCTATGTCGTAGGTGCAGTACTCACCGTTGTCTTCAGAGCCGGCGTTGATGATGATCGTACAGGAGCAGGAAGACTATCGCAGGGAGTATTTGGAGTTCCGGCTCCATGGTGCCCTCCTTCCTCGTGGAGTGTGTTAAGGTGAGCGTTTTCCCATTGAAATGGCTGTTTCCGCCGTGTTTTTATCCACGGTGAATCCGCCCCAGAAAAGGTGGCGGATTGGCCTGTTGTAATACTGTGGGCGGTACTTTGTCCTCCGCATGTCTGTTGGCGGTGAACGCCGCGATGCTTGTCTGTACCGCCGTGGCGGTCTGAGTGTTAAAGTGGCTGTCTTTGTTGGCGGTTTCCGCCACGGTCATAATTCCCTTTTTTTTCCGCCGGCCTGTTTGCGGTATTACCGCCTCTTTAACACCGTCCGCCAGGGTTGTAATGAACCCACAGATTTTAATTTTGGAAAATCAAGAACTTTGTGTTATTTAATATAGGGAACTGTAATTCTGTACTTTTTTCTTTTATTGGAAACAACCAGATGTTTTTTTGTGACTTGTAAAAACAATTGTTCTGTCACGACTTACGTGCTGCTTTACCCTGGAGGCCGGCAGAGCAAGTGGCGTGGATCCTGATCTTGAAGGTTCGGCCTTGGCCCAAGTAGGGGCAACTCTTTCTGGTAGCCACGGTGCTGCAGGCAATGGGTACGCCAAGAGCAGGCCGTGCCCCTCAGAAGGAGCGCCAGAGGGGAAAAACCCCTGAAAGGGGAAAAAAACTCCACAAAGAATGTTCCCAAAACAGGAACAAAAGCAAAGAGAATATCAGCAAGAGCAAATACATGAAAAAGTATTGTGAACTGATGAGAACCAGCACAGGAATACGAGGAAGCAGGAGCGAAGACACCATCCAAACAGAAAGTGTTGCAGCGCAAGGAGAGAAAGAATAACAGCCCTTAAATAACAACAAACAGGAAACAACCAACAGTAAGTAAAAGAACACCATCTTAGATAGGGAAAAGCACATAGAATAGAATGGACTAGGAACCATAGAGAATAGGGAACAAGGAATGCTGGGAAGAGAAAGGAAACATGGGAAGGAGTAAAAAACATAAAGGAAGCCACAACCAGATGTCCAAGAAAAGAAGAAAAGAACAGGTGAGTGGGGGGTTCCGACATACCTAAAGACGCGGTGCACAGCAAAAGAACGAGGGCCCATGCCCAATTTGGGGCCTCTGCAAGCACATAGCAGACTGGGGGTGCGTCGCGTCAGAGAAACGCATGCTGCGGCCCGAGCCGAATGTTCGGCTCGTGCCGCGCACAGCGGCGCGACATCTTCATGTAAGTAGAACTAAGAAATGTTGACTAACCTTTTTCTTTCCAGGTCTTCCCTACGGCACCCACCCTAATTTCCCTTTCCTCCATTTGGCCACATCAATACTCTGGTGAAATATAAAACTCAGAGTCGGTACTGCCAGATGGAGGGTGTCTTGAGAATATTTCTTCAGAGGAACTGGGCCTGATAGAAGCCCAAATTTATTTGTTTCCCCCAAATGGGCTTTTCAAGGTGTTATCCATTGAGTACTTGTGCAGGATCCTCGCAAATATGCAGAGAGAGATTAAAACTGAAGTGGATCAAATCCAAGGTCAATTGAGTACAGCTGGAGCCTCCCTGGTAACTGATGCATCAGTAGCTGTGGCATCAACTCCCCAGATGGTCTCAGTTAGCATTCCAGCTGCAGTACCGTTGGCTCCACCAGAGGTTTTAGAGAACCTGATTCTAACCCAGACCTTCCTTACCCAGGTACAACTCAATTTTACGCTTCGACCAACAGCCTTTCTAGATGCACAGTCCCCTATAGCCATCCTGATCTTGTACCTGAGTGGGAATGCAGCTGCCTGGGCTGTATCCTTGGGAAATTCTGATGCACCTCTTCTTTAAAGCTGGAGAGATTTTATAAAGGAATTTGAGAAAATGTTTGATAAACAAGTAGCCACAGCGTTGGAAAAAGAGCGTTGTTAGATTTAAACAAGGAGCTAAGGACCTGTTGGCATATATTGTCCAGTGTAACCACCTGATTGCTGAAACCAGCTAGCTGGAAGCTAAAATGTCTGCAATTTGCCATCTCAGACCTAGAGATGAGCAAAAAGACATTATAGTTTAGATGATCCTCAAATTCAGAATTATAGTGATTTGGTTGACTTTGCCCTATGCTTAGATCACAGACTATCTATTCGGAAAGGCAATATCAATCAATCAATCAATACACTTGTAGAGAGCACTACCCACCCGTAAGGGTCTCAAGGCGCTGAGGGGAGGGTGGGTGCTGCTACTGCTCAAATAGCCAGGTTTTGAGGCGCTTCCTGAAAGTCAGCAGGTCTTTGGTCTGTCGCAGGAGCAATGAAAGGGTAGGTGTAGGAAAGTACCATCTTGCCTGGCATGTTACCCCCATTTTTCACTGTATATATGTTGTTTTAGTTGTATGTGTCACTGGGACCCTGCCAGCCAGGGCCCCAGTGCTCATAAGTTTGCCTCACTGTGTTACCTGTGTATATGACTAACTGTCTCACTGAGGCTCTGCTATCCAGAACCTCAGTGGTTATGCTCTCTCATTTCTTTCCAAATTGTCACTAACAGGCTAGTGACCAATTTTACCAATTCACATTGGCATACTGGAACATCCTTATAATTCCCTAGTATATGGTACTGAGGTACCCAGGGTATTGGGGTTCCAGGAGATCCCTATGGGCTGCAGCATTTCTTTTGCCACCCATAGGGAGCTCTGACAATTCTTACACAGGCCTGCCACTGCAGCCTGAGTGAAATAACGTCCACGTTATTTCACAGCCATTTTCACTGCACTTATGTAACTTATAAGTCACCTATATGTCTAACCTTTACTTATTAAAGGTTGGGTGCTAAGTTACGTAGTGTGAGGACACCCTGGCACTAGCCAGAGTGCCCCCACATCGTTCAGGGCAAATTCCCCAGACTTTGTGAGTGCGGGGACACCATTACACGCATGCACTACACATAGGTCACTACCTATGTGTAGCTTCACAATGGTAACTCCGAATATGGCCATGTAACATGTCCAAGATCATGGAATTGCCCCCTCTATGCCATCCTGGCATTGTTGGTACAATCCCATGATCCCACAGGTCTGTAGCTCAGACCCGGGTACTGCCAAACTGCCTTTTCAGGGGTTTCACTGCAGCTGCTGCTGCTGCCAACCCCTCAGACAGGTTTCTGCCCTCCTGGGGTCCAGCCAGGCTTGGCCCAGGAAGGCAGAACAAAGGACTTCCTCAGGGAGAGGGTGTTAAACCCTCTCCCTTTGGAATAAGGTTTGAAGGCAGGGGAGGAGTAGCCTCCCCCAGCCGCTGGAAATGCTTTCATGGGCACAGATGGTGCCCATTTCTGCATAAGCCAGTCTACACTGGTTCAGGGACCCCTTAGCCCTGCTCTGGCGCGAAACTGGACAAAGGAAAGGGGAATGACCACTCCCCTGACCTGCACCTCCCCTGGGAGGTGTCCAGAGCTCCTCCAGTGTGCTCCAGACCTCTGCCATCTTGGAAACAGAGGTGCTGCTGGCACACTGGACTGCTCTGAGTGGCCAGTGCCACCAGGTGACGTCAGAGACTCCTTCTGATAGGCTCCTTCAGGTGTTGCTAGCCTATCCCCTCTCCTAGGTAGCCAAACACTCTTTTCTGGCTATTTAGGGTCTCTGTCTCTAGGGATTCCTTAGATAACGAATGCAAGAGCTCATCAGAGTTCCTCTGCATCTCTCTCTTCACCTTCTGCCAAGGAATCGACTGCTGACCGCGCTGGAAGCCTGCAAAACTGCAACAAAGTAGCAAAGACGACTACTGCAACCCTGTAACACTGATCCTGCCGTCTTCTCGACTGTTTTCCTGGTGGTGCATGCTGTGGGGGTAGTCTGCCTCCTTTCTGCACTAGAAGCTCCGAAGAAATCTTCCGTGGGTCGACGGAATCTTCCCCCTGCAACCACAGGCACCAAAGAACTGCATTATCGGTACTCTGGGTCTCCTCTCAGCACGACGAGCGAGGTCCCTTGATTCCAGCAACTCAGTCCAAGTGACTCCCACAGTCCAGTGACTCTTCAGTCCAATTTTGGTGGAAGTAAGTCCTTGCCTCCCCACGCCAGACTGCATTGCTGGGAACCGCGTCTTTTGCAGCTACTCCGGCCTCTGTGCACTTCCGGCGGAAATCCTTTGTGCACAGCCAAGCCTGGGTCCACAGCACTCTAACCTGCATTGCACGACTTTCAAAGTTGGTCTCCGGCGACGTGGGACTCCTTTGTGCAACTTCGGGTGAGCACCGTTTCACTCTTCTTCGTAGTGCCTGTTCCAGCACTTCTGCGGGTGCTGCCTGCTTCTGAGAGGGCTCCTTGTCTTGCTCGACGCCCCCTCTGTCCCCAGACGCAATTGGCGACATCCTGGTCCCTCCTGGGACACAGCAGCACGCAAAAACTCTTACCGCACGATTTTCAGCTAGCAAGGCTTGTTGGCTGTATTTACACAGGAAAACACTTTTGCACGACTCTCCATGGCGTGGGGGATCCATCCTCCAAAGGGGAAGTTTCTAGCCCTTGTCGTTCTTGCAGAATCCTAAGCTTCTACTGTCCAGTAGCAGCTTCTTTGCACCCACTGTTGGCATTTCTTGGGCATCTGCCCATCTCCGACTTGCTTGTGACTTTTGGACTTGGTCCCCTTGTTCCACAGGTACCCTCGTTTGGAAATCCATCGTTGTTGCATTGCTGGTTTGTGTCTTTCCTGCAGAATTCCCCTATCACAACTTCTTTGTCCTTTGGGGAACTTTAGTGCACTTTGCACTCACTTTTCAGGGACTTGGGGTGGGCTATTTTTCTAACCCTAACTATTTTCTAATAGTCCCAGCGACCCTCTACAAGGTCACATAGGTTTGGGGTCCATTCGTGGTTCGCATTCCACTTTTGGAGTATATGGTTTGTGTTGCCCCTATCCCTATGTGTCCCCCTTGCATCCTATTGTAACTATACATTGCTTGCACTGTTTTCTAAGACTATACTGCATATTTGTGGTATTGTGTACATATATCTTGTGTATATTTGCTATTCTCATACTGAGGGTACACTCTGAGATACTTTGGCATATTGTCATAAAAATAAAGTACCTTTATTTTTAGTATATCTGTGTATTGTGTTTTCTTATGATATTGTGCAAGTGACACTAGTGGTACTGTAGGAGCTTCACTCGTCTCCTAGTTCAGCCTAAGCTGCTCTGCTAAGCTACCATTATCTATCAGCCTAAGCTGCTAGACACCCTATACACTAATAAGGGATACCTGGGCCTGGTGCAAGGTGTAAGTACCCCTTGGTACTCACTACAAGCCAGTCCAGCCTCCTACAGTAGGTCTTGGTGGAGAGGTGGGAGAAGGATCTGCCTCCGGTGGTCGTTCTTCAGATGCGAGGGACGGTGGCGAGAGCGAGGTTAGCTGAGCGGAGTTGGCAGGAGGGGGTGTAGAAGGTGAGTCGTCTGTTGAGGTAGGCTGGACCGGTGTTGTGGAGAGCCTTGTGTGCGTGGGTGAGGAACTTGAAGGTTATCCTTTTGTTGATGGGGAGCCAGTGTAGGTCTCTAAGGTGGGGAGTGATGTGGCTGTGGCGGGGTGCGTCGAGGATCAGGGGTGTGGAGGCGTTTTGTATGTGTTGCAGTCATTTGAGGAGTTTGGCAGGGGCTCCTGCATAGAGGGCGTTTCAGTAGTCAAGTTTGCTGCTGACGAGGGCCTGGGTGACTGTTCTTCTTGTATCTGTGGGGATCCATCTGTAGATCTTGCAGAGCATGTGGAGGGTGTTGAAGCAGGATGAGGAGACTGCGCTGACTTGCTTGGTCATGGAGAGTGTTGAGTCGAGGATGACGCCCAGGTTGGGTGCGTGGTCGGTGGGTGTCGGGGCTGTTCCCAGAGCAGTCGGCTAACAGGAGTCGTCCCATGCTGAGGGGTTGGCGCCGAGGATGAGGACCTCCGTCTTGTCTGAGTTCAGCTTCAGTTTGCTGTTCGTCATCCATTCGGCGACGGCCTTCATTCCTTTGTGGAGGTTGGATTTGGCGGTGAGGGGGTCCTTGGTGAGGGAGAGGATCAGTTGGGGGTCGTCGGCGTAGGAGATGATGTTGAGGTTGTGTAGCTGGGGGACGTGGGTGAGTGGGGCCATGTAGATGTTGAATAGTGTAGGGCTGAGGGACGATCCTTGGGGGACGCCGCAGATTATCTTGGAGGCTTTAGATCGGAAAGGGGGGAGGCGGACGCTCTGCGTTCTGCCGGAGAGGAAGGAGGTGGTCCACTCCAGAGCTTTGTCCCGGATCCCTGCATTGTGGAGGCGTGTGCGTAGGGTGGGGTAGCAGACGGTGTCGAAGGTGGCAGAGAGGTCCAGGAGGATGAGGGCCGCGGTTTCGCCGTTGTCAAGCAGGGCCCTGTTGTCATCGGTGGCGGCGATGAGGGCAGTTTCAGTACTGTGGTTGCTGTGGAACCCTGACTGGGATGGGTCCAGGATGTTGTTTTCTTTGAGGTAGTGGGTCAGTTGTCTGTTGACAATCTTCTCAATGACCTTGGCCGGGAATAGGAGCATGGAGATGGGACAGAAATTCTTCGGGTCTCTTGGGTCCGCCATGGGTTTCTTGAGTTTGAGATTGATCTCAGCAGGCTTCCAGCTCTCGGGGTAGGTCGCAGTCTCAAAGGAGATGTTGGTGACTTTGCGGGGGTGGGGTGCGATGGTGGAACTGGCTTTGTTAAAGATGTGGTGCGGGGATGGGTCGGACGGCGATCCAGAGTGGACAGTGCTCATGGTTTTTATTGTGTCTGAGGAGTCAGTGGTTGACGGGGTGGTCTGGTTGTTGAAGCTGTCATGGATGTCTGTGATCTTGTGGTGGAGGAAGGTGGCAAGGGAGTTGCACAGATCTTGCGATGGTGGGATGTCGTTGGTGCTGGAACTGGGGTTGGAGAGTTCCTTCACGATGTTGAATAGTTCCTTGCTGTTGTGTGTGTTGTTGTCAAGGCGGTCTTTGAAGGAGGTTCTCTTGGCAGATCTGATGAGGTGATGGTGTTTGCGGATGGCTTTCTTGAAGGCAGCATGGTTGACTGGTGTCTGTTCATGGAGCTATTTTCTCTCCAGTTTCCGTCAGGTTTGCTTGGAGGCTCGGAGGTCCGAGGTGAACCAGCTGGCTCTCTTGCTGGCACCTCTGTTAGAGGGTTTATTGAGCGGGGCGAGAGTGTTGGCGCAGTCGTCGATCCAGCGCCAGAGGTTGCAGGCTGCGAGGTCGGGGTTGGTAGGTTTGGTGGGTGGTTTTCGGGCAAGGCTAGTGTTCAGCTGGTCTCCACTGACTTTGCTCCAGTTGCGGCGGGGATCTGTTGGGTGTGGTGGTGCCGGATGGTGAAGTGGATACAGCGGTGGTCAGTCCAGGGGAGTTCGGTGGTGTGGCTGAAGGTGACGTGGGGGCTAGCGGAAAAGACGGGGTCCAGCGTGTGGCCGGCAGAGTGTGTTGGTATAGTGACAAGCTATCTGAGTCTGAGGGTGGCGAGGTTGTCGATTAGGGTGGTGGAGTTGGAATCGTTGTTCTCCAGGTGGAAGTTCAGGTCGCCGAGGAGGATGTAGTCGGCGGAGGCTAGGGCGTGCCTGCTGACAAGGTCGGCGATGGAGTCGCAGAACTGAGGCCGTGGTCCGGGGGGTCTGTAGATGAGAGTTCCTCTGAGGGTGGTGTTGGGGTTGGTGTGGATCTGGAAGTGCAGGTGTTTGGCGGTGCTGAGGGTGTCGTCGGTGCAGGTCGTGACCCTGATGGTGTTCTTGTGGATGATGGCGATTCTGCCTCCGACTCCGTTGGTGCGATCCCTGTGGGTTATCTTGTAGCCATCTGGGATGGCTATGGCGATGTCCGGGGCCGAGGAGGCGTTCATCCAGGCCTGCATCAGGAAGGCGACGTCCGGGGTGGAGGTGTCGAGCAGGTCCCAGAGTTCTACGGCGTGTTTGCGTGCGGACTGGGCGTTTAGTAGGATGCATCGGAGGTAGTTGCGGTCTGTCTTGGCGGGTAGTTTGGCGATTTGGAGGCTGGTGAAGCTGCAGTTCCGGCAGGTGAAGGGTCCCTGGGTGTGCTTCTGGGAGGTCAGGGAGCAGGCATGTGATCGTCCAGTGTTGAGTGAGAGGAGGGTGCAGGCGGTGTAGTGGCGTTGGTTGCCGTGGCGGTCTTGGGGACCAGAGGTCCTGTTACTGAGTGCAGTCCAGACACGGACGGGCGCAGACGGGCTTGCCTTTGGTGCGGCTGTGCAGCAGCCACCATATAAGAGGAGGTGGAAGGGAGGGGCAGGTGGGAGGTCGTAGCGAGGCAGTGAATGGGCGAGCGGGGCCGCAGAGATGCAGCGGCGGGGAAAACAAAATTTAGAGCTGAGGTAGGGGGGAAGGGCCTTAGGGATGCAGAGGCAGGGAAAAACAAAATTTAGAGCCGAGGTGGGGGGGCGGGGCCGCAGGGACGCAGCGGCAGGGAAAACAAAATTTAGATCACAAGGCAGACCGGCACAAGGTGCAGTGGCAGCGGCAAGGGGAGCGATATGCCTGAGAGCAGGGTCAAGGGTCACTCCCTTCACGGTGCAGCGGCTGCCATATAAGGGGAGGTGGGAGCAGGGCGGCAAATGGGCGAGGGGGGGGTGGGGCCGCAGGGACGCTGTGGGGGAGAAAACAAAATTTCGAGCCGAGGTAGAGGGGCGGGGCCGCAGGGACGCAGTGGCAGGGGGAAACACAATTTAGAGCCGAAGTAGGGGGGCGGGCCGCAGGGCCGCAGCGATGGGGAAACAAAATTTAGATCACAAGGCAGACCGGCACAAGGTGCAGTGGCAGCGGCGAGGGGAGCGACCTGCCTGAGAGCAAGAGATGAACAGCCAGAATCTTGAGTCTTTCCTCGCTCCAGGGACAAGGTTGCTGATTCTCCCAATAATGAAACTATGGAATCTATAGAAATAGGAGGTGTCCGTGGTCCTTCTAATGTGGAAGAAAAAGAATTATGAGGTAAGAAAGGCCAATGTAGGAAGTTGGCTCTGTATGTACTATATCAAAGTAAGAGATAGTGTGCACAGAGTCTAAGGGTTCCTCTTAGAGGTAAGATAGTGGCAAAATTAGATAATTCTAATGCTCTATTTTGTGGTAGTGTGGTTGAGCAGTACCCCAGAGGGTAGTGTTAAGCATTTGCTGTACACACACAGGCAATAAATGAGGAACACACCCTCAAAGACAACCCCAGGCCAATAGTTTTTATATAGAAAAATATATTTTCTTAATTTATTTTTAGAACAGCAAGTTCAAGATTTGAAGTAAATACATAAAATGCAAGGTACTCTACACAGGTAAGTTAGGAACCTTGAATTAGAGCAATAATATTTACAGTTTTTGTTAAAATGGCAATAAGCTGCTTTAAAAGTAGACACACTGCAAAAATCAACAGTTCCTGGGGGAGGTAAGTATTGGTTAGATTGTGAGGTAAGTAAGACACTTACAAGTCTCAGTTCCTGGGCATAGGCAGCCCACCGTTGGGGGGACCAAGGTAACCCCAAAGTTACCACACCAGCAGCTCAGGGGCGGACAGGTGCAGAGGTCAAATAGGTGCCCAAACTTATCCTCATACTGAGGGTACTCACTGATATACTTTTGGCATATTGTCATAAAAATAAAGTACCTTTATTTTTAGTAACTCTGTGTATTGTGTTTTCTTATGATATTGTGCATATGACACCAGTGGTATAGTAGGAGCTTTATATGTCTCCTAGTTCAGCCTAAGCTGCTTTGCCATAGATACGTTCTATCAGCCTAAGCTGCTAGAAACACCTCTTCTACACTAATAAGGGATAACTGGACCTGGCACAAGGTGTAAGTACCTCTGGTACCCACTACAAGCCAGGCCAGCCTCCTACAGGAGTCAGAAGTAAAGATGGAGAGCACAAGTGGCGTAGTAACGGTGCCATGGGTCCTGGGGTAAAAAAAGGAAAATGGTTGACTTAAATTTTGGTGGGAAAACAGAGCAGTTTTAGAGTTGAGTAGGTCCATAGGTCTCTGGGCCCCGGTGCCACTGCACCTGTTGCTCCATTGATAACTAGGTCTCAGGAGAGAAAGCGGATGGGGCAGAAAAAGACAAAAGGAAGAAATAGAAGGGGTAGCAAAGAAATGAAAGAAAGAAGGGAAAGAAAGAACAAGAAAATGAAAACAACTAAAAGTAGAAACAAAACAACCATGTGAGAGCAAAGAAAAAAGGGAAGGAAGCTAGCGAACGAAAGACAAAGAGGAAAAAAAATGAAAGAAGTGTGAAAAGAAAGAGAACGTTAGAGAAAAAAAGAGAGATGGCGAGGGAAGCGAAAGAGCCAGGACATGTATGTACTAACAGACACAGAACGGGAAAACCACTTTCACACTTCGGCCTGACTAGTAACTTGTGGCTTCCACGTATAGACGGGAAAAAGAGGGATTTATAGTAAAACGTGAATTGACACATACAGATAAGAAAAACACCAGAGAAAGGAAGGAAGATCTGAAAAAAATGGAGAGAATGCTCCGAGTCAAAGAAAGAGCAAATAAAAACGACAAAGAAAGAATGAAGAGAAGGGAAAAAATAGTGAAAGAATAAACATCTGATGAAGAAAAAAGAGAGGAACTAAACAAGGAAAGAAATACCCAAGTTTTTGTGAATTTGAAAGAGGAGGCAGCAAGAAGAAGAGAGAAATAAAAAAAGGGGATGAGTAGAAGAATACAGTTGAAAGAAAGAATGAAACTGTTAATATATGGATTTTAAGAGCTGGAAAGAAAGGGGTGAAAGCTGGAAAGAAAGAAAGCTGGGGAGAAAGAAAACATTGAGAGTAAACAGAGTAAAGCAAAGAACGGAGTGAGATAAGTCAAACAGACCCTCCCAAATAAAGGTGGCAGCTAAGAATAGATTTAATTGGCTCCCCACCTCCTCAAACAGAAGTCAGAGTGTGGAACAGCAGGGGGCGCTGCAGAAGAGCAGGAGGTGCATTAACAGAGTTGTATGTGAACCCCAATACAGCAATATTGGGGCGCTTCAGATCCAGATTTGGGGCACAGAGCTGTGTCCCAGCCCAGTGCTGGAATAACAGAAAGGCATTGGGTGACGAATGAGAAACAGAGCGCTGTATAATTCCTGGTAATGGGGTGCTGCGGGCTAGGGTTGAGGTACACTGACAGAGTTGTATGTGGGCTGCAGTACTGGAATAGTAACGGGCAGGTCAGAAGTGAGGTATGTTAATGGAGCTGTGTGTGGAACCTAGTATTGGGGTGCCAGTGTTGTCCAGTGTTATCCTGGAGCTGCCCTGGTGAAGCTGCGAGTGTGGCGTTAGATGTTAGACTTGAGGTGCACCGACTGAGCTGTGTTTTGCTCCTTTGGGCCCAGTATTGGCTTGGCAGTGGGACTGAATATTAGAATTGAGCTGCTGTGATAGAACTGTATGTGAGCGGGGTCCCAGTAAAGGAAAGGAAGAGACCTCGCCGGGGTAGAATTGAGGTGCACTGATGGAGCTGCATCCGAGGGCCTAGAACTGGCAGAGTGTACTAACTGTAAGAACTGTGGTGCTCTGGCAGACAGCGTGTGTGGGGTTCTGGTACGGACATGGCTGAGGGGCTTGAAGTGTGTGAACTGAAGTGCACAGATGGAGCTGCACCCGAGGTCCCAGTACTGGAACAGCAGTGTATACTGACTGTAACATCCAAGGTGCTCTCGCTGGACAGTGTGTGTTGGGTTCTGGCACGGCTGAGGGCTTGGAGTGTGTGAACTGAGTTGCACTGATGGAGCCTGAGGCCCCAGTACTGGATCAGCAGTGTGTACTGACTGTAAGAACTGAGGTGCTCTGGCAGACAGAGTTTGTTGGGTTCTGGTATGGGCAGGGCTGAGGGGCTTGGAGGGTGTGAACTGAAGTGCACGATGGAGCTGCACTCGAGGTCCCGGTACTGGAACTGCTATGTGTACTGACTGTGAGAACTGAGGTGCTCTGGCAGACAGCGTGTGTGGGGTTCTGGCATGGATGAGGGCTTGGAGTGTGTGAACTGAGGTGCATTGATGGAGCTGCGAGTGGGATCCCAGTATGGCGCAGAAGAGGGCACTGTCTGTAAGGATTACGGAGCCCTGGTAGAGCTGGGTGCCTAGGCTATAAGCAATTACAAGCGATCCTCGGCCCATGCTCTCTGCACTCAGGCAGTAAAGAAAACCCAAGTCAAGGAAGGGCAAGAGCCAGGCAGCTAAGAGAGGGTGCAGAGAGCCCACAAAGACCAAATGTGACCAAGATAACAGCCTGATTTATAGGCTTGTTTACAACTAAACTCAGAGGAAGAATGCTCTGCAAATGAAAAGGGGAGCTTCTCTGGACAGTAGCAGGAAACAAAGTAAAAAAAAGACCCTTGCAGACCAGATAAACAGGACTAAGCATAATTATATGGTAGTTGGTCCCTGCTCTGACACAGAAGAAGGAGGGACAAAGAGGCATGACTGACCACTAGAAAGCAAGGATTTTTAAATGACACTGAAACTAACAAATGAAATAGCTGGAAGCCCACAGAAGAAGTATACTTAAAAGTATACAAGAGGACGGACGCTTACGCTCGATCTAAAAATGAACTTAAGAAATTTTCATTACCAAGACATGTAAAACTTAAAAATACATGTCCAATTTTTTAAATACACTGCACACTGCCATGTGGGCTGTTTAGGGCCTACCTTAGGGGTGACTTATATGTATTAAAAAGGAAGGTTTAGGCCTGGCAAAAGTTTAATTTTGCCAGTTCAAAAATACAGTCTAAAACTGCACACACAGGCTGCAATGACAGGCCTGAGACATGTTTAAAAGGCTACTTAGGTGGGTGGCACAATCAATGCTGCAGGCCCACGAGGAGCATTTAATTTACAGGCCCTGGGCAAATGTACTACTACTTTACTAGGGACTTATACACAAATTAAACATGCCAATTAGGTGTCAGGCAATGTTAGCATTTTGAAAGGCAAGAGCACGATTGCTTCAGCACTGGTTAGCAGTGGCAAAGTGCACAGAGTCCTAAAAGCCAACACACATGGGTTCAGAAAATAGGAGGGTGAAGGCAAAAAGTTTGGGGGTGACACTGCAGAAAGCGCCGAGTCTAACAGTGTCTGAATCCAAAGTATGTGAAACTCTCCTCTTGTTGTAATTTAATAGCGATTAGATTAAGCGTTAGCAGAAGACATCTTGTATTCAGCAACTGTTGTGAACATTTGGCGGAATCCATTTTGTATTCATGGCAGCCATTTTCTCTCCCATGTGCTCTGTCCTACCTTTCTGTTAACTACTCTTGAAAATCTGTCTAGTGACAAGTTATATTTAGCATCTCCCACTTTCGCACATGGCCAGTAAGATCTGCAGCTGTTAGTAATCAGTAACATACAGTAATGTGTCAACTAGTCCTTGAAACTGTTAGCCCCTCCTACCTGTCGACTGTGCATTTCCATATGACCTTACATGTATGTAAGTCTTGCTTCTATAATTGTACCACCTTCTTTTAGCCCCTGCGTGGGTATAAAAGGACCATGCTCTCTTAGTTCAGTGTGCTACTTCAAACATTACCGAAGGGTGCTGTTTGAACTGTAGTACCACCTCATGAGGTTTAATAAACGTTGTCTTTTATTTCAGGTTCTGTGCCAACTTCTTCCTATATGGTCTGAGGACTTTGTGCAGAGAAGGGCGAACCCCTTGCACTAGTAGGCCTTGCTGAGGCTTACTTCAACAAATTGGCGCCCGAACAGGGACTCATCGGCGACTTGGTCGCCCGACAGATTGGTCGCGACGAAGGATTGGGATCTCGCTGCGAACGATCAATGCCTGAGGAGACCCGAGTCTTGGCAACCACAGCGTTTTTCCCTTCTTTCTGATTTGACCATCCAGGTGGCGCCGGTCCTCGACTGAGATCCTTTTTGTTCATTCTTAATGCAGTGACCATTTAGTCGATTTTAGAACTTGGCAGTTGGAACCTGGACATCCTGTGATTGGTAAGAGCCGTTTTACGGCACTTGCTGTGCGTTTTGATGCCTTTGTTTGGTAATGAAGTTTAGCACTACTTACTGTGGCTCTCGTGTTTTGGGTGACTAGTCAATTTGTGTCCTTTGAATTGATATATAAATTGCAATTTATATAGGCAGGTAATGAGGAGAATTTTCTCCAATTTAATTTTGATTTGAACGTCACCTTAAGTGCTACTTTGATTATAATATTGCATATTCTGCACTATTTTTGGCATGCCTGTTTTTAGCGCACTTCGTAGGATGTGTTGCTTTTGTAATGGTACCAATTTGAGACTGGAAGAATCGCAACCGGCACCCCCAGAGGGAACGCCCAATAGAGATATGTATGTTAAATATGGTCTTTCTTTTATAATGTACAGCACATTATGGAATAAATACACTTGTGCGGATCTTGAGTAATGTTGGCCTATGCATGGGTCATTTGATTTGCGAAAGATTGAGTATGTGGAACAATGTATGTGTAAGCGAAGGTCTAGGCAAGATATGTTTGACTGTGTACGAATGTGGGAGAAAGAAGTGCGTGGACGAGTGAAGCGTGAGCAAGCCTTGCTTGAGAAAGAGCAGCGGAAGAATGTATATGTGAAAGCATTGGAAATGAGAAAGAAAGAAATAAATGACTTAAAGGAGCTAGAAGAGAAAGAACGTAAATTACAGGTAACTGGTCAATACACCGTTAGGCAACCTCTCTATCCTATCCTTAATAAACCACATGATTATTTTTTGTTACTAGATCGCCCTCCACCTCCGTATGTCGTTCCTTCTGCCCCTTATGAGTTAGCTAAGGTCTCCGGTTCGGAGCAAGAGAAGATATGAGACAGTCGCTCTATGTTGCCTGCTGACCGTGCGTCTGAGCTTAGATCTATTGCTCGTAAAACAATTCGTAGCGTTGTCTCTGCTTCTGAACTTTTAGACAACATGAAAGGGTGGACGGAAAAGGAGCAGCAATATTTTACTGAGGCATTTGGCACAGATTTATTGAACTATATCGGAGATATTCTGATGAGTTAGAGCCCGATGATGTAGCAGCTGATCATAAGCAAATGCGTGATGGTCTTTTTGTTTTCTCCCAGGTGGCTGATGCAATCAGGCGTTTGGTGAAATTATGTGTTGTGGCAGTCCGTTTGCAAGAGGAGAACAGGGCCGTGGACGTAGTTGCACGGACATCTCAAACCGGCGGGGTGCAAGCTTCCATCTTCGGAACAGATAAGACTATGATAGTTCACGCGAAACCAATGCGGGAGGCCACGCCTTTGCATGTTCCTCCTAAAGGATTGGGTACAAGTGATGATAAAACTTCTGTTGATGCTAAGGGTTATTTTATTTATAATTGGGTGTATACTCCTTGGAATAGGGCAGATGTAATGGCACTTAAAACAGCATTACCTGACCCGCGGAAAAATCCAGCCGCCTTTTATGAGGAAGTTGAGGGAGCAATTAGTTCTTGTACTATGACTTTGGCTGACATTGATTTATTTTTCAGATTGATATTACTGCCAGATATGTGGAGAACTGTTCATAAAGTTGATGATCGTGTAGTTTTTGGGGCGTCATGGAAAGAATTAGAACAGATGGACGGGGATAGGGAACCTGCGAAAAAGCCATATCAGTTGATTCTAGATCTTCCCGCAGCCATATTAGTTAAATTAAAAATGATTATTCCCCCTAAACAGATAGATTGGACTGTTTTAGCATCTTGTAAGCAAAAGGCAGATGAATCGGTCTCTGATTTCTTTACACATTTGAAGAAGCATTTCATGATTTTAGCGGCCAGTTACTGTCAGATGATACGGGCAGACATTTGTTTGTCGGTAAATATGTTGCAAATCTGTTACCAGGAATATCTAGTCGTCTAAAAGCTAGTGAAAGTTCATGGACTACCTCTACTCCGGTTTCTCTTTTGACTATTGCTCAGTATTATGAACGTCAGGAATTAGAAGCAAAAGGTAGCGAGGATAAAAAGATTAAGAATTAAAGACAAAGGTTATGTTGGCTCAAGCTTATGGTCCGCCTTTTAGAGGTAGTGATAGAGGTGGACGTGGATCTTATGGTTCTTGTTACACTCGTTCGAATTTGTCTGTTGATCAGTGTGCGTATTGTAAGAAATTTGGGCATTGGGCTGCCGATTGTCCAGCACTACGAGTTCAGCAGTGTTCACGTGGTCGGGGACAAATGAGAAATCGCTCAGGATATTCAGGGCCTAGAAGAAGCACGAATTATCATGCTAGGGTTGATGCTAATGTACGAGGGCAGGATGGGTTTAACACTTTTGATAGACGGAACCAATACCAGATGTTTAACTATGTGCAGCCTAATTTCCAAGATTCTGCTTATGCATAGGATTGCCTAGGATGGGGTAAGGAATCAGTTGAAGTTCCAGTAGATCAGAGGGGTCCCTATGTTACAGCACATGTTTTGGGTTCTACTGATCAGTTTCTGGTTGATACAGGAGCTACTCGTAGCGCCTTGTCTAAACAATTGATTCCAAGGGCTCCCCTGTCTGGCTTAACCATTACATCCATTGGTTTAGATGGAACACCTTCCCCTAGCCCATTGTCACAACCACTTGCATTCCATGTTGATAAATGTACTGCTCCATGTCCATTTTTGCTTTCTCCAAATACACCAGACAATATTGTGGGTCTTGATATGCTCAAGTATTTCAGGGCTACAATACGATGCTCTGCTGAAGGGGTGCGTGTTATTTTAAATGATAATCATCCTTTGATGGAAAGAGTTTGTCTTGTTAAAGAGGATATTGCATTAGCTTCACTCCCTAGTACTTTGTGGGCTACTTCAGATACTGATGTGGGACAAATGATTATTCCACCGGTACATATTAGTGTCAAGGAGGGAGCTGTATTGCCACGTTTGCCTCAATGCAAATTTTCACAGGAGGGCGAAGAAGCACTCACATGAATTGTGCATGATCTTATTGCAGTTGGAGTTGTTGAGGAAGTTCCGTATAATGTTTGTAACAGTCCGATTCTTCCTATTCTGAAAAAGGATACTGATACTAGGATTTACCGATTCATTATTGATTTACGAGAAGTCAATAAGATTGTGATACCACAATATCCTGTGGTATCTGACAGCACAACACTTCTTACTTTGGTTCCCCCGACAGCAACTACGTTCTCTGTGATAGACTTGAAGAATGCTTTCTTTTCGATCCCTATTCATCCTGACAGCCAATATTTGTTTGATTTTACTTTGAATAAATGATCATGTAGATTTTGCAGAGTTGCTCAAGGCTATACTGAGAGTCCTAGTATTTATAGTCAAGCATTAAAACGATAACTTGATTCTTTTGTTTTGCCTGAAGGTCTGGCTCTCATACAATATGTCAATGATATTTTGTTGGCAGCTGATATCCCTGAGCAATGTGAAAAGTGCACTTTGTACTTACTTTCTTTTCTTGCTTCACACCATCATAAAGTGTCATGAAAGAAATTGCAATATTGTAGACCAAATGTAACCTATTTAGGTCACCTGTGCACTTACATCAGATCGTATTCAAGCAATTTTAGACACACCAGTACCCTCTACTCAGAAAGATGTTCGTGCATTCCTTGGTCTTACTTCTTTTTGTAGGCAATGGATATTAGGGTTTTCACACATTGTCAAACCTTTGCTAGCACTTTTGACTAAAGATACTCCAGTGCCTCTCCCATGGACAGATGAATGTGAGACTGCTTTCCGGCAGCTACGACAAGCCCTTTGTTCAGCACCAGTGTTAGGTTCTCCAGATTACATGAAGCCTTTTGCACTTTACGTACATGAGAAAGATGGATGTGCATTGTCAGTTTTAGTACAGACACATGGCGATAATCAGCGTCCCTGTGCATATTTTTCAGCAGTACTTGATCCCGTCGCTCGAGCGTTGCCTGGGTGTTTTCGTTCAGTTGCCGCAACAGCTGTGTCAATACGTCAGAGTGAAGGGATAGTTTTGTCACATAAGCTGTTGGTGTTAGTATCCCATGCGGTTGATGCTCTTTTAAATCAAACAAAGACACAACATTTAACTAGCGCTCACCTGACAGGATATGAATTGACATTGTTGGCTCCTCACATTACACTGAAGAGATGTGCAACACTAAATCCAGCCACTTTGTTGCCATATCCGGTGACTCAGCCTCAGTCACAAGAAACACATGATTGTATATTCCTTACCGAAGAACAGACAAAGGGTCGTATTGATTTACAAGATACACACCTTCCAGATGTAGACGGGGAATTGTGGGTTGATGGGTCTTGTTTGAAGTTGCCAGACGGTACGACCTCAGCTGCATATGCAATCACCACAATACACACGGTAGTGGATACAGTGTGAGAAAGTAGCCTCTTTCTAGCCTTGTAACCCCCACTTTTAGCCTGTTTGTGAGTGTATGTCAGGGTGTTTTCACTGTCTCACTGGGATCCTGCCAGCCAGGGCCCAGTGCTCATAGTGAAAACCCTATGTTTTCAGTATGTTTGTTATGTGTCACTGGGACCCTGCTAGCCAGGACCCCAGTGCTCATAAGTTTGTGACCTATATGTATGTGTTCCCTGTGTGATGCCTACCTGTCTCACTGAGGCTCTGCTAACCAGAACCTCAGTGGTTATGCTCTCTCTGTACAAATTGTCACTAACAGGCTAGTGACCAATTTCACCAATTCATATTGGCATGCTGGAACACCCTTATAATTCCCTAGTATATGGTACTGAGGTACCCAGGGTATTGGGGTTCCAGGAGATCCCTATGGGCTGCAGCATTTCTTTTGCCACCCATAGGGAGCTCTGACAATTCTTACACAGGCCTGCCACTGCAGCCTGAGTGAAATAATGCACACATTATTTCACAGCCATTTTCACTGCACTTAAGTAACTTATAAGTCACCTATATGTCTAACCTTTACTTAGTAAAGGTTGGGTGCTAAGTTACTTAGTGTGTGGGCACCCTGGCACTAGCCAAGGTGCTCCCACATCGTTCAGGGCCAATTCCCCGGACTTTGTGAGTGCGGGGACACCATTACACGCGTGCACTACACATAGGTCACTACCTATGTGTAGCTTCACAATGGTAACTCCGAATATGGCCATGTAACATGTCTAGGATCATGGAATTGCCCCCTCTATGCCATCCTGGCATTGTTGGCACAATCCCATGATCCCATGGGTCTGTAGCTCAGACCCGGGTACTGCCAAACTGCCTTTTCAGGGGTTTCACTGCAGCTGCTGCTGCTGCCAACCCCTCAGACAGGTTTCTGCCCTCCTGGGTCCAGCCAGGCTTGGCCCAGGAAGGCAGAACAAAGGACTTCCTCAGAGAGAGGGTGTTACACCCTCTCCCTTTGGAAAAAGGTGTGAAGGTAGGGGAGGAGTAGCCTCCCCCAGCCACTGGAAATGCTTTCATGGGCACAGATGGTGCCCATTTCTGCATAAGCCAGTCTACACCGGTTCAGGGACCCCTCAGCCCTTTCTCTGGCACGAAACTGGACAAAGGAAAGGGGAGTGACCTGACCTGCACCTTCCCTGGGAGGTGCCCAGAGCTCCTCCAGTGTGCTCCAGACCTCTGTCATCTTGGAAACAGAGGTGCTGCTGGCACACTGGACTGCTCTGAGTGGCCAGGGCCAGCAGGTGATGTTAGAGACTCCTTCTGATAGGCTCCTTCAGGTGTTGCTAGCCTATCCTCTCTCCTAAGTAGCCAAACCCTCTTTTCTGGCTATTTAGGGTCTCTTTTTTGGGGAATTCCTTAGATAACGAATGCAAGAGCTCATCAGAGTTCCTCTGCATCTCTCTCTTCACCTTCTGCCAAGGAATCGACTGCTGACCGCGCTGGAAGCCTGCAAAACTGCAACAAAGTAGCGAAGACGACTACTGCAACTCTGTAACGCTGATCCTGCCGCCTGGTGGTGCATGCTGTGGGGGTAGTCTGCCTCCTCTCTGCACTAGAAGCTCCGAAGAAATCTCCCGTGGGTCGACGGAATCTTCCCCCTGCAACCGCAGGCACCAAAGAACTGCATTACCGGTACCCTGGGTCTCCTCTCAGCACGACGAGCGAGGTCCCTTGAATCCAGCAACTCTGTCCAAGTGACTCCCACAGTCCAGTGACTCTTCAGTCCAAGTTTGGTGGAGGTAAGTCCTTGCCTCCCCACGCCAGACTGCATTGCTCGGAACCGCGTCTTTTGCAGCTACTCCGGCCTCTGTGCACTTCCGGCGGAAATCCTTTGTGCACAGCCAAGTCTGGGTCCACGGCACTCTAACCTGCATTGCACGACTTTCTAAGTTGTCCTCCGGCGGCGTGGGACTCCTTTGTGCAACTTCGGGTGAGCACCGTTTCACTCCTCTTTGTAGTGCCTGTTCTGGCACTTCTGCGGGTGCTGCCTGCTTCTGAGAGGGCTCCTTGTCTTGCTTGACGCCCCCTCTGTTCTCAGACACAATTGGCGACATCCTGGTCCCTCCAGGGCCACAGCAGCATCCAAAAACCCTTACTGCATGATTTGCAGCTAGCAAGGCTTGTTTGCGGTCTTTCTTCAGGAAAACACTTTTGCACGACTCTTCACGACGTGGGACATCCATCCTCCAAAGGGGAAGTTTCTAGCCCTTGTCGTGCTTGCAGAATCCTCAGCTTCTACTGCCTAGTAGCAGCTTCTTTGCACCCACAGCTGGCATTTCCTGGGCATCTGTCCATCTCCGACTTGCTTGTGACTTTTGGACTTGGTCCCCTTGTTCCACAGGTCCTCTCGTCTGGAAAACCATCGTTGTTGCATTGCTGGTTGGTGTCTTTCCTGCAGAATTCGCCTATCACGACTTCTGTGCTCTTTGGGGAACTTTAGTGCACTTTGCACTCACTTTTCAGGGTCTTGTTGTGGGCCATTTTTCTAACCCTCACTGTTTTCTTACAGTCCCAGCGACCCTCTACAAGGTCACATAGGTTTGGGGTCCATTCGTGGTTCGCATTCCACTTTTGGAGTATATGGTTTGTGTTGCCGCTATCCCTATGTGTCCCCATTGCATCCTATTGTAACTATACATTGTTTGCACTGTTTTCTAAGACTATACTGCATATTTTTGGTATTGTGTACATATATCTTGTGTATATTTGCTATCCTCATACTGAGGGTACTCACTGAGATACTTTGGCATATTGTCATAAAAATAAAGTACCTTTATTTTTAGTATATCTGTGTATTGTGTTTTCTTATGATATTGTGCAAGTGACACTAGTGGTACTGTAGGAGCTTCACTCGTCTCGTAGCTCAGCCTAAGCTGCTCTGCTAAGCTACCATTATCTATCAGCCTAAGCTGCAATACACCCTATACACTAATAAGGGATACCTGGGCCTGGTGCAAGGTGTAAGTACCCCTTGGTACTCACTACAAGCCAGTCCAGCCTCCTACATACAGCTCGTATACCACAGAAGTCAGCTCAAGCAGCTGAACTAATTGCGTTGACACAAGCATGTGAGCTTAGGACTTATGTGTGAACATTTATACAGACAGCCGCTATGCTTTTGGAGTGTCTCATGATTTTGGTTTGCTTTGGAAGGAGAAAGGCTTTCTCACATCCCACGGGATGCAGATAATGCACGTAGAATTAGTGCATAACCTCTTGACTGCATTGACATATCCCAAGAAACTAGCTATGGTGAAATGTAGTGCACACAAGAAATCGACCGATAAGATAGGGCAAGGTAATGCCCTTGCGGACCGAGTAGCACATGAGATTGCGATGCAGCGAAGTACTACTTCTATGTATGTAGTGAAGTCACAAGCTGAACGTTGGCATAATGCTAGACAAGACGTATTAGATATACAGAAATCTGCTTCTGTGAAAGAACGAGAGCAATGATCTGAAGAAGGAGAATTGGATGATGAGGGCTGTTGGCGGAATAAGCAGATGGATACATGGAAATTGCCTATAGCTTTTGTACAACCTATGGTTCAGATGGCACATGGGCTGGCACATGTTGGAGCTTCAACAATAACGAAGTTGCTTACGCAAGTTTGGGAGCATCCAGAAATTTCCAGTACAGCTAAGAGAGTAGTAGTCTTGTTTGATCTGTTTACAAGACAATCCTGGAAAAGGGACACGTACTCCTGCGGGAGGGTTTGCTACACCAACTGCACCTTTTGAAGTTCTACAAATGAATTATATTCAGCTTGAACGCTGCAACAATTTAAAGTATGTCTTGGTGGTGGTATGTGTCACCAGTAAATGGATAGTGGCGTACCCCACAAAGGATAATACTGCCATTACCACAGCGAAGGTGCTTTTGAAAGAATTTTTCCCTAGGTTTGGTGTTTGCAGACTTTTATGGAATGATAACGGACCTGATTTTGTTGGGGAAGTTATTAAGTATGTCCTGAAAGGATTAGGGATCAAACAGAAGTTCCATGCGGTTTTCCACCCACAATCAGCAGGGTTGGTGGAAGGGTATAATGCTACTTTGAAGCTGAAGTTAGCGAAGATACAGGCTTCCACATCCTTAACTTGGCCGGATGCATTACCGTTGGCATTATTGTCTATTAGGTCAGTGCCACACTCTCGAATCAGCCTTACTCCATTCGAAATAGTGTTTGGAAGGAAAATGAATATTTGGGGAGTTCCTAAGCCAAATTCTGTATACAATGTACCTTGTGTCCTGATGAATGATTATTTGGCACAGTTAACCGCCAATTTGGTTTCTATTCATCAACAGGTTTGACAAGCACTTCCTGACAGATCTACAGGTGAAGGCCATGAACTCCAACCTGGTGACCAGGTGATGATTAAGTCCTTTGAAAGATCAAGCAGCTTGGAACCAAGGTGGCGAGGCCCCGAACAGGTTCTCCTTGCGACAAGGAGAGTGCTACCTACCTTGGTGGAACCTGCTGTGCTGACCGATCATCGAGAGATTTTGACTACGGAGAAAGGCCGTGCTATATCACCTGACGAATCTGTGGAGTTCTTCCTGGACCATATGATTTCTGGAATGTCGCGATATAATTTGAGACTGAGGAAAGACCCCGTAGTGCTGGAGAAAACTGGTTGAGCTACCGCCCTGGGTTAGTGAAACAGAGAGCCAATGTGGCAAGGGGGGGGATCAGCCATGCATTAGAGTAGTGACACCCGTCTTGGCCCGTGGTAAAGAAATCAGCGGCTGCCCAGGGATAAGAGCTCCAACAATTGTTTTTAATTAATTTCTGAAAGGGTCGATTATCACTGTTGCTAAAATGAATAACAAACTGATCATTAGTACTATGGGGTTTGTTGTTGTTTTGGTGGTTATAGCAATAATCACCTGGTTTGTTGAAAAGAAGGCTCCTACTCGTGAGTTTTTTGTTGCCACTATTCCAGTACCAGAGGATCACTATTACTTTACGCTTCCCTATCAGGAGCAGAAGCACCGTCAATCGTACTTCAATAATACTTTCATTCAGATGTTGCATCATACTCATAAAGCTACAAATACTACTAACTGTTGGGTATGTGGTATGATACCTGCGCATCAAAAGAAAGGAGGAACACCTTTCATTCCTCTTCCTTTTTCACACAATGGTTCTTGTCAAGCTTGGTACATGCTTTTGTTTACATCTGGAAAACGTACAGAGGGCGGACTTCTTTTTCGCCTTAATAAAGTGTGCTACCAAGACAAAGATGGGTATCCCCAAGCCAAAGGAACTAAATGGGAATGGGAAGAGTATCAACCGGACAATGTTTCAATACCATATGTCTTCACAAATATAAGAGACTCTGACAACAAAGAACAATTTGTGATTTCTGTTACAAAAACTAAAGCAGATTTATGTATACGTAGCATTGGGCGAATTCCAGTAGGGATAAGCGATTGTATCTTGATTTTAACTATTGAGGGTGTAAATAATAGTAGTTTCACAGCTTCACATAATACATATGTTGTTTGTGGTAACTATGGATATTACCAACTACCTGTTGGGTGGTCAGGTGTGTGTTATGTATCTTTTCTGTTACCCTCTGTGTTTTTGGCCCCTGCATCATATCACTGAGATTTTAAACTGTTCAATTACATCATTAAAAATTGATATAAAAGGACAATTAGTACAAATGAGGTAGACCAAACGGACACTAGCCTGCAACAATATGTTGATTTTAATTTAGGGTTGTTCTCCTTTGTGGGTGCTGCGTTAAACAGTAGGAAAGTGAGATGATTGACTAGGGTTGTGGAAGCTGTTACCAATCAGGCAGCTCTGGCACTTGGGAATATTACTGAGGAGCTCCAAATTGCGAGGATTGTAGCGCTCCAAAATTGTATGGTACTAGATGTGATATTAGCTGATCGAGGTGGAGCATGTCGCATCATCGGTAGTAGTTGCTGTGTTTTTATTCCAGATCACTCACCTTCAGTATATGATGCAATATCTAAATTGCATAAAATTGCTGCAGAAAGCCACACAGAGACTGGTACTTGGACTTTTTCTGGATGGTTTTGGGCTCTTGTTTCCGCTTGGGGCTGGAAACTACTGACTATCCTGTGTGTAATGATTGCAATATTTTTCACATGCTGTATCTGTATTCAGTGTGGTCCAATGTTCTGCTCCTTGTGTGTTACTGCGTGTATGCCTACCAAAAGAAATATTACAGAAATGAAAGCACAACACATGTTAGATAAGGAAATAGCTGAAATGATGAGCATAAATATACAAGATGAATATTTAGATTATCCCAGAAAGACGAATGTCTTCAGCTAATGCTGAAAGGGTCGTCTGTTGTAATTTAATAGCGATTAGATTAAGCATTAGCAGAAGACATCTTGTATTTAGCAACTATTGTGAGCATTTGGCGGAATCCATTTTGTATTCATGGCAGACATTTTCTCTGCCATGTGCTTGCCATGTGCTCTGTCCTACCTTTCTGTTAACTACTCTTGAAAATCTGTCTAGAGACAAGTTATATTTAGCATCTCCCACTTTCGCACATGCCCAGTAAGATCTGCAGCTGTTAGTAATCAGTAACAGACAGTAATGTGTCAACTAGTCCTTGAAACTGATAGCCCCTCCGACTGTGCATTTCCATATGACCTTACATGTATGTAAGTCTTGCTTTTATAATTGTACCACCTTCTTTTAGCCCCTGCGTGGGTATAAAAGGACCATGCTCTCTTAGTTCAGTGTGCTACTTCAAACATTACCGAAGGGTGCTGTTTGAACTGTAGTACCACCTCATGAGGTTTAATAAACTTTGTCTTTTATTTCAGGTTCTGTGCCAACTTCTTCCTATATGGTCTGAGGACTTTGTGCAGAAAAGGGCGAACCCCTTGCACTAGTAGGCCTTGCTGAGGTTTACTTCAACACTCTCAGGAGGTAAGCTCAGTGAACTCTCACCTCCCGCACCCTTTGATCCTCCAGTGTAGAGCATCTTAAAACTTAAAGCTCAGATGTCCTGGTCTCTACTGAAATCTCTAAATTTGATATTATAACCAAAGTAAAACCCTCCAGCCCCTTCAATAATGAAGTGCTTAGAAACATCTGCAAGGAGCTTGATACAGCTTTGGTTTTACGACTGTCTGAAAATTGGACAAAAATCATCTCTTTTCAAGAAAACTTTAGCTGAAGCTAATGACATTGTCAAGTTCCACTCTGTTTCTGGATTACCTTTCCTGTGGAAGGTGATTAAAAGTTGTGCAGCCTGTCGCTCTCTTATCACGTTGGTCAAAGAATCTTTTAGACAGTTTTTGATCTGTGCTTAGACAAGCCTGTGGCAGCCTTGACCCAAGAAACTCTGCTTACTGGTACTTCTTGGCCGATCAGCTGCTTTAGATGTGGTCAAACATATCTAATCAACATCGAAGAAGGACAAGTGTGCATCAAAGGCGAAGTGTTAACTGGACCAACGCCTACATGAGTTTTTATCTTAATTTGTAGAACGCACATTTACCCAGTAGGGCATCCTGGCCCTAACCAAACCCGAAGGTAGGGATCCCCATATCCTGCTATAGCTGTCAACCACCCATATCTACCACCTGGCTTACCCCAACCTCCCCCCAAGCACCCCAAGGTTTACACTCTCCTCTGTAATCTTCCTATCTCACACTCTGCTTACCCCAACCTCCCCCAAGCACCCCAAGGTTTACACTCTCCTCTGTAATCTATCTATCTCCCACCCTGCTTACCCCAACCTGTCCCCTAGCACCCCAAGGTTTACACTCTCCTCTGTAATCTTTCTATCTCCCACCCTGCTTACTCCAACCTGTCCCCTAGCACCCCAAGTTTAAACTCTTCTCTGTAATCTTTCTGACACCTCACACCTTGCTTACTGCATCATGCCCCCAAGCACCCCAAGTTTACACTCTTGTCCCTCTGTAAATGTTCTGATATCCCCACCGTGCTGAGTCCATCCCACCCCGCCACCCCAAGGTTTAGATTCTATGGCAGGACCGGAGGCTCAGATTATGCGTCTCTTTCTTTACGGAGCCAAACACAGCAGCCAATTAAACATTAGTAAACAAAAAACTTCACAGCCCAAGATGCTCTGTACCCCAGTCAAGTGCTCCAATCACCTATCGTGACCTTAGTCCATAGCAAGCATGACCCTCAACGTCATATCCTCTTTCTTTGCTGCTTCGCAGCAGATAAGTGCCATTTACTTTTACTATTCATAATTATTGTTTATTGTATGTTATTGAAATCGATTTCCTTGTTAAAAATACAGTCACGCGATTTTGCTCACTCTGCTTTGTTTATGCGTGTTGATTTATCAATGATTTGCTGATATTTTAAGGTCTGTTTTTGGAGCCTGTATTGTGCAGCGGGAGCGCTGCACGCGCGTAGCGCGTAGTCTTTTGTTTATTTTAACACGCTCTGCTAAGCGCACGTGTGTTTTACGAGCCGATCTCTTATCCCTTAGCTTTTCTAGAGATCGGCTCATATTTGGACTCGCTTCTTTGCAGACAAGTTACAACTGCAAACAAAGACTCTCATAGTGCCTCCCTGACGCCCAGATCTCTTTGGTCTGGGTTGTAAAATATATATAAGGCTTTGCCTAGAGTGATAACAGGCAGCTCCCTCCACTCACTATAAAAAAAGGCTCTCCTGTCTCTTGGTGCCTGTAAGGGGTTATTTCACTCCCCCTTCAATTTTGATTCGTTTGAAAACATTTCTAGTGCTCTGGCTCAATGGAGTGACCAGGACACAGGATATTACCCTGAGGATACTGACAACCAACTTGAGGTCAACCTGGTAGAAGCACGTGACAATAGAGTGCAGCAGTCAGTAAATGATGCCTTGGTGTGAGCGTTAGGTCCCTTTTCTGGACAGCTATAAGAATACGCTCACTCTCAAGGTTGGATGCCTGATAAGTCACCTCCTATCCCTGAGGGGAATATCCCTAAGGAAGCCTCTAAGTCCAACGCTAAAACAAAGAACCTTGAAAAGGATGATCCCTCTGCCGACTTACATGCAGACGTATTTGAGAGACTGTGCAAAAAACGCATTTCTGAGCATAACTACAGCACTTTAGATAATTCCTCATCCTCAGGGGAATCTTCAGATCAGGATTCAGACAATCTAAATATTTCTAACCGTAGTAAGAAGGCGAAGAAGCATTCCACTTCCCATTTGTTAGATTTCGATCCCTCTGAGATTGTGCATCCTAGGTCTTCTAATTGGCTCCCGTCTTCGGAAGTCGCACAGTATGTAGATGCTAATTTAAGGAGAAGTTTCGACAAAGAGGTCCGTTCTCATCTCAGAGCAGAATGCCCTAGACCCGATCTAGATAATAACGTGACCGACACTCCTGAGATTGATCCTACAATGGTCACCTTCCTGAAAAAAATTTCATAGGATCCTAAAAAAGGATTAGATAGATCATAGCGTTTGTGTCAGGTAAAACTGCTCGACATGTCAGGTCCCCTGACTAAAATTCTACACTTGGCTATCATATCTAAAGAATCAGGCACCCCTGTGGATACCTATATCCTCTTAGGTTGGGCGCAGAGAGCTGAATGCAAAGTCCATTCTAAAGCGTATGGATCCAAAACTAGTCGACTTAGCCTCTTCAGAAACAGGGCCAGCCGCAGAAGGGCTTCTGTTTGGATCATCTTTTATTAAAGAATTGGCTACAATTTGTTCCACCGTTTCCACCATCGACAAAGCACAAATGTCCCTTTAAAAAGTTTTTAAGCGAGGCCTTTTTGTCAGGGCCGGGCGTTATGGGGGACGAATGCCTGGCCGGGGCTCTTTTGGAAGTCCCCAACTCTACTACCCCAGAGGTCGAGGTAATTGGTCTGGAGACCAATCCGATGCCACCTTCTACCCCACTCGTTCCAGAGGTGGTAGACCTAGATTCCGACGGGGGCATCGCAGAAGTCAACAAGGAGCGATCCAGGACTCCTACTCTGGTAAGTCTCATTCAACCGTCTCAAGTTATTCTTGGGGGAAGAGTGGGCTTGTGTATAGAAAACTGGAGAAAGATTTTTGAGGACCCTTGGATTCTTCAGATGGTGACGGTTTATCAGCACTCCATTTCAGTTAGTCCCCCCCCGGTGCAAATTATTTTTTCCCAACAAAGTCAGAGGTTTATAGATACAGAAGTGCAAGTGTTATTAGACAAAGGAGCGGTAGTTTTTTCAACCCCTCACCCCTTTGGATTTTGCAGTCCCATTTTTGTAGTGGACAAGAAAGGAGGGGGTCATCGGTTAGTTCTGAATCTAAAAGAGTTCAATTTTTGGGATTGTGTACAGGCACTTCAAGATGGAGGGGATTGACATGTTCAGAGACATCCTTCTGGAAAGAGACTGGATGGTGAGATTGGATCTGAAGGACGCATACCTTTCAATTCCAATTTTTCCCCCTCACAGGAGATTTCTCCAGTTTCTGTGGAAAGAGCATTGTTTGGAATTCACAGCTCTTCCATTCGGCCTGTCCTCAGCACCCTGGTGTATCACAAAGTTGTTAAGACCAGTGATGGAAAGGTTGAGATCGAAGGGAGTATGTCTAATTATTTATTTGGACGACATCTTGTTGATGGCGCAGAATCCACAGACATTGCAGATACATTTGAACTGGGCAATCAGTCTGTTGCAGGATTTGGGCTTTCTGATCAATGCTCAGAAGTCATCTTTGAATCTGACCCAAGTGATAGAGTTTTTGGGTTTCAAGATCGACTCTCTTCAAGCACTGTTGATTCTCCCCTCGTCCAAGATCCGCAATATCAAGAGGGAATTACGTTCAGCAGTAGCCAGTCCGACCATTTCCCTAAGGAGCATTGCCCGGCTGGTGGGTCTTTTAGCATCCTCCATTCAGGCAATTTTTCCTGCCCCCCTACACTATCGAGCAGTACAGAGATTGAAGATCAGGTACTTAAGACAGGGTCTGAGTTACTCGGCTTTGATTCCATTATCCACAGAGGTCAAGGAGGAAATCAAGTGATGGCGTCATCACATGGAAGCGTGGAACGGCAGAGCCATTTTCGGGTCCCATCCAGAGGTAGTGATAGAGTCAGACGCCAGTCAGTGGGGATGGGGAGCCCGCGGCGGGTCTGCAGTGACCGGGGGTCGATGGTCAATGACGGAGCAAAATCTCCATATCAATTGCTAGGAACTCCTAGCGGGGTCATTTGCGATAAAGAGTTTATTCCCTCTCAAGACAGACTGCTGCATCCTTCTGAGAATGGACAACATCTCAGCAGTACGATATGTCAATAAGCTGGGGGGAATGAAATCCAGGATTCTTGCAGAGATAGCCAAGGAGTTTTGGCATTATTGCTTAAGCCACAGGTTGGTAATTCTGGCCGAATATCTCCCGGGTGTTCAGAACACTATTGCAGACTGGAATTCCAGATATCTGACGGACACCAGCGATTGGAGACTGGATCCAATTATCTTCCAACAGATAGGCCAGGAATGGGACCCTTTGCGAGATAGATCTCTTTGCATCTCGCCTCAATACTCAGATTCCGAAATTCTTCAGCTGGAGACCGGACCCTCTAGCCTTAGCGACAGATGCCTTCCTACAGAATTGGTCTCAGTTTCAGGGTTATGCATTCCCTCTGTTTCTATTCATTCCCAGGGTCCTGGCTCAGGTTCTGAGACAGAAGTCAGACCTAGTCTTGGTGACTCCATTTTGGAGGTCTCAATCCTGGTTCCCTGTTGCACTGCAGTTAGCCTGTGCTCGTCCGTTGTTCATTCCTCCGCGGCAGAATTTACTATTGAGTCCGGAGGGCCTTCAACATCCACTGATTCTATAAGGGACTCTTACGTTGATGGCATGGATGGTTTCAGGGCAAAATGGAAAACCCCAGGTCTTTCGCAACAAGCTGAGAACTTTATCAAGCAAGCCTGGGCCTCTAGCACTCACAAGAGATATAGGGCCAGATGTAGGAAACACTTTGCGACTCGCAAACGGCAAAATTTGCCGTTTGCGACTCGCAAATGCGTGTTTCCTATGCAGAAATGCATTTTGCGAGTCGGGACCGACTCGCAAAATGCATTTCCGAATCGCAAATAGGAAGGGGTGTTCCCTTCCTATTTGCGATTCGCTGTGGTATGCAATTCCATTTGCGACCGCGTATGCGGTCGCAAATGGAGTTGCAGTTACCATCCACTTGAAGTGGATGGTAACCCACTCGCAAAATGGAAGGGGTCCCCATGGGACCCCTTCCCCTTTGTGAATGGACCCAAAAATGTTTTTTCAGGGCAGGTAGTGGTCCAAGGGACCACTACCTGCCCTGAAAAAATACCGAAACTAAAGGTTTCTGATTTTTTTTTAAGTGCAGCTCGTTTTCCTTTAAGGAAAACGGGCTACACTTAGAAAAAAAAACTGCTTTACTGATAAAGCAGTCACGAACATGGAGGTCTGCTGACTACAGCAGGCCTCCATGTTTGCGAGTGCCCATAGCTGCTATGGGGCCGCAATTTGCGACCCACCTCATTAATATTAATGAGGTGGGTCTTTGCGACCCCATAGCAACTCGCAGACGGTGTCTGAGACACCGTTCTGCATACCAATTTGCGAGTTGCAAATTGCGAGTCGGAAGGACTCGCAATTCGCAACTCGCAAATTGGATTTTTGCTACATCTGGCCCATACATCTGCATGGTGTAGATGGGATAGTTGGTGTAATGGAAGGAGTATCAATCCCTTGGAGTCAAATATTGAACTGATTCTTAATTTTCTGGCAGAATTAGCTTCTTCAGGTCTGGCATATAGGACTATTATTAATTTTAGATCAGCTATATCGGCTGGACATAAACACATTGATGGAAAAACAGTAGGTGAACATCCCCTTGTTTGTAAATTATAGAGAGGTATTCGATTTTCGAAGCCTCCTCAAGCCAAATATTCGGTGCTATGGGATGTGAACATTGTGTTAAAGTTTTTAGATTCATGGCCCAATAATAGGTTTTTATCCTGTAAACCGATTTCAGCGAAATTGACTATGTTACTATGCTTAATTTCATGTAAGCGAGTTTCAGATGTCAAGGCTTTGGATTTATCTGGTAGAGTTTATTCTCCTAATGGTGTTACTTTTAATATTACCAGAAGGACAAAAACCAATTGCATGTCAGTAACTTACCCTTGGTACCCGGATAACTCAAAATTATGTGTAGTACAATGTTTGAAAGATTATGAACTGGTTACAGAAGAGTTTAGACAGACCATGGATGGTCAGTTATTGATTTCTTTGCAAAACCATTTA
Organism: Pleurodeles waltl; assembly: GCF_031143425.1. NCBI lineage: Eukaryota > Metazoa > Chordata > Amphibia > Caudata > Salamandridae > Pleurodeles > Pleurodeles waltl. Next base: position 1,057,678,171 of record NC_090443.1, read on the forward strand.
AGCCAGTTTCATGAGCCACGCTCTCGAGATGGATTAAATGGTTAATGAGTGAGGCCGGTATCGATACCAGTCAATTTGGAGCCCATTCTGTTAGGGGAGCTATGGCCTCGAAATCTTATACTCCAGGCTCGAGTTTGGAGGATATTATGAAGACAGCAGACTGGTCTTCGGAATGTACTTTTCGTAAGTTTTATTTTAAACCTGTTGTTGATGTTGCCTCTGTTGTTATTGATCAGCTTTGAACTAGCATAATCTGAGCCTCCGGTCCTGCCATAGAATAAAAACTTTTCTAGCTTTTGCGTCAAGAATTTTCAATTCTATTAAGGACACGGAGGCGAGGCTTATCCCGCCCTTATATTATTTATTGATATTATACTTTGATGTATTCAGTTTTAAACATGATACCTTTTATGCCCTCCCTGTATTATTCATAGTGAATTGTTTAAAGAACGTTATAATTAATAACCTGGCAGTAGGAGGTATTATTTTCTATTATTGTGTATCCTAGGATCCGATCAGAAGAATTCATGACTTGTTATCATACGGATATTGATGGAAGACACCTTTTGGTTCAGCTCACACGATGTTGCTACTCCGGTGGAGTTATCTTCAGTTGTCTGGTTTGGATGAGAAGATTTTGGTGAAAAGAGTTTTTATGGTTAGAAAGAGGATATGACGTTGGGGGTCATGCTTGATATGGACTAAGGTCACGATAGGTGATTGGAGCACGTGACTGGGGTACAGAGCATCTTGGGATGTGAAGTTTTTTTGTATACTAATGTTTAATTGGCTGCTGTGTTTGGCTCAGTAAAGCAGGACATAGCATAATCCTCGCCTCCTGTCCTTAATAGAATTGAAAATTCTTCACACAAAAGCTAGAAAATGTTTTATTCTTCTCTCTCCTCCAGATACCCCCTCACCTTGGTTACCCCGACCTGGCCCGCCCTCGGCTCACTCCCTTCTCTATATTCCTTGGGCCTCCTCTGGTGTTTCCTGTTTTCCTCTCTCCACCCCCCCCCCCCCCCCCACCCCTATCCTGGAGGAACCCCGTGGCCTCTCTTCACTGCCTCTGGGAGCTTTTAACCTTTAAAAACACGTTTATTCACTTTCTTTATCATTATATAGAGCTAGTGTTTGTTTCTCCCTAAAGCGCTCTGATGCACTTGGCCCATATTTGTGCCGCAGGGTGCATCCATCAATAAATAGTCAAATAAATACATAAATAGTTAAATGAATAAATAGTTAAATGAGTAAATGAATTGTTAAATAAATATATAAATAAATATTTAAACAACTAAATAAATAGTTAATGAATACATTCACATGTCTCTTCGTTGCCGCCCTCGGTACGGAAATAACATGAGCTCTATCCCCCCCGCCGGCCCATCTCAGCACAAGGCACCTCTGAGGGTTGTGCACACACACTGTGACCCCCCCAGAGCGCCTCACAAGACTAGTGACCCCTGAGAGCCACACTTGTGACTGCAGCAGATCACAGCTGGGTCTGCAGAGATGAGCCGGGAGCACGAGCGGCTGCTAAGCATGTGACGAGGGTCAGGCCGATCCTCCCCCTCCAGAGCCCCAGAAGGACATCCTGGGAGAGGGGTGATGACCTCAGGGAGAGAGCACAAGCAGTGAGAGACCGCCCCCCCATGACTAGACATGAGACATCCCCGTGACACACACAATCCCCCCTCCCCCCAGGCTCCAACAGCTCTGTCCCAGGGCAGAGCTCCCCTCACTGCCCAGAGCCCCCCAGCACTGCAGTGTTATTCCATGTGAGCATCCTCGGTGGAAGTGGGGGGGGCAGTGTCTGTGCACGCGCCATGCAGAAGGATGCTCACCATGGTTAAAGGTGAGCGCGCTCTTGTGCTAATCTCCCTGCTGTAAGACTCCTCACAGGACCTCCCTATCCAGCCAGGGCCTGATATTCCATCACCACGATATCCACGGAGCTCTCACAATGCACCTCTGTCCTGTCCTGTGAGGCACCACTCGTCCACTGCTACTGAGACATCCAGAGAGCTCTCACAGTGCACCTCTGTCCTGTGAGGCACCCCTCGTCCACTGCTACCGAGACATCCACAGAGCTCTCACAATGCACCTCTGTCCTGTCCTGTGAGGCACCACTCATCCACTGCTACTGAGACATACAGAGAGCTCTCACAGTGAACCTCTGTCCTGTCATGTGAGGCCCTCCACGTCCACTGCTACTGAGACATCCACAGAGCTCTCACAGTGCACCTCTGTCCTGTCCTGTGAGGCACTCCACGTCCACTGCCACCGAGACATCCAGAGAGCTCTCAAAGTGCACCTCTGTCCTGTCCTGTGAGGCACTCCACGTCCACTGCTACTGAGACATCCACAGAGCTCTCACAGTGCACCTCTGTCCTGTGAGGCACCACTCGTCCACTGCTACCGAGACATCCACAGAGCTCTCACAATGCACCTCTGTCCTGTCCTGTGAGGCACACCACGTCCGCTGCTACTGACACATCCAGAGAGCTCTCACAGTGCACCTCTGTCCTGTCCAGTGAGGCCCTCCACGTCCACTGCTACTGACACACCCAAAGAGCTCTCACAATGCACCTATGTCCTGTCCTGTGAGGCACACCACGTCCGCAGCTACCGAGACATCCACAGAGCTCTCACAATGCACCTCTGTCCTGTGAGGCACCACTCGTCCACTGCTACTGACACATCCAGAGAGCTCTCACAGTGCACCTCTGTCCTGTCCAGTGAGGCCCTCCACGTCCACTGCTACTGAGACATCCACAGAGCTCTCACAGTGCACCTCTGTCCTGTGAGGCACCACTCGTCCACTGCTACCGAGACATCCACAGAGCTCTCACAATGCACCTCTGTCCTGTCCTGTGAGGCACACCACGTCCGCTGCTACCGAGACATCCACAGAGCTCTCACAATGCACCTCTGTCCTGTGAGGCACCACTCGTCCACTGCTACTGACACATCCAGAGAGCTCTCACAGTGCACCTCTGTCCTGTCCAGTGAGGCCCTCCACGTTCACTGCTACTGAGACATACACAGAGCTCTCACAATGCACCTCTGTCCTGTCCTGTGGGGCACTCCACGTCCACTTCTACTGAGACATCCAGAGAGCTCTCACAATGCACCTCTGCCCTGTCCTGTGGGGCACTCCACGTCCACTGCTACTGAGACATCCAGAGAGCTCTCACAGTGCACCTCTGTCCTGTCCTGTGAGGCACACCACGTCCGCTGCTACCGAGACATCCACAGAGCTCTCACAATGCACCTCTGTCCTGTGAGGCACCACTCGTCCACTGCTACTGACACATCCAGAGAGTTCTCACAGTGCACCTCTGTCCTGTCCTGTGGGGCACCCCTCGTCCACTGCTACCGACACATCCACAGAGCTCTCACAGTGCACCTCTGTCCTGTCCTGTGAGGCACCTCTCGCCCACTGCTACCGAGACATCCACAGAGCTCTCACAATGCACCTCTGTCCTGTGAGGCACCACTCATCCACTGCTACTGAGACATACAGAGAGCTCTCACCTCTGTCCTGTCAAGTGAGGCCCTCCACGTCCACTGCTACTGAGACATTCACAGAGCTCTCACAGTGCACCTCTGTCCTGTGAGGCACCCCTCGTCCACTGCTACTGAGACATCCACGGAGCTCTCACAATGCACCTCTGTCCTGTGAGGCACCACTCGTCCACTGCCACTGAGACATCCAGAGAGCTCTCACAGTGCACTTCTGTCCTGTCCTGTGGGGCACTCCACGTCCACTGCTACTGAGACATCCACAGAGCTCTCACAGTGCACCTCTGTCCTGTCCCGTGAGGCACCCCTCGCCCACTGCTACCGAGACATCCACGGAGCTCTCACAATGCACCTCTGTCCTGTCCCGTGAGGCACCCCTCGTCCACTGCTACTGAGACATCCACAGAGATCTCACAATGCACCTCTGTCCTGTCCTGTAAGGCACTCCACGTCCACTGCCACCGAGACATCCAGAGAGCTCTCACAGTGCACCTCTGTCCTGTCCTGTGAGGCACTCCACGTCCACTGCTACTGAGACATCCACAGAGCTCTCACAGTGCACCTCTGTCCTGTGAGGCACCACTCGTCCACTGCTACAGAGACATCCACAGAGCTCTCACAATGCACCTCTGTCCTGTCCAGTGAGGCCCTCCACGTCCACTGCTACTGAGACATCCACAGAGCTCTCACAGTGCACCTCTGTCCTGTGAGGCACCACTCGTCCACTGCTACCGAGACATCCAGAGAGCTCTCAAAGTGCACCTCTGTCCTGTCCTGTGAGGCACTCCACGTCCACTGCTACTGAGACATCCACAGAGCTCTCACAGTGCACCTCTGTCCTGTGAGGCACCACTCGTCCACTGCTACCGAGACATCCACAGAGCTCTCACAATGCACCTCTGTCCTGTCCTGTGAGGCACACCACGTCCGCTGCTACTGACACATCCAGAGAGCTCTCACAGTGCACCTCTGTCCTGTCCTGTGAGGCACCCCTCGTCCACTGCTACTGACACACCCAAAGAGCTCTCACAATGCACCTATGTCCTGTCCTGTGAGGCACACCACGTCCGCAGCTACCGAGACATCCACAGAGCTCTCACAATGCACCTCTGTCCTGTGAGGCACCACTCGTCCACTGCTACTGACACATCCAGAGAGCTCTCACAGTGCACCTCTGTCCTGTCCAGTGAGGCCCTCCACGTCCACTGCTACTGAGACATCCACAGAGCTCTCACAGTGCACCTCTGTCCTGTGAGGCACCACTCGTCCACTGCTACCGAGACATCCACAGAGCTCTCACAATGCACCTCTGTCCTGTCCTGTGAGGCACACCACGTCCGCTGCTACCGAGACATCCACAGAGCTCTCACAATGCACCTCTGTCCTGTGAGGCACCACTCGTCCACTGCTACTGACACATCCAGAGAGCTCTCACAGTGCACCTCTGTCCTGTCCAGTGAGGCCCTCCACGTTCACTGCTACTGAGACATCCACAGAGCTCTCACAATGCACCTCTGTCCTGTCCTGTGGGGCACTCCACGTCCACTTCTACTGAGACATCCAGAGAGCTCTCACAATGCACCTCTGCCCTGTCCTGTGGGGCACTCCACGTCCACTGCTACTGAGACATCCAGAGAGCTCTCACAGTGCACCTCTGTCCTGTCCTGTGAGGCACACCACGTCCGCTGCTACCGAGACATCCACAGAGCTCTCACAATGCACCTCTGTCCTGTGAGGCACCACTCGTCCACTGCTACTGACACATCCAGAGAGTTCTCACAGTGCACCTCTGTCCTGTCCTGTGGGGCACCCCTCGTCCACTGCTACCGACACATCCACAGAGCTCTCACAGTGCACCTCTGTCCTGTCCTGTGAGGCACCTCTCGCCCACTGCTACCGAGACATCCACAGAGCTCTCACAATGCACCTCTGTCCTGTCCTGTGAGGCACCACTCATCCACTGCTACTGAGACATACAGAGAGCTCTCACCTCTGTCCTGTCAAGTGAGGCCCTCCACGTCCACTGCTACTGAGACATTCACAGAGCTCTCACAGTGCACCTCTGTCCTGTGAGGCACCCCTCGTCCACTGCTACTGAGACATCCACGGAGCTCTCACAATGCACCTCTGTCCTGTGAGGCACCACTCGTCCACTGCCACTGAGACATCCAGAGAGCTCTCACAGTGCACCTCTGTCCTGTCCTGTGGGGCACTCCACGTCCACTGCTACTGAGACATCCACAGAGCTCTCACAGTGCACCTCTGTCCTGTCCCGTGAGGCACCCCTCGCCCACTGCTACCAAGACATCCACGGAGCTCTCACAATGCACCTCTGTCCTGTCCCGTGAGGCACCCCTCGTCCACTGCTACTGAGACATCCACAGAGATCTCACAATGCACCTCTGTCCTGTCCCGTAAGGCACTCCACGTCCACTGCCACCGAGACATCCAGAGAGCTCTCACAGTGCACCTCTGTCCTGTCCTGTGAGGCACTCCACGTCCACTGCTACTGAGACATCCACAGAGCTCTCACAGTGCACCTCTGTCCTGTGAGGCACCACTCGTCCACTGCTACAGAGACATCCACAGAGCTCTCACAATGCACCTCTGTCCTGTCCAGTGAGGCCCTCCACGTCCACTGCTACTGAGACATCCACAGAGCTCTCACAGTGCACCTCTGTCCTGTGAGGCACCACTCGTCCACTGCTACCGAGAAATCCACAGAGCTCTCACAATGCACCTCTGTCCTGTCCAGTGAGGCCCTCCACGTCCACTGCTGCTGAGACATCCACAGATCTCTCACAGTGCACCTCTGTCCTGTCCTGTGAGGCACACCACGTCCGCTGCTACCGTGACATCCACAGAGCTCTCACAATGCACCTCTGTCCTGTGAGGTACCACTCGTCCACTGCTACTGAGACATCCACAGAGCTCTCACAGTGCACCTCTGTCCTGTGAGGCACCCCTCGTCCACTGCTACCGACACATCCACAGAGCTCTCACAGTGCACCTCTGTCCTGTCCTGTGAGGCACCTCTCACCCACTGCTACCGAGACATCCACAGAGCCCTCACAATGCACCTCTGTCCTGCCCTGTGGGGCACTCCACGTCCACTGCTACTGAGACATCCAGAGAGCTCTCACAATGCACCTCTGTCCTGTCCTGTTAGGCACTCCACGTCCACTGCTACCGAGACATCCACAGAGCTCTCACAATGCACCTCTGTCCTGTCCTGTTAGGCACTCCACGTCCACTGCTACCGAGACATCCACAGAGCTCTCACAATGCACCTCTGTCCTGTCATGTGAGGCACCACTCATCCACTGCTACTGAGACATCCACAGAGCTCTCACAATGCACCTCTGTCCTGTCCTGTAAGGCACTCCACGTCCACTGCCACCGAGACATCCACAGAGCTCTCACAGTGCAACTCTGTCATGTCCTGTGAGGCACCACTCATCCACTGCTACTGAGACATCCACAGAGCTCTCACATTGCACCTCTGTCCTGTCCTGTGAGGCACACCACGTCCGCTGCTACCGAGACATCCACAGAGCTCTCACAATGCACCTCTGTCCTGTGAGGCACCACTCGTCCACTGCTACTGAGACATCCAGAGAGCTCTCACAGTGCACCTCTGTCCTGTCCTGTGAGGCACCCCTCGTCCACTGCTACCGAGACATCCACAGAGCTCTCACAATGCACCTCTGTCCTGTCCTGTGAGGCACTCCACGTCCACTGCCACCGAGACATCCAGAGAGCTCTCACAGTGCACCTCTGTCCTGTCCTGTGAGGCCCTCCACGTCCACTGCTACTGAGACATACAGAGAGCTCTCACAATGCACCTCTGTCCTGTCCTGTGAGGCACTCCATGTCCACTGCTACTGAGACATCCAGAGAGCTCTCACAGTGCACCTATGTCCTGTGAGGCACCACTCGTCCACTGCTACCGAGACATCCACAGAGCTCTCACAATGCACCTCTGTCCTGTCCAGTGAGGCCCTCCACGTCCACTGCTACTGAGACATCCACAGAGCTCTCACAATGCACCTCTGTCCTGTCATGTGAGGCACCACTCGTCCACTGCTACCGAGACATCCACAGAGCTCTCACAATGCACCTCTGTCCTGTCCTGTGAGGCACCACTCGTCCACTGCTACCAAGACATCCACAGAGCTCTCACAATGCACCTCTGTCCTGTCCTGTGAGGCTCCACTCGTCCACTGCTACTGAGACATCCACAGAGCTCTCACAATGCACCTCTGTCCCGTGAGGCACCACTCGTCCACTGCTACTGACACATCCAGAGAGCTCTCAAAACCCCCCACCACTGCTAAACTCCACCAATTCATTATACCTTAAAAACCCTCACCAGAGAAGCTCATCCATCCCTGAACTCTCAAAACCTCTTTTTATGCCTGAACTCCACGCATTCTTGACTGCTAAAAACTTCAGATCACCCCTAAATCTTACTAATTTCTGATCCCAAAAAACCCTCGGTAGTCCTAATTTCCATTCAAGTTTAATGTTATTTTGGATTTTTTTCTGAAGTGATATTTACTTGCAGATGTTTCCTTTAATTTTCAATTTATTTGTAGTTCGCTAAAATTGCCTTTCCTTAAAAGTGTTTTCCCATGGTATGGTTACTTCTAATGTGGTTTCTCAGTTTTTGTGTTATTTTCACATACATCACTCCATGGGAGGTGTTGTGTGTCCCATCTCTTGCCTTATCTGTTGTTTCCCTGTACAAACACCTGCCTCCCCCAAGACCGGTCTGTGCTGTTCCCTCATCCCCCCAAGTGCATCTATTGCTCTCACCACCCCTCACCTGCTTTTCTTTTTTTTTCCACCTACCAGCCTCATGCATCTGTGTTGTAAGGGTGGGCAAAAAATTACGCTCCACCAGCAGAGTTTGCAGAGTTTTGGCCACTCCAGTAGGAGCGTAGAATTCTGGAAAAATTCCGCCAACCACCGTGTGACCAAGTTTATTTCATGTGCAGCTCGCCAACAATAAGTTGCCAAACGCAAGTGAGAAAATCGAGCGCTGGATCGCTTCCCTGCGAGATTTCTCATTATGGGCAGTCACAGCAGGTCGCTACCATTTTACTCAAGAGGCAGAAATAAGCTGCGCCCTCTGGCCCGCCACTTGGTACAGTTCATGAGCAAGCGCCAGCACTAAAAATCAGCACGAGCAGCACAATGTGCGGCATTCTGCCAGTCATGGAATTCCGCGGACTCTAGCTGAGATTTTTCAGAACTCTGCAGAGTTCCACCCACCCCTACTTTGTTGCTCCTTCTCCTTGGCCCACTTCCCATTGCTTCCCCTACCTGCTGTCCCACCCAAGCCTCCATTGCTCAATCAATCAATCAAACATTCATGGAGTGCAGAATATCATCTGTGAGGATCTCAAGGCGCTGGAGTTGTACGCTGCTGTGTGGAGGAATGATCATTCGAACATCCAGGTCTGCTGTCCTGATGTGCAGGGCTACGTTGTTCCAGGCCTTGTATGCGAGGTGTGAGAAGGAGCTTCCTATACTGTTGGCTCGATGGATCTGTGGGGAGTCTGCGAGGGAGAGAGAAGCTGATCGTAGGTGTCTGGTCAGTTGGTGGAAGGTCAGGCGTTTGTTGATGTATGCTGGTCCTTCGTTGTGCAGGGCCTTGTGGACGTGGGTCAGCATCTTGAACTGGCATCTCTTCTGAATCGGGAGCCAGTGTAGTTTCTTGAGATGGGGTTTGATGTGGGTCCTTCTGGGGACGTTGAGTATGAGTTTTGCGGCTGAGTTCTGTATTGTCTGGAGTCTCTTCAGGAGGAGTGCAGTGATTCCTACATAGAGCGTGTTTCCATAGTCCAGTTTGCTGGTGATGAGGGCCTGCGGGATGGTCCTTCTGGTGTCTGCTCCTCCACCACGCGAGGTCTTTTAAATTGTTTTCTTAATTTTAAGTAAAATGAAAACAAAAGAAAATGGTACCTATGTCAACCATAAATGTGTGCAATGTATAGTAATGTGTGCACATGCATACGTCATCATATATATGCACACCTACTTACTGACACACCTTCCAGTTGCAGAGACATCATTGTGCCTTTTTTGTCTTTTTCCCGATGCTGCACAGTATCTACAATTTTGCTTTTCACAGATGCACCTGTGGCATAAAGCACTTGCAAAACCAATAGGTAAAAATTGCAAAACCTATTGGCTTCAGGGGTACAGCTATCAATAGTGCAGCAAGTGCACAGGTTTTGATGGGGTCCTCTGCATCCCAAACATGGGTATTTTTACAAATCACACTGGGACTAGGGAGCCCATTTTCTTTCTTGCATTACGGCCCATGGCACCTTTGCTACACCACTGATTGGCTTGGCCAATGCTTGTTTCTTTTCATGTCAGCATTCCATGGGAGTGCATGTGTCTTCTTGCTCTCACATCTTATGGTGCTTCCTCTTTCACTGAGCTGAGTGCTGCTTGGTCACCATGCAATGAGGTTTGCATGTGCATACATGCTCACACAAATGCATGCTTACATATAACGTTGAGGCTTTTGTTTTTTGGCTGATGTTATTTAGCATTGGCAATAACAATTTTTCCATTTTTATTTTTTGAGGAGGCTGATCACATCTTCAAAAACTATTGCCAAAGTCACCAGCAAGACCTATTGACCCTACCAATGCTTTGTCTTAGAAATTATACCTTAAACTGCATTTTGGAAATCTTACCTATTTACAGTCTCAGACTCTATGTATGTTTCTAACCTTACCACTTCCAGGAGTAAGCTTTGACTCCTCAACTTCCTCACCGAGAAGAAGTTAAACTCTCAGAGCTGGACCCAGTCCTGTGGCTCTGACACACCGTATTAAGGGCCAGAACTTGGGTTGTGTGTAACTCATGTATGTTTGCTTAAGGGTAATTACAGTGAATTACCAGAAATTATGCAGAATGATGCATAAGTACACCAGGGGCATAATCCAGCATTTAGCTCTATTTTCTTTAAAATACAACAGAATACAAAGAGCAGCAGCCAGCAGTGGCTTGCTCTTACTAAGTTTGTTTTTCCTGAGCTCATGGGGTAGGATTTGTGCCCCAAATTACTCTTAATTATGTGACAAGATGTAATTACATGATTTTGCCTCACAAGAGTGATGTGGAGTTACTGAAATCACTCCGATTACTCCGGCAGCTATATGCAAACCAGTCTTGACCCTGCTCCACTGGGAACAGTTCAGCCTGAAGTGCCAGGCCACATCCTCCCTGGCTGGATCCAAACTGTTGTGGCATGGTGTGCGAAAGAACAATAGACTAGGATGAGGCCCGTGGTTGACAGTAATTCAAGCATTCAGCACTTTTTGTATTCTTCAGTGTGTTGCCCTAAGTGGGATGGGTATACCTAGATGTGGGTCCGATGCACCCTGTGCAACCGGAACCAAGCTGTTCCCGGCTGATGAGCTCATAACTAGGGGTGGGCAGAACTCACAGAGTTTTACTGTGCAGAATTTTGCTGAGTTATATAAAAACTCAAAGAAATTCCGCAGAGTTTCGCCCACCCTAACACTTAAATAGAAAAATATTCCTGTGTTTAAAGACACTATCACACTGCTTAATGAGCCTCACTCTCCGATATACACCTCCATGTTCACGTGTATTCCTGGGGCAGCACACTATTACTATGCGTGCACTCGCATGTGGTCTCACTGACAAAATAGCAATTAACAGTCACATCCCAGCTAGGAGAAGACTCTTAACTACCACAGACTCTGCCACCAGCTGCCTAACCTCCACAGAGATGGCAACTAACTTCTTACCCATTATAGGACTAGCCAGTTGCTTCTTATTTAAAAGAGCTTATGGAAGACTGTGAGAAAGTAGCCTCTTTCTGGCCTTGTTACCCCCACTTTTGGCCTGTTTGTGAGTGTATATCAGGGTGTTTTCACTGTCTCACTGGGATCCTGCTAGCCAGGGCCCAGTGCTCATAGTGAAGACCCTATGTTTTCAGAATGTTTGTTATGTGTCACTGGGACCCTGCTAGCCAGGACCCCAGTGCTCATAAGTTTGTGACCTATATGTATGTGTTCCCTGGGTGATGCCTAACTGTCTCACTGAGGCTCTGCTAACCAGAACCTCAGTGGTTATGCTCTCTCTTTACAAATTGTCACTAACAGCCTAGTGACCAATTTCACCAATTCACATTGGCATACTGGAACACCCTTATAATTCCCTAGTATATGGTCCTGAAGTACCCAGGGTATTGGGGTTCCAGGAGATCCCTATGGGCTGCAGAATTTCTTTTGCCACCCATAGGGAGCTCTGACAATTCTTACACAGGCCTGCCACTGCAGCCTGAGTGAAATAATGCCCACATTATTTCACAGCCATTTTACACTGCACATAAGTAACTTATAAGTCACCTATATGGTAAAGGTTGGGTGCTAAGTTACTTAGTGTGTGGGCACCCTGGAACTAGCCAAGGTGCCCCCACATCGATCAGGACAAATTCCCCGGACTTTGTGAGTGCGGGGACACCATTACACACGTGCACTGGACATAGGTCACTACCTATGTACAGCGTCACAATGGTAACTCCGAACATGGCCATGTAACATGTCTAAGATCATGGAATTGTGGCATTGGGGTGACAATTCCGTGATCCCCCGAGTCTCTAGCACAGACCCGGGAACTGCCAAACTACCTTTCCCGGGGTTTCACTGCAGCTGATGCTGCTGCTGCTGCCAACCCCTCAGACAGGTTTCTGCCCTCCTGGGGTCCAGCTAGGCCTGATCCAGGAAGGCAGAACAAAGGACTTCCTCAGAGAGAGGGTGTTACACCCTCTCCCTTTGGAAATAGGTGTCAGGGCTGGGGAGGAGTAGCCTCCCCCAGCCTCTGGAAATGCTTTGATGGGCACAGGTGGTGCCCATCTCTGCATAAGCCAGTCTACACCGGTTCAGGTATCCCCCAGCCCTGCTCTGGCGTGAAACTGGACAAAGGAAAGGGGAGTGACCACACCCCTGACCTGCACCTCCCAGGGGAGGTGCCCAGAGCTCCTCCAGTGTGCTCCAGACCTCAGCCATCTTGGAAACAGAGGTGCTGCTGGCACACTGGACTGCTCTGAGTGGCCAATGCCAGCAGGTGACGTCAGAGACTCCTTCTGATAGGCTCTTACCTGTGTTGCTAGCCTATCCTCCTTCCTAGGTAGCCAAACCTCCTTTTCTGGCTATTTAGGGTCTCTGCTTTGGGGAATTCTTTAGATAACGAATGCAAGAGCTCATCAGAGTTCCTCTGCATCTCTCTCTTCACCTTCTGCCAAGGAATCGACCGCTGACTGCTCAGGACGCCTGCAAAACCGCAACAAAGTAGCAAAGACGACTACTGCAACCTTGTATCGCTGATCCTGCCGCCTTCTCGACTGCTTTCCTGGTGGTGCATGCTGTGGGGGTAGTCTGCCTCCTCTCTGCACTAGAAGCTCCGAAGAAATCTCCTGTGGGATGACGGAATCCTCCACCTGCAACCGCAGGCACCAAAAGAACTGCATCACCGGTCCTCTGGGTCCCCTCTCAGCACGACGAGCGTGGTCCCTGGAACTCAGCAACTCTGTCCAAGTGACTCCCACAGTCCAGTGACTCTTCAGTCCAAGTTTGGTGGAGGTAAGTCCTTGCCTCCCCACGCTAGACTGCATTGCTGGGTACCGCGTGATTTGCAGCTGCTCCGGCTCCTGTGCACTCTTCCAGGATTTCCTTTGTGCACAGCCAAGCCTGGGTCCCTGACACTCTAACCTGCAGTGCACAACCTCCTGAGTTGTCCTCCGGCGTCGTGGGATCTCCTTTTGTGACTTCGGGTGAGCTCCGGTTCACTCCTTTTCGTAGTGCCTCTTCTGGCACTTCTGCGGGTGCTGCCTGCTTCTGTGAGGGCTCCCTGTCTTGCTGGGCGCACCCACTGTCTCCTAACGCAATTGGTGACATCCTGGTCCCTCCTGGGCCACATCAGCATCCAAAAACCCTAACCGCAACCCTTGCAGCTAGCAAGGCTTGTTTGCGGTCTTTCTGCATGGAAACACATCTGCAAGCTTCTTCACGACATGGGACATCCATCCTCCAAAGGAGAAGTTCTTAGTCCTCTTCGTTCTTGCAGAATCCACAGCTTCTACCATCCGGTGGCAGCTTCTTTGCACCCTCAGCTGGCATTTCCTGGGCATCTGCCCAATCTCGACTTTGTCGTGACTCCTGGACTTGGTCCCCTTGTTCCACAGGTACTCTCGTCCGGAAATCCACTTTGGTTGCATTGCTGGTGTTGGTCTTCCTTGCAGAATTCCCCTATCACGACTTCTGTGCTCTCTGGGGAATTTAGGTGCACTTTACACCTACTTTTCAGGGTCTTGGGGTGGGCTATTTTTGTAACCCTCACTGTTTTCTTACAGTCCCAGCGACCCTCTACAAGCTCACATAGGTTTGGGGCCCATACGTTATTCGTATTCCACTTTTGGAGTATATGGTTTGTGTTGCCCCTATACCTATGTGCTCCTATGGCAATCTATTGTAACTATACACTGCTTGCATTACTTCCTTTTGCTATTACTGCATATTTTTGGTTTGTGTACATATATCTTGTGTATATTAGGCATCCTCATACTGAGGGTACTCACTGAGATACTTTTGACATATTGTCATAAAAATAAAGTACCTTTATTTTTAGTATATCTGTGTATTGTGTTTTCTTATGATATTGTGCATATGACACCAGTGGTATAGTAGGAGCTTTGCATGTCTCCTAGTTCAGCCTAAGCTGCTCTGCTAAGCTACCTTTTCTATCAGCCTAAGCTGCTAGACACCCCTCTACACTAATAATGGATAACTGGACCTGGTGCAGAGTGTAAGTACCCCTTGGTACCACTACAAACCAGGCCAGCCTCCTACAAAGACACAGAGCAACAATAACACCACCACCACAAATAGTAGTCAATGGCAGTGCTAGCGCCCACGCGTGACTTGTGTCACCTGAACAAGCGCAACAGTACCAAAGTTGGCTCACCTTAGCACTCAGCCATTCCCACGCTTCCTCCTTGGAATCCTCCAGTTTCAATGCTAGAAACATCAGCAGCTCTTCACGGCTCCTCAAATTGAGGCCAGGGGCTGCTGAGCCCCAGGAGCGTAAAGGTGGAGCCAGAAATTGAATTTAGGTAGGGGGTAAATCTTGCTATCGGCTCGAGTGTTCTTGAGTGTTCGGGTAGTTGTAGTTAAACTACATAGACCAGAAAGTAATGTGGGGTGAACAAAAACAGCGGGCATCCCAAAACATTAACTCACTGTCAAAGTCTCCCGGGAGGGTGCATTCAAAACTAATATGATGAGGCAGAGAGCATTTCATTGATTGTCACACTTGTGTTTCCTAGTCTTTTCTGTCACAGCTCTCACCCATGTGCAGTCACTCTGCATGCAATGATCTTGCGTTTTCTAAGGTACACTCATTCATCAGCTTGACTGCAATGGTACTACAAGCTGGCTCGCGCTTATCAATATATTGCTTCCCAGGCACCCTACCAGATTTCATTGTCCCTGAATGGGGCAGATGACCAAACTTCATTGTGTTTCATTTTGTTTGTTAAAATTCCTCTCAGCATCTCCTTATCTAATAACTGTCCTCATCTTTAATTACTTTTCATTGATCTGTATGAAGACACTGCAACAATCACCACCTGTGGAACATTCCCTTTTTGCGGCAGACATTATAAATATATTCAGAGAAGCTCTGGCTCTCTGCAGACTATTCTTGAGTGCCCCCTCTTCACCTAATTTGGCATCCAGTATGGCGTATGAACAAAAAC
The DNA here is from genome assembly GCF_031143425.1 of Pleurodeles waltl. NCBI lineage: Eukaryota > Metazoa > Chordata > Amphibia > Caudata > Salamandridae > Pleurodeles > Pleurodeles waltl. The sequence goes on from NC_090443.1 coordinate 1,057,693,505, forward strand.
CCTACAGCCCTTGTTAGCCTGTCCAATTTGATTGCGCCTGTGATGAATCTCTAACGCGTCTGTTATACTTGCTAATAAATAATATCATGCTCAGTCAGTGAGTCAAACTTTCTGTTGCAACTTGTAATAGGATTATTCACGAATGGCAGAAAAGCTGCAGGAACGGCAGGCCACCTCAGCCGGGGCCTCCTCACGGTCGGCATGGGGGAGCACAGGGAAAGGCCTGGATACGGCACATCTGCGCGACCGTCTCTGATATTCTGACCCTCCTCCAGGCGCCTCCAATGCATTTTGCTCCCCAAATACGCTGCTCCTTCTCCTTCGCCTTCTTCTCAGCCAGCCAGGCATTTTCTCCATTGCTACGAAGAAAGTCCCCCCAACAGCCAGAAGTTATGCCAAGATCTCCCTTACTGCTCGTGCCCAAAAGAGGAATAGACAAACGTCCTCCTGCGACACACAGCAGCGGGTCCTTGCAAAGCTAAGTGAACGCTAATTATTAATTTGACAATTACAAGTTACCAGAGTGTTAGAAATGGGGTCTCTAGTTGGCAGTCGGTTTGAACCCTGCCCAAGTAGGGACCCTCACTATTGTGAGGATAAGGGAGATACCCGTTCAGATAACCCCTGCTCACCCCCTTCGTAGCTTGGCACAAGCAATCAGGCTTATCTCAGAAGCAATGTGTAAAGCTTTTGCACATAACACACAGCAATAAGTGAAAAAACTACAAAAAGACACACTATTTATCTGTGTAAATCAAGACCAAAACGATAAAAATCCAACATACAATGCTAAGGATATGAATTTTGTAAGATTTATCTTAAAAATACAGTTTCTTGAAGTCAATAGCTCCACCTGGGGCTATCACGGCATCGTGAATAACAAATCCAACAGTTCAGGCCGGCCTTGGCATCGTGGGCCAGCTACGGTGTCAGGAAGACCCACAAATAGTACGTTGGATTTGTAGGGCATCGTGATCCTTGCAGCAAGCTCTGGAGAGCGGCGTCGCTGGCATTGCGGTGTTGGTTCCAAAGTCGGTGTGGCAGTTGTCAGGCCCTTGAAGTCACACGCATTGCAGATTGAACTCCGGGCTGATGAAGTCAGGAGCGCTGCCGTGGATGGCGTCGGGGGTGCGGTGCGAATTGGGACGGTCCGACGTGCGTGCCCACAAGTCACGGTGCAGGCAGCGGCTCAGTTATGGTCGTCCAGCAGCATCGGTGAGACCAGGGCTGCGCTGTGAAGCGGGGAGGTGCGACTTGCGGTGTCCACAGGTCATGGTGCAGGCAGTGTCGTCGTCGTTGCCGAAGCGCTGTCGTCGGTAGACCCAAGCCAGCGGTGCGGGAAAGGATGGTGCTTCATGTAACTCACAAGCGGTGTCCACAGGCCAGCATGCAGGCAGCGGCACTGGTGTAAGCAGGAGCGTCGTCATCGGGGATGCCCAGGCTGCGATGTGAGCAAGCGATGCCAGAGTGCGGGGCCACAGGTCGTGGTGCGAGCAGCTGCTCAGTGAAGTCGTCCGATGATGGCGTCGGTGAGACCAGGGTCAAGGTGTGAAGCGGGGCAATGCGACTTTGTGTGGCGTCGGCAGGTCACAGTGCAGGCCAGCGTCGTCATTGGCAGCATTACAGTGGTTTCTCCTCTTAAACAGCACAAACACATAGGCCCTCATTATGACATTGGCGATAAGTCCCGCTTACTGCCATGCCAACCACCTCCAACATACCCGCGCCGCAGCAGATTACCGCTACCCATATTATGACACACACATACCAATCCGTCACTATACAGAAACACACACAAGTCCGCCAGCCCAAAGGTCAGTAATAAAGTGGCGGTACCAAAACCCACACCGTTATGCCAACAGAACTACGCCCACAGCATTATGACCCACGAATCACAAATACACACAACCTAACAAAACAACACCACATTGGACAATTCAAACTACACACACCTGACACACATACACACACCACACCCACACACCCACACCACTATAAAACACGCACCCACAATACCCACAACTCCTTACAATGAAAAAATATTGCCAACTGAGAGAGGCAGACCAAGAGCAACCACAGAACCAAAGCCACAAAACACCATCACCCATACACCATCCACGCACCTTACAGCACATACCCCAACACATCACCCCACAAGTCCTCACACACACCACACACACTTCACCCATGACACCACAAAGACACCCCAGGTTCTCAGAGGAGGAGCTAATGGTCATGGTTGAGGAAATCATCCGGGTAGAGCCACAGCTATTCGGATCACAAGTGCAGCAGACATCCATTGCTAGGAAGATGGAGCTATGGCAGAGAATTGTGGACAGGGTCAACGCCGTGGGACAGCACCCCTGAACAAGGGATGACATCAGGAAGAGGTGGAACGACCTACGGGGGAAGGTGCGTTCTGTGGCAGCAAGACACCAGATAGCAGTACATAGGACTGGCGGTGGATCCCCACCTCCTCCCCCACAACTTGCCAAGGAGCAAGTCTTGGCAATCATGCATCCTGAGGGCCTGGCAGGAGTAGCAGGAGGACTGGACTCTAGTAAGTCAACTCTCTATTACTATCACCCCTACCTGCATGCCATCACATACCCCCACCCCTGCCCTCACCCCATCACCCCAGCACCTTACATACACCCCACCATCACAACCCACTCATCCCAATGCCAAGCCCTGCACATAACACCAATGCACGGGCCCCCATCCCAGACCTGCCTGGACACACATCACTAAAGCATGCACACTTGAGACAATCATCTAGCCCACCAAATCACTACTCACACAAGGCTAAGCTGCCAGAGTAATAACAACCATAGAGGGCAACACACCCATGCACAAGATGGCACACACAGAAACAATAACACTGCATTTACATTCCCACAGGTCCCCTATCCAACATCACCGGAGAGGAGGTGCCAGCAACATCCAGGCCCCCCCCCCAGAAGAGGCCCAGAGTGAGGACAGCAGCTCTGGACACCTGGATCTGGATGATCAACCTGGCCCATCAGGGACCTCCGGACAGTCGGTTACGCAGGCACAGTCACACACCACCACAGAGCCTCCCCCCTCAGGAAACACCACCACAGCACCCACCCAGCGGGCCCATACCTCTGTCCCCAGGACTCGTCAATCAGCAGTGTGTCCACCACTACAGGGACCCCAGGACACACCACAAACACAGGACAATCAGGGACCTGGGGTCAGTGGCAGTGAGCACACTGTTCAGGGGACAGAGGCACAGGACAACAGGGAAGCTGGGAGGACTGCTGTGCGACAGGGGGAGGACAGGCCCAGGGAAACAACTCTCCACGAGACACTCACCCACATCCTGGGAGCATACCACCATTCCCAAGAGACGATGGGCCAGATACTGGACAAGTTGCAGGAGACCCAGCGGCTGCAGGAGGGACAGTACCTGGGGATCAGGGAGGACCAGAGGGACATCCACACCACCCTGGTCACCATTGCATGGGTGCTGGCAGACATGGCCAACACCATGAGGGAGGCAGTGGCACACCAATGGGCCCCTGAAACTAGCCAAAACGATGGACAGCCTTCCACCTCCACTTCTGCTAGTGGACAGGAGGACCAACAGGCCACCAGCACCCCTCCCCCTGCAGAAGGAGAACCACCACGCAAACGGTCCCTGCGATCCAGGCAGAAGCCAGAGAACATTGCCAAGACCCCTGCCAGGAAATAAGGCTCTCCTGATTGTCACCCTTATGTCCCACTCTGTCACTCTGTCCACCCTGAACTGCCAATGCTCCATGTCCTATGCCCCCTTGGACAAAGCACCTGGGATTCAAATAGACTGGAATCTACCCTGGACTTTCCTCCATCAGCAACCCAGCCCATTGCAATACCCCCTCCACTTATTAGCACCTAAATAAACACCCTTGGAACAAATACAAGTATGGAGTCTGTCAATTGATTGAAATATGTATTAGTTTAACAAGCTGTAAACATTGCAATTCAACTGTACAGTTATGTATGCATAGGTATGACCTGTAGTTGGTAGCAGTCAACACACCAGGAGCCAGAGTGGGGCAAAGATATCTGAAAAGAGAGATGCCAAAGGGTACAGTAAGTGGCCATAGTAGTGGGAAAATCAGGCTGCCATGTACAATTTCCAACACAAAACTGTCAATGGAAAGTGAAGTTACAGTGTCCTACCTGTGTGTCACTGGAAGTACTGTCTAATGATTGCTGTTATATTGTCCACATCCTCATCCTCTGCCTCCTCTCTGTCACTGTCCACAGGGTCCACTGCTGCCACGCGCCTATCTCCAGCCTCATCCTCCTGCAGAAAAGGCACCTGACGCCTCAAGGCAAGTTTGTGCAACACACAGCATGCCACGATGATCAGGTAGACTTTCTTGGGTGAGTAGCACAGGGAACCACATATTAGATGGAGGCAACGAAACCTGGTCTTCAGGAGGCCGAATGTCCTCTTGATTATTCTCCATTTTTGCCCATGTGCCTCATTGTAACGTTCATCTGCCCTTGTCCTGGGATTCCTCACTGGGGTCAGTGGCCATGAGAGGTTGGGGTAACCAGAGTCACCTGCAAATATCGATGGATACCTGTTAGCCAAACACTAACCCTTAGGGTCAACACCATACCCATACACCAACATATACTGGGTTGGAACCATGGGTTTGCCTATTAGCCACACCTGGTGCCTCTGGAGTTGAGCCATCACATATGGGATGCTGCTATTCCTCAGGATAAAGGCATCATGCACAGACCCAGGATACTTTGCATTGACATGGGAGATGTACTGGTCCGCCAGCCACACTATCTGCCCATTCATCGAGTGAAAGCTCTTTCAATTTCTGAACACCTGTTCATTTCTCCTGGGGGGGGGGGAAATGCAATATGTGTACCATCAATTGCCCCAATAATGTTGGTGACATGTCACATTGCATAGAAGTCAGCTTTCACCGTGGCCAAATCCTCCACCTGGGGGAAAACGATGTAGCTGCGCATGTGTTTAATCAGGGCAGACAACACTCTGGTCAGCATTATTGAGAACGTTGGCTGTGACATTCCTGCTGCCAAGCCCACTGTCACTTGGAAAGAACCAGTTGCCAAGAAATGGAGCACAGATAGGACTTGCACAAGAGGGGGATCCCAATGGGGTGACAGATAGCAGATATCAGGTCTGACTCCAATTGGGCACACAGCTCTGTGATTGTGGCCCTGTCAAGTCTGTAGGTGAGGATAATGTGCCTGTCCTCCATTGTTGACAAGCCTACCAGGGCTCTGTACATGGGGGGATATCTCCATCTCTTATTCATCTGCAGCGGTTGTAATCTAGAGGGCAAAAGAGTGAGCAACTGGTCAGTATTTCACATTTCAAACTGTACACTGCATTGCATGTTTTGACCAAAACAGAATGTTTTTGGATTGGCCCAAATGGTGCCTATGTGTACTGTGACGCAGTTAGGTGCCATGGCCTGCCCCCCCTGAAATGGAGCCCGCCTGTCCTGTGTGGATGGACATGTGGAAATTAGGTAATGCCTCTGACGTTGTGCGCCGTTGCAGGAGGCGGTCGAGTACCGCCGTGCAACTCCTCATTGGTTGTCATTGGGCCCTATGGGTTACAGTGGCCAATGGTGAAGAACGCCGGGGGTGAGGGTACGCACAGCTGCGGACATGACAGCCATTTTCTATCTGTTCTCTCACTTGCTACCTGACATTTAACAGTAGAGGACCTACACTGCAAGTGCTGCTGTGACCTGTGTCTGGAACCAACCATGGCTCGAGTCGCTGGGGAAAGGGCCCCTGCCTTCACTGCTGCGGAGTTGGAGAGACTGGTGGATGGGGTCCTACCCCAGTACCGAATGCTGTATGGGCCTCCAGACCAACAGGTGAGTACACTGTGAGCACGATGCATGGGGCAGAAATGCATGGAGTGCTGTGAGTGAGGGCCTCGTGTGGGGGGGTTGGTGGAAGGGTCCTGGGCAGCGTGCTGCATGTATGGTGGGCAATGTCTGTGCATCTGGGGATGTGAGGGCTATGGTGGGCCATGAGTGTAAGAGACCGGACTGTATGGCTGATACCTTTTTCTATGTTTATATGTCTGCAGATCAGCGCCCATCAGAAAAGGGGTATATGGTGTGCCATCGCCAAGGACGTGCGGACACTGGGGGTCTACGGCAGGCGGAGCACTCTCTGTCGTAAACGGTGGGAGGACCTGAGATGCTGGGCACGGAAGACTGCGGAGGCCCAGCTGGGGATAGCCTCCCAATGAGGAAGGGGTGCCCGTCGAACCCCGACCCCCCTGATGGCCCGCATACTGGCGGTGGCCTAGCAGGAGCTGGATGGGCGCTTGAGGGCATCACAGCAGCCACAAGGGGGTGAGTACAGTTTCCAAATCTACTACTTGCGCATGATGGGGTGGTCTACGGGTGGGTGATGTGGGACTGTGGGTGCCCCTAGGCGAGGGCGGATATTGCAGGGTAGATCCCATGTTGGGCAGGGGCTGATGAACACCACCTCCTACAAAGCTAGTAGGCATTCACTTCTGGGCAGGGGACTGTGGGTGTCAGGTATGCTGCTATTGGCCGTAGGTATTCCTGTCCTTGGGCTGGTGACTAGCATTGTGACTGGTAGTGCATTGCATAGTGCATAGGCCTGTTCCCTGTGTGAGGGTGCTGTGTATGCCAACGGTGGTGTTGAGGCAAGTGTATTCTTTGTCTCTCCCCCCCACTTTTTGCTTTGTAACCCTGTCCTTATGTGCATTAGCATCATCTGGCAGTGGAGCAGAGGCACCGACGACAGAGGGAGCTGCATCCCACAGGGCCCAGGAGGCCGAATCCACCGATGGTGAGGGCACCAGTGGGACGGAGGACGAGGGGAGCACCACAGTGGAGACAGGAGGGGACAGTTTGGACAGCGATACCTCCTCCGATGGAAGCTCCCTGCTGGTGGCAGACACCTCTGTGGCCACCCCAACTACAGGTACAGCCGCCACCCCCTGTACCAGCAACGCCCTCCCCTCAGCGAGTTTCCCGTGCCCGCTCACCCAGGAGGGTAGGCATCTCCTTCACCCCAGGCACCTAAGGCCCTGCCCCAGTCAGCCCTGCTGCCCTGAGTGAGGAGCAATCCATCTCTGTTCGGCAGTCTACCATAGTGAATGCCATCCAGGGTCTGGCAGGCCATTTGTAACAAACAAATGCATTCCTGGAGGGCATTCACTCTGGCATGGCGGCCCAACAGAGATCAATCCACGCTCTGGCCTCCTCCCTGATGGCAGCCATTGTCCCTGTCTCTAGCCTCCCCCCTCCAACTTCCTCTACCAAGTCCCATTCCCCTCAACCCCAACCTATACCAAGCACACATTCAGACCAGCATGCACCCAAGACATGCACACAGGAGTGGCTCAGGCAAACAAAAGCACCACACATCATCCCACAGGCACTCACACAAACACCATTCAGATGCAGACACACCAACATCCACTGCCTCCTCTGTGTCCCCCTCCTCCTCCTCGTTCACCACCCTCCCAGTAGCGTCTCCACTCACATCTGCATGCACTACATCCTCATCCACTACCTCCATCACCATCACGCACTTCACAACACACCCCTCACTGGCAGTCGCCACCCCACATCCATGCACACGTCCCCTGTGTCCTCTCCCACTGTGTCTGTGCCCCCTCCTCCCAAAGTACACAAACGCAAGCACCCACACACCCAACAGCCATGCACCTCACAACAGTATCCACCCCATGCACCTGCACCCAAACACAGTAGGCTGACACCTCCTACAACCACTCCCTCTTCCTCCAATCCCAAACCTTCACCCTCTTCCTGCCCCATTGTCCCTAAGAAGCTGTTCCTCTCCTCTGCTGACCTCTTCCCTACCCCTCCCCCCCGTCCTTCACGTAAGGCCAGGGTGGTCAGAATCGAGCCGAGCACCTCAGCCACCCAGTCCACTGCCACAGTAGTGTTGGCAGCTACTGCAGGTGGAAGAGGCTCCAGTGAACCAGCCATCAGCACTGACAGTGTGCCTGCACCAGCTGGCAAGGGGAAAGGCAAGGATGCACCACCAGCTGGCAAGGGGAAAGGCAAGGATGCACCAGCAGCTGCCAAGGGCAAGGAGGCACAACCAGCCGGGAAGGGCAAGGGGCCTGCCCCTGCAGGGAGAAAGGGCAGGAGGCCTGGTGCTGGGACTGATTCTGAGCCCCCAACACCAACCATGGCGGTTCAGCCATCCGAGGCTGCAGGGGAAGGGCTGGAGCCTCCCCCCACCACTGGCATTCCCAACACCAGCACCGCCACCAGCCCCACTGCCAGCAGCACCAGTGCCAGCAGCAGCAGCCCCAGTGGGCAGCCATCCGAGGCTGCAGGGGATGGGCTGGGCCACCCCACCACTGCCAGCACCGCCAGCAGCCCCAGTGGGCAGCCGTCCGAGGCTGCAGGGTATGGGCAGGAGCCTCCCCCACCACTGCCAGCACTGACACCAGCACCGCCACTGCCACCACTGAGCAGCCGTCACTGCCGGCGGGCAGTGTGTAGTTCTGCCTCCATTGCCTATAGTGCGTCCTGGACCCTGCAAATCCTGTGGGTGTGACACCCAGGTGAGAGACTATGACCTTGCACTCCTCAAGTGCTGCATCACAGGGCACTATGCCCCCTTCAGAACCAGTGGAAAAAGCCATCCACTCACCCCATCCTTGCCAGGATGAAGCACACTGGGCACAAGGCCCCCTCCAGATCAAGTGGAAGAAGCCATCCGCTCACCCCATCCTTGCCAGGATGAAGCACACTGGGCACAAGGCCCCCTCCAGAATCAGTGGAAGAAGCCATCCACTAGTAAGACTGTGGCTTTGCACTCCACAGGACCAAGCAGTGGGCAGACCACCCATTAGAGAGTCTGTGGCTTTGCACTCCCCAGGACCAAGTTGTGGGCAGACTACCCACTAGAGAGACTGTGGCTTTGCACTCCTCAGGACCAAGCAGTGGGCAGACCACCCAGTAGAGAGACTGTAGCGCTGCACTCCCCAGGACCAAGCAGTGGGCAGACCACCCACTAGAGAGACTTTGGCCTTGCACTCCCCAGGACATCACACAGGGCATGTAGCCCCCTCCAGTTCTCTCCATGTTGTTGCAGGAGTCAAGTGGGGCCTTGGCCTATGTGATGTGGCCCTGTGGCCCAAGGACATTGTGGACTTGGCTGTGTCCCTCCATTTGTATATATGTATATACTGTTTTGATTTTGAAGCACGATTTTGTGCAATTTTATATTATTACACTCACTTCCTTTTGTCCTTGCATTATTCCTGAGGGGTACTGGGTAAATATGTTTTATTGCTGCATCAGTTTATGTGTATGGTGTTGGGGGTGGGGGTGTTGCGTGTTGCGTGTGTGTGTCACTCTCTTTTTCCTCCCCTGTGTGCTACGCGGCAGTACTCACCGTGGTCGTCTTCGTCGGCGTTGGTGTTCATAGTGACGAAGGAGATAGATGAGCATTGGGAACACCTGCAACTCGGGCTCCATGGCGGCATGGTTCTTCCTTGTGTCTCCGGGGGTGAGTCCTTTGCCTTCTGTGTACTGTTTCCGCCATGCTTTTGATGTTGTTGGTACCACCCCGGAAAAGGTGGTGGAGAGGTGTGCCATAATAGTGTGGGCGGTACATTGTCTTCCACCTGGCTGTTGGCGGTTACCGCCCCGGTGCTTGTTGCTACTGCCGTGGCAGTCGGTGGGATAAAGTGGCTGTCTGTGTGAGCGGTTTCTGCCGTGGTCATGATTACATTTTGGTTACCGCCGGCCTGTTGGCGATATTACCTCTGCCTTGTCACCGACCGCCAGGGTTGTAATGAGGGCCATAGTTCCCAGTGCTGCAGGTTGAGGAAACTGAAGTCTTTGGTGTCCCTGAGACTTCCAACAGGAAGCAAACTGTACTCCAAGCCCTTGGAGAACTTTCTCAAGCAGGACACACAGCAAAGTTCACCCTTTGTCCTCTTTCAGGCAGAAACAGCAACTGCAGGCCAGTCCAGCAAAGCAAGACAGCAAAGGGACAGTACTCCTCCTCCAGCTCTTCAGCTCTTGTCCTTGGTAGAATCCTTGGCAGAATCCAAAAGGATTCTAAAGTCTGGGGTTTTGGGTCTTCTTCTTATACCTCTTTCTGCCTTTGAAGTTGGCAAACTTCAAAGCAAAGTCTCAAGTGTTTGCAAGATCCTTCCTTGTCCAGGCCAGGCCCCAGACACACACCAGGGAGTTGGAGACTGCATTGAGTGAGGGCACGCACAGTCCTTTCATGTGTGAATGACCACTCCTCCCTCCCCTCTAGGTCAGATGGCTCATCAGGATATGCAGTCCAGTGTTGCCAGATTTTGAGACCCATCCCAAGCCCAAACCTGTCCAAGTTCAAGCCCAAATTCAGCCCAACGCAGACCAGTATCAGCCCAAAGAACAGCCCAAAGTTGTAAACCTCAAAATATGAAAAAATAGTCTCCCAGAAACATTCTAAGCATGTTTCTAATTTTTATTCAATATTTGCACAATGAGACAAGGCTCAATGGGCACCGTTGCACTTCTGCAATCATGTCATAATTCTATAACTACTGATTTAGAAGATCTCTCCCCTCTATCATCGTCTAACTGGTACGTCAGTCACCACAAATCTAAACCTGAACCAGGCATTGATTGCTGATCTTTACAAAAACAGACTAGAGCCATCTCCAAGAATTCTGGCAGCAGGAATGTTGAGACCCCTTAAATAACATGACTTCCAAAACAGTAAATTTCTCTGATCTGATCTCACACGATTAACAACACAACTTATACACATGCAAAGAAACCACCCTACGGTTAAAGCAATTCCAGCATGACTTGTTTGGCAAGCTGAGAGGGTCTTCACAGTACAACAAGAGACCCACTTCAAGAGACCATCACATACTCTGACTGCCCCCCTGCCCTTCACTCTCAAGTCTTTCACCATGACTACTTACTCTAGTACTAAATGTTACACAGGACCTATGTTGTTGTCTTTGTGTTTCAGCAAATTCTAGACTAAAGGTTGGTGTCTCGGCAAGAAGAAGAGGGGTTTGTTTGGGGACGAAATGAAAGCACGGTTTTGGAGTGGATTGGAAAAAAGACCCCTTTCCCTAAACCTTCTGTGGAACACTCCTCCAATATCTCAACCCTAATGCCCCCTCAAGTCCACTAACACGTCATCACTCAGCTCGTCTTATTCCAGTGCCCTTTGTCATTAGCACTGTCCCACTTATTTGTGCAATGCCGTTAGGCTGTGCAGCTTCTTTACACCTGTCACCCACCCAGGGATATCAGTAGGCTGTACTCAGGAAGGGCACATGCAGGGAACATTAGTGCTAAGTGACTCTATTGGCCTGTCCTTCCTTGCAGTTGTAAAATACCATTAAGATCAAAGAGTACACCAAAGGTGAACTTTGCCATATATTAGCAAACAGCCTGTATTTAACATACTCCAATGACAACAGTGCGCCCTTGGAGGCAGAGTCAAAATAACTTTCTCAACACCACGGGGTCTTGCCAACTGCATTGAATTTAAGAGAGCGGTTTTGTTTAACCCACAGCATCCACTTCACACCAATGCCCTAACATAACTTCTCTCTCTAAGCCAGGCATTCATCACTGTGCTTTCCAAACCGCAGAATCCTTCATGTCTTCTCTTTTGACTTAGTTCTTTTAAGTACTATTTGGGTAACAAGAGTATTGCGGGGTCAACCCACATTGCACAACATACTGTGGCCCAGATTTATACTCTGTTTGTGCTGAATTAGCGTCATATTTTTTTACATTAATTCAGCGCAAACTTAACTTCATATTTATATTTTGACTCTAGATTAGTCTAACGTCAAAATATTGGAGTTAATGTCATTTTTTGCTAGCTGGAAACTAACTTGCATCAATGTGGTGCAAGGTAGGCGTTCCAGGTCAAAAAAATACTCTAGCCCTAGCTCCTTATTTATCCCCCCGTACAAAAATGGTGCACAGAAGGGAGGCGGGCATAAATAATGGCGCTAACCTTGCTTAGTGACATTATATAACACCTGGGTCAGGGCATGCGTTGGGGGACCAGTGGTCCTATTTCCATGGTGGAACACTATGGAATAAGCCCACAGGTGCCCTCCCCAGGACCCAGGGAATACCCCGTCCACACCAGAGGGACAGCAGAGGATGGGGGACCCCATCCCAGGTAAGTAGAGGTAAGTATTTGGTTAATTTTTTTTAAGTGCCATTGGGGCCCCTGAAATGGGCCCCCTACATGGCACTGGGTGTAATGGCCAGGCCCAGGGGACCCTTGTCCCCTGAGCTGGCCATTGGGGTGGTGGGCATGACTCATGTTTTTTCTAAGACAGGAGTCATGTGGTATGGTAGGTTTTGTGCCGAGAAATGACGCTAGCCTGGTTAGAGTCATTTTTTTACTCTAACCGGCCTAACGTCATTTTTCTGTGCAAAACCCTCTTCTTCCATACCGCCACCCCCACCCTACTAACGTCATTTTCCTTGACGTTAGCCCACCCTTAGCGCCGGCTTGCACCATTCCTTAAATATGCCGCCCGGCTGGCACTGTGGAATGGCGCAAACCGGCGCTACACTTTGTGACGCAAAACTCCCTTAGCGCAGTTTTGCGTGACAAAGTATAAATATGGGCCTGTGTTCTTCCTCGTCTCCATCGGCATACTGAAGCAGGCCAAGTGTAGCTTCAGAGCTATAAAGAGCACCTTCCCTCTCTCCTATGAACAGCGCTTTGAAGCCCCATCAGCAACATACTGGCTACACCAGTGTCACACCTTTCTCCCACCTCTCCTCGTGTTTTTCTTTTCTCCTACTCCTTCTGCAGAGCTCTGAAGCTGCATCAGCGGTACAGGCAGTACCCAAATAACCTATAGCTTAACGCCAAGAATTAATCACAAAACACAAACTCTACATAATTACAATCTACAGAGCACAGTGTATCCCCTCTTAAACCGGCCACAAATATTCAAGGGCATGGCACGATTCAGAAAGTTTATTTCAGCTATTTGTGTTTTGCAGTTGCTGTATCCCAGTAGCAGCGCCGGCCTTACTTGGTATCAAAGCTTGGCCATCACAGTATAGCTAGAAGTCACTGCTAGCCTGAGTCCTATAGGGAATGCTTGGGCGGGAGTGTGGTGGTGCATGGGGAGCAGAGTGGTGGTGCATGGGGAGGAGTGTGGTGGTGCTTGGGCGGGAGTGTGGTGGTGCATGGGGAGCAGTGTGGTGTTGCATGGGGAGGAGTGTGGTGGTGCTTGGGTGGGAGTGTGGTGGTGCATGGGGAGGAGTGTGGTGGTGCATGGGGAGGAGTGTGGTGGTGCATGGGGAGGAGTGTGGTGGTGTATGGGGAGGAGTGTGGCGGTGCATGGGGAGGAGTGTGGTGGTGCATGGGGAGGAGTGTGGTGGTGCTTGGGCGGGAGTGTGGTGGTGCATGGGGAGCAGTGTGGTGGTGCATGGGGAGGAGTGTGGTGGTGCATGGGGAGCAGTGTGGTGGTGCATGGGGAGGAGTGTGGTGGTGCATGGGGAGGAGTGTGGTGGTGCATGGGGAGGAGTGTGGTGGTGTATGGGGAGGAGTGTGGCAGTGCATGGGGAGGAGTGTGGTGGTGCATGGGGAGGAGTGTGGTAGTGGTGGCTTTCATTTGCTGTGGCGAATGACAGGCACATTTGTATCTTCTGCTACATTTAGAAATATGCTGCAGTGTGCTTAGGGTAGGGTGAGAGGCGGAGCACAGAAGCAGAAAAAACGCCTGACCCTGTTTTGCAAACTACTAGGTTTCTATGTATGCTCATGTGAAAGATAACGTTGTTTAGTCAAACCCTTTACACAGGAATAATTCCCCTGATAACAACTGCTTTAAGACAATGTTTTCAAAGGGCAGGTTTTGCAAGGACCTGCACTGCTTTGATTGGAAAGATAATGTACCTGCTCAGCGCTGGTGCAATACTTTTGAGTGGAGATTAGTGCTTCATTTGTGCTTGTTGTTTCCGGTGCAGAGCACCGGCACTTATTTTTGAGGGCTGGCGCTTAATTTTCTGCCTCAAGCATTAATTGTGAGCAAAAGACACATTTGGGAAAGACGGAGGAAGAGAAAAATTAAAAAGCGTTACAAAGCGAGAGAGCAGAAAGCTGCAGGAGTGAGCTGAAGGGGTAGGGAGGGGCTGTAAATGGATTGAAGAGGCCCGAGATGGCTTCAGGATTACGCTGTCTCAGTATTCCGGGTTCGCACATTTAATTGCAGCAGCCGCATATTTAAGAGGAGGGCTTTGAGCACCAGCACATTTTTATTTACAAATTAAGCACTGGAAGAGCAGCACCACTTCTTAATAATAACAAGTACTCTGGGATAGTGAGTGGAAGCCCGTCAGCATTTCCACTTAAAGTACAGCTTTAAGAGAACCAGTGTATTTATTTTGGGAATTGGCACATCTAAAATATAAATGACCTCAAGATTAATGGCCTGAAGCAAGCAGTACTTTTTCTAATATTCACCCACCTCGAATGAGCCATGCAGACATATGTCACTCACTCCCTTCTTTTGCCTGCAGCTCTGCGGTATTTTCGAAGAGGTGTCATGAGAAGGCTAAGCCTTATGCTGGCGATGGGCAGCAGCACAGACACCATACCTGTTGTATGCTGCAGTCAGCCTCAGCCTTCGGCCGCAGCTCCAGATATGTTGCTTGTGTTTTGCCTCCGACCTCTAGAGGCTGAGCGCAGCCCTTGTCACCTTTCCTCTGAGGCAGGCCTTCAAGCAGGATCTGGAGATACGAGCAAACTTGAACCTCGATTCTCCTCAAGAGAACCAATCTCCTAACTCACTGGAGGATTGGAAACACACTGGGCCTGGGCACCGGTGATTTTCTTCATTGTCTGTGGACGCTTTCAGTGTAACCAGACAAAAGACAATAATAGTTTCGTGAGGCGCCGCCTCACCTAGGAAAAACACGCACACAGGGCACATCCCAGCCCAAAAATCGGTCACCCGCCATGTTTTATTCCCGCACAAATGGGAAAAATGTCGCTGGCAACACTGATGCAGTCTACACCCCGCCCCCTTTGTGTCACTGTCTCGAGAGAGGTCCAAACAGCACATCTGTCAAACTGACCCAGACAGACAATCCACAAACAGGCTGAGTCACAGAATGGTTTAAGCACAAAAATGCCTACTTTCTAAAAGTGGCATTTTCAAATAGACAATTTAAAAAACAACTTCACTAAAATATGTATTTTTAAATTGTGAGTTCAGAGACCCTAAACTCCAACTTTTTATCTGCTCTCAAAGTGAATCTGCGCTTTAAGGATATTTAAAGGCAGCCCCTGTGTTAACCTATGAGAGAGACAGGCCTTGCACAGTGAAAACAGAATTTGGCAGTATTTCACTGTTAGGACAAATTAAACACCCTATTATATGACCTACCTTAAACATACACTGCACCCTGCCCAAGGGGCTACCTAGGGCCTACCTTAGGGGTGATTTACATTGTAGTAAAAGGGAAGGGTGAGGCCTGGCAAGTGGGTACACTTGCCAAGTCGAATTGGCAGTTTAAAACTGCAACCACAGACACTGCAGTGGCAGGCCTGAGCCATGTTTACAGGGCTACTAATGTGGATGGCACAATCAGTCCTGCCAGCCCACTAGTAGCATTTGATTCACAAGCCCTGGGCACCTCTAGTACACTTTACTAGGGACTTACCAGAAAATCTTATATGCCAATCATGGATAAAACAATCAACAGTACAATGTACACAGAGAGCATATGCAGTTTAGCACTGTTTAGCAGTGGTAAAGTTCCCAGAGTCCTAAAGCCAAAAAAAACTGCTAAAAAAAATTAGGAGGAAGGAGGCAAAAAGATTGGGGATGACCCTGCTAAAAGGGCCAGGTGCAAGACAGATTAATACAGAATTACTAAATTCTTCCAATTCCACCTGCGGAATTCATAATTCTGCCCACCTTTACCAGTAACAGGGGTGAAACCGATCCTGGTTTACTTGTTTTCCATTTCAGAGAAGCCTGGAATTCGGGCTGGACTGTTCCCATTGGAGCAGAGTCAAGACAGATTTGCATGTACCTGGGTCCACACTGAGGTTGCATGGTTCGCAAAAGAACGATTGCCCGGGATGCAGCCCGAGTGATTACCAGTGGCTGAGATGAATTCAAGCATTCCATCCATCATTTTGGCACATTCCTGCCCATGCCTCATTTGCTACAGATTGCCTGTTATCTACAGAGACGCCATTAAAGGAGCACCTCCATTGGCTCTGAGGAGTTCCGTGCTCAAGTTCCACAGTGCTCAGACCATGGGGCGCAATGTATTGGCCTCAGAGCTGCCTTCCCCACAGAGCTATATCCTGTTTATGTGCTCCCCACACACAATTCACATTTACGCATCTGTGAGTGGACTGTTGGGGAGGGTGGACAAGTGGACCATGGAACATGGCCCAGTCTGGAGCTCCTAAATAAATATCACAACCATAATGGAGCCCTCCCAGCTCCGCCCCTTCTCATGTGACGATGTGTGATGTCGAGGCTGCCACCCACATGCGCTATAGTGGACACACATTGAAGATACTGTAAAACCTCTGGAATTCTCACACAATTAGATGAGATTCTTAAGACATCTGAAGATCTGAGTCTCACTCACCCCATGTGCACAATGTTCATATCAGAGGGTGCATAGAGCACACTTTGTCATAGTGTTTGGTGGCTAATGACCAACAACCTCCGCTTGCTACAGGCCTTCCCACCTGGGAGCTGATGTGTGGTTGAACCTGCAGTTCCAGGTAGGATCCGCAGATGATTGAGTTATACTCTAGTAGAGGGGTCTATGGTGGGGGAGGAGGGGTCTCTTGCTCTCCATGTCCCTCCCATTCAATCTTCAGTGGTGGTTCCCCATTGTATGGTTCAATTTCAGATTTCTTGTGGAAAATGGCCGTTATATGCAGGTACCCGTGATGTCTGCCACTCCAGGCCTGGGGTAGAGCTTTGATGGTTGGAAACACAGATGGACAACCCCCCTGAGGGGTGGCCACTTTTATTACACTTCACTGCTTGGATACCCATTAACTGGAGAATACCAAAAAGCCAAGTTTCTACTAAACAGGTTTTCTCACAGGTGAGGAAAAACATCAGAATTTCTGGGACTACTTTACATTTTGAGATGCCACTGATGCTCAAGGGCAGGTTTTAATGGAATTGGGATATATTAATACCCCACTCAATTGACACTCACCCTTGGTGGAAGACTGAGGTACGCTGTGCTTGAGGAGAGGCAATGGGCACCCCTGTTAAACAAATCTCTCTGCCCAAAACAGGAGGGTGGTACTTCCTGTCCCTCGAACGAATGAAGAGGGGTGCTTGTGCACCCCATCTGGACCACTGATAAAAGACTTGCTTAGATTTGTGAAAAAGGTGGCTTTATCAGAAGGAAGTCTAAACCCACATTATTGTCTCTCTGACCTAAAGTTCATTTTTGGTTTCAGCTCTATCGTCTCCCAGCCACCAGACCTACTCGTGGACAGGACAGGCGACCTTCCTTAACTCTTCCTGTCCTACAGGCCCCATTCTGGCCCACTGCCCCCATCTGTCATCTATTCTCCGTTCACTCCTGAGGTGTGATCTCTGGGTCTGCACATGGACTAGGGTAAGAAACGCCCCTTCCCCAGCTGCCCAGGCCGGGTATTACACACACACACTTTATTTAATCTAATTCTCTCTTTCGTTACTCGTTACTTGCCTCTACAGATGTCCTAAACCCATGGGTGGGGAGGGGAGATTTGTGCCTGGGTTGTGTCACTTTTTTGGTACAACTCCACTCTAATGCAAAGTCTGATTTGTTAACTATTGTGATGGGCTCAATTGTACTCATGATACACCTGCTAAACATATGTGCGGTCTTCAGATCTGATGCCACTTCCTGTGAGGTCAGGAGTTGTGATACCACTTCCGGTGATGCAAGGTGCCATAATGTCATGTGATATGATGTTACTTGCATACTGCCTAACTTTTCTAGTCTCTCCACTTCTATTTTAGGACTTGACCCTGTGACCACAGATTGATGTCATGCAAGCCCCTGTCTATATATCTATGACAGTCAGTGCCTGCATGCTACTGGCCACCCATTCATGCCCTGCCAGCAGATGCCTACTCCTGTCTCTTCATGTAAGCCTCTGACTGTACATGCATGCCCCTGTCCCCATACATGCGTGCTACTGCCCACAGAGGCATGCTTCTGCCTACCCCTGCTAATAAAGTGCAACAAATGCACGCTCCTGTCTATACGTGAGCAAACCTTCCTGTACATGTGTGCAGAAGCCTCTACGTATGTGTGCCTGCCTATATATTCATGTTTTTACCTGCACATACATGCACCTGCCTCTGCATACATGCACCTGCCTCTACATATGTGTGCCTGCCCATACACGTGTGCTATTGACTACACAGGTGTTCACCTGCCTCTACATGCATGCACCTGCCTCTACAAAATTGCACCTGCCATGCGTGCATGCACCTGTCTCAACAAGATGACACCCGCCTCTGTGTGCATGTGCCTGCCTCTACATGCATGCCCCTGCCTCTACATGTGTGCACCTGCCTGTCCATTCTCGCTCTTGCCTGCACATGCGTACACCTGCATCTACATGCATGCTCTTACCTGCACATCCGTGCACCTTCATCAAAATGCATGCTCCTGTCTGCACATGAATACACCTGCCTGTCTATGCTTGCGCTTGCCTGCACATGTGTGCACCTGCTTCTACATGCATGCTCTTGCCTGCAGATGGGTGCACCTGCCTGCACCTGCATCTACATACATGCTCTTGCCTGCACATGCATGCATCTGCCTGTCCATGCCCGCTCTTCCCTGCACATGTATGCACCTGAGTCTACATGCATGCTCTTCCCTGCAGATGCGTGCACCTTCGTCTACATGCATGCTATTTCCTGCACATGCATCCACCTTCCTGTCCATACTTGCACTTGCCTGCACATGTGTGCACCTGCCTCCACATGCATGCCCCTGCCTCTACATGTGTGCACCTGCCTGTCCATGCATGCTCTTACCTGCACATGTGTGCACCTGCCTGTCCATGCATGCTCTTACCTGCACATGTGTGCACCTGCCTCTACATGCATGCCCCTGCCTCTACATGTGTGCACCTGCCTGTCCATGCATGCTCTGACCTGCACATGTGTGCACCTGCCTCTACATGCATGCTCTTGTCTTTTGGATCTGGTTCCTGTCATGGAATAAACCGACTGCAAACACCAGAAGGAAAATAAAAAATCTGGAGCCAATAAGCCGCTCAGGCCTAGAATCGTGTACTCTGAGTAAAGGGCACTCACTCGTAGAAAGGAATGAAGTGAGGTGGTGTTCAGTGCAGTGAGACATATCACCTGAGTTAAACTGGAGTCACCCCACCCTTAGTGACCCGGCCTCACCCCACCCTGAGGACGTGCACTATGATCTGGCGCACCCACTGACACTCCCTCCATCGAGGGCGGAGAGCACCAGGCACAGTCAAGAGTGAGTGAGTGACTGTTTGTGATAGTGAACTGACGCCACCCCTCTCTCCAGCACATGTCAGCAGTGGGTGAACGACTGCTCTCTCCAGTGATAGCGCGCCCAGTCTTAATAAATTACTTAAACTTGGACACGCTGGAGGTGGGTGAACCTTTTAACCGAGTTGGGTTCTCCTCATCCAAGAATAGTCGGATCACTCAAGTCAATAATCAATAACCAATACTCAATTAATAGGTCAAACAACACATTAAGAATCAATAACAATCAGTATTTTGACGCACCATGACCTTTCAGTCATGAATAACCACACCGGTTTATTAAAAGTTAATGAGTTTATTTCCCTATATTAACAAAGCTAGCACAATATAAGTGAGTCTCAAAATCAAATGGTATACATATACGAACATTACTAGCTGTCCATAGCGACGGAAGAAACGCAATCTACGCAATATCTGGATTATAATGCACTCGGTTATAGCAATGCAAATCACTAATATGAGCAACTGAATTTGACTAATTGTATACATCGGTCAGCATAACAAGATTTCAATTTAGCATGGTGCATCAGATGAATACCTCAACTAACCTCTAATTAGCATTGGCATGTGGGGCTTCATGCAAAAACAAATTTAGTCAACATGAATTTCGAAAACTTCTAGCTTGGGCCCTGTCAAAATAAGCAGTTGGTACCTAGGAAGAAAAACACAATGCATAATACAATTATCCTTTCACAATTACCAAATACAATCAGCATTCAATGTAAGTCTTCGTCCTTCAGGTACCGGTTCGATCAGCATGGGGCAGATTTCAAATGGGCAAAGTTAAAACAAGTTTCCTTGCGGCAGCAAGGAAAATGGGGCAAAAGTTACTGCATGGACAAGACGGGGCAAAGTAAAAGTTAAAGTCTCTAGGGTGAGAATTCTTTAAAGCCTCTTTCTCTGCGACAGAGAAAAGGCATCAAAGAGTCTTTTAAAATGGCGTCTTGAATCAGGCTTCAAAATGGCATCAAGGCAAATGGCTGACTTCTCTTTGTCTGGTGGGTTTAAGTAAGAAACGTTCCAAATTCTTCAGGGTCTTCCATTGGAGGGTTCATAGGGTGGCTTCCTTTTTTGTCTGCACCTGCAGAAACTGACCTTGCTTCAAAGGGGATGAAACTAGCCTAGCACGAAACCTTGAGATAAGTGTATTAGTCATTTCTACTGGAAAAATACAACCTTAAAGTAAAAAATATGTTTTTGTTAATGCAAGTGAAAACCACGCAGTTAAATTTGAGACCAGGCAACTAGGCCAAAGCCTCTGCTAAATTTAAGCTAATCATATAACAGTTTCAACAAGAAAATCATGGAATACATCTGCAATTATGACGGATTACTACATTGACGATTCTTCATGATTAATTAAGCTAGTTTATAATAATGGTGAACTACCTCGTGGGCACAATTTCCCACGTACATTATTTTTCTTTGCTAAACTCACACTACCTTATTCGATTTTGTCTCATGATATATGAATATTTGTTAGTCTTTCTTTTTCTGCTTCATCAATCCCTCCTCTGATTACTAATTATGTCATCACATCAAATCTTCCATCACAAATGTTATTTCATTATAATTCTGTTTTTAGTAATTTGGCACTTCAGTCAATTCCCTCTTCCTTTTTGTTCCCTTTGATTTTTCTCTGTATATTTCTACTATTTTATTTTGTTCTTTCTCTTCTCTCCTCCTCTTGCTTCTTGATTTCAATATTTTAATCGCTTTCCATATTCCCCAAATACCTAATAAGCAGATTAGTGTTATTAATATTCCTTTTACTATTTTCAGTAATATTCCGTTCCAAATGTTGCTGAGCCAATTTCCCACGGAAGCAAATCCTTTTTCAATCTTTTCCCATACTCCTGGTTCTTTCAATTCTTTCAAATCTGCACTCTCGTTAGTTAAATTTGTAAGCATTTTTCTAATTTGCCCACTGTTGTCCGGTATATAAAAACAACAATGACGTGCACTAAGCATTTTGCAAACGCCGCCATTCTTTGCTAAAAGAATGTCTAAAGCAAGCCGGTTTTGAAGAGTTATAGCTCTTTCTGCAGCAAGTTCAGCATCAATCAGGATTATGGCTCCTGAGAATTTTGTCAGCATGTTACCCACAATAGTAGACAACTTTCGTATTTTAATTGAATTCAATATGAATCCTACTGAAGGAATCATTGCTCCAAATATATCTCCTACCACACCAGAAGCTGTCTCCCTTTTCTGAATGCGATGTGATTCACATAGCTTTGGAAATTTCTTTAAATCATCCAGTTGATAAATCTTTGGAAAAACTATTCCCAAATAACACATCCCATACCATCCTTTAGGAAGATGATAATAGGCGTTAAGTCCACAAATATAATATACCCCTGGAATAAGTGGGTCTTGTCCATTTAGCATGAACGTCCATTTAGGTTGAAACAAAAACGTATGTTTACATTCACTCGTTCCCACAAAGATTGTGTCATAATATGATTTAGGTCTATATACACAAAGTTTCCCTATATGTAATGCATCTAAAGCTGATTTCCCATGTGTCTTTATTGCGGCAAAAGCATAGTTATCTGCAGAAGTCCTTTTGTGTAATTCCCTTTCTAATTTATCCTTCACCACTTTCCTTCTATCTTCAGTGTGATCCAAAAAGCTTTTCTCTACAGGTGAAAGTAAGCATGTAAGGTTGTCTCTATGAGCGTGGACTACAGGAAAAGGCAATAGTGGTTCAAAGAAACCTCTAATTAATTAATTTTATATAATAATCTCTTGCTGTTTTACTCAAATATTCAATTATGGGGACATATGGAAATACGACATCATGATTGGAATAAAAGTATTGAATATTCTCCTGGTTATAGAATCTGGTTAGTAATAAACTACATGAAATTCCATACGTGAAAGGCATGCTATGATATGTCACTCCTTCTATTACTGAGGTAGGTATTTGTGTGCACACATAACAATCTTTTGCATCCATTGTCTCAACATACTCATTCAGCAAGCGATAGAAGACGTTCGAGGAGAGCTCTTTCTTGTCGTGTAAATATTTTGCGTCTTGTTCGAGTTTCTGCAAAGGAGTTAATTCAGTAGTAGGTTTAGAAGTAGAAGCATCATTCGCGTCTCTTTCATTCTTTCCATGAATTCCAAGAACTATTGCTATAATTATTAGTACACATGCAGTTATTAGACCTATACACATGTATTTACAACACTTCATCTTATGTCCCTTTGTAGCACTGCCTGGCATGATCTATATAGAATCAGAAAGTTGAAGACACTTTATCAAATCAAATTTGCAGATATATATAAAGCTGAACGAGTTAATGTTCACACGGATTTCTTTAGCAGCTTAGTCTCTTATCGGTTTAGCAGCTTTGTCTCAAAATTGGTTTCAAAGTCAATCAAGTTATCAATGTCTTATCCGGTTCAAAAGTCAATCAGGTCGTCAATGTCTTATTCGGTAATGTTCATAGAATTTCACTTTTCAAGTACCAAAGTGTCGTTCTGCTTCTTCGTTTTCAAGACTGAGAGATAGAAATTCGTCTGACCAATCGTTAGTGGCTGTGTATGCCCACTCTGGACCAGAATATCTTCTGCTCGGTATTCTTTTCCTTTTCAATTTTGCATCTCCTTTTGATTCTCTCTCGCTTATGTCTTGTTCTTTGGCTGTGTCTTTTTCTTCATTCAATGTTGTTATTGCGATAGACACCTCTTTTCTTTTCTCCTTCAATTTTGGCCCTTCATTCTCTTTTAATATTTCTTTAGTCTTTGATTTCACTGGCGATATGCTTTGTCTTCGTTTCGTGCTACTTTCACCTGATGGACCTGCAACCGGTTCTGGAAGAATTTGAACGATTTCACTATGTTCTGTCTTGTCTCCTTCGCCTAGGAGGTCAATCAGGTTTTCTCTTTCTTTGCCTGTATTGTCTGCTTCTGGGAAAGCCCTCCTCTTATTAGGCTCTCCTGCTTCTTCACCTGTGACAGGATCTTTGTCACCTTCAGGATCTTTGTCGCTTCCTGAGGCTTCTTCTCTGTTATCCTCAAAAGGATCGTCTGCGTCTTCCTCAGAAAATATTTCTTCTGTCTCAATTTCTGCTTGTTCGCCTTCAGGCTCTCTTTGTTCTGCCTCAGTGCCTGGTACTTTCCTGTCGGTTGATTGTCATTTCAGCGCTTCAATTTCCTCTTCCATAGGACACGTCACCCTTTTAGTGTGACTGGCGTGAATCCAGTTGGGAACTCCTGCACACTTCACAGCGGTGGTAGTTGTCAGAATCACTTGAAAAGGTCCTTTCCAACGGGGTTCCAGACACGACTTCCTCACATGCTTCTTTATCATGACCCACTCACCTGCTTTCAGGGCGTGTCCTGGACCTTGGATCGGTGGCAAGGTGGTTGCCTCCCCCTGGTGAGAAAAAGAGCGGACCACTTTAGCCAGACCTTTGCAGTAGTCCAATACCATATCATTGGTAATATTTACAAGTGCATTTGCAGGAACTGCTGGAAGTCTCATGGCTCTGCCCATGAGGATTTCGTGAGGTGATAGTCCAGTTTTTCTATCAGGTGTGTTTCTCATTCACATTAACACCAAAGGCAACACGTCAGGCCATTTCAAGTTTGTGGATGCGCATATTTTCACCATCCTTGATTTCAATGTGCCATTCATTTGCTCCACTAGTCCTGATGCCTCAGGGCGGTAGCTACAATGCAATTTGTTGCTCAATGTTCAGCGCTGCACACAGTAATTTTATTACTTTGTTATTGAAGTGACTTCCCCTATCTGATTCTAAAGAGATCGGGAATCCGAAACGTGGTATTAGTTCTCTCAAGAGTAGTTTCGCAACTGTGAGACTGTCATTTCTGCGTGTAGGGTATGCTTCAACCCAGTGACTAAAAATACACACAATCACCAACATACACTTCAAGCCTGCATGCATAGGCATCTCAATGAAATCCATTTGCATCCTGCTGAACGGCCCACCTCCTCTTCCAGTGTGGCTCAAATTTACTACGGTTCCCTTCCCTGCGTTCATTTGTTGGCAAATGACGAAACGATGGCAAACTGCTTCAGCAATTTGGCGAAATTTGGGATTAAACCAATCAATTTTGAATAGTCTAATCAAGGAATCCCTTCCAAGGTGGGCTTGTCCATGATACAATCTGGCCAATTGCGTTAAAAGACTGTCTGGTAGAGCCAATCTCCCTTCACTTGAAACCCACAAATCATCTGGTTTCTTTATGCATTGTAATTTGCTCCATGAGAGTTTCTCATCCTTACTGACATTATTTTGTAGGAATTTCAATTCTTCAATTGTATCTACAACTTTTAGAGCAAAGGCTTCACTTGGTTCAAGTTCTGGCTCATTTATCAAGTTCCATTTGTCTCTGAGCAATATGCAGTTCAATGCGCAAAACCTTGCGACTTGATCTGCATTTCCATATCCCAAAGAAACAAAGTCTTGTGATTTCGAATGTGCACTGCATTTTACCACTGCTACTTCCCCTGGCAACTGGATGGCATGTAACAATTCTCTTATTCTTTCACCATTTATCACTGGTGATCCTGAAGAGGTCATGAAGCCTCTCTGTGACCACAATTGTCCAAAATCATGCACTATTCCAAATCCATACTGACTGTCAGTGTAAATGGTGACTTTCATTAATGCGGAAAGTTGGCAAGCTCTAGTAAGGGCTACTAGTTCCGCTACCTGTGCAGAGTAAACTCCTTGAAGCCAAGAGGCTTCCAGAACACCTGTTACAGTACATACAGCATATCCTGCTTTCAATATTCCTAGTGCATCTCTTAAACATGAACCATCAACAAAAACAATTTGATCATTTTCTTCCAATCAGGTGTTTTTGATTTCAGGTCTTGGTTTTGTACAAAATTCAGTCACCTGAAGACAGTCGTGCTCGATATCTTTGGCGTTCCCAATTT
Organism: Pleurodeles waltl; assembly: GCF_031143425.1. Taxonomy (NCBI): domain Eukaryota; kingdom Metazoa; phylum Chordata; class Amphibia; order Caudata; family Salamandridae; genus Pleurodeles; species Pleurodeles waltl. Next base: position 1,057,719,010 of record NC_090443.1, read on the forward strand.
CAACATTTTCACTGGGAAACAAGGTTGCTGGATTCAACGTAGTGCACCTTTTCAGCTGCACATTGGGTGATCCCAAAATTATTGTCTCGTACCTTGTTAGCCTAGCACCAGTCATGTGCTGTGTTCAGGAACGTGTCAAAAGTATTTCGACTGAGTGAGGGACAATAACTGTTAAAGGATGTCCCATCACTATTCCTTCGCTCTGATTTAGGCTTATACCAACTGCTGCTACATCACGCAAGCATCCCGGTAAGGCTGCTGGGACTGGATCCAAGGTAGCTGAAAAATATGCTACTGGTCTGTTTACGCCACCATGGGCTTGGGTCAAGACAGACAAGGAACATGCATCACGTTCATGACAAAACAATGTGAAAGGCTTTGTATAATCAGGCATACCTAAAGCTGGAGCTCTGCACATGCATTCCTTTAATTCAATAAAAGCATCCATTTCATCTCTTTTCAACACTATTTCATCCAGCGCATCGTTCTGGGTCAGTTTCAGTAAAGGTTTTGCTAGAGTTGAAAAATTGGGAATCCATTGGCGACAATAGCTCACCATTCCCAAAAACTTTCTCACCTCTTTTCTTGTCTTGGGTGGACTCATTTGAAGTACACTTGTTATTCTTTCTTTCATGATTCTTCTCGACCCTTTCTCTATTTGGTGACCCAAATATTTCACTTTCTTCTGGCAGAACTGTAATTTTAAAGGAGACACTTTGGCCCTGATTCTGCGAGGGTCGGCGGGAGCACCGCCGACAGGCCGGCGGTGCCCCGCAGGGCATTCTGACCGCGGCGCTTTGGCCGCGGTCAGAAAGGGTAAACCGGCGGTCTCCCGCCGGTTTACCGCTGCCCTCAGAATCCCCCATGGCGGCGCAGCTTGCTGCGCCGCCATGGGGGATTCTGACCCCCCCTACCGCCATCCTGTTCATGGCGGGAAAGCCGCCATGAACAGGATGGCGGTAGGGGGGTCGCGGGGCCCCTGGGGGCCCCTGCCGTGCCCATGCCAATGGCATGGGCACGGCAGGGGCCCCCGTAAGAGGGCCCCGCAAGGTATTTCAGTGTCTGCCTTGCAGACACTGAAATACGCGACGGGTGCTACTGCACCCGTCGCACCTTCCCACTCCGCCGGCTCGATTACGAGCCGGCATCCTCGCGGGAAGGGAGTTTTTCCCTGGGCTGGCGGGCGTTCTTTTGGAGACCGCCCGCCAGCCCAGGGAAAAACTCATAATACCCTCCGCGGTCTTCTGACCGCGGAGCGGTATTATGGGGGCGGAATTCTGGCGGGCGGCCTCCGCCGCCCGCCAGGATTAGAATCACCCCCTTTGTGTCCATTCCTTCCCAAATGGTTCAATAAGGCAATAGTGTCAACCGTACAGTCATTTTCTGTCTTGGATGCGATCAGTAAATCGTCAATATATTGTACTACGGTTGATTCAAAAGGTAATTCCAATGATTCCAAATCTTTCGTTAGAATCTGATTGAAAATTGATGGTGACTCCGAAAACCCTTGAGGAATTCGACACCAACTGTAGACTCTGTCCAGGAATCTGAAGCAAAAGAGAAATTGGCTGTCCTCATGAAGAGGCACAGAAAAGAATGCTTGTGACAAGTCGATGACTGAGAACCACTCTGCATCACAGGGAATCTGAAACATTATCACAGCTGGATTTGGTACCACGGGACAACATTTGACTATTATGTCATTTATTTTTCTCAAATCTTGAACAATCCGGACCTTTCCACTCGGTTTCATTAGTCCCATAACTGGTGAATTACATGGACTACTCAGTACTTCTTTCAGTACTCCCTGCTTTACAAACTCGTCAATGAGTTGGGCGACTTTCATGAGAGTATCTTGTGAGATATGGTATTGTGGAGTCTGAGGAAAATTTACATTAGGTTTTACAGTCACTTTCACTGGTTCTGCTCCTTTAACCAATCCTACTTCTTTCCCTGTCATATCCCACACTTCCCTTTCAACTGTTTCCTGTAATTCAGCAGGAATATCTGCTTCAGTGAGCACTGGATAAAGAGTAATCAGGGGATACTCTTCATCAACAGTTTCCACTTCGTCCCCTCCTAAACTGTCCTCTTCTTATTCATCACTGTTTGTCTGAATTTTAATTCCATCATTTGAGCACATAATCGAGCATCCCAATTTGCACAATAAATCTCTCCCTAATAGGGATATCGGGCTTGAGTCCCATACCACAAATTTATGTGACCCTTGATAATTACCAATTCTGACTTGCACTGTGTAGGAGGCTGGACTGGCTTGTAGTGAGTACCTAGGGGTACTTGCACCTTGCACCAGGCCCAGTTATCCCTTATTAGTGTATAGGGTGTCTAGCAGCATAGGCTGATAGATAATGGTAGCTTAGCAGAACAGCTTAGGCTGAACTAGGAGCCGAGTGAAGCTCCTAAAGTACCACTTAGTGTCATATGCACAATATCATAAGAAAACACAATACACAGATATACTAAAAATAAAGGTACTTCATTTTTATGACAATATGCCAAAAGTATCTCAGTGAGTACCCTCAGTATGAGGATAGCAAATATACACAAGATATATGTACACAATACCAAAATATGCAGTAATAGTATTAGAAAACAGTGCAAACAATGTATAGTTACAATAGGATGCAATGGGGACACATAGGGATAGGGGCAACACAAACCATATACTCCAAAAGTGGAATGCGAACCACAAATGGACCCCAAACCTATGTGACCTTGTAGAGGGTCGCTGGGACTATTAGAAAATAGTAAGGGTTAGAAAAATAGCCCACCCCAAGACCCTGAAAAGTGAGTGCAAAGTGCACTAAAGTTCCCCAAAGGACATAGAAGTCGTGATAGGGGAATTCTGCAGGAAAGACACAAACCAACAATGCAACAACGATGGATTTCCAGTCGAGGGTACCTGTGGAACAAGGGGACCAAGTCCAAAAAGTCACAAGCAAGTCGGAGATGGGCAGATGCCCAGGAAATGCCAGCTGTGGGTGCAAAGATGCTGCTACTGGACAGTAGAAGCTTAGGTTTCTGCAGGAACGACAAGGGCTAGAGACTTCCCCTTTGGAGGACGGATCCGTCACGCCGTGGAGAGTTGTGCAGAAGTGTTTTCCCGCCAAAAGACTGCCAACAAGCCTTGCTAGCTGCAAATCGTGCGGTTAGTGTTTTTGGATGCTGCTGTGGCCCAGGAGGGACCGGGATGTCGCCAATTGCGTCAGGGGACAGAGGGGGTGTCGAGCAAGACAAGGAGCCCTCTCAGCAGCAGGCAGCACCCGCAGAAGTGCCAGAAACAGGCACTGCAAGGATGCATGAAACGGTGCTCACCCGAAGTCGCACAAAGGAGTCCCACGTTGCCGGAGGACAACTTAGGAGGTCGTGCAATGCAGGTTAGAGTGCCGTGGACCCAGGCTGGACTGTGCACAAAGGATTTCTGCCGGAAGTGCACGGAGGCCGGAGTAGCTGCAAAAGTTGCGGTTCCCAGCAATGCAGTCTGGCGTGGGGAGGCAAGGACTTACCTCCACCAAACTTGGACTAAAGAGTCACTGGACTGTGGGAGTCACTTGGACAGAGTTGTTGGATTCGAGGGACCTCGCTCGTCGTGCTGAGAGGAGACCCAAGGGACCGGTAATGCAGCTTTTTGGTGCCTGCGGTTGCAGGGGGAAGATTCCGTCGACCCACGGGAGATTTCTTCGGAGCTTCTAGTGCAGAGAGGAGGCAGACTACCCCCACAGCATGCACCACCAGGAAAACAGTCGAGAAGGCGGCAGGATCAGCGTTACAGACTTGCAGTAGTCGTCTTCACTACTATGTTGCAGTTTTGCAGGCTTCCAGCGCGGTCAGCAGTCGATTCCTTGGCAGAAAGTGAAGAGAGAGATGCAGAGGAACTCGGATGAGCTCTTGCATTCGTTATCTCAAGAATCCCCAAAGACAGAGACCCTAAATAGCCAGAAAAGAGGGTTTGGCTACTTAGGAGAGAAGATAGGCTAGCAACACCTGAAGGAGCCTATCAGAAGGAGTCTCTGACGTCACCTGCTGGCACTGGCCACTCAGAGCAGTCCAGTGTGCCAGCAGCACCTCTGTTTCCAAGATGGCAGAGGTCTGGAGCACACTGGAGGAGCTCTGGGCACCTCCCAGGGGAGGTACAGGTCAGGGGAGTGGTCACTCCCCTTTCCTTTGTCCAGTTTCGCGCCAGAGCAGGGCTAAGGGGTCCCTGAACCGGTGTAGACTGGCTTATGCAGAAATGGGCACCATGTGTGCCCATGAAAGCATTTCCAGAGGCTGGGGGAGGCTACTCCTCCCCTGCCTTCACACCATTTTCCAAAGTGAGAGGGTATAACACCCTCTCTCAGAGGAAGTCCTTTGTTCTGCCATCCTGGGCCAGGCCTGGCTGGACCCCAGGAGGGCAGAAGCCTGTCTGAGGGGTTGGCAGCAGCAGCAGCTGCAGTGAAACCCTGGGAAAAGGCAGTTTGGCAGTACCAGGGTCTGTGCTACAGACCACTGGGATCATGGGATTGTGCCAACTATGCCAGGATGGCATAGAGGGGGCAATTCCATGATCATAGACATATTACATGGCCATATTCGGAGTTACCATTGTGAAGCTACATATAGGTAGTGACCTATATGTAGTGCACGAGTGTAATGGTGTCCCCGCACTCACAAAGTCCGGGGAATTGGCCCTGGACAATGTGGGGGCACCTTGGCTAGTGCCAGGGTGCCCTCACACTAAGTAACTTAGCACCCAACCTTTACCAGGTAAAGGTTAGACATATAGGTGACTTATAAGTTACTTAAGTGCAGTGTAAAATGGCTGTGAAATAACGTGGACGTTATTTCACTCAGGCTGCAGTGGCAGGCCTGTGTAAGAATTGTCAGAGCTCCCTATGGGTGGCAAAAGAAATGCTGCAGCCCATAGGGATCTCCAGGAACCCCAATACCCTGGGTACCTCAGTACCATATACTAGGGAATTATAAGGGTGTTCCAGTAAGCCAATGTAAATTGGTAAAATTGGTCACTAGCCTGTTAGTGACAATTTGAAAGAAATGAGAGAGCATAACCACTGAGGTTCTGATTAGCAGAGCCTCAGTGAGACAGTTAATCATAACACAGGTAACACATTCAGGCACACTTATGAGCACTGGGGCCCTGACTAGCAGGGTCCCAGTGACACATACAACTGAAACAATATATATACAGTGAAAAATGGGGGTAACATGCCAGGCAAGATGGTACTTTCCTACACACTGGATCTGTGATTAGGTTTGTCAGATACCTATTTGCTACTCCCACTACTTGAACTGTTCTCCCTGAAAGTGGCAAATTTGGTACTTCGATACTTCTGACTGTAGAGCGTGTAGCTCCTGTGTCAACCAAGAATGAAACGCTGTGACCCATAACTCTTCCTTCCACATACGGTCCTTTTTGATCAACTTCCAAAGATGCTGCAAGCATACAATTTCCCTCCTCATCTGAACTGTCACTCTCCCACACATTGTTTATTCCATTCTCACTGTGTAACGGGAATTGGTGTACTGTGTCATTTTGATCCATTCCTTGACCCGTGACCTGTTGAGGAAGCATTACTTGTTGCTGATTCATTGGTGCTAAGGGTATTTGCATTTGCTGATTAGGTACCATAGGAAACTGCTGTTGCATTGGCTGCGATTGTACCATTTGTACACGGGGCATTTGCACCTGCTGTTGTTGTATGGGTTGTAAACCCTGCATCTGATTTACATTATTTTGGAAATTTATATTTGGACCTCTCGATTTCGGTCCTCTCATATTATGAAATGTATTGACATCATTGTTTTGCTGACCTACACCTTCCTGCACCAACATTGGGCACTCCCGTTTCCAATGCCCGACGATTCCGCACGTGTGACATGGCATCACCTTCTTCATTGCCTGTATACCACTTGGAATCACAACAGTATTTAAATCAGGACCATTATTCACAAAACCTCCTCGGCCTCTGCCTCTCATCTGTGGCTGAAACATAGCATTTCCCTGCTGTTGCTGCTGCGGCAACTGTTGTTGGAAACCTTGCAAACCTGTCTGAGCTGCTCTAAGCTGCATCACCATCACTTTTTCCTTCAACCTTTTCTGTTTTGTCTCAATCTCATCACTGCAGTATTTTGCATAATTCAACACTTCATCGATCGATATTGACTGCCAACAAATCAAATGCATTTGAATCATCTGACTGATTTCGGGTCTCAATCCTTCCACAAATCTGAACACAAAATGGAGCATGTACTTTGCCTCAATCGTTTCAGTACCACTGTAATTTTTAAATGCTTTCAACAATCTCTCATAGTATGCATGTATCGACTCTTTAACTTCTTGTGCTGTTCTGTCAATTCTCTGCCAATCCACATTTTTCGACGCAACCTTTGTTTTCAAATGTTCAATCACCTTATGGTATAAACTCATTACCGTAGGCGATGGTGCACCTCTGTCCCTATCTCTTTCTGGTTCACTTGTTGGCCAACCTACAGCCCTTTTACAATCTTCCCACAAATCTGCCAGAACCACAATTTCAAATAAAGTATTCAGGTCTTCCCAAAGACATTTTGTGAGTTTCACAAATCTATCAGTTTGTTGATACCATTCGATCGGTTTCTCTCTTAATTTAGGGAAGTCATCCGTAAAGGATTGAATATCACACCGGTGCCACGGTACATGGACAAGTTTTCCCCCTGCCGTTTCTCTCATTGGTAACATGGTTATCAGATCATAATTCTGTTGTACTTTCTCATTCCGGTCTGGGGTACTTTCTCTCTTCTTGTCCTTGTTTCTAACCCACCTGCTCTCCCATTTGTCTAAACATCTCCAGACCTGCACACTTTGCAGTATCTCTTTAAGGTGTGTTTTCATCCCTGCAGATCTCATGTGTTCAAAATCTTTTGTCTCAAAGTCTAACCTGTAACTCCTGCTCAAGTGTTTGGTTTTACCTATGCCGACTTTGTTTCTGTCTGCAATTTCTTGTAACATCTTATGTGTACTGCTTACTTCTCTTGTAATTCTAGGACACATGTATCTCAGCTCTTCTTCTGTGTATGATTCTAACCTGTTCAAACCCATTGTTCCCTCTACTAGTTCGTCTGCTTCCATGCTGTAGGAAAGTACCATCTTGCCTGGCATGTTACCCCCATTTTTCACTATATATATGTTGTTTTAGTTGTATGTGTCACTGGGACCCTGCCAGCCAGGGCCCCAGTGCTCATAAGTGTGCCTGAATGTGTTACCTGTGTTATGACTAACTGTCTCACTGAGGCTCTGCTAATCAGAACCTCAGTGGTTATGCTCTCTCATTTCTTTCAAATTGTCACTAACAGGCTAGTGACCAATTTTACCAATTTACATTGGCATACTGGAACACCCTTATAATTCCCTAGTATATGGTACTGAGGTACCCAGGGTATTGGGGTTCCAGGAGATCCCTATGGGCTGCAGCATTTCTTTTGCCACCCATAGGGAGCTCTGACAATTCTTACACAGGCCTGCCACTGCAGCCTGGGTGAAATAACGTCCATGTTATTTCACAGCCATTTTACACTGCACTTAAGTAACTTATAAGTCACCTATATGTCTAACCTTTACCTGGTAAAGGTTGGGTGCTAAGTTACTTAGTGTGTGGGCACCCTGGCACTAGCCAAGGTGCCCCCACATTGTTCAGGGCCAATTCCCCGGACTTTGTGAGTGCGGGGAAACCATTACACGCGTGCACTACATATAGGTCACTACCTATATGCAGCTTCACAATGGTAACTCCGAATATGGCCATGTAACATGTCTATGATCATGGAATTGCCCCCTCTATGCCATCCTGGCATAGTTGGCACAATCCCATGATCCCACAGGTCTGTAGTTCAGACCTGGGTACTGCCAAACTGCCTTTTCCGGGGTTTCACTGCAGCTGCTGCTGCTGCCAACCCCTCAGACAGGTTTCTGCCCTCCTGGGGTCCAGCCAGGCTTGGCCCAGGATGGCAGAACAAAGGACTTCCTCAGAGAGAGGGTGTTACACCCTCTCCCTTTGGAAAATGGTGTGAAGGCAGAGGAGGAGTAGCCTCTGGAAATGCTTTCATGGGCACACATGGTGCCCATTTCTGCATAAGCCAGTCTACACCGGTTCAGGGACCCCTCAGCCCTGCTCTGGCGCGAAACTGGACAAAGGAAAGGGGAGTGACTACTCCCCTGACTTGCACCTCCCCTGGGAGGTGCCCAGAGCTCCTCCAGTGTGCTCCAGACCTCTGCCATCTTGGAAACAGAGATGCTGCTGGCACACTGGACTGCTCTGAGTGGCCAGTGCCAGCAGGTGACGTCAGAGACTCCTTCTGATAGGCTCCTTCAGGTGTTCAGGTGTCTCCTAAGTAGCCAAACCCTCTTTTCTGGCTATTTAGGGTCTCTGTCTTTGGGGATTCCTTAGATAACAAATGCAAGAGCTCATCCGAGTTCCTCTGCATCTCTCTCTTCACCTTCTGCCAAGGAATCGATTGCTGACTGTAAGAGGCTGGACTGGCTTGTAGTGAGTACCAAGGGGTACTTGCACCTTGCACCAGGCCCAGTTATCCCTTATTAGTGTATAGGGTGTCTAGCAGCTTAGGCTGATAGATAATGGTAGCTTAGCAGAGCAGCTTAGGCTGAACTAGGAGACGTGTGAAGCTACTACAGTACCACTTAGTGTCATATGCACAATATCATAAGAAAACACAATACACAGTTATACTAAAAATAAAGGTACTTTATTTTTATGACAATATGCCAAAGTATCTTAGAGTGTACCCTCAGTGAAAGGATAGGAAATATACACAAGATATATATACACAATAGCAAAAATATGCAGTATAGTCTTAGAAAACAGTGCAAACAATGTATAGTTACAATAGGATGCAATGGGGAAACATAGGGATAGGGGCAACACAAACCATATACTCCAAAAGTGGAATGCGAACCACGAATGGACCCCAAACCTATGTGACCTTGTAGAGGGTCGCTGGGACTATTAGAAAATAGTGAGAGTTAGCAAAATAACCCTCCCCAAGACCCTGAAAAGTGAGTGCAAAGTGCACTAAAGTTCCCCTAAGGACAAAAGAGTCGTGTTAGAGGAATAATGCAGGAAAGACACAAACCAGCAATGCAACAACTGTGGATTTCCAATCTAGGGTACCTGTGGAACAAGGGGACCAAGTCCAAAAGTCACAAGCAAGTCGGAGATGGGCAGATGCCCAGGAAATGCCAGCTGCGGGTGCAAAGAAGCTTCGACTGGACAGAAGAAGCTGAGGTTTCTGCAGGAACGAAAAAGGATAGAGACTTCCCCTTTAGTGGACGGATCCCTCTTGCCTTGGAGAGTCGTGCAGAAGTGTTTTCCCGCCGGAAGGATGCCAACAAGCCTTGCTACACGCAAATCGTGCGTTTGGCGTTTTTGGACGCTGCTGGGGCCCAGGAGGGACCAGGAGGTCGCAAATTGGACCTGCAGAGAGAGGGGACGTCGAGCAAGACAACGAGCCCTCACTGAAGCAGGTAGCCCCCAGAGAAGTGCCAGAAACAGGCACTACGAGGATGCGTGAAACGGTGCTCGCCGAAGTTGCACAAAGGAGTCCCACGTCGCCGGAGACCAACTTAGAAAGTCGTGCAATGCAGGTTAGAGTGCCGTGGACCCAGGCTTGGCTGTGCATGACGGATTTCCGCCGGAAGTGCACAGGGGCCGGAGTAGCTTGCAAAGTCGCGGTTCCCAGCAATGCAGCCCAGCGAGGTGAGGCAAGGACTTACCTCCACCAAACTTGGGCTGAAGAGTCACTGGACTGTGGGGGTCACTTGGACAGCGTCGCTGGATTCGAGGGACCTCGCTCGTCGTGCTGAGAGGAGACCCAAGGGACCGGTAATGCAGCTTTTTGGTGCCTGCGGTTGCAGGGGGAAGATTCCGTCGACCCACGGGAGATTTCTTCGGAGCTTCTGGTGCAGAGAGGAGGCAGGCTACCCCCACAGCATGCACAAGCAGGAAAACAGTCGAGAAGGCGGCAGGATCAGCGTTACAGAGTTGCAGTAGTCGTCTTTGCTACTATGTTGCAGGTTTGCAGGCTTCCAGCGCGGTCAGCGGTCGTTTCCTTATCAGAAGGTGAAGAGAGAGATGCAGAGGAACTCGGCTGAGCTCATGCATTCGTTATCTAAAGTTTCCCCAGAGACAGAGACCCTAAATAGCCAAAAAAGAGGGTTTGGCTACCTAGGAGAGAGGAAAGGCTACTAACACCTGAAGGAGCCTATCAGCAGGAGTCTCTGACGTCACCTGGTGGCACTGGCCACTCAGAGCAGTCCAGTGTGCCAGCAGCACCTCTGTTTCCAAGATGGCAGAGGTCTGGAGCACACTGGAGGAGCTCTGGACACCTCCCAGGGGAGGTGCAGGTCAGGGGAGTGGTCACTCCCCTTTCCTTTGTCCAGTTTCGCGCCAGAGCAGGGGCTAAGGGGTCCCTGAACCGGTGTAGACTGGCTTATGCAGAATTGGGCACATCTGTGCCCAACAAAGCATTTCCAGAGGCTGGGGGAGGCTACTCCTCCCCTGCCTTCACACCATTTTCCAAAGGGAGAGGGTGTCACACCCTCTCTCAGAGGAAGTTCTTTGTTCTGCCATCCTGGGCCAGGCCTGGCTGGACCCCAGGAGGGCAGCTGCCTGTCTGAGGGGTTGGCAGCAGCAGCAGCTGCAGTGAAACCCCAGGAAGGGCAATCTGGCAGTACCAGGGTCTGTGCTACAGACCACTGGGATCATGGAATTGTACCAACAATGCCAGGATGGCATAGAGGGGGCAATTCCATGATGATAGACATGTTACATGGCCATATTCGGAGTTACCATGGTGAAGCCACATATAGGTAGTGACCTATATGTAGTGCACGCGTGTAATGGTGTCCCCGCACTCACAGAGTTCAGTGAATTGGCTCTGAACAATGTGGGGGCACCTTGGCTAGTGCCAGGGTGCCCTCACACTAAGTAACTTTGCACCTAACCTTTACCAGGTAAAGGTTAGACATATAGGTGACTTATAAGTTACTTAAGTGCAGTGTAAAATGGCTGTGAAATAACGTGGACGTTATTTCACTCAGGCTGCAGTGGCAGGCCTGTGTAAGAATTGTCAGAGCTCCCTACGGGTGGCAAAAGAAATGCTGCAGCCCATAGGGATCTCCTGGAACCCCAATACCCTGGGTACCTCAGTACCATATACTAGGGAATTATAAGGGTGTTCCAGTAAGCCAATGTAAATTGGTAAAAATGGTCACTAGCCTGTCAGTGACAATTTGGAAAGAAATGAGAGAGCATAACCACTGAGGTTCTGATTAGCAGAGCCTCAGTGAGACAGTTAGTCACTACACAGGTAACACATTCAGGCACACTTATGAGCACTGGGGCCCTGGGTTACCAGGGTCCCAGTGACACATACAACTAAAACAACATATATACAGTGAAAAATGGGGGTAACATGCCAGGCAAGATGGTACTTTCCTACACAACCCCCCCCCAAACGAAGGACAATAAGACTAGCCATTACCTGATGAGTCTTCATTGTCTAAGTGGAAATATCTGGAGAGTCCATCTGCATTGGAGTGGCCACTCCCAGGTCTATGTTCCACTGTATAGTCCATTCCCTGTAGGGATATGGACCACCTCAACAATTTAGGATTTTCACCTTTCATTTGTTTTAGCCAAAGTAGAGGTTTGTGGTCTGTCTGAACAATGAAGTGAGTGCCAAACAGGTATGGCCTCAACTTCTTCAGAGCCCAGACCACAGCAAAGGCCTCCCTCTCAATGGCAGACCAACGCTTTTCTCTAGGGGTCAACCTCCTACTAATAAAAGCAACAGGTTGATCCTGGCCCTCAGAATTACGTTGTGATAGGACTGCCCCTACTCCTAATTCAGATGCATCAGTCTGGACATAGAATTTTTTAGAGTAACAAGGGCTTTTCAGGACAGGTGCAGAGCACATGGCCTGCTTCAGCTCCTCAAAAGCTTTCTGACAGCTTGCTGTCCATAATACCTTTTTAGGCATTTTCTTGGATGTGAGGTCATTAAGAGGGGCTGCAATGGAGCCATAGTTCTTAATGAACCTCCTGTAATACCCAGTGAGGCCTAGGAAGGCTCTCACCTGAGTCTGAGTGGTAGGGGGAACCCAATCAATAATAGTTTAGATTTTCCCCTGAAGTGGTGCAATCTGTTCCCCACCAACAAGGTGTCCCAGATAAACCACCTTACCCTGCCCTATCTGGCACTTTGAAGCCTTGATAGTGAGGCCTGCCTTTTGCAGAGCCTCCAAAACTTTCCAAAGGTGGACCAGGTGATCATCCCAGCTGGAGCTAAAGACAGCTATATCATCCAAATATACTGCACGGAAAGCTTCCAGCCCTTGCAGGACTGTGTTCACCAACCTCTGAAAAGTGGCAGGTGCATTTTTCAAACCAAAAGGCATTACAGTAAACTGGTAATGTCCTCCAATGGTAGAAAATGCAGTCTTAGGTTTAGCATCTTCTGACAATTTGATCTGCCAATACCCTGCAGTCAAATCAAAAGTGCTTAGATACTTGGCAGATGCCAGTGTATCTATAAGCTCATCTGCCCTGGGTATAGGGTGAGCATCAGTTTTGGTTACCAAGTTGAGACCTCTATAGTCTACACAAAACCTCATTTCCTTCTTTCCATCTTTTGAATTGGGTTTTGGTACCAGTACCACAGGAGAAGCCCATGGACTGTCAGAGTGCTCAACCACTCCTAGTTCCAACATTTTCTGAACTTCTTGCTTTATGCAGTCCCTGACATGGTCAGGTTGCCTATAGATCTTACTTTTGACAGGTAAACTGTCTCCAGTATCTATAGTGTGCTCACACCAAGAAGTGGTGCCTGGCACAGTAGAGAAGAGTTCTGAAAATTGTCCTAGGAGATTTATGCAATTATCTTTCTGCTCAGCAGTAAGACAATCAGCCAAAACTACACCTTCCACAAGAGCATCTTGTTCTGTGGAAGAGAAGAGATCAGGTAGAGGATCACTGTCTTCTTCCTGTCCCTCATCTGTTGCCATGAGCAGGGTGAGATCAGCCCTGTCATAGTAGGGTTTCAGGCGGTTGACATGGAGCACCCTAAGGGGACTCCTGGCAGTGCCTAAGTCAACCAAGTAGGTGACTTCACCCTTCTTTTCAACAATTGTGTGGGGTCCACTCCATTTATCTTGGAGTGCTCTTGGGGCCACAGGCTCCAAGACCCACACTTTCTGCCCTGGTTGGTACTGAACCAAAACAGCCTTCTGATCATGCCATTGCTTCTGGAGCTCTTGGCTGGCCTGAAGGTTTTTACTGGCCTTTTTCATGTACTCAGCCATCCTTGATCTGAGGCCAAGTACATAATCCACAATATCCTGCTTAGGAGCTTTTAAAGGTTGTTCCCAACCCTCCTTTACAAGTGTGAGTGGACCCCTAACAGGGTGTCCAAAAAGAAGTTCAAAGGGGCTGAAGCCCACTCCTTTCTGGGGTACCTCCCTGTAGGCAAAAAGGAGGCATGGTAGAAGGATATCCCATCTCCTGCGGAGTTTTTCAGGGAGACCCATAATCATGCCTTTGAGAGTTTTATTAAATCTCTCCACCAGTCCATTTGTTTGTGGATGATAGGGTGTTGTGAACTTGTAAGTTACACCACACTCCTTCCACATGGCCTTTAAGTATGCAGACATGAAATTGCTTCCTCTGTCTGATACTACTTCCTTTGGGAAGCCCACCCTGGAAAATATTCCCAGGAGGGCCTTTGCCACTGCAGGAGCTGTAGTGGTCCTTAAAGGAATAGCTTCAGGATATCTTGTGGCATGGTCCACTACCACCAAGATAAACCTATTGCCTGAAGCAGTAGGAGGGTCAAGGGGGCCAACTATGTCAACCCCTACCCTTTCAAAGGGAACCCCAACCACAGGCAGTGGGATAAGGGGTGCCTTTGGAGTGCCACCTGTCTTGCCACTGGCTTGACAGGTTTCACAGGACTTACAAAATTCCTTTGTGTCCTCAGACATCCTAGGCCAATGAAACAATGGAACCAATCTGTCCCAAGTTTTCATTTGACACAGGTGCCCAGCTAGGGGAATGTCATGTGCCAGTGTTAGGAGGAACTTTCTGTACTCCTGAGGAATCACTAATCTCCTGGCAGCTCCAGGTTTAGGATCCCTATGCTCAGTGTACAAGAGGTTGTCCTCCCAGTAAACTCTGTGAGAGTCACTGACATCCCCATTAGCCTGTTTGACAGCTTGCTGTCTGAGACCCTCTAATGTGGGACAGGTTTGCTGTGCCACACTCAGCTCCTCCCTGGCAGGCCCCCCTTCACCCAAAAGCTCAGCAGTGTCTGCTTCCAGCTCCTCTGGTGTAAGTTCTGCACAGGGAGGGAATTCTTCTTCCTCAGAATTAGAATCCACTGTAGAGGGAGGGATAGTAGGAAGTTGTTTGCTTCTACTAGCCCTAGCTTTAGGGAGCACTTGGTCCATTGTTCCAGGATCCAAGCTTCCCTGTCCTTTTTGCTTTTTGGCCTGAGCCCTTGTCAAAGCAAAAATATGCCCTGGGATGCCCAGCATTGCTGCATGGGCCTCCAACTCCACATCTGACCAAGCTGATGTCTCCAAATCATTCCCTAATAGACAGTCTACAGGTAAATCTGAAGCTACCACAACTTTCTTTGGACCAGTTACCCCCCCCCCAGTTGAGATTTACAACAGCCATGGGGTGGCTTTGTGTTATGTTGTGAGCATCGGTTACTTGGTACTGGTGTCCAAGTATGTGTTGTTCAGGGTGCACCAGTTTCTCAATCACCATTGTGACACTGGCACCTGTGTCCCTGTAGGCCTGGACCTCAACACCATTTATTAGGGTTAGTTGCTTGTACTTCTCCAAGTTATGGGGGCAAGCAACCAAAGTGGCTAAATCAATAGCCCCTTCAGAGACTAAAGTAGCCTCTGTGGTCTCCCTAATCAGACCAACCCCAACTAAATTACCAAAAGTGAGCCCAGCTACTCCCTTGGATTGGCTATTAGTAGGTTTGCTCCCACCACCACTGCTATTAGTAGGGACACTAGGTGTAGCAGTAGGGGTTGTAGTGGTAGGAGCTGTGGTGCCTTTCTTTGGACAACTGGGATCTGTTGTCCAATGGCCTTTTATTTTACATAAATAGCACCATGGTTTCTTTTCCTTGTTCTGATTAAAGGAGGATTTGGACCCACCACCCCCACCAGAGTGTTTTTGTGGGCCTGATGAAGACTCATTTTTAGATTTGTCCCCACCCTTGTCAGAAGACTTACCATCCTTCTTTTTGTTGCCATCTTTGTCACCCCCTGTATGAACTTTTCTGTTCACTCTTGTTCTGACCCATTTGTCTGCCTTCTTTCCCAATTCTTGGGGAGAGGTCAGATCAGAGTCCACCAAGTACTGGTGCAACAAATCAGACACACAATTATTAAGAATATGCTCTCTCAGGATTAAGTTATACAGGCTGTCATAATCAGTAACTTTACTGCCATGTAACCACCCCTCCAAGGCCTTCACTGCCTGGTCAATGAAATCAACCCAGTCTTGTGAAGACTCCTTTTTGGTCTCTCTGAACTTTATCCTGTACTGTTCAGTGGTTAAGCCATAACCATCCAGGAGTGCATTCTTAAGAACTTGGAAATTATTAGCATCATTTTCTTTTACAGTAAGGAGCCTATCCCTACCTTTTCCAGTAAATGATAGCCATAGGATAGCAGCCCACTGCTTTTGAGGGACATCCTGTACAGCACAGGCCCTCTCAAGTGCAGCAAACCACTTGTTAATGTCATCCCCCTCCTTATAAGGGGGAACTATCTTGTGCAGATTCCTGGAATCATGCTCTTTTGCAGGATGACTATGGGGAATACTGCTGCTGCCACCATGGGTATCTAAACCCAACTTCTGTCTTTCCTTCTCTATTTCTAAAGACTGTCTATCCAAATCCAGCTGTTGCTTCTTGAGCTTCAGTCTGGTTTGTTCCACTCTCAATCTATTGAGCTCCCTTTCTAACAATCTGTCATCAGGGTGGGTGGGAGGGACATTTCTAGATACAGAGGTATGATGGGAATGAACAGAAGGAGACCTGTCCCTTACAGAGGGCACCCTAACAGCTTGGCTACCAGTATAATGTGAGAGCACACCATCAGTATGGTGTGATTCAACCTCTGTACCAACTATGCTAGACTGTCTAGTAATGGGCAGGCTGAGAAGTTTCTTTCCTGAATCTTTTCCTGGGGGAGTCCCTGGATCAGATTGAGAACCATTAGCTACTTTTTCCACAGATTGGGCACTTATGGCCTTATCCTGTACTCTAAGCATGTTAATTAACAGTTCTAAGGAAGGATTCTTCCCTACACTCAAACCTCTCTCTATGCAGAGACTCCTTGCTCCTTTCCAGCTAAGGTGATCATATGCAAGTTTGGACAGTTCAACATTTTTTCCTGTGCCAGACATTTTTTTGAGAGAGTTAAAGTGATAGAAAAAGAGAAAAAAGTTTCCAGAACTTTTTGGAAAGACAGAAAAAAACTTTTTAAACTTTTAAGAACTTTTTGAAAGTTTTAGAAGTACTTTTCAGCACTTAGAAAAGAGTGAAAAGAGGAAATGACAAGAGTGGTAAGTAGTCTCAAGCACTTATCCCACCACTGCACAACCAATGTAAGAGGCTGGACTGGCTTGTAGTGAGTACCAAGGGGTACTTGCACCTTGCACCAGGCCCAGTTATCCCTTATTAGTGTATAGGGTGTCTAGCAGCTTAGGCTGATAGATAATGGTAGCTTAGCAGAGCAGCTTAGGCTGAACTAGGAGACGTGTGAAGCTACTACAGTACCACTTAGTGTCATATGCACAATATCATAAGAAAACACAATACACAGTTATACTAAAAATAAAGGTACTTTATTTTTATGACAATATGCCAAAGTATCTTAGAGTGTACCCTCAGTGAGAGGATAGGAAATATACACAAGATATATATACACAATAGCAAAAATATGCAGTATAGTCTTAGAAAACAGTGCAAACAATGTATAGTTACAATAGGATGCAATGGGGAAACATAGGGATAGGGGCAACACAAACCATATACTCCAAAAGTGGAATGCGAACCACGAATGGACCCCAAACCTATGTGACCTTGTAGAGGGTCGCTGGGACTATTAGAAAATAGTGAGAGTTAGCAAAATAACCCTCCCCAAGACCCTGAAAAGTGAGTGCAAAGTGCACTAAAGTTCCCCTAAGGACAAAAGAGTTGTGTTAGAGGAATAATGCAGGAAAGACACAAACCAGCAATGCAACAACTGTGGATTTCCAATCTAGGGTACCTGTGGAACAAGGGGACCAAGTCCAAAAGTCACAAGCAAGTCGGAGATGGGCAGATGCCCAGGAAATGCCAGCTGCGGGTGCAAAGAAGCTTCGACTGGACAGAAGAAGCTGAGGTTTCTGCAGGAACGAAAAGGGCTAGAGACTTCCCCTTTGGTGGACGGATCCCTCTTGCCTTGGAGAGTTGTGCAGAAGTGTTTTCCCGCCGGAAGGACGCCAACAAGCCTTGCTACACGCAAATCGTGCGTTTGGCGTTTTTGGACGCTGCTGGGGCCCAGGAGGGACCAGGAGGTCGCAAATTGGACCTGCAGAGAGAAGGGACGTCGTGCAAGACAAAAGAGCCCTCACTGAAGCAGGTAGCACCCGGAGAAGTGCCAGAAACAGGCACTACGAGGATGCGTGAAATGGTGCTCGCCGAAGTTGCACAAAGGAGTCCCACGTCGCCGGAGACCAACTTAGAAAGTCGTGCAATGCAGGTTAGAGTGCCGTGGACCCAGGCTTGGCTGTGCACGACGGATTTCCGCCGGAAGAGCACAGGGGCCGGAGTAGCTTGCAAAGTCGCGGTTCCCAGCAATGCAGCCCAGCGAGGTGAGGCAAGGACTTACCTCCACCAAACTTGGGCTGAAGAGTCACTGGACTGTGGGGGTCACTTGGACAGCGTCGCTGGATTCGAGGGACCTCGCTCGTCGTGCTGAGAGGAGACCCAAGGGACCGGTAATGCAGCTTTTTGGTGCCTGCGGTTGCAGGGGGAAGATTCAGTCGACCCACGGGAGATTTCTTCGGAGCTTCTGGTGCAGAGAGGAGGCAGGCTACCCCCACAGCATGCACAAGCAGGAAAACAGTCGAGAAGGCGGCAGGATCAGCGTTACAGAGTTGCAGTAGTCGTCTTTGCTACTATGTTGCAGGTTTGCAGGCTTCCAGCGCGGTCAGCGGTCGTTTCCTTATCAGAAGGTGAAGAGAGAGATGCAGAGGAACTCGGCTGAGCTCATGCATTCGTTATCTAAAGTTTCCCCAGAGACAGAGACCCTAAATAGCCAGAAAAGAGGGTTTGGCTACCTAGGAGAGAGGAAAGGCAACTAACACCTGAAGGAGCCTATCAGCAGGAGTCTCTGACGTCACCTGGTGGCACTGGCCACTCAGAGCAGTCCAGTGTGCCAGCAGCACCTCTGTTTCCAAGATGGCAGAGGTCTGGAGCACACTGGAGGAGCTCTGGACACCTCCCAGGGGAGGTGCAGGTCAGGGGAGTGGTCACTCCCCTTTCCTTGGTCCAGTTTCGCGCCAGAGCAGGGGCTAAGGGGTCCCTGAACCGGTGTAGACTGGCTTATGCAGAATTGGGCACATCTGTGCCCAACAAAGCATTTCCAGAGGCTGGGGGAGGCTACTCCTCCCCTGCCTTCACACCATTTTCCAAAGGGAGAGGGTGTCACACCCTCTCTCAGAGGAAGTTCTTTGTTCTGCCATCCTGGGCCAGGCCTGGCTGGACCCCAGGAGGGCAGCTGCCTGTCTGAGGGGTTGGCAGCAGCAGCAGCTGCAGTGAAACCCCAGGAAGGGCAATCTGGCAGTACCAGGGTCTGTGCTACAGACCACTGGGATCATGGAATTGTACCAACAATGCCAGGATGGCATAGAGAGGGCAATTCCATGATCATAGACATGTTACATGGCCATATTCGGAGTTACCATGGTGAAGCCACATATAGGTAGTGACCTATATGTAGTGCACGCGTGTAATGGTGTCCCCGCACTCACAGAGTTCAGTGAATTGGCTCTGAACAATGTGGGGGCACCTTGGCTAGTGCCAGGGTGCCCTCACACTAAGTAACTTTGCACCTAACCTTTACCAGGTAAAGGTTAGACATATAGGTGACTTATAAGTTACTTAAGTGCAGTGTAAAATGGCTGTGAAATAACGTGGACGTTATTTCACTCAGGCTGCAGTGGCAGGCCTGTGTAAGAATTGTCAGAGCTCCCTATGGGTGGCAAAAGAAATGCTGCAGCCCATAGGGATCTCCTGGAACCCCAATACCCTGGGTACCTCAGTACCATATACTAGGGAATTATAAGGGTGTTCCAGTAAGCCAATGTAAATTGGTAAAAATGGTCACTAGCCTGTCAGTGACAATTTGGAAAGAAATGAGAGAGCATAACCACTGAGGTTCTGATTAGCAGAGCCTCAGTGAGACAGTTAGTCACTACACAGGTAACACATTCAGGCACACTTATGAGCACTGGGGCCCTGGGTTACCAGTGACACATACAACTAAAACAACATATATACAGTGAAAAATGGGGGTAACATGCCAGGCAAGATGGTACTTTCCTACACAACCCCCCCCAAACGAAGGACAATAAGACTAGCCATTACCTGATGAGTCTTCATTGTCTAAGTGGAACCGCAGGCACCAAAGAACTGCATCACCGGTACCCTGGGTCTCCTCTCAGCACGACGAGCGAGGTCCCTTGAATCCAGCAACTCTGTCCAAGTGACTCTCACAGTCCAGTGACTCTTCAGTCCAAGTTTGGTGGAGGTAAGTCCTTGCCTCCCCACGCCAGACTGCATTGCTGGGAACCGCGACTTTTGCAGCTACTCCGGCCTCCGTGCAATTCCGGCAAGAATCCTTTGTGCACAGTCCAGCCTGGGTCGACGGCACTCTAACCTGCATTGCACGACCTCCTAAGTTGTCCTCCGGCAGCGTGGGACTCCTTTGTGCAACTTCGGGTGAGCACCGTTTCATTCTACTTCGTAGTGCCTGTTCCGGCACTTCTGTGGATGCTGCCTGTTTCTGAGAGGGCTCCTTGTCTTGCTCGACGCCCCCTCTGTCCCCAGACGCAATTGGTGACATCCTGGTCCCTCCTGGGTCACAGCAGCATCCAAAAACTCGAACCGCAAGATTTGCAGCTAGCAAGACTTGTTGGCTGTCTTTCTTCAGGAAAACACTTCTGGACAACTCTCCACGGCGTGAGGGATCCGTCCTCCAAAGGGGAAGTTCCTAGCCCTTGTCGTTCCTGCAGAATCTTCAGCTTCTACTGTCCAGTAGCATCTTCTTTGCAGCCACAGCTGGCATTTCCTAGGCATCTGCCCATCTCCGACTTGCTTGTGACTTTTGGACTTGGTCCCCTTGTTCCACAGGTACCCTCGTTTGGAAATCCATCATTGTTGCATTGCTGATTTGTGTCTTTCCTGCGGAATTCCCCTATCACAACTTCATTGTCCTTTGGGGAACTTTAGTGCACTTTGCACTCACTTTTCAGGGTCTTGGGGTGGGCTATTTTTCTAACCCTAACTGTTTTCTTACAGTCCCAGCGACCCTCTACAAGGTCACATAGGTTTGGGGTCCATTCGTGGTTCGCATTCCACTTTTGGAGTATATGGTTTGTGTTGCCCCTATCCCTATGTGTCCCCATTGCATCCTATTGTAACTATACATTGTTTGCACTGTTTTCTATTACCATTACTGCATATTTTGGTATTGTGTACATATATCTTGTGTATATTTGCTATCCTCATACTGAGGGTACTCACTGAGATACTTTTGGCATATTGTCATAAAAATAAAGTACCTTTATTTTTAGTATATCTGTGTATTGTGTTTTCTTATGATATTGTGCATATGACACTAGTGGTACTGTAGGAGCTTCACTCGTCTCCTAGTTCAGCCTAAACTGCTCTGCTAAGCTACCATTATCTATCAGCCTAAGCTGCTGGACACCCTATACACTAATAAGGGATAACTGGGCCTGGTGCAAGGTGTAAGTACTCCTTGGTACTCACTACAAGCCAGTCCAGCCTCCTACATTGGTTGTGCAGCGGTGGGATAAGTGCTTTGTAACTACTTACCACTTTTGTCATTGTACTTTTCATAAGAGAAAAATATACAAAACAAGTTCAGTGTATGTACACCTAACCAAAAAGTTTTGCATTTCTTTTCTCACTTCTTTTCTAAAGTGCTGAAAAGTACTTCTAAACTTTCAAAAAGTTCTTTAAAAGTTTTAAAAGTTTTTTTCTGTCTTTCTAAAAGTTCTGACAAACTTTTTGTTCCTTTTTCTGTCACTAAAACACTTTCTAAAATGTCTGGCACAGGCCAAACTGTTGATCTGTCCAAACTTGCTTATGATCACCTTAGCTGGAAAGGAGCAAGGAGTCTCTGCATAGAAAGAGGTTTAAGTGTAGGGAAGAATCCCCCCAGAGAACTGTTGGTTAACATGCTTATAGAACAGGATAAGGCCAGAGTTGCCCCATCTGTTGAAAAAGTAGCTAATGGTTCACAATCTGATCCAGGGACACCCCTAGAAAAAGATTCAGGAAAGAAACTTCCTAGCCTGCCCATTACAAGACAGCCTAGCATAGTTGGTACTGATGTAGAGTCACACCATACTGATAGTGTTGTCTCACATCTTAACAAGAGTATTCCTTCACATCATAGTAGAAGTGATGTTTCTGTTAACCAAGCTGTTAGGATGCCCTCTGTAAGGGATGGGTCTCCTTCTGTACATTCTCACCATACTTCTGTTTCAAGGAATGTCCCACCCACCCACCCTGATGACAGAGTGTTAGAAAGGGAGCTCAATAGATTGAGAGTGGAACAAACCAGACTGAAGCTCAAGAAGCAACAGCTGGATTTGGATAGACAGTCCTTAGAAGTGGAAAGGGAAAGACAGAAATTGGGTATAGAAACCCATGGTGGCAGCAGCAGTATTCCCCATAGTCATCCTGCAAAAGAGCATGATTCTAGGAATCTGCACAAGATAGTTCCCCCTTATAAGGAGGGGGATGACATTAACAAGTGGTTTGCTGCACTTGAGAGGGCCTGTGTTGTACAGGATGTCCCTCAAAGGCAGTGGGCTGCTATCCTATGGCTATCATTTAGTGGAAAGGGTAGGGATAGGCTCCTTACTGTAAAAGAAATTGAAGCCAATAATTTAGCAGTTCTTAAGAATGCACTCCTGGATGGTTGTGGCTTAACCACTGAACAGTACAGGATGAAGTTCAGAGAGACCAAAAAGGAGTCTTCACAAGACTGGGTTGATTTTGTTGACCATTCAGTGAAGGCCTTGGAGGGGTGGTTACATGGCAGTAAAGTTACTGATTATGAAAGCCTGTATAACTTGATCCTGAGAGAGCATATACTTAATAACTGTGTGTCTGATTTATTGCACCAGTACCTGGTGGACTCTGATCTGACCTCTCCCCAAGAATTGGGAAAGAAGGCAGACAAATGGGTCAGAACAAGGGTGAACAGAAAAGTTCATACAGGAGGTGACAAAGATGGCAATAAGAAGAAGGATGGTAAGTCTTCTGACAAGGGTGGGGACAAATCTAAAAATGAGTCTTCATCAGGCCCACAAAAACACTCTGGTGGGGGTGGTGGGCCCAAATCCTCTTCAAATCAAAATAAAGAAAAGAAACCATGGTGCTATTTATGTAAAATAAAAGGCCATTGGACAACAGATCCCAGTTGTCCAAAGAAAAGCACCAAGCCTCCTACCACTACAACCCCTACTGCTACACCTAGTGTCCCTACTAATAGCAGTGGTGGTGGGAGCAAACCTACTAATAGCCAATCCAAGGGAGTAGCTGGGCTCACTTTTGGTAACTTAGTTGGGGTTGGTCTGGTTAGGGAGACCACAGAGGCTGTGTTAGTCTCTGAGGGGGCTATTGATTTAGCCACCCTAGTTGCTTGTCACTTTAACATGGATAAGTACAAGCAACTACCCCTAATAAATGGTGTTGAGGTTCAGGCCTACAGGGACACAGGTGCCAGTGTTACAATGGTAATAGAGAAACTGGTCCACCCTGAACAACACCTACTTGGTCACCAGTACCAAGTAACCGATGCTCACAACAACACACTTAGCCACCCCATGGCTGTTGTAAATCTCAACTGGGGGGGGTTACTGGTCCAAAGAAAGTTGTGGTAGCCTCAGATTTACCTGTAGACTGTCTACTAGGAAATGATTTGGAGACATCAGCTTGGTCAGATGTGGAGTTGGAGGCCCATGCAGCAATGCTGGGAATCCCAGGGCATATTTTTGCTTTGACAAGGGCTCAGGCCAAAAAGCAAAAAAGACAGGGTGACTTGGATCCTGGAACAATGGACCAAGTGCTCCCTAAAGCTAGGGCTAGTAGAAGTAAAGCACTACCTACTATCCCTCCCTCTACAGTGGATTCTACTTCTGAGGAAGAAGAATTTCCACCCTGTGCAAAACCTACACCAGAGGAGCTGGAAGCAGACACTGCTGAGCTTTTGGGTGAAGGGAGGCCTGCCAGGGAGGAGCTGAGTGTGGCACAGCAAACCTGTCCCACACTATAGGGTCTAAGACAGCAAGCTGTCAAACAAGCTAATGGGGATGTCAGTGACTCTCACAGAGTTTACTGGGAGGACAACCTCTTGTACACTGAAGCAAGGGATCCAAAACCTGGAGCTGCCAGGAGATTGGTGATTCCTCAGGAGTACAGAAAGTTCCTCCTAACTCTAGCCCACGACATTCCCCTAGCTGGACATTTGGGGCAAATGAAAAATTGGGACAGGCTTGTTCCCCTGTTTCATTGGCCTAGAATGTCTGAGGACACAAAGGAATTTTGCAAGTCCTGTGAAACCTGTCAAGCCAGTGGCAAGACAGGTGGCACCCCAAAGGCACCCCTTATTCCACTGCCTGTGGTTGGGGTTCCCTTTGAAAGGGTAGGGGTTGACATAGTTGGCCCCCTTGACCCTCCTACTGCCTAAGGCAATAGGTTTATCTTGGTGGTAGTGGACCATGCCACCAGATATCCTGAAGCAATTCCTCTAAGGACCACTACAGCACCTGCAGTGGCAAAGGCCCTCCTGGGAATCTTTTCCAGGGTGGGCTTCCCAAAAGAGGTGGTATCAGACAGGGGAAGCAATTTCATGTCTGCTTACTTAAAGGCCATGTGGAAGGAGTGTGGTGTGACATACAAGTTCACTACACCCTATCATCCACAAACAAATGGACTGGTGGAGAGATTTAACAAAACTCTCAAAGGCATGATTATGGGACTCCCTGAAAAACTCCGCAGGAGATGGGATATCCTTTTACCATGCCTCCTTTTTGCTTACAGGGAGGTACCCCAGAAAGGAGTGGGCTTCAGCCCCTTTGAACTCCTATTTGGACACCCTGTGAGAGGTCCTCTAACACTTGTTAAGGAGGATTGGGAACAACCTTTAAAAGCTCCAAAGCAAGACATAGTGGACTATGTACTTGGCCTCAGATCAAGGATGGCTGAGTACATGAAAAAGGCCAGTAAAAACCTTCAGGCCAGCCAAGAGCTCCAAAAGGAATGGCATGACCAGAAGGCTGTTTTGGTTCAGTACCAACCAGGGCAGAAAGTGTGGGTCTTGGAGCCTGTGGCCCCAAGAGCACTCCAAGATAAATGGAGTGGACCCCACACAATTGTTGAGAAAAAGGGTGAAGTCACCTACTTAGTTGACTTAGGCACTGCCAGGAGTCCCTTTAGGGTGCTCCATGTCAATCGCCTGAAACCCTACTATGACAGGGCTGATCTCACCCTGCTCATGGCAACTGATGAGGGACAGGAAGAAGAGAGTGACCCTCTCCCTGACCTCTTCTCTTCCACAGAACAAGATGCTCTGGTGGAAGGGGTTGTACTAGCAGATTGTCTTACTGCTGAGCAGAAAGACCACTGCATAAATCTCCTGGGTCAGTTTTCTGAACTCTTCTCTACTGTGCCATGCACCACTTCTTGGTGTGAGCACACTATATATACTGGAGACAGCTTGCCTGTCAAAAGTAAGATCTATAGGCAGCCTGACCATGTCAGAGACTGCATAAAACAAGAGGTGCAGAAAATGTTAGAACTGGGAGTGGTTGAGCACTCTGAAAGTCCATGGGCCTCTCCTGTGGTACTTGTACCAAAACCTCATTCCAAGGATGGAAAGAAGGAAATGCGGTTTTGTGTAGACTATAGAGGTCTCAACCAAGTAACCAAAACTGATGCTCACCCTATACCCAGGGCAGATGAGCTCATAGATACACTGGCATCTGCCAAGTATCTAAGCACTTTTGACTTGACTGCAGGGTATTGGCAGATCAAATTATCAGAAGATGCAAAAGCAAAAACTGCATTTACAACCATTGGAGGCCATTAGCGATTCACAGTAATGCCTTTTGGATTGAAAAATGCACCTGCCACTTTTCAGAGGTTGGTGAACACAGTCCTGCAAGGGCTGGAAGCTTTTAGTGCAGCATATCTGGACGATATAGCTGTCTTTAGCTCCAGTTGGGATGATCACCTGGTCCACCTATGGAAAGTTTTAGAGGCCCTGCAAAAAGCAGGCCTCACTATCAAGGCTTCAAAGTGCCAGATAGGGCAGGGGAAGGTGGTTTATCTGGGACACCTTGTTGGTGGGGAACAGATTGCACCACTTCAGGGGAAAATCCAAACTATTATAGATTGGGTTCCCCCTACTACTCAGACTCAGGTGAGAGCCTTCCTAGGCCTCGCTGGGTATTACAGGAGGTTCATTAAGAACTATGGCTCCATTGCAGCCCCTCTTAATGACCTCACATCCAAGAAAATGCCTAAAAAGGTGTTATGGACAGCAAACTGTCAGAAAGCTTTTGAGGAGCTGAAGCAGGCCATGTGCTCTGCACCTGTCCTGAAAAGCCCTTGTTACTCTAAAAAATTCTATGTCCAAACTGATGCATCTGAATTAGGAGTAGGGGAAGTCCTATCACAACTTAATTCTGAGGGCCAGGATCAACCTGTTGCTTTTATTAGTAGGAGGTTGACCCCTAGAGAAAAGCGTTGGTCTGCCATAGAGAGGGAGGCCTTTGCTGTGGTCTAGGCACTGAAGAAGTTGAGGCCATACCTGTTTGGCACTCAGTTCATTGTTCAGACAGACCACAAACCTCTACTTTGGCTAAAACAAATGAAAGGTGAAAATCCTAAATTGTTGAGGTGGTCCATATCCCTACAGGGAATGGACTATACAGTGGAACATAGACCTGGGAGTAGCCACTCCAATGCAGATGGACTCTCCAGATATTTCCACTTAGACAATGAAGACCCATCAGGTAATGACTAGTCTTATTGTCCTTCGTTTGGGGGGGGGGTTGTGTAGGAAAGTACCATCTTGCCTGGCATGTTACCCCCATTTTTCACTGTATATATGTTGTTTTAGTTGTATGTGTCACTGGGACCCTGCCAGCCAGGGCCCCAGTGCTCATAAGTGTGCCTGAATGTGTTACCTGTGTTATGACTAACTGTCTCACTAAGGCTCTGCTAATCAGAACCTCAGTGGTTATGCTCTCTCATTTCTTTCAAATTGTCACTAACAGGCTAGTGACCAATTTTACCAATTTACATTGGCTTACTGGAACACCCTTATAATTCCTTAGTATATGGTACTGAGGTACCCAGGGTATTGGGGTTCCAGGAGATCCCTATGGGCTGCAGCATTTCTTTTGCCACCCATAGGGAGCTCTGACAATTCTTACACAGGCCTGCCACTGCAGCCTGGGTGAAATAACGTCCACGTTATTTCACAGCCATTTTACACTGCACTTAAGTAACTTATAAGTCACCTATATGTCTAACCTTTACCTGGTAAAGGTTGGGTGCTAAGTTACTTAGTGTGTGGGCACCCTGGCACTAGCCAAGGTGCCCCCACATTGTTCAGGGCCAATTCCCCGGACTTTGTGAGTGCGGGGACACCATTACACGCGTGCACTACATATAGGTCACTACCTATATGTAGCTTCACAATGGTAACTCCGAATATGGCCATGTAACATGTCTATGATCATGGAATTGCCCCCTCTATGCCATCCTGGCATAGTTGGCACAATCCCATGATCCCACAGGTCTGTAGCTCAGACCTGGGTACTGCCAAACTGCCTTTCCCGGGGTTTCACTGCAGCTGCTGCTGCTGCCAACCCCTCAGACAGGTTTCTGCCCTCCTGGGGTCCAGCCAGGCTTGGCCCAGGATGGCAGAACAAAGGACTTCCTCAGAGAGAGGGTGTTACACCCTCTCCCTTTGGAAAATGGTGTGAAGGCAGGGGAGGAGTAGCCTCCCCCAGCCTCTGGAAATTCTTTCATGGGCACACATGGTGCCCATTTCTGCATAAGCCAGTCTACACCGGTTCAGGGACCCCTCAGCCCT
The DNA here is from genome assembly GCF_031143425.1 of Pleurodeles waltl. NCBI lineage: Eukaryota > Metazoa > Chordata > Amphibia > Caudata > Salamandridae > Pleurodeles > Pleurodeles waltl. The sequence continues at coordinate 1,057,746,521 of NC_090443.1, forward strand.
GCTCTGGCGCGAAACTGGACAAAGGAAAGGGGAGTGACCACTCCCCTGACCTGCACCTTCCCTGGGAGGTGCCCAGAGCTCCTCCAGTGTGCTCCAGACCTCTGCCATCTTGGAAACAGAGGTACTGCTGGCACACTGGACTGCTCTGAGTGGCCAGTGCCAGCAGGTGACGTCAGAGACTCCTTCTGATAGGCTCCTTCAGGTGTTGCTAGCCTACCCTCTCTCCTAAGTAGCCAAACCCTCTTTTCTGGCTATTTAGGGTCTCTGTCTTTGGGGATTCCTTAGATAACGAATGCAAGAGCTCATCCGAGTTCCTCTGCATCTCTCTCTTCACCTTCTGCCAAGGAATCGACTGCTGACCGCGCTGGAAGCCGGCAAAACTGCAACAAAGTAGCGAAGACGACTACTGCAACTCTGTAACGCTGATCCTGCCGCCTTCTCGACTGTTTTCCTGGTGGTGCATGCTGTGGGGGTAGTCTGCCTCCTCTCTGCACTAGAAGCTCCGAAGAAATCTCCCGTGGGTCAACGGAATCGTCCCCCTGCAACCGCAGGCACCAAAGAACTGCATCACCGGTACCCTGGGTCTCCTCTCAGCACGACGAGCGAGGTCCCTTGAATCCAGCAACTCTGTCCAAGTGACTCCCACAGTCCAGTGACTCTTCAGTCCAAGTTTGGTGGAGGTAAGTCCTTGCCGCCCCACGCCAGACTGCATTGCTGGGAACCGCAACTTTTGCAGCTACTCCGGCCTCCGTGCACTTCCGGCGGAAATCCTTTGTGCACAGTCCAGCCTGGGTCCACGGCACTCTAACCTGCATTGCACGACCTCCTAAGTTGTTCTCCGGCGGCGAGGGACTCCTTTGTGCAACTTCGGGCTTCTTGTCTTGCTCGACGCCCCCTCTGTCCCCAGACGCAATTGGCGACATCCTCGTCCCTCCTGGGCCACAGCAGCATCCAAAAACCCTAACCGCACGATTTGCAGCTAGCAAGGCTTGTTGGCGGTCTTTCTTCAGAAAAACACTTCTGCACGACTCTCCACGGCGTGAGGGATCCGTCCTCCAAAGGGGAAGTTCCTAGCCCTTGTTGTTCCTGCAGAATCTTCAGCTTCTACTGTCCAGTAGCAGCTTCTTTGCACCCACAGCTGGATTTCCTGGGCATCTGCCCATCTCCGACTTGCTTGTGACTTTTGGACTTGGTCCCCTTGTTCCACAGGTACCCTCGTTTGGAAATCCATCGTTGTTGCATTGCTGATTTGTGTCTTTCCTGCGGAATTCCCCTATCACGACTTCTATGTCCTTTGGGGAACTTTAGTGCACTTTGCACTCACTTTTCAGGGTCTTGGGGTGGGCTATTTTTCTAACCCTTACTATTTTCTAATAGTCCCAGCGACCCTCTACAAGGTCACATAGGTTTGGGGTCCATTCGTGGTTCGCATTCCACTTTTGGAGTATATGGTTTGTGTTGCCCCTCTCCCTATGTGTCCCCATTGTATCCTATTGTAACTATACATTGTTTGCACTGTTTTCTAATACTATTACTGCATATTTTGGTATTGTGTACATATATCTTGTGTATATTTGCTATCCTCATACTGAGGGTACTCACTGAGATACTTTTGGCATATTGTCATAAAAATAAAGTACCTTTATTTTTAGTATATCTGTGTATTGTGTTTTCTTATGATATTGTGCATATGACACTAGTGGTACTGTAGGAGCTTCACTTGTCTCCTAGTTCAACCTAAGCTGCTCTGCTAAGCTACCATTATCTATCAGCCTATGCTGCTAGACACCCTATACACTAATAAGGGATATCTGGGCCTGGTGCAAGATGTAAGTACCCCTTGGTACTCACTACAAGCCAGTCCAGCCTCCTACACATGCCCAATCTTATTTTATTCAAATATTCTTCTCCCTTCCCGCTGGGTGTGCTCTGTGGGGAGTTCAGGCTGTTCAACCATTGTGTTAACTGTTGCGCGTTCAGTCCCATCAATGTAGCACTTACATCGACTGCTAATGTTGGTTTCTGTAACGTTTCTGTTTTTGAAGTTAGCGGTACTATTAGTGGTGGACTTGACCTTACCACAGTTGACGGAGCACAAATTGGAATTGGACTAAATTCCAACAAAGACCCAGATCTATTTGGCAGTGTCCCTACCGGAGTTGTTTCTTGAGTATTTTCTATGCATCTCCTTCCTGTCTCATTTTGTGTCATTACCCCTTGGTCGCATACATTCGGCTTTGCCTGTATATACAATGGTACTGGCGGACCTACAGTGATAGGCAGAGATATTGCGTCTGGATTCTGTCTGTTCCCCGAATTCTGTGGCATGTTAATTCCCACATTATGGTTCATCATTACTGGCATGTCTAACTGGTTTTCTGCTGTTTGAGTGTACCTCAGCACTTCTTGCATCTGCTTTTGGGGCATCAAAATTTGTGTTGATTCGGCTTGAATCAATGTCGGTCTTTGGTAATTCTGTCCTCCCTGAACCATTAAAATAGAAGTCATTTCCAAATTATGCTCATCACCATAGCGCCTTTGAACCTGTGGCTGATAATCATTGACAGGTTTCTGTTTAGGCACGTCAGGATATATTCTCTGAACTTGTGGTATTTCTGGTGTAAAAGGCATGTCGGGACTACTTTGCCTCTGCAGTTTTCTCACTTTCGGAGTTACAGTACCCTGTATCGGTTCTGGAGGGGCAGTACTAGTGCTTGGGCCATTTTCGCTTTCCACATATGGTGGCGGGCGGTCATTTAGCAATTGCAGAATGAACTCCTCATCGTCTGACCTTTTCGAGTTTCTATTGTCTTCTCTATCTCTGGACTGACTCCTGTTTGTTTTATAGGTAGCTTTCCTTCCTTCCGTCTCTGCTTCGTCAGTAATTGCTGGAAACAATTTAATTCCCTGCAATACGTCTGATCTCCAAACCTTTTGAGTACTATCCCATCTAGCATCCGCTAGTGTCTTTTCTACTTTTCTCACTCTTGTCTCAAATTTCTTTTGTTGTTGCCTTCTAGCCATTTGCTCCCAAATTGCTAATGCTTCAAACTGTGCTGGTATTGGAGGTACTTTCATGTCGTATAGCGCGAATCTTAGATTCTCCAAAACTCTTAGGTTAAACGACCCGTGGATAGAGAACGCTACACTTCCATGCTTTTCTATTAATTTTCACCATTGCTTTAACCAAAGACATGGTGCAACACCCTTTTCTTCAATCACAATGTAAGCTGGTGTACCCTCAGGTGGTGTTTCTTCTCCTACGTTTGCTTTAATATATACATCTCCCCTCAAGGCACTCTTAAGTGCTTTGAAAAATGTCATCTTTCCGTCTTTTATTTTCTTAAAATGTAATCAATAAGTGACTTTAATTCCCGGAATACTCTTCACTTGCCTTTCCCCACCGATTGCGCTTCACGCACTGCGTCCAATCTGTGCGCGACCCTTCTCACCAACCAACCTATCCCAGCGCGACTCCTAGTGATGTCACACCCACACACTGCGGCTGACAAAGTCTTGCGGCTTGTCCTCCTTCATTCAGCTTCACTCAAAACTAATTTCTGCAATATCTCGCGAGCACTAACCAAAAAGAAGAAAACAAATCTGTCGGTTTAATACAGGAAGGGTAATACAATCGCTTCAGAAACCTTAGGGATTTTTCACTAGCCTCAGCAGTTATTCCATCTTTCTCGGTTTCCCACTCTCGCAAGCAAAATTTGACCCGCAAACTTTACTCTCAACTGATCAATGAACTATTCTAGCGCACTTTAGAATTCGTCAAATCTCAAAGTCGAAAACTTTCTTTCATTCCTCAATATTCATACTGGCTCGTTGACCACGCCCGATCAACCTATTAAACCGAACAGATTACAACATCAATCAAGTGTCTCATACACTTTTCAATATACTCCCGAGTCTCTTGACCTCGCAGGGCCCGTCTCAACATCAACAACCATGTGGACAATTTTTCCTGCACAAAGCGCTACACACATATGAAGTGCGACGACTTCCCTACTCTCACACTTTGGAGTATCATTCCTCTAAAATTTTTGATTGGGGTTCGTAACCCCCTAAAATCCTCACAAAGTTCACAATTCATCTGCGGCATAAGCTGTGCAAGCACGAAACCCTAACTTCACTCATAACGTCACTAGAAATGCCAAAAACATTCTCAGACCTCCATTTCCGCCATTCGCAAGCTCCGAGATTCCGGGAAAGTCATTGGGGATTTAGGGCATCATTATCTCTCCAACTTGTTTTATCAATGAAGAAGAAAATTTTAACTTGAATCCGTCTATTGTTCGGATGGGGTCCCAAAGGGTAAAACCATCAATCTCTGCTACCATCTACTGATAGCGTGTCCAGTCTTTATAAATTACTTGTACTTGGACACGCTGGAGGTCGGTAAACCTTTTAACCGAGTTGGGTTCTCCTCATCCAAGAATAGTCGGATAACTCAAGTCAATAATCAATAACCATTATAATCAATACCCAATACTCAAGTAATAGGTCAAACAACACATTAAGAATCAATAACAATCAGTATTTTGACGCACCATGACCTTTCAGTCATGAATAACCACACCAGTTGATTAAAAGTTAATGAGTTTATTTCCCTATATTAACAAAGCTAGCACAATATAAGTGAGTCTCAAAATCCAATGGTATACATATACGAACATTACTAGCTGTCCATAACGACGGAAGAAACGCAATCTACGCAAGATTTGGATTATAATGCACTCGGTTATAGCAATGCAAATCACTAATAAGAGTAACTGAATTTGACTAATTGCATACATTGGTCAGCATAACAAGATTTCAATTCAGCACGGTGCATTAAGTGACTTCCTCAACTAACCTCTGATTAGCATTGGCATGTGGGGCTTCAAGCAAAAGAATTTAATCAACATAAATTTAGAAAACTTCTAGCTTGGGCTCTGTCAAAATAAGCAGTTGGTACCTAAGAAGGAAAATACAATGAATAATACATTTATCCTTTCATAATTACCAAATACAATCAGCATTCAAGATAAGTCTTCGTCCTTCAGGTACCGGTTCGATCAGCATGGGGCAGATTTCAAAGGGGCAAAGTTAAAACAAGTTTCCTTGCGGCAGCAAGGAAAATGGGGCAAAAGTTACTGCATGGACAAGATGGGGCAAAGTAAAAGTTAAAGTCTCTAGGGTGAGAAAGTCTCTTTCTGCAACAGAGAAAAGGCATCAAAGGGTCATTTAAAATGGCGTCTTGAATCAGGCTTCAAAATGGCATCAAAGAAAATGGCTGACTTCTCTTTGTCCGGTAGGTTTAAGTAAGAAACGTTCCAAATTCTTCAGGGTCTTCCATTGGACGGTTCATAGGGTGGCTTTTTTTTTACCAATGAATAGTGTCTTTCTCTTAGTACTCATTTATGCATACGGTGTCCTTGGGGCCTTGGAACACAAGTTGCAACAAAGTTTGCCAATTATTTCTGTATCAGAGACTTTTTTGTCTGCACCTGCAGAAACTGACCTTGCTTCAAAGGGGATGAAACTAGCCTAGCACGAAACCTTGAGATAAGTGTATTAGTCATTTCTACTGGAAAAATACAACCTTACAGTAAAAATACGTTTTTGTTAATACAAGTGAAAACCACACAGTCAGATTTGAGACCAGGCAACTACGCCAAAGCCTCTGCTAAATTTAAGCTAAGCATAAAACAGTTTCAACAAGAAAATCATAGAATACATTTGCAATTATGACGGATTACTACATTTGTCAATTCTTCATGATTAATTAAGCTTGTTTACAATAATGGCGAACTACCTCGTGGGCACAATTTCCCATGTACATTATTTTTCTTTGCTAAACTCACACTACCTTATACGATTTTGTTACATGATATATGAATATTTGTTAGTCTTTCTTTTTCTGCTTCATCACCAGCACCTGTCAGCAGTGGGTGAGTGAGTGCTTGTGATGGTGAACTGACCCCACCCCTCTCTCCAGCACCTGTCACCAGTGGGTGAGTGACTGTGATAGTGAACTGACGCCTTCCCTCTCACCAACCAGTCAGCAGTGGGTGAGTGACTGCTTGTGAAGGCGAACTGACCCCTGCCCTCTCACCAGCTACTGTCAGCAGTGGATGAGTGACTGCTTGGAAGCTGAACTGACCCCTGCCCTCTCACCAGCTACAGTCAGCAGTGGGTGAGTGACTGCTTGTGAAGGTGAACTGACCCCTGCCCTCTCACCAGGTACGGTCAGCAGTGGATGAGTAACTGCTTGTGAAGGCGAACTGACCCCCCTCTCAGCAGGTACTGTCAGCAGTGAATGAGTGATGGCTTGTGAGGGTGAACTGACCCCACCCCTCTCTCCAGCACCTGTCACCAGTGGGTGAGTGACTGTTTGTGATAGTGAACTGACCCCTTCCCTCTCACCAACCCCTGTCAGCAGAGGGTGAGTGACTGCTTGTGAAGGTGAACTGACCCCTGCCCTCTCACCAGCTAGTCAGCAGTGGATGAGTGACTGCTTGTGAAGGCGAACTGACCCTCCTCTCAGCAGGTACGGTCAGCAGTGAATGAGTGATGGCTTGTGAGGGTGAACTGACACCTCCCCTCTCACCAGCATCTGTCAGCAGTGGATGAGTGATTGACTACTTGTGAAGGTGAACTGACCCCCCTCTTGTCGTGGTGTGGAAATATCTAATTTCTAGTAAACCACACCCGAGAAGCAGCAGTGAACTGATGAAATAAGAGTGAGCTGTAATGGACACTTCCCTGTGTAGGGCGTGGCTGTGCACTGTTCACGGCTGCTTCCGGATCCGGTTACCGGTGATGTGCCTTGAAGACGGGCGCTGTGGTAGGACAGAACACAATACAATGAATAGCTCCAAGAAGGCCTCACAGACCTTTCGTTGTGGCTCGTGCCCTACACTGGTGTTTTTGGAAGGTGCCCTGGTTTACCCACAGAAGTGGGGTGGGCGCTATTGTGGTGCAGAGACTTGGGGACATATTTACTAGTCCCGTGCGCCCCTGGTTGGTCACTTTGCTTGAGGCGCTGGCAGTGCAGGCCCATGTCTGCAGGAGGCATAGAAAGAGGAAGTCACGTCCCCTGAGTGCGTCTGTGCAGGAACGTGCCCCTTCCTGCGCACAAACAATAATTCCTGCAACCCAGAGACCCTTGCACCGTGGAGCAAGGGGCCTGCGTTGGTGCATGGCAGCCATTGTGTGCCAGTGCAGGGGGCAGGGGTGATCCGTGTCCTATGGATTTGACACATTCCTGCCTTTTTCTTCTGACGCGAGGCAGCGCGGCGAGAAGTCTTGCACTCTGCCCTGCACCAAACAATTGTAAATGTGCCCCTTGGTCTCATCAGTTGTTTCCAGTGCCCACCTACACCCCACGCATCGCACTAGCGCTGAACAGAGCAACACTGAGGAATATGGGCCTTCTGACTGATGCTGGCACAGACAGGCACTGCTTGTATCTGATGCTGGCACAGACTGGCACTGCGTGTACTGATGCGAGCCCAGAGTGGCACTGCGTGTACTGATGCGAGCCCAGAGTGGCACTGCGTGTACTGATACTGGCACAGACTGGCACTACGTGTACTGATGCTGGCACAGACTGGCACTGCGTGTACTGATACTGGCACTGCATGTACTGATGCAAGCCCAGAGTGGCACTGCGTGTACTGATGCTGGCACAGACTGGCACTGCGTGTACTGATGCTGGCACAGACTAGCACTGCGTGTACTGATACTGACACTGCATGTACTGATGCAAGCCCAGAGTGGCACTGCGTGTACTGATGCTGGCACAGACTGGCACTGCGTGTACTGATGCTGACACAGACTGGCACTGCGTGTACTGATGCTGGCACAGACTAGCACTGCGTGTACTGATACTGACACTGCATGTAGCTGATGCTGGCTCAGACTGGCACTGTGTCTACTGATGCTGGCACAGATTGGCACTGCGTGTACTGATGCTGACACAGAGTGGCACTGCTTGTATCTGATGCTGGCGGCACAGACTGGCACTGCTTGTATCTGATGCTGGCACAGAGTGGCACTGCGTGTATTGATGCTGGCACAGACTGGCACTACGTGTATTGATGCTGGCACAGAGTGGCACTGCATGTACTGATGCGAGCCCAGAGTGGCACTGCGTGTACTGATACTGCCACAGACTGGCACTACGTGTATTGATGCTGGCACAGAGTGGCACTGCATGTACTGATGCTCGCACAGAGTGGCACTGCTTATACTGATACTGGCACAGACTGGCACTGCGTGTACTGATGCTAGCACAGACTAGCACTGCGTGTACTGATACTGACACTGCATGTAGCTGATGCGGGCACAAAGTGGCACTGCGTGTACTGATACTGGCACTGCGTGTACTGATGCTGACACAGAGTGGCACTGCGTGTACTGATACTGGCACAGAGTGGCACTGCATGTACCTGAGGCTGAGACAGAGTGGCATCACGTACTGATGCTGGCACAGACTGGCACTACATGTACTGATGCTGGCACAGACTGGTACTGCATGTACTGATGCTGGCACAGCCTGGTACTGCGTGTACCTGATGCCAGCCCAGAGTGGCACTGCGTGTACTGATACTGGCACTGCATGTACTGATGCAAGCCCAGAGTGGCACTGCGTGTACTGATGCTGGCACAGACTGGCACTGCATGTACTGATGCTGGCACAGACTGGCACTGCGTGTACTGATGCTGGCACAGACTAGCACTGCGTGTACTGATACTGACACTGCATGTAGCTGATGCTGGCACAGACTGGCACTGCATGTACTGATGCTGGCACAGACTGCACTGTGTCTACTGATGCTGGCACAGAGTGGCACTGTGTGTACTGATGCTGACACAGAGTGGCACTGCTTGTATCTGATGCTGGCACAGACTGGCACTGCTTGTATCTGATGCTGGCACAGAATGGCACGGCGTGTATTGATGCTGGCACAGACTGGCACTACGTGTATTGATGCTGGCACAGAGTGGCACTACGTGTATTGATGCTGGCACAGAGTGGCACTGCATGTACTGATGCTCGCACAGAGTGGCACTGCTTATACTGATACTGGCACAGACTGGCACTGCGTGTACTGATGCTGGCACAGAGTGGCACTGCATGTACTGATGCTCGCACAGAGTGGCACTGCTTTTACTGATACTGGCACAGACTGGCACTGCGTGTACTGATGCTGGCACAGACTAGCACTGCGTGTACTGATACTGACACTGCATGTAGCTGATGCGGGCACAAAGTGGCACTGCGTGTACTGATACTGGCACTGCGTGTACTGATGCTGACACAGAGTGGCACTGCATGTACCTGAGGCTGAGACAGAGTGGCATCACGTACTGATGCTGGCACAGACTGGTACTGCGTGTACTGATGCTGGCACAGACTGGCACTGTGTGTACCTGATGTTGGCATAGAGTAACATTGCTGGTCTTCCGATCCTGAGCAGACTGGCACAGCCTCCTTAGTGCAATGTCACTTCTCTGCAATGTGGCATGTCAGGAATTTCCAAGACTGGTGCCAAGTAACGAGGGAGAGCCGCCAGTGACAGAGGCACACCCCAGGCCTCCCAGGACATGAAGACACAAGATGTGGGCAACCCCTGGCAGGGCTGGAAGGCACAGGTTCCCAGCAGCGCCCCTTCACCTTTAGCCAGCCCTTAACCCGCATCACAGTCAGTTTAGGCCAATTTTTCATTCGAAGGCACGTGCCATAAACTTCTCCTTATCTTTGTTTTTACCATATTTTTGGCAGAATTAGCAATCTTCTCCTGTGACGGATGTTAGGGGTGCAGCTTCGTGTAGGCGCAGAGAGGGGGTCGCATGGGCCTATAAATCTGCGGTCCCTTTGTGAGAATGAGCACCACCCCTGGGTGTGCCCAGGAGCTACAGAGCTCCCCTCCCTCCTTCCGGGGAGTCCCTTTACCCCAAGGTCAGCCTGATGAAGAAGTGAGCCTAAGCGAGGAGACCAGGACCCTGCAGGGGAAACTTCTCAACCAGTCGCATCCTGGATCCAAAACAAGCATTGGCAAAGCCAATAGGTCTTGGCAATGGGTGACCTATTGCCTTTGGCAGTGGGGTGGGGGTGGTGTTCGGGAAAGCAGGGGGTGTTGAACAGGAGGGCGGGCGGTGGTATCTGCTGCAGTGCTTGGGGGGGGGGGAGGCGCAGATGGGGCAGAGCTGCAGTGAGACCCACCTGTATTTGTCCCCAAAGATAGTCACAATAGGAGAGTCAGTGCTCTCCTGTCACTGAGAAGCCACAGCAAGAGTTGTAAAATCCAGATGTGAAGGAGGGCAGGTGGGGGGTGAGACAGGGGCAGGGGAGGTGGGGGTGAGACAGGGGCGGGTGGGGGTGAAGAAGAAAGGACGGATGTGTGGAGTGACAGGGAAAAGAAGCAACAAGGGACAGGGATGTGCCACACTGCATATTAATAACAAGAAAGACGCAGAAAGTCACAAACAGGGAAAGAAACAAGCACAAAACAGGCAGAAAGGCTCAAACTGAGGGCACAAAACCAGCAGAAAGGCACAAACAGATGGCAAGAAATGCACAGAAAGGCACAGAGGGCAGCAGCGAGCTGAAAAATACAAACAGAAGGCAAGAAACAAACAAAAAACAGGCAGAGAAGCAGACACAGAAGAAAAGAAAGGTACAGAAAGGCACAAACGGGGCAAGAAACGAGAAGAAAGGCAGAAAGTGCAACAAACGGCCAAAAGGCACAAACAGAGGGCAAAAAACAAGGAGGAAGGCAGAAACAGCGCAAGCAATGAGCATAAAACGAGCAGAAAGGCAGAAACAGAGGGCGAGAAAGGTGCAGAAACAGGGCAAGCAACGAGCATAAAAGGAGCAGAAAGGCAGAAACAGAGGGCGAGAAAGGAGCAGAAACAGGGCAAGCATCGAGCATAAAATGAACAGAAAGGCAGAAACAGAGGGCGAGAACGGAGCAGAAACAGGGCAAGCAACGAGCATAAAACGAACAGAAAGGCAGAAACAGAGGGCGAGAAAGGAGCAGAAACAGGGCAAGCAACGAGCATAAAACGAGCAGAAAGGCAGAAACAGAGGGCGAGAAAGGAGCAAAAACAGGGCAAGCAACGAGCATAAAACGAGCAGAAAGGCTGAAACAGAGGGCGAGAAAGGAGCAGAAACAGGGCAAGCAACGAGCAGAAAACGAGCAGAAACAGAGGGCGAGAAAGCAGCAGAAACAGGGCAAGCAACGAGCAGAAAACGAGCAGAAAACGAGCAGAAAGGCAGAAACAGAGGGCGAGAAAGGAGCAGAAACAGGGCAAGCAACAAGTAGAAAACGAGCAGAAAGGCAGAAACAGAGGGCGAGAAAGGAGCAGAGACAGGGCAAGCAACGAGCAGAAAATGAGCAGAAACAGAGGGCGAGAAAGGAGCAGAAACAGGGCAAGCAACGAGCAGAAAACGAGCAGAAAACGAGCAGAAAGGCAGAAACAGAGGGCGAGAAAGGAGCAGAAACAGGGCAAGCAACGAGCAGAAAACGAGCAGAAAGGCAGAAACAGAGGGCGAGAAAGGAGCAGAAACAGGGCAAGCAACGAGCAGAAAATGAACAGAAAGGCAGAAACAGAGGGCGAGAAAGGAGCAGAAACAGGGCAAGCAACGAGCATAAAAGGATTAGAAAGGCAGACACAGAGGGCGAGAAAGGAGCAGTAACAGGGCAAGCAACGAGCAGAAAACGAACAGAAAGGCAGAAACAGAGGGCGAGAAAGGAGCAGAAACAGGGCAAGCAACGAGCATAAAATGAACAGAAAGGCAGAAACAGAGGGCGAGAAAGGAGCAGAAACAGGGCAAGCAACGGGCAGAAAACGAGCAGAAAGGCAGAAACAGAGGGCGAGAAAGGAGCAGAAACAGGGCAAGCAACGAGCATAAAAGGATTAGAAAGGCAGACACAGAGGGCGAGAAAGGAGCAGTAACAGGGCAAGCAACGAGCAGAAAACGAACAGAAAGGCAGAAACAGAGGGCGAGAAAGGAGCAGAAACAGGGCAAGCAACGAGCATAAAATGAACAGAAAGGCAGAAACAGAGGGCGAGAAAGGAGCAGAAACAGGGCAAGCAACGAGCAGAAAACGAGCAGAAAGGCAGAAACAGAGGGCGAGAAAGAAGCAGAAACAGGGCAAGCAACGAGTAGAAAACGAGCAGAAAGGCAGAAACAGAGGGCGAGAAAGGAGCAGAAACAGGACAAGCAACGAGCAGAAAACGAGCAGAAAGACAGAAACAGACGGCGAGAAAGGAGCAGAAACAGGGCAAGCAACGAGCATAAAATGAACAGAAAGGCAGAAACAGAGGGCGAGAAAGGAGCAGAAACAGGGCAAGCAACGAGCATGAGAGGAGCAGAAAGGCAGAAACAGAGGGCGAGAAAGGAGCAGAAACAGGGCAAGCAACGAGCATATAATGAACAGAAAGGCAGAAACAGAGGGCGAGAAAGGAGCAGAAACAGGGCAAGCAACGAGCATAAAATGAACAGAAAGGCAGAAACAGAGGGCGAGAAAGGAGCAGAAACAGGGCAAGCAACGAGCATAAAAGGAGCAGAAAGGCAGAAACAGAGGGCGAGAAAGGAGCAGAAACAGGGCAAGCAACGAGCATAAAACGAACAGAAAGGCAGAAACAGAGGGCGAGAAAGGAGCAGAAAGAGGGCAAGCAATGAGCATAAAACGAGCAGAAAGGCAGAAACAGAGGGCGAGAAAGGAGCAGAAACCTGGCAAGCAACGAGCAGAAAACCAGCAGAAAGGCAGAAACAGAGGGCGAGAAAGGAGCAGAAACATGGCAAGCAACGAGCAGAAAACCAGCAGAAAGGCAGAAACAGAGGGCGAGAAATGAGCAGAAACAGGGCAAGCAACGAGCATAAAACGAGCAGAAAGGCAGAAACAGAGGGCGAGAAATGAGCAGAAACAGGGCAAGCAACGAGCATAAAACGAACAGAAAGGCAGAAACAGAAGGCGAGAAAGGAGCAGAAACAGAGCAAGCAACGAGCAGAAAACGAGCAGAAAGGCAGAAACAGAGGGCGAGAAAGGAGCAGAAACAGGGCAAGCAACGAGCAGAAAATGAACAGAAAGGCAGACACAGAGGGCGAGAAAGGAGCAGAAACAGGGCAAGCAGCGAGCATAAAAGGAGCAGAAAGGCAGACACAGAGGGCGAGAAAGGAGCAGAAACAGGGCAAGCAACGAGCATAAAACGAACAGAAAGGCAGAAACAGAGGGCGAGAAAGGTGCAGAAACAGGGCAAGCAACGAGCAGAAAATGAACAGAAAGGCAGAAACAGAGGGCGAGAAAGGAGCAGAAACAGGGCAAGCAACGAGCAGAAAACGAGCAGAAAGGCAGAAACAGAGGGCGAGAAAGCAGCAGTAACAGGGCAAGCAACGACCAGAAAATGAGCACAAAGGCAGAAACAGAGGGCGAGAAAGGAGCAGAAACAGGGCAAGCAACGAGCAGAAAACAAGCAGAAAGGCAGAAACAGAGGGCGAGAAAGGAGCAGAAACAGTGCAAGCAACGAGCAGAAAACCAGCAGAAAGGCAGAAACAGAGGGCGAGAAATGAGCAGAAACAGGGCAAGCAATGAGCAGAAAACGAGCAGAAAGGCAGAAACAGGGGGCGAGAAAGGAGCAGAAACGGCAAGCAACGAGCAGAAAACGAGCAGAAAGGCAGAAACAGAGGGTGAGAAAGGAGCAGAAACAGGGCAAGCAACGAGCATAAAAGGAGCAGAAAGGCAGACACAGAGGGCGAGAAAGGTGCAGAAACAGGGCAAGCATCGAGCATAAAACGAGCAGAAAGGCAGAAACAAAGGGCGAGAAAGGAGCAGAAACAGGGCAAGCAACGAGCAGAAAACCAGCAGAAAGGCAGAAACAGAGGGCGAGAAATGAGCAGAAACAGGGCAAGCAATGAGCAGAAAACGAGCAGAAAGGCAGAAACAGGGGGCGAGAAAGGAGCAGAAACAGGGCAAGCAATGAGAAGAAAACGAGCAGAAAGGCAGAAACAGAGGGCGAGAAAGGAGCAGAAACAGGGCAAGCAACGAGCATAAAACGAACAGAAAGGCAGAAACAGAGTGCGAGAAAGGTGCAGAAACAGGGCAAGCATCGAGCATAAAACGAACAGAAAGGCAGAAACAGAGGGCGAGAAAGGAGCAGAAACAGGGCAAGCAACGAGCAGAAAACCAGCAGAAAGGCAGAAACAGAGGGCGAGAAATGAGCAGAAACAGGGCAAGCAATGAGCAGAAAACGAGCAGAAAGGCAGAAACAGAGGGCGAGAAAGGAGCAGAAACAGGGCAAGCAACGAGCATAAAACGAACAGAAAGGCAGAAACAGAGTGCGAGAAAGGTGCAGAAACAGGGTAAACATCGAGCATAAAACGAACAGAAAGGCAGAAACAGAGGGCGAGAAAGGAGCAGAAACAGGGCAAGCAACGAGCAGAAAGGCAGAAGCAGAGGGCGAGAAAGGAGCAGAAACAGGGCAAGCAACGAGCAGAAAACGAGCAGAAAGGCAGAAACAGAGGGCGAGAAAGCAGCAGTAACAGGGCAAGCAACGACCAGAAAATGAGCAGAAAGGCAGAAACAGAGGGCGAGGAAGGAGCAGAAACAGGGCAAGAAACGAGCAGAAAATTCACAGAAAGGCAGAACCAGAGGGCGAGAAAGGAGCAGAAACAGGGCAAGCAACGAGCATAAAACGAACAGAAAGGCAGAAACAGAGGGCGAGAAAGGACCAGAAACAGGGCAAGCAACGAGCAGAAAACGAGCAGAAAGGCAGAAACAGAGGGCGAGAAAGCAGCAGTAACAGGGCAAGCAACGACCAGAAAATGAGCAGAAAGGCAGAAACAGAGGGCGAGAAAGGAGCAGAAACAGGGCAAGCAACGAGCAGAAAATTAACAGAAAGGCAGAAACAGAGGGCGAGAAAGGAGCAGAAACAGGGCAAGCAACGAGCATAAAAGGAGCAGAAAGGCAGACACAGAGGGTGATAAAGGTGCAGAAACAGGGCAAGCATCGAGCATAAAACGAACAGAAAGGCAGAATTAGAGGGCGAGAAAGGTGCAGAAACAGGGCAAGCATCGAGCATAAAAGCAGAAACAGAGGGCGAGAAAGGAGCAGAAACAGGGCAAGCAACGAGCAGAAAACCAGCAGAAAGGCAGAAACAGAGGGCGAGAAAGGAGCAGAAACATGGCAAGCAACGAGCAGAAAACCAGCAGAAAGGCAGAAACAGAGGGCGAGAAATGAGCAGAAACAGGGCAAGCAACGAGCAGAAAACGAGCAGAAAGGCAGAAACAGAGGGCGAGAAATGAGCAGAAACAGGGCAAGCAACGAGCAGAAAATGAGCAGAAAGGCAGAAACAGAGGGCGAGAAAGGAGCAGAAACAGGGAAAGCAATGAGCAGAAAACGAGCAGAAAGG